>NC_133524.1:49159000-49803250 GCF_049354715.1 Callithrix jacchus | reverse complement strand
CGTGATCTTTCATGATGGACAAGGCTGTCCTCACATCAGCATGAACTTTGATTAATTTGACCAAGTGCCAATTGTTGGACATTCCGGTTGTTTCTCTTTTTTTTTTTTCTATAAACGTCCCCGACTCCTTCCTTGGATTCCTGAAAAGGGAGTTGCTGGGGCAAAGGGGACAGGCATTTTTAAACTTTACGACCCTCTCTGCAAATTGTCCTTCCAAAACGTTGTCCTATTTTATGTTCCCTCTACTTAGCTAACCTTGGGTGAGTATTATTATTTTTTAATTATTTCCCACCATGACGGGTAAGAAAAACACATTATCGCATTGTTGAAATTTGCATCTTTTGATTACTTTTACTATTTATTAGCCATTTGTCCTTTTTTTTTCTTTTCTTTTTTTGGTTATCTGGTCATGTCTTTACTCCCGATAGTCTGTTCATCTTATTTTTCTCTTACTGATTTGCCACAACTCTTTATTTGGAATGGTTATTAACCTTTCATCAGCCATACATATATATAGCAAATATTTTCCCCAGTTCATCATCTGTTTTATTCTATTTGTTTATGGTGTTTTTTGTGATGCTTATGATGGTTTTATATAGTCAAATAAGTTAGTCTTTTTTTCCTGTGGCTTCTGTCTCTGGTTTTATGCTTAGAAAGTCCTTTCCCACTTGAAAATGAGATAAAGGTTCACCTGTTTTGGCTTCTAGTGTCTTTTATGGCTTCATTTTTTCCATTTACTGTAGAGGTTAAGAATGTGGGTACTGGAGCCAGACTGTCTGGGACAAACCCAGCGTCACCCCAAGCCCTGTGTATGATTTTTAGCCAGGCACTTAACCTTTCCTTACCTCCATTTCCTCATATGTACTGTGATGATTATAATAGTACCTTCCTCAGTAGTCTTTCTTTAGATTGAAATTTTTAACCACAGTAAATACTTAGCACAAGGCCTGACACACAATAAACCCAAGATCAGCGTTAGGTATTAAAATTTATATCTTGAACGGATCTGAGTATTTTAGGGTATATGATGATGTGCCATGGCATTTCAAACTGGGCAGGGAAGAGTTGTTGGGATAATGGACTGATTATTCAGTCAATAACTTTATCTCCTCCCTAATTATCTCAGACACATTTGTTAAACAATCTATCCTCTATGGTTCTCCAGTTTGAAATGCCACATTCAGCACAAACTTAGTTCTCTCCATATGTGGGTCCATGTCCGAGCTTTCCATTCTGTTCTCTTCCCCAGTATCTGTTGTTACACCAGGGCCACATTGTTTTTCTGATTGTTGCTTTGCAATACAATTCAACACCCAACTATGGGTGCCCCTGGCACCTTGCCCTTCTTTATTCATTATTATTTCAGGCAGCATCAGTTGAACCAGCCAGAGACCAGAAAATGTTCTTATTTGAGGAAATCCTCTCGCACTCGTTCACTCTTGCTCTCTGTGCATGTCTCTGTTTCTCTCCATGTCCCTATCTCTTGTTCTCTCTCAGTCTTTGTATGTGTCTCTTTATCTCTAGGTATCCCTACCAGTCCCCTAGATAGAGGGGCACTTGTCAACCTGAAGCCCTGAAGACACCTAATGACTTACCCAGACACAGCATAGAAGGGCCCTGGCCCTCATCTACCCCACACCACTCCCCATTCACTGTAGAAGGGCAAACTGAGGACCAGAGAGCCCAGGGCCTCACTGAAATGCAGCGGCAGAGTTGAAACTCAAGCCTAGATCTCAGGACTCTTGGTAGGATCCTGGCTCTGGCTCTCTCCCCGACTGCAGGCCTGTTTACCCCTCAGCACCCATAAAGGGAAGGGGGACCTGCCACCATTCCCCCTTCTGCTTTCTCACATGTTGGACCCTAACTTCTCACAGACTAGATGATCCACGATCACAGCATAGGGCCCAGCATCATAAGAGCTGGGCTAGGTGAGGCCACAGGCCCCATAGGTCAGGAGGCCTAGTTGACCAGAGTATGGTGATGATGGTAGCATGTCAGTCAGTCAGGTTTTGTGTCCCCAGAGCTGGTGCTGGTCTCTGAGAACCTTGATTGTGGGGCTTGTCCAGAGAGTTTGGTGGTGGGTTCTGTATTGACAAAGGCAGAGGCTTTTCCAGCTCCTCCCATGAGGCCCAGGCCAAAGGCACACCAGCCTCAACCTCCTCCTCCCTGTGTTGCCATCTCTGGCGGAGTGGCCATGAATTTGGGAATGTTGTTCCAGAGTAGACAGGGAGACAGGCCTTGGGGAGGCTGGCCACGGTTCCAGGCCTGGTAGGCAAGTGGCCCTATGAAGCAGCGAGCTGCCTGACCTTCAGGTGGTTCCAGGGAGTTTGGACACCAGAGACACTGGCCTATATACATACTGAGAAGTTAGGACTGTAGACCCCACAGTCTGTGGTTTTGAGATTCTAGGATCCTTTAAATCAAAGGAATGCTGTTTTATGATTCTGAGGTCCTGGTGTTATATTATTTGAAGACCCCAGGGGTCCCATGCCTGGCACTCTCAGAGCTTCAAACCTGGATCCTCTCCACAACTCAAAAAGGGCCAGGCCTACAGAGCCAGGGGATTGTCACAGTGGCCAGATGGACATCACCTACCACATCCAAAAGCACCCACGTCACCCCACCTGGGCCAAGCCTGCTACAGGACAGGGCAGCCAGTTCTCGGAACGAAACATGTGGGGTGGGGCATCTGCCCTCTTCTCTTCCTCCGTGGTGTCAATGAAGCCCAGCGCATCCGGCCGCCATGACGTCAATGGCGGAAAAATCTGGGCAAGTCAAGGGCTGTGACAACAGGCCCCAGATGCAGACCCCGATATGAAAACATGATCTGTGTCCCAGAAACATCCCCCATTCAGCTTCTGAGAAACCTAGTCAGAAAGGGACGTCCCAACAGACAGTGCAGGAAGCCGGCTGCCCAGCCCGACCCTCCAGGTCCCCTACTCCCAGACAGATCATCTCCATGTCCTTGTCTGAGAATGTATCTATGCTTCGCTGAGTCAGGCCATCCCACATGTGTTTGGGGAGAATTCTTAGCTCTGGCCACATGTCCAGGCAGCTTCAGAAGTGACCGCAGGCCAGCCGTGTGGGCCAGGCCAGAATGGTAGAAAACATCTGTTCGCACCAAAATCGGTATTAGTTTGTTCTGGCTGCTATAACCAAGTACCACAACCAGGTGGCTTCAGCAACACAAATTGATTATCTCACAGTACTGGAGGCCAGAGTCCAAGATCAAGGTGTTGGCAGGGTTGGTTCCTTCTGGGGGCCGTGAGGGAGAAGCTGTTCCAGGCCTCTCCCCCAGCTTCTGGTCGTTGATGGCGATCTTTGTTATTCCTTGGCTTGAAGGAGCATCACCCCATCTCTGGGTTCATTCATTCACTCATTCATTCACTCACCTCATCTCACCAGTACTCTCACAGACCCTTGTTCAGAGCCTCCACAGACCCACAGTCCTGATTCTCACACAGTAATGTTCTAAGCCCCCAGGAGACTAAGAACTTAATACCTGTATTCTCACACTCATCTCCCTCAGCACCACAGCTCTGGCAACCCCCAGGAGGTGACAGCAAAGAAAGGAAAGGGCAACCGCTCCCCCAGAAAGAAACCTTCTATACTCCCCCAGGCTGCTCTCAGCAGCTGTGTGCCCAACTCAGTGTTGTGAGGTAGAACAGGGAGACAGGGAGACAAGTCAGACAGACAGACAGACACACACACCAGAGAGTTTGTAAAATGTGCATATGGACACATTTCCTAAAGAAAGTAGAGTTCTCAAATCACTGAGACTACGAAACTCAGCATCTGAGCATCCCCTACCGTAAAATGGGGTTGGCTGGGCAGTCCCTTCCAGCTCTGGCTTCCTCTAAGGCCAGGATTACAGGATCCCAAAAAGTCAAGGCTTCCCTCAGGGAGTGGAATGTTCTGGAGTTCAGCAGAGGGACCCGGAGCCATTGTGGAGGGCTTTCAAGGTGAGGACAACAGAAGAGCAGGCCTTGCATGGCTTAGACAGGGGAAGAGGAGAAGGAGTGGGCATTCCAGGCAGGGCAAGTAGCACGAGCCAGGCTTGAGGGCCAGAAATTGAGGTGAACTCTGATGGGGGCTGGGCTGAGGAATTTCCACAGGCCCCAGCTCAAAAGAGCCCATCTCTCCTCCTCTCTGGCACCTGCCATGCTAGATCCATGCATGATCACACTTCTGGACTTGCCTCCTTGCCCTAAGATCCAGACTCCCATATTCAGCTGCCCCCTCAGCTTCTCTACTCACACATCTAATGCCAGACTCTTCATGTCTATCCACACCTGCACTTTCACCCCTAACCCCACTCCCCACCACGTTCCCCATCTCAGGTAATGTCAGCTCAGCCCTTCTAGCTACTCAAGCTAAAACCCATGTCACTTTGACGCTCCCTCTCTTACCCACTACATCCAAGCTGCCTGCACTGCTCCCGATCCAGCTTCAGATTAGTCTCAGAATCTACCCACTTCTCACCTTCTCCACTGCCACCAGCCCATTCTGTGCCAGCATCATCAGTTGCCAGGACTGTTGCAATAGCCTCCTCACTGGCCCCACTCACCACACCCAGATGAATCTTTTGAGTCCATGCTTAGTCACAGGGCAAAATAGGACTCCCAGGAAAAAGTGTGATACTAGCTCCAGCAAGATAAGCAAAGGCAGCCTGTGCAGGGTGCAGGGAGGGCTGGAGGCCTGAGGCTTGAAGACAGCTCTCAAGTGGAAGGGGAAACAACCATTGCCCTTGTACACACCAGGGCTGTGCTAGCATGGGCAGGCAAGCCAGGTGCTGGACCTGTGCACGTGGGGCGTGTGTGGGTATGCACGTGTACCTGTGTTCCTGACATGTGTCTCTGTGTGTGTGTGTGTCCTGAGCTGGGGTGCAGCTGTGGGCCCCCTCAGGACATGTCCCAGCCAATGCCTGCTCTGACCAGAGGGGTGTCCACGTGTACCTATGTTCCTGACTCACGTGTGTGTGTGTGTGTGTGTGTGTGTGTGTGTGTCCTGAACTGGGGTGCAGCTGTGGGGCCCTTTGGGACATGTCCCAGCCAATGCCTGCTCTGACCAGAGGGGTGTCCACGTGGTTCAGGTGATCAAGTATTTCATACTGCTCCAGCACACGTGTGACTCCTTTCCCTTATGTCTACGCAGCCCGCTCTCGGAAAAGGACTCGATGCCCAACCCCAGGCCAGTCAAGCCCTCAGCCCCTTCCTTGGCCCTTGGCCCATCCCCAGGAGCCTCGCCCAGCTGGAGGGCTGCACCCAAAGCCTCAGACCTGCTGGGGGCCCGGGGCCCAGGGGGAGCCCTCCAGGGCCGAGATCTTCGAGGCGGGGCCCATGCCTCCTCCTCCTCCTCCTTGAACCCCATGCCACCATCGCAGCTGCAGGTGAGACCCAGGGCCCAGGGTGAGGCAGGCAGGGTGGGGTACCTGGGCCTACAGGTGCCGACCTTTACTGTGGCACCAGGCGGGAGGGGGGCTGGTTGGGGCACAGGAAGTGGTTTCTGGGTCCCAGGCAAGTCTGTGACTTATGCAGATGTTGCAGGGCCAAGAAAGTCCCCACCTGCCAGGCCTCAGAGATCGGAGGCTCTCCCCAACCTCCCAATCCCTGTCTCAGGAGAGGAGGATGCCATATCATAGTCCCATGGGCATAGCTATGTGTCCCCATCCCCATGTGACAAGAGGAGAAGACTGGGGCTCAAGGAAGTGAGGTGACAGGGTTGAGGCCAGCTCTGCCATTTATTAGCTATTTGATCTTAAAAAAAATGACTCGATCTCCATGAGCCTCAGTTTCCACATGCGTAAAAGGGGGACGATCATAGTATCTACCATGTGGGCTTGCAGTGCAGAGTATATGAATTAGACACAGAACAGTGAGGATGAGGATGACCTCTCACCCACCTGCCTTTCTGCCCAGCTGCCCACACTGCCCCTAGTCATGGTGGCACCCTCCGGGGCACGGCTGGGCCCCTTGCCCCACTTACAGGCACTCCTCCAGGACAGGCCACATTTCATGCACCAGGTATGGACCATGAATGGGCAGGGAGGAGGGAGCAGGTGGGAGAAGTGTGGGGAGGGGCCCCAAGTCAGGCTGAGCCACAGCCCACATGTGCCCTCCAGCTCTCCACAGTGGATGCCCACGCCCGGACCCCTGTGCTGCAGGTGCACCCCCTGGAGAGCCCAGCCATGATCAGCCTCCCGCCACCCACCACCACCACTGGGGTCTTCTCCCTCAAGGCCCGGCCTGGCCTCCCACCTGGTAACACCCCAGCCCGTACCCCATGGCTTCACAGAACCCCCAAGTCCCCAGATCCTTGGCCGTGAGCAGTGTAGGCTATTCTGAATTGCAGTCCTCTGGACGTCAAAGGTGTCAGGTCTCAGAGGCTTGGAAACTCCAACCTCCAAAAAACGTCAGGTGCAGAACCTTAAAGATGCTGAATGTCAAAATTATGAAACCACAGAGCTTTACAAAGCTAGTCAAAATGTCAGCACCTGCAAATGGCCATCTTTGAGCTTCTCTGCCAGAAGCCTGGGAATTTGGGGACAGCAGAGCCCTGGGAGTCAGAGTTTTCGAGGCTCAGGAGGGTGGGAAGCTCAAAATGAGAGGCCTTGTGGGCCAAGCTCCAGAGCGCAGCCCACAGCCCCCAAAAGTACCCTGTCCCCATCCACAGGGATCAATGTGGCCAGTGTGGAGTGGCTGTCCAGGGAGCCGACACTGCTCTGCACCTTCCCAAATCCTGGTGCACCCAGGAAGGACAGGTCAGTGGACAGGGCTGGGAAGGATCCTCGACCTTCTATCCCCTCCCCTGACACCCTTTGTCCCCCCAGCACCCTTTCGGCCACACCCCAGAGCTCCTACCCACTGCTGGCAAATGGCATCTGCAAGTGGCCTGGATGTGAGAAGGTCTTCGAAGAGCCAGAGGACTTCCTCAAGTGAGTGGCCGAGGCCTGTGCCTGTTCACCAGTCCTGGCTTGTGGAGGGAGGTCTGGGGTGCAGATACTAGCCCAGGCCTCATCCCAATACGTAGCAAGATAAAAGAGGTAAACTCTGAGACTGTGGGTTCAAACCCCAGCTCCATCCCTCACTAGCTGTGTGACCTTGGACAAGTTACTTAGCTTCTCTGGACCTCAGTTTCCTCATATGTATAATAAGAAACATTTATGCTGTTATTTACCTCCATTTTATAGACAAGAAGACTGAGGTCAAAGAGGTTAAGTGTCTTGATCAAAATCCTCCCAGTTCTTGAGTGACAGAGCTGGGATTTGAACCCACACAGCCAGGCTCCAGAATCTGAACTCCTAACTGCTTTGCCCTGCTACTCCTCATGCCAACATGCCAGCCTTATTCCATGTCTCCAAAGTTCCAGTTCTTCCAGATGGCTGCTGCTGCCTCCTCTCAGTTCCTCCACCTCTCCCTCCCTCTCCCTCTCCTTCTCCCCCCACTGTCTCACACTCACACACACACACACACCCCACTCTCCCTCTCCCTCTCTCTCTCTCACATACACACACACATACCCCACACACTATGCACAATCCTTAGCAGCAACTCGAATGTCCTGTCCTCCTTGTAGCCAGGCTTTGCATAGGCCGTCCCTTCCACTCAGTGTCTTACCCACTCTCACCTGCCTCGCCCCATCTCAGCTCACCACACTTCCAACATTACCTCCAGCACCCTGGCCAGGTGGTAAGCTCAGCCCTGACATGCAGTAGGTGCCAAGTGGCACATGTTGAGGGAATGAGGGGTGTGAGAGGGAAACTGATGTAGAAAGGGGAGGGGAGCTGGAGCTAAGAGGAGAGACCTCCCAGAGGGCCTGCCCCCCCACCCATTCAGAGCGTTGAGCCAGGCCAGCCTTGTCATGGTCACCTGCATGGAATCTTCTCCCTACTTAGGCACTGCCAGGAGGACCATCTTCTGGATGAAAAGGGCAGGGCGCAATGTCTCCTCCAGAGAGAGATGGTACAGTCTCTGGAGCAACAGGTAATTCTGGGGCAGTGGGGGATAGGGGACAGGGGATAGGGAATAGGGATAGTGGGGAAAACCTTCTGTCCATCACCTGCCAGAAACCAAGTTCACCCGGGACGCGGGCTAGTATAAAGGAAGGAAGAAGAGCGGGCACTCCCATTGAAGACCATAGCCTGGGCAAAGATGTGGCAGAGAAAGGCCAGGCTGAGGCCTCATGTTTGTGCCATTTCACAGCTGGTGCTGGAGAAGGAGAAGCTGAGTGCTATGCAGGCCCACCTGGCCGGGAAAATGGCAGTGCCCAAGGCTCCATCTGTGGTGAGCAACCCCAGGCCTGCTGGTGGCAGACTCAGACTGCTGGGGGGCAGGGAGGAGGCCTGCAGGGTGCAGGGAACCTAACCTCACATGCAGGCCCTGAGAGCTAGGGGCCCCTGTCCCCAGCTCCAAACATGCCGGGACCTGGAAATCTATCCCCCTCCACTTGCAAACCCTCTGACCCTAAGATTCCCAAACACTGTGATCCTGAGTTGTCAAAGCAAATGCAAATAGCCAAAGACACAGGCTGTGTGCCAGCAGGACCAGCTATGTAACCTACAGGCCCCTTGTTCAGATTTCAACATGGCAACCACAGAGCATTAAACAAAGCACAGGGTGTCACATAACCACACAGGTCACATGCGCATGAAGCCGCCCTGGGGGCCAGGCACTGTTTCTGAGTGCTTTGCTGGTGGTAATTTATTTCTCAGGATGTCAATATAGAGATTAGGAAAATTGAGGCCAGGGAGGTTTAGGTGACTTTCCCAAGGTCACAGTTGGGTGGCAAAAACCCCTATTCAACCCCAGCTCATGGTCCCAGCATCTGTGGCCACATATGGTGTCTGCACCTGTGCTCTAATAAATACGACTCATGCTGTTTTGTGGGATTCCACCCCAGACTGGAATTAAGAAGAGGGCGTCCTTGTTTTGAAAAACACTGTTTTAAAAATAAAGTAGGGGCAGACGAAGTAGCTCACGTCTGTAATCCCAGGACTTTGGGAGGCTGAGATGGGTGGATCAACTGAGGCTAGGAGTTCGAGACCAGCCTGGCCAAAATGGTGAAACCGCAGCTCTACTAAAAATACAAAAATCAGACAGATGTGGTGGTGGGTGCCTGTAATCCCAGCTACTCGGGAGGCTGGGGCAGGAGAATCGCTTGAAACTGGGAGGCGGAGGTTGCAGTGAGCTGAGATCACACCACCGCACTCCAGCCTGGGCAATCAGAGCAAGGAAAAAAAAATTAAAAAGTGGGAAGTTTAAGCCTTTGGGTCACCAGCCTCTTCCCCTCCCAGGCATCATCTGACAAGGCCTCCTGCTGCATTGTAGCTGCTGGCAGCCAAGGCAGCATGGTCCCAGCCTGGTCTGGCCCCCGGGAGGCCCCCGACAGCCTGTTTGCTGTGCGGAGGCACCTGTGGGGCAGCCATGGAAACAGCACATTCCCAGGTAAGAATGGTCCTTGCACTACACAGTGTCCCCAAGCTCCTAATCCTGACCGGCTCTGGGAGGAGGGTGCAAAGGAGCTCCATACTGCCTCTTCCCACCACCACCACCACAGCTACCACCACTCAGCCTTTGGGAAAATGCATCCGCTCACAAAAGCTTCCTCTCAGGATGTCCGTGACCTAAAAGCCCCGTATAGTCTCAAGTGTCCTGCCATAGCCCTGTCTCCGTTGGGGATTGGGGTCATGCGTCACCCACTCTGAACTCCAGCTACTCCATTCAGTCATCAGAAGGGAGGGCCCTGCTAAGGAATTACAGGGACACCTCCTTTCCTCCCCTGACTAAGGAAAATGGGATGGATTCACCTAAGCTCACCAATCCACTGCTCTCCACCAGGCCTGGCCTCTGGGCTTAGCAGGGATCAGAGACCTTGACTGGCATCCCAGCTCTGCCATTTAACCTCTTGCATCCCTTTGGTGTGCAAGTTACTCCGCTTCTTTTCAACCTCAGGGAGAACTACTTTGGCAGAAGTGGTGCAAAGAATAAATTAAACAACTTATGTCAGGTGCTCAGCAGACAGTACCTGTGCCCGTGGACACGGGTGTTGATGGTGGGATCTCAGGCCTGTAGACTCACCTTGTAGGGGGAGGGGAGAGGGAGCTAGCTAGGGGGTCCTACATGGGGCCTGATTCATCCCCACCCTCTGCCAGAGTTCCTCCACAACATGGACTACTTCAAGTTCCACAACATGCGACCCCCTTTCACCTATGCCACGCTCATCCGCTGGGTAAGCAGAGCAGCTCAGCCCCAAGGAGGAGGAAGAGAAAGACGGGGTGGGGGACCTGCCTCCTGAACTCCTGTCTCTCTCTGAGTGCCCTCAGAGTGGGCTTCTCCATTTCTAAGCCCCAGCCCAAAGGAGCCCCAAGCCATGCCTCAAATGTGACCCCTCATCCTGGCTTCACCCTAAACAGTGAGTCACAGAGGATCCTGTCCTTGAATCCAAACCTAAACCACCATCCAGGCCAGAGCATGCCAAATTCTGACCCTAAACCTACCCCTTTCCAGATATCCACCTCAGCCCCATACCTAACCCTCTCCTGGACCTATAAAATAGCCTAAAACTAACCCCATCTCTGCACTTTGCCGTAGACATACCCTAGCTCTTACTCTAACTCTTTCCCTGCCTTTATGCTATCCCAACCCAATCTCCTTCCCTGGCCCCAATGTACCCCAGTATGTCAATACACCCCTGGCTGAGCCCCATTCCCAACCCTTCCTTATAACATGCATTTGACCCTTAACTTCATCACCCCATCCCAACTGCTTCATCTCAGCCTCCCCAATCCATTCTCAGAACCTTCATCCTAGCCCCACACCTAACCCCAAACCTGAACCTAACCCCTACATGATACCAGACATTCTCCAACTGTCTCTGAACTGAAGCCCTAAGCTAGCCCCATCCTGGCTCACGGCCTTACTGCAATCATCATCGCTAACTCTGTAATCCCATTCCTGAATCCAAACTGATCAAATTATCTGACCCTCAGCCTCACTCCACACCAAACCCCACAACTAACCTCATCCTTGTCCCAAGCCTAACCACCTAACCATGTCCCTGACATGTAAGATACTCAATAATTTGACCCATCTCTGGCTCCTGACCTAAAGCCACGTCATCCCATCCTTCACCCCTAGACCCACCTGAGTCCACTTCCAGCCTGACTCTTAACCCACCTCTTCCCTGACCTTTAAGTCTGCCTGGCCCTTTACCCCTTCCAAATCCTTGACCCCACTCCTGATCCTTCACCTTCCCCAACCCTGAAATGTCACCCCATGGAGAACCCCAGCTCCAACTCCATCCCAGACCTTTCATCTCACTCCAGCCCGAGCCCTGAACAAGACCCACTCCCAACCTCAGCCCTGATCCTTTACCTAATCACAGACAACCAGACCCACACCCTACATCGAACCCTGCCTGGCCCCACACTTTACCTCTTTTCTAACACCATCTTTGACTCCATGCTTCACCCCAAATCTAGTCCTGTCCCTGATCACCTTCCCCCACAATTCCACCCCCATGTCAGATGGCTCAGGGTAGGTCACAGCCCCTCTAAACCCCAACTTTGGGGAACATGCCCCTTACCCCACTCCCCAACTTCCAGGCCATCCTGGAGGCTCCAGAGAAGCAGCGGACACTCAATGAGATCTACCACTGGTTCACACGCATGTTTGCCTTCTTCAGAAACCATCCTGCCACCTGGAAGGTGAGCTCCTCTGGAGGTGGTGGTGGCTGGGATGGCCTCGAGTGCCACCATAGCTCGAAGTGAGCAGGCCTGGGGCTGGGCTGATAGGCACATTGGGGAGGATCGGGAGGTGGGTTGTTGTTGGTGGCTGCTGGCCTCAGAGGTTGACACCCACCTGCTCCCTGTCCCCGGCCTTCCATAGAACGCCATTCGCCACAACCTGAGCCTGCACAAGTGCTTCGTGCGAGTGGAGAGCGAGAAGGGGGCTGTGTGGACCGTGGATGAGCTGGAGTTCCGCAAGAAACGGAGCCAGAGGCCCAGCAGATGTTCCAACCCTACACCTGGCCCCTGACCTCAAAACCAAGGAAAGGAGGATGGACAAACAGGGGCCAAACTGGTGGAAGGCAGAGGTGGTGGGGACAGGGATGACAGGCCCTGGATGTGCCCACAGGGACCAAGAAGTGAGGTTTCCACCATCTTGCCTGCAAGGGCCCCTGTTCCCCCGTTGGCAGCCACCCCCTCCCCCATCATATCCTTTGCCCCAAGGCTGGTCAGAGGTGCCCCAGTCCCAGCCCCAGCCCCGACCTCTACACCAAACATACCCCCCATTCGAGCCCTACAGCCAAAAAGCCTGCCTCAGCTGCTCGCACAGATGACTTCAGGGCTGGAAAAGTCACACAGACACACAAAATGTCACAATCCTGTCCCTCACTCAACACAAATCCCAAAACACAGAGATCCTGCCTCAGTACACTCGAACAACCTCAAAGCTGCGTCATCAGACAATCACACACAAGCATGGCCCTGACAACCCACATACCCCAAGGCACACACCCACAGCCAGCCTCAGGGCCCACCGGGGCACTGTCACACGAGGGTGTGCCCAGAGGCCTACACAGAAGCAGCGTCAGCACCCTCAGGATCTCAGGTCCCACAAAGCCACACAGACACGTAATTGCTCATACATGGTCTCATGCAGCTCCCAACACATGCTCGGTCACACACATGGCCCGTTAGAACTCACCTACATATCTCACACATGTGCACACACACAGCCCCCCAGTGGGTCTCTTGAGTCCCATGCAGACACACATAGCTACACACACTGACTTGCCAAAAATACTCTGTGTCTCCCCTGCCACTCACCTCACTCCCATGCCCTGAGCCCTGATCCATGCCTCAGCTTAGACTGCAGAGGAACTCCTCATTTATTTGGGATCCAAGGCCCCCAACCCACAGTACCCTCCCCAATAAACTGCAGCTGAGCTCACCACATGCTGGACTATCACCCCAGATAAGGGTTGTGGTCAGTGGGCAAGGGTCTGGGTCCAAGGCAGCAGCAGAAGGAACTGGGCAGCAGAGGGAGTAGCAAGGGCAAGTGCTTGGCCACTGCCTCCAGCACCCCAAACCCCTGCCTGAGGCTGGGGAGAGACCTCTGCCGGCGGCTCCTCAGGCCTCCCGGACCCGGCCCAGGAGGCCAGCATTCTCCTGGCGGAGGGCTCGGTAGTCCTCCTGGATCTTCTCCAGATTGCTGAGGGTCTTCTTGCCCAGTTCTGTCTCGATCTGAGGCAATGTGAACACATGGCCTCTCAGCACACACAGCCCCTTTCCCAGCTCCTGCTCGCCAGCCCCCATCATAGCCTGCTCTGGGCCCCTCCCACCACCTCCAACCACAGCCTGCTCTGTCCCATGCCCAGGCCTTCTCACGTGGTATTCCCTCCACCCAAAGCATCCTTTACTACCTGGCAGGATTACCCCTACGTCTTCAAGCTGAAGCCTCTGCTCATGGCCCTGGGAAGCAGGCAGGAGGGCCCTTGGGGTGGAAGCTAGGGCTCACAGTAGGCCACTTGCCTGCTCTAGGTCACAGGCACAGGCACTAGGGGGCAGGGCTGGGCTTCTGACTGTAGGCTGTGTCTGGCTCCACCGCCTCTCTCAGCATAACCTGAGGAACTGTTCCCTGGTCTGCCTTGACTCCCTATCCTGCCTCCCTATCCTGCCTCACCCTAGCAGGCCTCACCTGCTCCTCGAGGTCTCGAACCTCCCGCATGATGGTACCTGTGTCCTCAATGGTCTGGATAAGCTGGCTGCAGTTCTGGGGACAGCAGGAAAAAGGCTTGCACCCAGGCCCACCCACCCCCAGTGGCCCCGCCCCAGGCACACTTCCCTCACCTCGTGCAGGGCAGCTAGATACTTATAGGCCTTCCGAACAGCATCATCCTTCTTGGCATCCTGACCAGACACAGGGATCTCCAAGGTATCAGTGGGCTGCCCCCGACCATCTCTATGCCCCAAGAAGGCCAACCTCTCCCACAGCCCTACTCGCTTCATCCTCCATGGAACAAAGCCAGCCCTGGGCATCAGTGCACCTCCAGCCTTGCATAGGGCCCAGGTCTGGACCCCAGCCAGCCCATGAGCAGATGCACAGGCAGCAGCCCAGCCTCACCCCACTCACCCCCGCCCAGCCTGCCCCACACCTTGAACACGAGCTCATCAGTCACTGCAAACGTCCGGTCCAGCTTCCCAGAGAGGGAGTTGATTTCCTTCTGAAGCTCCTTTGTGTCAGACAAGATCTGGCAGACACCATGGTAACCATGAGCCCCTGCCTGGGGCAGGGTGGCTGGCAGTAGAGGGTGCTCATGTGCAATAGACAGGGACTGTGTCATCATCAGGGTTGACTGGGATGGATTGTGCGTGAGTGTTCTGTGTCAGGGTATGGCTGGACAGCTCTGTCTACCTGGTGATGTGAGGTCCCCATGCCACCACACTACACCTGACAGCCCACATGACCCACCCTCCATGGCCCTGGCAGTGTACCTTGGTGATTTCTTCCTTCTGCTTCCGGATGTTGCCCACGATCTCTAGGATGCGCTGGGTGTAGGCCAGCCGGGACACGTCTCTGGGCAGAGTCTCCAGCTCTGACACCTAGGCAGGGACATAGCAGGCACTCCCCCAGGACTCACCCTTCACCCTCCTAAGCCACCCAGGTCCCTCACACAGGCCGTACCAGCTGCTTATAGACCTCTTCCTTCCTGCGGGCCTCTTCAGCAGCCGCCCGGACACTCTGGTGCAGTTCTTGGATCTCTGCCAGCCGTCGAGAAGATTCCAGCTGCCAGGAGCCCACAGGCAGAAGACAGTGAGCAGAGCACAGGGATGGCCCCCTAGAGAGGGACTGAGCCTGCCCTGGCCCACCCACAGCCCAGGGCCCCACTGCTTACCTCTCTGCAATCCTGCAGCTTTCGGAGGTGGCGGTACTCAGCAAGGAGTGGGACCCGGTGCTTCTCCCACTGACCCGCCAAGTGGATGACCCGCTGGGCGCTACTCTCCACCACAAGCTGGTGGGGAGTGGGTACGTGTCACACAGGCTGGGCCCTCCAACCCACCCCACCCCACCCCTCCCTGCCCAGTCACAGCCCCAAACCCACCTGCAGCTTGGCAAGGTTGGCAGCCCCATCGGGCAGCAGCTCCACTGCGCGGCTCTTCAGGCGCAGGGCCTGCTCACGCTCCACCGTGCTGAGCTCACTCTGCCGGCACTCAGACTCTGCCTGACCCACGGATACCTGGTCACACGCTGCAGCCCCCATGGAGCTCGACAGATGACTACACACCCCTGTGGCCCCCACAGCCCTCTCTAACAGCTCCATGCTGGTGCCAAGGACCCCCCCAAATCTCCTGTTCTTGTAGACCCACGGTGCCCCACAGATCCCCACAGACCCTCCAAGGACTTCCCAATCCCCTGTCCATGCAGGCCCACAGTGCTCCACAGATGCCCACAGACCCTCCAAGGACCCCCCAATCCCCTGCCCATGCAGGCCCACAGTGCTCCACAGATGCCCACAGACCCTCCGAGGACCCCCAATCCCCTGTCCATGCAGGCCCACAGTGCTCCACAGATGCCCACAGACTCTCCAAGGACCCCCCCAATCCCCTGCCCATGCAGGCCCACAGTGCCCCACAGACGCCCACAGACCTTCCGAGGACCCCCAATCCCCTGTCCATGCAGGCCCATAGTGCTCCACAGATGCCCACAGACTCTCCAAGGACCCCCCAATCCCCTGCCCATGCAGGCCCACAGTGCTCCACAGATGCCCATAGACCCTCTGAGGACCCCCAATCCCCTGCCCATGCAGGCCCACAGTGCTCCACAGATGCCCATAGACCCTCCGAGGACCCCCAATCCCCTGCCCATGCAGGCCCACAGTGCTCCACAGATGCCCATAGACCCTCCGAGGACCCCCAAATCCCCTGCCCATGCAGGCCCACAGTGCCCCACAGACACCCACAGACCCTCTGAGGATCCCCCAATCCCCTGCCCATGCAGGCCCATGGTACCCCACAGATGCTCACAGACCCTCACCCTGGCCTGATTCTCACAGCCACCCTCAAGAGCCCCACAGATCCCCAACAGCTCCCAGGAACCCTTCTGCCATTTGCAGACCTCTACAGAGCACCTCTTGCCCCATCTAGTCCCTCACACCCCGAGGCCCTCCCTCTGACCTACCCCAACGCACAGCCCCTGCTCTGCCCCTCACCTGCACAAAACTGATGCCCAGGGTCTTCATGTCGGCCTCAACCTCCTCAATACTGCAGTTCACTCCTTCCAGCTGCTCCCGAAGGGACTCAAGCTCCTGTTCCTGAGCTGCCCACATGTCCTGGGAGGCCCAGGCCAGTCAGGGTTGGGGTGTCAGGTTCAGTAGACAAGCAAGGGGCTGAGACACCACCCATCCACCCTGTTCTACTCACCTGTTCAGGCCGCCGGGAGGTGGCCGTCACATCTGACACCTGAGTGGCCTGGGCCTGGGGCTCCTGAGGGAGTGACAAGGGGCACCCTGGCTGTCAGGGAAGGCCCTTCCTCGCGTGGCCCAGCCTCAGCCTCCCCTGAGAACTGCCCCTGGTGCTGCATGCATGCCCACTCAACTACTGATGGCGGCCTGTGACTCTGAGGGTAAAGGCACCATCTGCAACCCCTGGCCAGAGTGCTTGCTTGCGGAAAAAGCTCCCTGACCCAGATACAGCTCCTACCTACCTGCCCCATATCTCAAGCCTCAAATGCCCATGAGAAGGATGGGGACCCCTCAGAGTAGACATCTTAGGAGAGAAGATATGCTCAGAGGAAACTGCCTAGGGAAAGGGGATGTTGCCCTAAGAACACCCTCACACCCTTGCATGGTTCCCACCTATCCACATTTTCTCCAGTCAAGTCCCTGCGAAGCTAGGGTCCCCTCTGGGTATCTGCCCCCCAGTCGGGCTAGGGCCTGTCCAGTGGGAACACAGGACCCTATGTGGATAAAGCGGTGGCGCTTATACAAAAAGCTACCCTCCAAGACTGCCACGCCTATCAGCACATCCCATGTCCACAGGTGCACCCACCAGATGGAAGGTGAATTTCTCAGAGTGTGTGAAGCGGGATCCCTTAGGAGCACCAGTCTTGGCCCCAGCACCCCAGGCCTGCAGCAGCTCTCCCAAGTCTCGGGCTTGTGTGGGGGCCCCAAGCGGGCCCCAGCTTTGGCGCAGATGCTCAGTCAGTTGCTTCTGCAGTCGCTGCCGCTGAGCCCGTGTGTCCTCCTGGGGAGAGAAGGCAGGGGAAGCAGGAGGGTATAGGGGCCTGCCTAGCCTCCAAGGCCCTGCCTCCTCCAAGGGCCCCCTGACAAAGGGCTGCAGACAAGTCACCCTCACTCTCCAGCCCTCCCACTGAAGCAGGCCCTGCCCTACTCTCCTGTCCCACCGGCCTGGGATCTCCCTGAGGACAGGGGTCTCCTCTTGCTCAGACATACTTCTCTCTGCCCACTAGCTCCCATGCTGGAGAAGGATGTGGGGAGAGGAGAGTGAGCCTAGAGGCCCCAAATCCAAGAGAAGCATAGACAGGATATCAGGGGACAGGGCAGACACAGGGAATCCAAGGTGCCAGGCACATAAGGAGGCAGAGAGAGAGAGGCAAGAGGGACAAGAACAGAGAATTTCAAGATAACTGGGAAAATCTGATTATGAACTCAGCGTCAGATGGTATTAAGATATTATTGTTGGCCAGGCACAGTGGGCTTATGCCTATAATCCCAGCACTTTGGGAGGCCAAGGTGGGCAGATCACCTGAGGTCAGGAGTTGAAGACCAGCCTCGCCAACACAGTGAAACCCTGACTCTACTAAAAATACAAAAATTAGCCAGCCATGGTGGTGTGCACCTATAATCCCAGCTACTTGGGAGGTTGAGGCAAGAGAATTACTTGAACCCGGGAAGTGGAGGTTGCAGTGAGCCGATATCATGCCACTGCTCTGCAGCCTGGGCAACAGAGCAAGACTCTGTCTTAAAAAAATATATATCATTGTTAACTTCATTAGTCATGAAAATGGCCCAGTGGCTACCTTGAAAACTGAAAGTCCTTATGAGTGAAGAGATGTAGTCCTAAGTATTTAGAGTTCAAATCGCATGATATCTGGGATTGGCTTTAAAATAATACAGCAACATGCCGGGCATGGTGGCTCACGCCTGTAATCCCAGCACTTTGAGAGGCTGAGGTGGGTGGATCACGAGGTCAAGAGATCAAGACCATCCCGGTCAACATGGTGAAACCCTGTCTCTACTAAAAATACAAAAAATTAGCTGGGCATGGTGGCGCATGCCTGTAATCCCAGCTACTCAGGAGGCTGAGGCAGGAGAATTGCCTAAAAACCCAGGAGGCGGAGGTTGCAGTGAGCCGAGATCGCGCTGTTGCACTCCAGCCTGGGTAACAAGAGCGAAACTGCGTCTCAAAAAAATAATAATAATAATAATACAGCAACAAAGAAAAAGTTGGGAGAAAATAGATGAAAAAAGTTGGCAAAATGGTACATAGGATTCATTAGAATATTTTCTCCACATTTATGTGAGAAAATTACTATAGATTATAAAAACAGAGACAGACGGCCAGGCACAGTGGCTCACGCCTATAATCCTAACACTTTGGGAGGCCAAGGCGGACGGATCATGAGGTCAAGAGATCGAGACCATCCTGGCCAACATGGTGAAACCCCGTCTTAACTAAAAATACAAAAATTAGCCAGGCATGGCAGTGGGCATGTGTAGTCCTAGCTACTTGGGAGGCTGAGGCAGGAGAATCACTTGAACCCAGGAGACTGAGGTTACAGTGAGCCAAGATCACACCACTGCATTCCAGCCTGGTAACAGAGTGAGACTTGGTCTCAAAAAAAAAAAAAAAAAGAAAAACACAGAGGTGAAGACAGAGAAAGGGGCCAGACAGAGATGTGGACACAGAGAAAGAAGGGACAAATAAAGAGGTAGACAGAAGGGGAGGTGGACAAATACAGAGGTGGACAGAGAGGAAGAGGAGACAGATATAAAGGTGGACAGAAGGGGAGGGGGACTGATACCCGGGTGGACACAGAGGAAAAGGGGACAAAAATAGGAGGACAGAAAGGAGGGAGGCAGAAAGAGAAGTGGACAGAAAGGAAAAGGGGACAGATAAAGAAATGGACAGAGGGAGAGGGGTGACAGAGAGGTAGAAGGAAGGAGGGGACAGATGCAGAGGTGGACAGAAAGGAAGAGGGGACAGATGAAGTGAACAGAGGGGAAGAAGGGACAGACACAGAAATGGATAGAGAAGAAGAGCGGACAAACAGGTGGATAGAGAAGAAGAGGGAGCTGGGCGCAGTGGCTCATGCCTGTAATCACAGCACTTTGGGAGGCCAAGGCAAGCAGATGGCTTCAGGAATTCAAGACCAGCCTGGCCAACATGGCAAAACCCCATCTCTACAGAAAATACAAAAATTAGCTGGATGTGGTGGTGAACACCTGTAATGCCAACTACTTAGGTGCCTGAGGTGGGAAGACTGCTTGAGCCTGGGAAGTTGAGGCTGCCTTGAGCCCTGATCATGCCACTGTATTCCAGCCTGGGTGACAGAGCAAGACGCTGTCTCAAAAGAGAGAGAGAGAGAGAGAGAGCGCCAGGCACAGTGGCTCACGCCTGTAATCCCAACACTTTGGGAGGCTAAGGTGGGCAGATTACCTCAGTTCAGGTGTTCACGACCAGCCTCAGCAACACAGTGAAACCTCATCCCCACTAAAATAATACAAAAAAAATAGCTAGGTGTGGCGGTGTGCACCTGTAGTTCCCAGCTACTTGGGAGGCTGAGGCAAGATAATTGCTTGAACCCAGAAAGCAGAGATTGCAGTGAGCCAAGATCGCACCACTGCACTCCAGCTGGGCGACAGAGTGAAACTTCATCTCAAAAAAAAAGAGAGAGAGAAGAAGAGGGGGCAGATAAAGAGGTGGACAGAAGGGGCGGAGGGACAAATACAGAGGTGGACAGAGAGGAAGAAAGGACAGATAAAGAAGTGGAGGGGGAAGGGGCCACAGATACAGAGGTGGACAGAGAGAAAGAGGAGAGAGATGAAGAAATAAACAGAGGCAGAGGAGTGACAGATATGTAGGTGGACAGCAAGGAAGAGGGGACAGACACAGAGGTGGACAGAGCAGAAGGGGACACAGATACACAGGTGCACACAGAATAAGAGGGGACAGATAAAGAAGTGGACAGAGGAGAAGGGGGAACAAATAGAGAAGTAGACAGAGAGAAATTCAGTACAGAAATGAGGAGACAGAGGCAAGAAAGAGGAGCAGCAAAAACGTAGAACTAGAATGATGGGGACAGGCAGAGACTGTGCAAAAACCTAGAAACGGGAAAAAGGAACATCAGTGACAAGTGCAGAAACAGACAAAGAGTAAGAGGCTCAGAGAGAGGAAGAAAGGCATAGTAACAAGAAGAAAAGGCCAGGCATGGTGGCTCATGCCGGCAGTCCCAGCGCTTTTGGAGGCTGAGGCAGGAGGATCACTTTAGACCAGGAGTTTGAAACCAGCCTAGACAATGTAGCAAGAACCTATCTCTACAAAAGATTAAAAAGTTAGTGGCATGCGCCTGTAGTCTCAGCTACTCAGGAAGCTGAGATGGGAAGATGACTTGAGCCCATGAGTTTGAGGCTACAATGAACTATGATCATGCCACTGTACTCCAGTCTTAGAGGCAGAGTGAGACGCTGTCTCTAAAAATAAAAATTAAGCCAGGTATGGTGGCTCACACCTGTAATCCCAGCACTTTGGGAGGACAAGGCAGGAGGATCACCTAAGGAGTTCAAGAGCAGCTTGGCCAACACAGCAAAACCTGTCTCTACTAAAAATACAAAAATTAGCCAGGTATGGTGGTGGGTGCCTGTAATCCCAGCTACTGGGAAGGCTGTGGTAGGAGAATCGCTTGAACCTGGGAGATGGAGGTTGCAGTGAGCTGAGATCGCGCCACTGCACTCCAGCCTGGGTGACAGAGAGAGACTCCTCCTCCAAAAATAAATAAATAATAATAATAAATTAAATTTTAAAAATTTGCAAACAGAAAAAGGAGCCAGGTAGCAAATCCGGATTGCTCCAGTTGCCAGGAATCTCATGCACAGTATTCAGTCTAACTACTGCGCTGAGAGAAGAGCAGTATTACTACCTGATTTTTTAGCACAGGAAACCAAGGTTCTGAGGAGGGATACTGACTTGTCCCAAGTTCTCCATTTTTCTGACTTCAGTGTTCTTTCAGGTGGGGAGCTGGGTAAGTGCACACAGAGGGAAAACAACGGAAGGGAGGGGCCAAGTGGAAAAGGAGAGGGGCAGAGGACCAGCAGGAATGTCATTGAGCAGCAGCCTGGACAGCAGGGAGCCAGGCATCCGGCTGTACCTGGGGTGGGAGGCGGGATGCCCGGAGGACCCAGTCCTCATCCCCTGGCCGGTTCTGACCCGTCTGCTGGCAGAGCTGCAGGGTATGGTGTTCGAGGAGCGAGGCCACCCTTCCAACAGGCTGGGGCACCTGGGTAGGGGCTGGAAGCAGCAGGGGACTCGCCTGGAACTCCCGTGGCTCTGGAGGCGGAAAGAGAGTCAGCTGGCTCTGCTGCATGGCAACGCTATGAGGGTCTCCCCCACCTTCCTCCTCACCCATCCACAGCCTCATGCTCACCGCCTCTGGAACTCAATTCGGGCACAACCAGCCTGCTGGCGTGGAAAGGCTTCTGGAAGGTCGAGCCCTGGTGGGAGAGCAGGCTCAGAACCTCCAGAGTGAAGTGGGATGAGGGTCGCCAGGGGGAGGGAGCCAAAACCCTGAGCACCCAGATGGGGACAAGAGAAGAGCCACTGGAGTCGGGGGTCCCACCTGGAGGTGCTGCAGCTTGGGAGTGCGAAGGAGGGGCGGGACCCAAGGCAGCGCCAGCTGGTCCCGAATTTGGCTCCCAATAGCCCGGAGGAGAATAGCTGAGTCACCTATGGGGGTTGGGGAGGAAGTGAATCAGGTGACAATGCTGCAAATCCAAAAGGGCGTTCCCTAGGAGACCAGCCTCCATTCCTGTTCCCCATCCAGAGATACACATTTATCCAGCTTGCGCTCTCACATTCAGTCATTCAACAAACACTGAGCACCTACTATGTACAGGTCGCTGTTCTAGACACTAGGGCTACTTCGTAGAACAAACTGGATAAAGGTCCCTGCCCTCAGGGAGCCAGCAAGCTAGCAGAGGAGAGAGATCATGAATAGGATCCTGAGTACCATCCAGACTGCAGCCAGTCGGGGATCAGGAGGGGGCTGTGGAGAGGAGGCTAACCTCGAAGAGGTAAGGGAGTGAACCATGAGGGTACCTAAGGGAAGGGTAATCCACGATACAAAGGCATGGAGGTGGGAGTGTGCTGGGGTGTGTTTGAGCAGCACCCAGGAGTCCCAATTGGTTAGAGCAGAATGAGAAGGAGGGCGCAGGGGTTGAGTCAAGGAGGCCCCTCCCAGCACCAATGTACCACCCCGGGGTCAGCTCAACGTCAGCCCCCTGCCCACTGCCCTGTAGCCCCTCTCTGACACCTAATCCTCCCACCTAGCTCTCCTAAAGACACATACTGCCACCCCTACCCACCAATCTTTTCACCACCTCTACCTCTCTCAGCCCCTACAGTGTCCCAGAAGGCCCTCCTCTCCCCTCACTGCCACCCCCCCGCCCCACCTGCACCCCAGGCACCCAGTACCTGCAGGCTGGTCTGCGTCCTCAGAGGCATCGGTGGGCAGACGCTCAGCCAAGAAGAGAAGCAGGTCTCGGAGGTCAGGCTCACTGGGATAGAGGAAGTTCTGATAGCCAAGCTCCAAGGGATAGCCAAGGTCCTGAGGGTGGTAGGGGGGCCATCAGCCAGCAGACAGGGTCCTCTTGCCCTGGGAGACTTGGGCCTAGGCTGCAAACGTTCCCACTCTCTCACTAACCACCACCCTCCCAACCTCCCCCAGCTCCCCAAGGCCTCCAGGCCCTCCAGGGAGTCACAGAGTGATGACAGTCAACAATACAGACAACAGGAAATAAGATTAAAGCTCTGGCCTTTCTATGACTCAAAATCCGGAGGACATAAAAGAAAAGATGGGGGCCAGGTGCAGTGGCTCACACCTGTAATCCCAGCACTTTGGGAGGCCGAGGTGGGTGGATCACGAGGTTAAGAGATCAAGACCGTCCTGGTCAACATGGTGAAACCCCGTCTCTACTAAAAATATGAAAAAAATTAGCTGGGCATGGTGGCGTGTGCCTGTAATCCCAGCTACTCAGGAGATCGCGCCATTGCGCTCCAGCCTGGGTAACAAGAGCGAAACTCCGTCTCAAAAAAAAAAGATGGATATTTTTGAATATATGAAAAGAAAGAAAATATTTAAAGAAAAATATAATAAGCAAAGTCAAAAGTTAATGACAAGTTGGGAAAAACATTTGGAAACCATATCATAGGTAAAGAGCAAATTTACCTATTATAGAAAGAGTGCCTAAAAATAAACAGGCAAAAAAGACCAGAACTGCAATAGCTCAGAACAAAAGGACTCACGAGGGTTCTGGATGGGAACTGGGGAAACAGGCCAGGAGAGAAAGAAAGCCTCTTTCTCTTTCTTTCTTTTCTTTTCCTTTCTTTCTTTCCTTCTTTTTTTTTTTTTTTTTTTTTGAGACGGGGTCTTGCTCTGTTGCTCAGGCTGGAGTGCAGTGGCAGTGGCATGATCTTGGCTCACTGGAACCTCTGCCTCCTGGGCTCAAGTGATCCGCCCACTCAGCCTCCCAAGTAGCTGGGATTACAGGTGCACACCACACCTGGCTAATTTTTGTGTTTTTAGTACAGACAGGGTTTCACCATGTTGGCCAGGCTGGACTCAAACTCCTGGGCTCAAGCAATCCTCCCACCTCAGCCTCCCAAACTGCTGGGATTACAGGTCGGAATCACCACGCCCGGCCTAGGAAAGCCTTTTTCTTCCAGAGTTGCCACTGCTTTGGAGCTGCATAGACTCTGAAAGCACTTCCTGGATTCAAACCCAAGCTTTGCCTCTTATGAACTATGCGACCTCAGGCAGATCACTTAACCTCTCTGTGCTTCACTTCCTTCACCTGAAAGAGGGGTTACCAACAGTACATACAGCAGAAGGTTGTCCTGAGAATTAAATGAGTTAACACCATGTTACTTACCACAGGGCCTGGCACAGGTTACACTTAGAAGCCATGGCTATTCTATACTTAGGAGTATACTGGGTCACAATGCAAGATATTTTTATTTTGGAGGCTCAAGGTCAAATAAGTATGAAAAACCCTGGCTTTTAAGCTACTTTACTTTGGATTTTTCCCAACATCTGCAATCAAAGAGCTGTGGCTGATATACTCATTCCAGGAGTGGGGAAGGTTCCAAAATATGGAAGTGGCTAAGGTACAGAAATGTTGCCAGGACAAGGGTATATTAAGAGGAAGATGCCACAACACGGCAGCGCTGAGTTGAGGAGGGCTACAGGGACAGCACATAGCTGGGTTAAGAGAGCCTCCTTTTGCCAAGGCTGCTGGGGGCCAAACAGCCACATGTACCAGTTTCTGTTTGTTTGTTTGTTTGTTTGTTTGTTTTGTTTGAGATGGAGTCTTGCTCTGTTGCCCAGGCTGGAGTGCAGTGGCACGATCTTGGCTCACTGCAACCTCCGCCTCCTGGGTTCAAGTGACTCTCCTGCCTCAGCCTCCCGAGTAACTGGGATTACAGGCATGCGCCACCATGCCCAGCTAATTTTTGTATTTTTAGTAGAGATAGTGTTTCACCATGTTGGCCAGGCTGGTCTCAAACTCCTGACCTCTGGTGATCTGCTCCCCCTCCCAAAGTGCTGGGATTATAGACATGAGCCACTGTGCCTGGCCTTCTATTCATTTATTAATTGAAGTTAGGGTTTCACTCTGTCTCCCAGGCTAGAGTGCAGTGGCGCAGTCACAGCCCACTGCAGCCTGGATCTACCAGGCTCAAGCAATCCTCCTACCCCAGCCTCCCATGTAGCTGAGATCACAGGTATGTGCCACCATGCCCAGCTAATTTTTGGTAGAGATGGGGGGGGTCTCACTATGTTGCCCAGGCTGATCTCAAGCTCCTGGGCTCAACTGATCCTCCCATCTAAACCTCCCAAAGTGCTGGGATTATATGCAAGAGCCAGCATGCCCAGCCCACATGTACCTCCTGGCCACTGGAAAAGCCATAATCACTAACCCCCACTAAAATCAGTGTAAGCAAAAGCAGGTAAACAAAATCCAAGAGACAGCTCTGAGAGAGGAACAGAGAACTGTGGGAAGCCTGAGCCCCCCACCTCAACACCTCCCACTGTGTACTCTCCTCCCAAACAGAAGACAGAACTTGCCCCTTATTAAGTGCTGACCTCAAGAATACAGTCCTGGGCCATGGGACAGACTGCCTGCCTTATAAGGCCACCAAGAGCCCCAGAGAGAAGAATGTGACAACTCCTGAGAGCTGGGTGAACCTGAGAGTGAGGGGATGAATGGAGCTCTGAGGCCTATTGCTAAAAGACCACACAAGCAAGGCTCAAATTTAACAACTCTACCCACCCAGTCCCCTACATCTAAATAAAAGTTTTCACAGTAGCTACTCTATGGTCCCTCCACCACCATATACTTCCTGGGTCATTTCAAAGTGTTTCCAATCACTGTGTAGCCACAGGTTCCAGATCAGACCTATCCGTTAATAGTAATCCCATTTATGCAAAGTTTATTATAACCAGCTTTTCACATACTAACTCATGTTTAATCCTCACAGCAACCCTATATGGTAGTTACAATTCTAATACCCATTTTACACATGTAGAAACAGCCTCCAAGAGGTTAAGAGACTGGCCCAAAGTCACAGAGCGAATGAGCCAGGAGGAGTGGCATTACTTGGAGCTCCTGAATACAGGAACTGGACTCAGCTCTATCCTAGGGATGAGTAAGTACTTCATCAGAATGGCTCTTTATCAGGTACAGTGATGCACATCTGTAGTCCCAACTACTCAGGAGGCCAAGGCGGGAAGATTGCTTGAGGCCAGGAGCTTGAGACCAGCATGGGCAACATCTCTACAAAAGCAAGACCCCATGTCTACAAAAAATTTAAAGATTCTCTGGCAGGGTGGCATGTGCCTATAGTCCTAGCTACTGGTGGGGCTGAGGTGGGAGGATCTCTTGAGGCCAGGAGTTCAAGACCAGCCTGGGCAATACAGCAAGACCCTTACCTCTACAAAAAGTGAAAATTTTTTTTAAGTAAAATATTTTTTAAAAGAAAGGTATTTTATTTATTCTATCATAGAGACAAAGTTGGAATTGCTCTCAGGAGATACAGGATGTGTGGTTGCCACAGAGGTAATAAGCAGAGACACTCTTTTAGGTAACCAGCATGCCTTCCTTTGGGTAACCATCCTTGTCCCAACTCCATAGGATCCTGAAGGAGCAGCTAATCACAGTGTCCTATAGGAATGACAATGTCGGCCTGGCATAGTGGCTCATACCTGCAATCCCACCATTTTGTGAAACTGAGGCATGTGGATCACGAGGTCAGGAGTTCGAGACCAGCCTGGCCAATATAGTGAAACCACATCTCTACTAAAAATACGAAAATTAACCAGGCATGGTGGCATGCGCCTGTAGTCCCAGCTACTTGGGAAACAGAGGCAGGAGAATTGCTTGAACCCAGGAGGTGGAGGTTGCAGTGAGCTGAGATCTCTCCACCGCACTCCAGCCTGGGGTAAAAAAAAAGGAATGACCATGTCATCCAGACTAGGCCAATCAGAGCACACAGTGATTAGGACCCAGACAGGGTGTTTTCTGGAACTAGGAAATGGATACTATGGGGTGGGGGTGGTATTTTGTAGCTAAGCTTAAAACATAGAAGCCAAGAGCAGCCCAGGTGCCAACTGTATAAGCAAACTGTATAAACTCATTTACACCTTGTAACAGTCCCACATTTATCTCCATTTCATGGACAGGAAAACTGGGACCCAGAAGGGTTAGAGTCACACAGTTACAAAGTGGTGGGGCTAGGATCTAAACTACTCAGGCAGGCCACTAATGAAAGCTCAGCGGCAGGAAAGGTAAATGTTGCAAAGGAGCTTGGTTACTTTGTAAAAGAGGAAGGAAGATGATGTGTGCATTGGGAGGAAGGCCACTCACCATGCATGCCTGAGCCAGGCTCATGGCCAGTCGGAACCGGGCAGACATGGCAAGAGGCAGCAGGGGGCTGAGGCCAGAGCCCACAGCAGGGTTGATCACACGCAGGCAACGGACCACAGCCTCTACAACGAGCTCAGTGGTGAAGGCGCGCAAGGTCTGCACATCTGGAGGAACCGCCCTGAAGAAGGAGAGAGGCTTGATTGGGTAATTAGTCCGGAAACAAGGGTCAGGCAGCCTTTTGGAAACACTAGTACCAAGGTAGGGGCAGGGATAATGCCTGCAGTTCAACAGATCCTGCATGTTGGTGACTATGATTTCCATTTGGAAAACCAGGAACTAGGGAAATCCTCAGGTCCTAAGACCTTGGAGTAGGAGAACGATGAATGAAAGAGAACTGAGTTTAGAAAAATATCAAAATTTGGGGGTCTGGGAAGTGAAAGAGTCCAGGTGGCACAATCTCTGGGTTTCTCAGTTCCCAGAGAGCTCGTTACATAGATATTGAGCTGCTAGAATTTTGAGAAGACTATATTTTATGAGGCTGCCGTTTTCAGAAGTTCCAAATGTCAGGGACCCTGGGTATCAAGATCCCTGAATATCAAGACAACCTAGTTTCAAGCAATACGAAAATCAGACTCCCTAGATGTTGGCATACTGGGTTTTTAGGGCCCATGAACGGACGAGTCCTTATGGGTCACGATGACCAAATGCTGATGTCGTCAGATTTTAGAATCCTGGGGGTTTTTTTCTGCCGGGTGTGGTGGCTCATGCTTGTAATCCTAGCACTTTGGAAGGCCGAGAAGGGCAGATCATTTGATGTTAGGAGTAGGAGACAGTCCGACCAGCATGGTCAAACCCCATATCTACTAAAAATACAAAAATTAGCCGGGCGTGGTGGCTGCACCTGTAATCTCAGCTACTCGAGAGGCTGAGGCAGGAAAGCACTTGAACCCGGGAGGCGGAGGTTGCAGTGAGCAGAGATCGCGCCACTGCACTCCAGCCCAGGCGACAGAGTGAAACTCCGTCTTGGGCGGGGTTGGGGAGTGGTGGCAGGGGAATAATCCTGGATTTTTTTAAGCCCCGGGTGTTTGCGGAACTGGAGTTTGAAGGTCCAGGGATTTTTGGAGTCACCGAGTGCCAAGGTCCTGGGGTTTTACGCTCCCTAGTTCTCAGGGCACAGGTGTGTTAGGGTCTCCAAATAACGGAGTCTCAGGGTATTGATGTCAAGATCCCCAGATTACAGGGTCCTGGGTCTTGAGGCTTCAAGGTTGTAACGTCTCAAGGTGTCTGGGTCCCAGAGTTTTGGGTGAACCAAATATCATAGTCAAAGGATTTCGGAGGCCCCTGATGTCGGTGGCGGGGAGGGCGTTGTGGGCGTGTGTGCGTGCGTAAGGGGGTGAGGGTCTTAGGGTCCTGGAACTGGAGCCCTGAATATCAGGGTCCAGGGTTTTAAGGTTCCCGGGAAACGGGGTCCTAGGCTTTGGAGTCCCGGATGTGGGCTTCGGGGATGGGCGGGGGCTGTTCTTACGTGCCGGCCTGGCGCAGAGAATGGATGAGGATTCGGTCGGCCTCCTCCATGGTGGAGCCGTGTCGGAGTTGGGGGCTGGGTCCAGGACCAGGTCCGAGAAAGTGGGGAGCAGCTGTAGAAACCCTGCTCTGTGATCGCGGTCCCAGAGTGTCACGGGCCTTATGGGGACAGCTGGGAAGTGTAGTTCTGTGAGCAAGTACGGCGCATGCCGGATGTGAGGCCTGGTGTGAGTGTGCACTGAGGTTGAACTTGCAATAGCTGCTGGGAGTTGTAGTTCTTCTACCTGCAGTCAAGCGGACTCTTCCAAGGGAAAAAGGAACAACCCGTGTGGTGGGGAGTGGAGGGGCTGGACAGAGAGGGTCTTCTTGAGTCATTCGTTTAAGGCGGCGTTCATCTTCTAGGCTATAAAGTGTACCCATTAAGGGCAGAATTTTAGCACAAAGCGACTACTTCCTTGTGTCTTAGTCTCCTCATCTGTAAAATGGGACTATTGACAGCACCTGCTTTTAGGATTAAAACAATTAATTTATATAAAGCACGTTGTACTATGTGCCTGACCCATAAGAAAGCACTATGTAAGTTATAGTTACTAGTATTCATGCATTCAGTAGATGCTTTATTTTAATATGATACACATTTGTACACTCCAAAGACTATACAGCAAATATCTATGTAACCAGCTGGGTGCAGTGACTCACACTTGTAATCCCAGCACTTTGGGAGGCCGAGTCGGGCAGATCACCTGAGGTCAGGAGTTCAAGACTAGCCTGGCCAACATGGTGAAACCCTGTCTCTACTAAAAGTACAAAAATTAGCCAGGTATGGTGGCACATGCCTGTAGTCCCAGATACTCAGGAGGCTGAGGCAGGAGATTCACTTGAACTGAGGAGGCAAAGGTGGCAGTGAGCGGAGATCGCGCCACTGCACTCCAGCTTGGGCAACAGAGCGAGACTCCCATCTCAAAAAAAGAAAAAGAAAAAAAAGAAAATCTATGTAACCATTTATTGATGTGCACCTGTAATCCCAGCAGTTTTGGAGGCCCAGGAGGGAGGATCACTTGAGGCCAGGAGTTTAAGACTGGCATGGGAAATACAGCAAGACACCATCTCTTAAATATATATATATATATTAGTTGGGCCTGGTGGTGTATGCCTATACTCCCAGCTACTCAAGAGGCTGAGGGTGGAGAATCACTTGAGCCCAAGAATTCAATACTGCTGTGAGCTATGATCGTGCCACTGCACAACAGCCTGGGTGAGAGCAAGACCTTGTCTCTAAAAACAACAACAATAATAATAATCGATAATATGATCTTCTTTCCATAGAGATATTGCACATATATTAGGTTTTTCCTACATACTTTGAATTCCATATACTATTGGAAAATGACATCATTTTCTTATTTTAACTTGACTGTTTGCTGCGGGTATATATTTGGTAAACATTTCATCTGTTGTCAGACTCTGGCCCACAAATGTCCCATTTGCGCCCCCCCCACCCTCCCATACGACACTGTTATCGCCCCGCCCTGTGGCCTTAATCCCTCTAAAGCTGGGGGAAGTGAGGGGGGTTGTGTGCAGATGGCCCTTCAATCTCGAAAGGAAGATGTCGGAATCTGAAGGCGGTAAAGGTGAGAGAATCCTTCCACCCCTGCTGACTCTTGGAGCAAGCCTAGGCTGTGCTCCACCCTCAGCCCCTCTGACCCACCCATTACTGCCCACCCAGACCCCACCCCCAGAGAGCCCCTAGGGGACCACAACCACATCACTCTATTTCCCATCCCAGCCAGCCCCAAAGAGCCTCTCTGCCACCAGAGCCCTAACGCTCAGCCTGACCGAGACACCACGCCCCCCCCCCACGGCCTCTCAGCCTCATCCACAGCCTTAGTTCCCAAAGAAAGCCCAACCTCAATCCTGGCTGTCACCCCTATCTGAACACCCACTTGAAACCTAACACAAATTCTACCACGCAGAAGTCAAAACCCTGTTCGAGTCCAAACCCCACCCCAGACACACACCTAAAGTCACCTAACCTCAACCTCAACCCTTGGATGTCAATACTGTTAGTGAGTGCAGTCTCTGACTTTCCAGAAAGTGCATAGAACTTTTTAGGGGAGAGAGAGAGAGAGAGAAAGAGAGAGAGAGAGAGAGAGAGAGAGAGAGAGAGAGAGAGAGAGAGAGAGAGAGCACATACTTATGGGGCTAGTAAGCCATGAGGGCTCTAGAGTTAGCCTGACTGGTGTGACTCCCCATTCAGCCACTTCATCAAGTCACTTAGCCTTTTCATCTCAATTTTCTCATCTGCAAAATGGAAATAATACTATATGCCAGGGATTCTTTTCATTCTGAAATCATTTAATCCTCACAACACCCCTATACTGTAGGCACTCTTACTATTATCCTTATACAGATAAGGAAACTGAGGCTTTGCCCAAGGCAACACAGAGGTACCAAGTGGTAGAGTCAGGATTTAAACTCAGGCAGCTTGTTTCCTCCAAAGCTGGGAATCTTAACCAGGCCAATCTACTGCCCCTCTGAGGCTAAAATAAGACCATGGGATCTGGGAATGGCCTTAGCTGAAAACACCAATGCAAAGTTCAAGTCCCACTCAAAACTCAACTTCGACCCTAACCTGTATCCTAATTCTAATTCCAATTCATTCAAATACCCAGTCCTAACCCTAAGTCAAAGCTCCACTCCTACCTATATTTAAACTCATCCCCCACCACTCAAATTTAACCTTAAATTGGCCCACCCCATGGCAATTTAAACTCTACCCCAAACTCAAACACCAATCTTACTTCAGTTGGAAATGTAATCTTACCTTCATTCCCCTATAAAGTCTCACTCTAGCCCTAATCTTAATTGGAACACCAACTCTTACTTCCCAGTCCTTAACCCAACTACTCCAAGCTCTCTCTGATTTTCCACGCTCTTCTCTCCTTCCTTCAAACAGAGACAGGATCAGATAGGAAGCAGCCACAATTGCCCCATACCCTGTCCCTCCCTGACTCAGTTTCTCCATACAGACACCACCCCAGAGCCCAGTCCAGCCAATGGGGCAGGCCCTGGTCCCGAATGGGGGCTGTGCCCCGGGCCCCCAGCTCTGGAAGGCGAAAGCAGTGGGGCATCGGGCCTAGGGACCCCTAAGCGAAGAAACCAGCACAGCAAGCACAAGACTGTGGCAGTGGCCAGTGCCCAGCGGTCACCTCGGGCACTCTTCTGCCTCACCCTGGCCAATCCCCTGCGGCGGTCCTGCATCAGCATCGTGGAGTGGAAGCATCCTGGAAAGCAGGGGTGGGGCCCAGGGGTAAGGGTCATTGGGGTACCAGGAGTCAAAAATTGAGTCAGGGCTGGAATGGAGGAGGGCTGAGGTCACCGGGGTTCAAGAGTCAAGGACTGAATCACAGCAAGAGTTGGGGATAGTTAAGGTTACCAGGGGAGTCAAAGTCAAGGCCTTGATCAGGGCAGGAGTCGAGAGTCTCAGGACCTGTCACCTTGGGAGTCAAGGGTCAGCACTTGGTGGGAGGTCCCCAAGGGAGTGTGGGGGTTCCCATGCCACTCTGCCAGGGTCCTTGACTGTGTCCACCTGAGGCCCTTCGACATCCTCATCCTGCTGACCATCTTTGCCAACTGCGTGGCACTGGGAGTTTACATCCCCTTCCCTGAGGACGACTCCAACACTGCCAACCACAACCTAGTAAGGCCTGCCCCGCCCTAGCCCGTTCCCAGCCAGATAGAGCCCCAGTAGAGCTCACTCCTTCCAGCCAGACCCCGCCCCCTCTCTGACCCGATTGACCCGGCCCGGCCCAGCCCCATCCTCGACCCTGACTATGCTCCCCACGCCCCCGTCAAACCCCGCCCTCAAATAACTCCCCGACTTCACGCCCCGCCCCCCCCCGCCCCCCCACCGCCCAGGAGCAGGTGGAGTATGTATTCCTGGTGATTTTCACTGTGGAGACTGTTCTCAAGATCGTGGCCTACGGGCTGGTGCTCCACCCCAGCGCCTACATCCGCAATGGCTGGAACCTACTCGACTTCATCATCGTCGTGGTCGGGTGCGCATCTGCGGGGGGCACCCCACCCTAGCCGCCTTCCTACCCTCAGGCCCGCCGAATTCTGGGCTCAGAAAAGTGACCCTTCCCAGACCCTCCCCATTCGGCAGCCAGAATCAGGAATATGATTAAAACCCATTTCTATTTCTAGTTACAGGGACTTGTGCATTTCTGAGAAGGGTAGGGTGGAGGGGGGAATCCTAAGATTTAACCTCCGCCTCCCTGCCGGGTGCTCCCTCATCAGGCTGTTTAGCGTGCTGCTGGAGCAGGGTCCCGGACGGCCAGGCGACGCCCCGCATACCGGAGGGAAGCCGGGAGGCTTCGATGTGAAGGCACTGAGGGCCTTTCGGGTGCTGCGGCCACTGAGGCTGGTGTCTGGGGTCCCGAGTGAGTGGCTTATCCCCCGAGATCGGAGGTGAAGGGTGGGGGTGGGACTGAGTTGACCCCTTCCTTATTTCTGCCTACCCCTCCCTCCCCGCAGGCCTGCACATAGTGCTCAACTCCATCATGAAGGCGCTGGTGCCGCTGCTGCACATTGCACTCCTCGTGCTCTTCGTCATCATCATTTATGCCATCATTGGGCTCGAGCTCTTCCTTGGACGAATGCACAAGACGTGCTACTTCCTGGGATCAGGTTAGTCGGCCCGCCCCTCCTAGGCAGAACACGCCCCCTCCTCTGGTTCCCAGATTCGAGGCTGCACTCATGGAAACCCACTGAAATTCACAAGATTCCGCCCCCAGGTTCAGGTTCCACCCCCAGATAACCAAGCCCCGCCCATATATCCAAGACTCTGCCCTAAATCAGACTACAACCCCACCTCGCTAATAGCTCCGCCCCAACACAAGACTGCACCCACAGGCTAAGGTCCTGTCCCAAACTAAGACAACACCTGGCTCGGTAGCTCCCGCCTGTATTCCCGACATTTGGGAGGCCGAGGCAGGAGGATCATTTGAGCCTAGGATTTCACGATCAGCCTGTGCAAAATAGTGAGATCCAGTCTCTAAGAATAAGTTAATTAATTACTTAAAAACAATTTTAAAAACCTTTATCCTCGACTTGGTACCGTGGAGCATGCCTGTAATCCCAGCACTTTGGGAGGCTGAGGTGGATGGATCACTCGAGGTCAGGAGTTGGAGATCAGCCTGGCCAACGCAGTGAAACCGTGTCTCTACTAAAAATATAAAAAATGAGCTGGGTGTGGTGGTGCACGTCTGTAATCCTAGCTACTCGGGAGGCTGAGGCATGAGAATCGCTTGAGTCTGGGAAGCGGAGGTTGCAGTGGGCTGAGATCGGATTGTGCCACTGCACTCCAGCCTGGGCAACAGAATGAGACTCTGTCTCAAAAAAAAAAGGCTATCCTCCAGGACTGGCCTCACACACTCAGAGCATTTATGCAGACCCTAGCCCATGCCTAGCCCCTCCTCTCTTCAAGAGACCCGCCCAAATTCACAAGACTCTGCCCCCAGGCTCTTGCCTGTTTATTTACAAAACTCTACCCCAGGATTTAGATTCCGGTTGGTGGGATCCCTAGCTTCCCAGTGATTCAGAATACGGATCTCACAGGGTTCTGCCCTAGAAGAGGAGCTGAGGATGGCCTTAGAAAAATCTAGAGCACAGCATTTTGGGAGGCCTAGAGGGGTGGATCACCTGAGGTCAGGAGTTCGAGACCAGCCTGACCAACAAGGTGAAACCCCATCTCTACTGAAAATACAAAAATTAGGCCAGGCGTGTTGGCAGGAGTCTGTAATCCCAGCTACTCGGGAGGCTGAGGCAGGAGAATCACTTTAACCTGGGAGGCAGAGGTTGCAGTGAGCCGAGATCGTGCCACTGTACTCCAGCCTGGGTGATGGAGCAAGAAAAACAAGGAAAAAGAAAAATCTAGGACCCAAGTCGAACGTCCTAAGTGGGCGGGGCTTCAGGGTGGCAGCCACTGCGAGTGGGCCTGCATCGAAACCCCAAGCTCCCATCTTCCTGCAGACGTGGAAGCGGAGGAGGACCCATCGCCCTGTGCGTCTTCGGGATCCGGTCGTGCATGCACTATGAACCAGACTGAGTGCCGCGGGCGCTGGCCAGGGCCCAATGGAGGCATCACCAACTTTGACAACTTCTTCTTTGCCATGCTGACAGTCTTCCAGTGTGTCACCATGGAAGGCTGGACCGACGTGCTCTACTGGGTGAGGCTGACTGTAGGCACACAGCTTGGAGGCTGCACCTGCCTTTCCTCCCTGACACTCAGGCAGGAGTGTCTACCTACCCTGAGGGATGCATGCCTTTTCTCTCCCCAGATGCAAGATGCCATGGGGTATGAACTGCCCTGGGTGTATTTCGTGAGCCTTGTCATCTTTGGGTCCTTCTTCGTCCTCAACCTTGTGCTTGGCGTCCTGAGTGGGTGAGGGACCTAGGCACTCCCTGCTTCCCACCCCTCAGCCACTGCCCCCTTCTTTGTGGCTGGCAAATTCCTAGGCATCCTTCAAAACCCATCTGAAGTACTCCTTCATTCAATCATGAGCATCTATTGTATGTGAGGCACCATTTTGGAATGGAACAAAAGACAAAAATCTCTGCCTTCCTGGTATTACACTCTGATGGAGAGAGACAGAAAATAGCAACATATGCAATAAAATAAGTGTGTGCGTTTATATGTCGGCACACACATATATGTAGTGTTTTATATGGAATGTGTGCTGTGGAAAGAAAGGAAAGATAAAAGATAAGAATGGAGAGGTCTTGTGATTATAAACAGGGATGTAAGTAAAGGCTGTCTTGACAAGTTGTTATTTAAGTAAAAATGTGAAAGAGGCCAGGTGCAGTGGCTCATGCCTGTAATCCCAGCACTATGGGAGGCCAGGGCAGGAGGATGGCTCTAGGTCAGGAGTTTGAGACCAGCCTGCGCAATATAGTGAGACCTCATCTCTACAAAAAATGAACAAAAATAGTTGGGCATGGTGGCGAATGTCTGTAGTCCTAGCTACTTAGGAAGCTGAGGTGGGAGGATCGCTTGAGCCCAGGACACAGGCTGCAGTGAGCTATGATCACACCACTGCACTCCACCCTGAGTGACAGAGTGAGACCCTGTCTCTGGGGAAAAGAAAAAAGGAGAGAGACGAGGGAGTGTATGATGTGGTTATCTGAGGGAAAATCGTTCCAAGCAAAGAGAACAGTCAGTGCAAAGGCTCTGAGGCTAGAATGTGCTTGACATGTTCAAAGAGTAGCTAGGATGCTAGTGTGGCTGGAGTGATGAAAGCAAGGTGTTCGGATTGGATCCTCCCCCAACCCTCTATCCTCCTCCCTCAGGGAGTTCTCCAAAGAGAGAGAGAAAGCAAAAGCTCGAGGGGACTTCCAGAAACAGCGGGAAAAGCAGCAGATGGAGGAGGACCTGCGGGGCTACCTGGACTGGATCACTCAAGCTGAAGAGCTGGACATGGAGGACCCCTCCGCTGATGGCAACCTTGGTTCTTTGGCCGAAGAGGGCCGGGCGGGTCATCGTAGGCAACTCCAATCTGGGCCATTCCCTGCATGCCTTATATGTGGTCTGCCCTCCTGAGACCCACCCAGGCCTGATCTGCAACAACTCTAGCCCCAGCCCCCGAGTTATGGCTCAAAATGCAGAATCAAAGACTCCAAATGGCACACCTACCTTAGACATGGCCCGAACCCTGCCCCCAGTATGTCCTCCCTAATTGTCCTTTCTCTCCCTGCAGGGCCACAGCTGGCTGAGCTGACCAATAGGAGGCGTGGACGTCTACGCTGGTTCAGTCATTCTACTCGCTCCACGCACTCCACCAGCAGCCATGGTGGGGGTCCAGCCAGGCTGGGGTGGGGCTGGGTAGGCAGAGGTGAAAGCCAAAGGTTGGACCTCGGGGTCTCAGGTCCTGACCACTATCCCCACCTTGCCTACAGCCAGCCTCCCAGCCAGTGACACCGGTTCAATGACAGAGACCCAAGGCGATGAGGATGATGAGGAGGGGGCTCTGGCCAGCTGTACACGCTGCCTGTGAGGGCCCCCAGCCCCTGACCCAGCCCAGAAGCCAGTCCAAACCCTGACCCTAATTCTTTCTTTAGCCTCAAGTCTTGACCTCAGTCCTTGATCTCTGGCCCCAGCCACTGACTCCCCCTCTGCCCTGTATGACACCCACCTCCCATCCCCCCTCTTTTTCAGAAACAAGATCATGAAAACCAGGGTCTGGTGAGTTGGGAAAGTTGTGTGAATCCTTGACTCCAAGACTTTGAGACCCCCCCACCTCCAAGCCCTCATGACCTTTGGGATCCCCCACATGAGACCCCCAGGGCAGGCTTAGGTAGGTGATCTCAGCTGGTGGGCTCCCCTTCCCCCAGCCGCCGCCTCCGCAGAACCAACCGGGTCCTTCGGGCGCGCTGCCGTCGGGCTGTGAAGTCCAATGCCTGCTACTGGGCTGTGCTGTTGCTCGTCTTCCTCAACACGCTGACCATCGCCTCTGAGCACCACGGGCAGCCTGTGTGGCTCACCCAGATCCAGGGTACACCCCCAGCCTGCCAGCCATCTCCCTCAGCCTCCTATTCCTTCTACGCCAGAAGCTCAAATCCAGGACCTCTAGGGTACCTCAGCCCCCAAAACACTGCCTTCCCCCCCCAAATAAATGCAGAGCCCTTAGCCTGTCGCATCCCACCTTGTAGCTTACACAGGTAGCACCTGCTGTGTGCCTCAAGCTCCATTCTCAGCACCTTTCTTTATGTGTACTGACAATTTCTTCACCACAACCTTATTCGAATTAAATACCAAGGCACAGAACACTGAGCACCAAGGCACTGAGGGGTTGGTTAAGCGACTAATCTCAGGACTCAGCTAGTGAGTGGCAGAACCAGAATTAGAAACCCAGGCAGCCTGGCTCCAGAATTCAGGCTCTCAACATCTCACTGTATGGACAAGTTCTCCGCATCTACGAAATGGAGATGATAGATAGTTTTATCCACTTCATGTCGCAGTGAAGAGGATTAAATGACTTAAGGTGAAAAGTACTTAGGACACTGCATGGCCCACTATATAGCTAACACTTTATAAGTGTAAGCTCTTACTATTATTCATTATAATCTCAGCCTCAACCTGAATACTGAGCGCATTTCTAACCCATAACCCACAAACCAGCCCCAGTCCCAAAGAAACCCTAGACTAACTCTGCTTATGAATTGGGGTCTTCTTGGACTCATAGGTGCTGACTCTGGCCCCTCCACCCCAACTCTGTCCCTTGCCCCCATCTCCAAGCCCCTCAAAACTTCACCTACTCTGACCTACAAACTCATCCTAATCCCTAGCCTTAAACCTTCCCTCAGCCAGCACCTGGCCTGATACTAGCTACCCCAGGTCACCCCATGGTCCCTAGTTACCCCCCACATGTCATCACAGAAACTGGCCAGGCCAATCACTCCCGCCTCTCTCCCCACAGAGTATGCCAACAAAGTGTTGCTCTGTTTGTTCACGGTGGAGATGCTTCTCAAGTTGTATGGTCTGGGCCCCTCTGCCTATGTCTCTTCCTTTTTCAACCGCTTTGACTGCTTCGTGGTCTGTGGAGGCATCCTGGAGACCACCTTGGTGGAGGTGGGTGCCATGCAGCCCCTGGGCATCTCGGTGCTCCGATGTGTGCGCCTCCTCAGGATCTTTAAGGTCACCAGGTGTGTATCGAGGGAGGGGAAACACTAGGCCCCTAAAAACAGCCCCAACAGCCCCCACCTAAGCTCCAATGATAACTTCATCTGCTTCACTATTCGTTGAGCAGACATCCATTGAGTGTCTGCTGCATGAAAGGAGCCCTACCAAGCCCTAGGGAAACACTAGGAATCAAAGCAGACACAAGTTCCTGTCTTCATCCACTAGGGAGAATGTCTATTCCATTTCCATCACCTTCCTCAACCTCAACTCCTGCTCTAACGTTTTTCCCCAACTCCGTCTCCAATTTCAATGCCATACTCATTCCCAGCCCAAACCCATCCCAATCCCCAACCACAATACCATCTCTGATCCCAACCACAGGTCACCTATGAACCCATTTACAATCCTAGCACCCATTTCCAAGCCCAACCCCATCTCCCACCTCATCCCTAACTCCCAGCCCCATCCCCGTCACTAACCACCAACCATAATGCCATCCTCAATCCCCAAACACAACCCCCATGTCCCTAACCCCTTACCATCACCCTCTCATCAACTGCAACTCTATTTCCAGCTTCAGCCTGTCTCACCCCTCTTCTATCCAAATTCTCCACCACAATTTATCCTTAACTCCATCTCCAATCCCAAATACATCACAACCCCATCCCCAACGTCAGGCCCAGTCCCAACCTGAAACCCAATTTTAGCTTCACCAACTTCCATTAAACCTCCATCCTAACCTCATCTCCCAATCTCCCCTTACACTCCTAACCGCAGCCATAATCCCAAACTCAACTTTCCCCCACTTCTTACTCTCATCTCACCCCAACTCCAAAATCGTTTCTAACCCTGACACCAAAGCCTATTTGAGCCCCACCTGACCAGGTGCATCCCAAGCTGGAGCCCTGCATTGGCTCCTGATGCTCCAATGGACATGGCATCGACCCCGCCTCCTTTCATTTCTGCTGCAGACACTGGGCATCTCTGAGCAATCTGGTGGCATCCCTGCTCAATTCAATGAAATCCATCGCATCCTTGCTGCTTCTCCTCTTCCTCTTCATCATCATCTTCTCCCTGCTTGGCATGCAGTTGTTTGGGGGCAAGTTCAACTTTGACCAGACCCACACCAAGCGAAGCACCTTTGACACGTTCCCCCAGGCCCTCCTCACTGTCTTTCAGGTGGAGTCTGGAAACCCTGGGATGGGTGGGTCGGGGGTCTCTGGAGTTGGAGGGGTTTCAAGAGCTCCACGGTGAATTCCCACCCCTAGATCCTGACAGGCGAGGACTGGAACGTGGTCATGTATGATGGTATCATGGCGTATGGTGGTCCCTTCTTCCCAGGAATGTTGGTGTGCATCTATTTCATCATTCTCTTCATCTGTGGCAACTGTATCCTTGGAGCTTTGTGGGGCTGAATGATGGTGGAGTGGGGGTGGACAGGGAGACCTGGGTGGTCTATGGACAGGCTGCTTCTCCAACCTTTGCAGCCTAAGCTCATCCCAGACATCCTATTGAACGTGTTTCTTGCCATTGCTGTGGACAACCTGGCCAGTGGAGATGCAGGCACTACCAAGGACAAGGGCGGGTGAGATCTGGCTCCACCCCTAACACAGTCTCTCTCTGGGGTCCCTGACTGGGAATCCCTCAAGACACCCACACCACCAGAGATGCTTCTAGTCACGCTGGTAATCCCTATCTCCAAATACAATCTGCCAGTCCTCATTCATTCAGCATGCATCTATTAAGTGCCTACTCTCTGCCAGGTCCTGTTGTAGATACTGAGGAGACAACACAGGTCAAGGCAGACAGAGTCCTTGCCTTCATGAAACTAACATTCTAGTTGGGGAAGACAAGAAAAACATAAACAGATGAATATATAATATACGTTAATAATATGTAATAAAGAGAAATCGGCTGGTCCGAGTGCAGTGCTGTTTACAACTAATTGATCACAACCAGTTACAGATTTCTTTGTTCCTTCTCCACTCCCACTGCTTCACTTGACTAGCCTTTAAAAAAAAGAGAGAGAAATAAAATAGAATGAAAGGATAGCAAGAAATGAAGATTGTTCTTTGGGGTTACAGTCAGCAAGGAAGCTCTCTATGAGGAAGTGACATTTCACCAGATACTTGAATGCAGTGAGGGAGTGAGCTATGCAAACATCTGGGGGAAGGGTATTCAAGGAAGGGGAGTAGCAAGTGCAAAGGTCCTAGGGTGCTAATGTTTTTAGCACTTTTTTTTTTTTTTTTTTGAGATGGAGTTTTCCTCTTGTCGCCCAGGCTGGAGTGCAGTGGCGCTATCTCAGCTCACTGAGCTCACTGCAACCTCCACCTCCTAGGTCCAAGCAATTCTCCTGCCTCAACCTCCTGAGTAGCTAGGATTACAGACATGCACCACCGTGCTTGGCTAATTTTTTTTTTTTTGTATTTTTAATAGAGATGGGGTTTCACCATGTTGGCCAGGTTGATCTTGAACTCCTAATCTCAGGAGATCCACCCGTCTTGGCCTCCCAAAGTTCTGGGATTACAGGCATGAGCCACTGCACCTGGCCACATTCTTAGCACTTTCATAAAGCTACCAGTGATGGCCGGGGGCAGTGGCCCACGCCTGTAATCCCAGCACTTTGGGAAGCCCAGGAGGGTGGATCACCTGAGGTTAGGAGTTCAAGATCAGCCTGGCCAACATGGTGAAACCCTGTCTCTACTAAAAATACAAAAAAAAAAAAATTAGCTGGACAGGCTCTCTTGAACCCACAGCAGAGGTTGCAGTGAGCCGAGATTGCACCACTATACTCTCGCCTGAGCAATAGAGTAAGACTCTGTTTAAAAAAAAAAAAAAGAAACAGGCTGGAATGGATCGAGCAAGTAGGAGAATGGTATGGAGTGAAGATCGATGGAGGAAATGTGGGAGCCATATCCAGGGCTTTCTGGGCCAGGGTGAGAACTGTAGTTTTTCCTGAGTTAAGGAGCCATGGGAGGGTTGTAGGCAGAGTTGGGATGTCCCAGACGGGGTTCAACGGGCTCCCTCTGGCTGTTTTGAGAGCAGACTGTTGGGGGAGGGGCAGCAGGGAAGAGTGGAAGCAAGAAGGTTCTATGGGACCCAAGAAAGGTCTGTTCTGACTGTAGTGATCCCCCTCAGTCTTGCCCATCTGCAGAAATCACCCCCTATTTCCTCACACAGGGAGAAGAGCAGTGAGAAGGACCTCCCACAGGAGAATGGAGAGCTGGTGAGTTACAAGTGTGGACACTGTCTACAACTCCCACTTCCACCACCACCTGTCTATGTGTGTATGTCTGCTTTTATGTTGTTGTTGTTTTATTTTGAGATGGAGTCTCACTCTGTCAGCCAGGCTGGAGTGCAGTGGTGCCATCTCGGCTCACTGCAGCCTCCGCCTCCTGAGTTCAAGAGATTCTCCTGCCTCAGCCTCCTGAGTAACGGATTACAGATGTGCACCACCACACCCAGCTAATTTTTGTTATTTTTGATAGAGATGGGATTTCACCATGTTGGCCAGCCTGATCTCAAACTTCAGACCTCAAGTGGTCCACCTGCTTCAGCCTCCCAAAGTGCTGGAATTACAAGCATGAGCCACCATACCTGGCCATGTGCATGTCTTTAACCTTCATTCTCTGCCTATTCATTCCCCTATTATTGCATTTCTTCCATGCCTCTCCTGTTTCCATTCCCTGTGTCTCCCTCACCATTGATGACCCCCGTCTTCCTGTCCTCAGGTGCCTGGTGTGGAGAAAGAGGAAGAGGACGGTGCAAGAAGTGAAGGAGCAGGCAAGTGGGCAGGGCCAGGTGGAGCAAGTGTGGGATCTTGGGGACAGAGCTCAGGCAGACAGCTCCTGCTCCCTGAGACCCTCCTCTCCAGAGATCAGCCTTTTCCAAGATCATCCTGAAAATAACAGACTTGGTATGTGGTTAGCAATATTTAGGAACGTTGAAGTTAAAGACGAGAAACGCAACCTGGGCAACATAGCAAGACTCCATCTCTACAAAAAAAAATTTAGGCCGGGCGCAGTGGCTCACGCCTATAATCCCAGCACTTTGGGAGGCCAAGGCGGGTGGATCACGAGGCCAAGAGATCCAGACCATCCTGGTCACCAAGGTGAAACCCCATCTCTACTAAAAATACAAAAATTAGCTGGGCATGGTGGTGCGCGCCTGTAGTCCCAGCTCCTCAGGGGCTGAGGCAGGAGAATTGCTTGAACCCAGAAGGCAGAGGTTGCGGTGAGCCAAGATCCTGACACTGCACTCCAGTCTGGGTAACAACAGTGAAACTCCGTCTCAAAAAAAAAATTTAATTAGCCAGGCATGATGATGCTATACTGTAGTCCCAGCTACTCAGGAGGCTAAGGCAGGAGGATCAGTTGAGCCCAGGAGTTCAAGGTTGCAGTGAGCCATGATGGCACCATTAAAGTTCAGCCTAGAGGACAGAGTGAGACCCTATCTCTAAAAAGAAAAAAAAAAGAAGATAAACACGTTTTGCTTATTGCTGAACTTCTCAGAGCCTTTATTATATAATAGTGTGTATATACAACACTCATTAAACACACATTTACTGAGCTCCTACTGTGTCTCAGGCACTGTTCTAAGTGCTGTGGACACAGAAGTGAACAAAACAGACTAAAATACCTTCCTGGAGGAGCCAACATTCTAACAGGGAAATGGGAAGAATTTGCCATAGGACAAACACTGTGTTCTGGGTGCTTTATATCAACTTACTCAATTAATTTTCTTTTGTGGTCTTTCCCTGGTGCCAGACATGGAGGAGGAGGAGGAAGAGGAAGAGGAAGAAGAGGAAGAGGGTGCAGGGGGTGTGGAACTCCTGCAGGAAGTTGTACCCAAGGAGAAAGTCATACCCATCCCTGAGGGCAGCGCCTTCTTCTGCCTCAGTCAAACCAATCCGTGAGTGCTGGAAGTGGCGGGGGGCGGAGGGTGAGGCAGGAGGGGCTGGGGCAGACGGAGGACCATGGAGCAGCCAAGGTGGGAGTGAGGGCATGGCCTGTTGTGGCAGGGCCAGAACTGTAGCCCTTGGAATCCCCGATCAATTTTGTGTTCCTGAGTTCTGACCATGGCCCACTCCCTCTCTGCAGGCTGAGGAAGGGCTGCCACACCCTCATCCACCATCATGTCTTCACCAATCTTATCCTGGTGTTCATCATCCTCAGCAGTGTATCCCTGGCTGCCGAGGACCCCATCCGAGCACACTCCTTCCGAAACCACGTGAGCCTTTGGCTGGGAGCTAGGAGCTGAGGGGACCCTCCCAGGGCAGTCCTAGTGGGCACAAGCTGGGGCAGGGTGGAGACAAGGAGAAGAGCCCTAGATGAGCCAAGAGAGAGGCTCAATAATGGCGGCTGATGCAATTCCAGCCTTTACTGTGTGTGCAACACACAGGGAAGCGCCAGGGAGGAGGCACTGTGCTCAGAGAGGTTAGGCAGGCCAAGGGCGCCCATGTAGCTGGGTAGAGGCAGAGGAGTCCAAATTGGAACCCTAATCTTTCTGATGGCCAAGCCTTTTGAGAAATCACCTAGGATCCCCTTGAGTCGTGCCTTGGTGGCTCCCCACTCTTTCTCACCCCCCCAGATTCTGGGTTACTTCGACTATGCCTTCACCTCCATTTTCACTGTGGAGATTCTACTAAAGGTGACTAATGGGACCACAGTCCTTCCCTCAGTTGCCCCGGCACTCTCACCTTGTAGCCCACCTCTCCTGTCCCCATCCCCACCTCCTCCAGCCCCCATCATCCCCAGGTCTGGAGTCTAGCCTTATGTCCTCCTGTCCCCAGATGACAGTGTTTGGGGCTTTCCTGCACCGCGGCTCCTTCTGCCGTAGCTGGTTTAATATGTTGGATCTGCTGGTAGTCAGCGTGTCCCTCATCTCCTTTGGCATCCAGTAAGTGACAGCACCCCCGCAGCCCACCCCATTCCTCTCGCAGGGCCCAGCCAGGGCCAGGGCCTGAGGATTGCCCCCTCCTCAGCTCCAGCGCCATCTCAGTGGTGAAGATTCTGCGAGTACTTCGAGTACTGCGGCCCCTCCGAGCCATCAACAGGGCCAAGGGACTCAAGGTAACCCCACCCCACCCAAACCCACAGGACCCAGGCCCTACCCTGCCCCTGGGGCCAGGATCGGTGGTCAGACTGACCATTTGCACTGGTGTGTGACCATACAGCCTGGACCTGACATGTAAACACACATCCCTGATCGCTAGCCATGTGGCCTGACCCATGTTCCTTCCAAGTAACCATACATTTCTTACCAGTGGCCACATTTCTCAGACCCAGCTCCCTGACAGGTGGCCACAGATCCCCACCCAGCAAACACATTCCTGGTGGGTGCCCACACGTCTTGCCTCTTGAACACATGTTGCTAACCATACATCCCTGACCCATCACTACATGTTCCCAGCCCAAGTCCCTGAGCTGCATCTATGACCAGAGTCCCTGCCCCATGACCACTGCGGCCTGCAGTGTTCAGTAGCCATATGCTTCGGTGCCCGCAGCACGTGGTGCAGTGTGTATTTGTGGCCATCCGGACCATCGGGAACATCATGATTGTCACCACACTTCTGCAATTTATGTTCGCTTGCATCGGGGTGCAGCTCTTCAAGGTGGGGCAAACACTGGAGGGAACGCCAGGCAGGGGTCTGGGCGGGGGCGTGATGAAGCGTTAACTTACTTGACAGACATCCTCCCTACAGGGGAAATTCTACACCTGCACGGACGAGGCCAAACACACCCCCCAAGAATGCAAGTGAGTGCCCAAGCCCCTGCCTTCCACGGCGCTCAAGACCCCTTCCAAAGACTATAGAGACCCTAGATCTCATCAAGGCCCAAAGATACAGTCCTGGAATTGTCCCAAGAACTGCGGAGGCCCTCAGATCTCACCAAGTCTTTGGAGATCCCCTTGATACCTCCCCAGATCCCTCTCCACATTCCCCAGGGTGACCTACATTCCACTCCAGACCTCTTAGCAATCACCACCCCTGCCCTGAGCCCCCAGCTTCCATCTTTTTGAAACTCCTGTAGAGGGTATTAGTTAAAAGCCCGGGCCCTGAAGTCAGATATTCCTGTTTCAAATCCACTTCATGAGACTTAGGTACATTTCTTAACCTTTTTCAGTCCCATTTCACTCAACTGAAAAATGGGGCTAAACAGTACCTATCTCACAAGGCTGTTGTGAAGAGTAAATGAATTACTACATGGAAAATGTACTTTGTACAATGTAAAGTTGCTACACAGAAAACCTAGCTTGGGCCGGGCGCTGTGGTCCACACCTGTAATCCCAACACTTTGGGAGGCCAAGGCAAGCAGATCACCTGAGGTTGGGAGTTCAACACCAGCCTAGCCAAGATGGTGAAACCCTGTCTCTACTAAAAATACAAAAATTAGCTGGGCTTAGTGTTGTGTGCCTGTAATCCCAGCTACTCAGGAAGCTGAGGTGGGAGAATCACTTGAACCCAGGAGGCGGAGGTTGCAGTGAGCTGAGATGATCCCACTGCACTTCAGCCTGGGGGTGACAGAGGGAGACTCAGTCTCAAAAAAAAAAAATCTAGCTCAGTGCCTAGCATATAGTTAGTGCTAATAAACGTTGGCTATTATTCATTATACTTTTTCCTGGTGGGTGATGATGAGGATGATAATGGTGATGAGGAAATGATGCCAACTATGTGCCAGACACTAGTCTCATTTATTGACTTGTGACAAGCCAGGAAATCAATTCTGTTATTATCTTTATTTCTTAGAATGGGGAAACAGAAGCAGAGAGGGTGAATGCGCAAGGTCATTCAGCCAGGACATGGAGGGACAGGATTTGAACCCAGATCATCCTGCTCCACCACTATGTCCTGGTGCCTCCATGCTGGGGACCACAGACCCTTTTCTCCAGTTCCTCACCCCTCCTCACCCATCTAACCTGTTTGCAAAATCCACAGGGGCTCCTTCCTGGTGTATCCAGATGGAGATGTGTCACGGCCCCTGGTTCGAGAGCGGCTCTGGGTCAACAGTGATTTCAACTTTGACAATGTCCTTTCAGCCATGATGGCCCTTTTCACTGTCTCCACCTTTGAAGGCTGGCCTGCGTGAGGGACAAGGCCCTGGGGATATAAGGGGATGAGGCAGGGGTCTCTGCAGGATTGGGTTGGGATCTCCTGGGAAAGGGTGGGGATGTGACGAAGGTCTCTCGAGACTAGATAGCGTTTTCTGGAGAGTGGGAGATGTATCAGAGGACTGTAGAGGTGGGGTTCCCAGAAGCTGGGTGGGGGTTCTTTGGGGACTTAGGTGAGGAGTCTCCAGGAATTGGACAGAGGTCTCTAAGGGACTACGTAGCTAGATAGAAGCCTAGAGAGGATTGGAGATGGTCTGGGGGTACAGAGTGGAGGTCCGGTTGGTCGCTTGCATCAGGATGCAGCTCTTCAAGGTGGGCCAAACACCTTGGTTTTCAAAGAGATGAAACTGAGATTCAGGGATTTCTAAAAAGCTGTGCAACTCTTTGGGGTACTAGTTGGGGAGCTCCGGGAAGAGATGGAGCAAGGATTCAAGTTGATGGGACAGGGATAAATTTCCAGATCGTTCTGCCAAGAGGAATTTTGTTACAGAGGTAAAATATATATATATATGTATTCCAGATCGTTGGGGGATTGTGGGGAAGTTCTGGAGAGCTGCATGGGGGTCTTCAGGTGGTTGGAGAAGGGGATTTGAAGGTCTGTGGGAACTTAGGGGATTTCTGAATCTTTGAGGGTCCGAATGGAGACTCTCTGGAGGGCTGTATGGGGGTTTCTGAGGGTGTGGGACAGGGGATTTGTGACTCTTTGAGAGCCTGGCAGGGGTCCCTTAGGGTATGTATGGAGGTCCCAGGTGGTTAGGTCAGGAGATTTAGGAGTCTTTGGGGTGCTGGGCAGGAAACCCTGGGGTGTATGTGGTAAGTGGACTGGGGACAGGTCTGAGGGGATCTGGGAAATCCCCTAACCTGCCCCACGTCTACCCCCCTCTGGCTCCCACAGACTGCTATACAAGGCCATCGACGCATACGCAGAGGACCATGGCCCCATCTATAATTACCGTGTGGAAATCTCGGTGTTCTTCATTGTCTACATCATCATCATCGCATTCTTCATGATGAACATCTTCGTGGGCTTCGTCATCATCACCTTCCGTGCCCAGGGCGAGCAGGAGTACCAAAACTGTGAGCTGGACAAGAACCAGGTGACCTCTGACCCCTGACCCCCTATGGATAGTCACCAACCCTTTCCCCCTTGCCTCAGGACCCCACTGCTCACTCATGTCCTGCCCTGGTATGCAGCGTCAATGTGTGGAATATGCCCTCAAGGCCCAGCCTCTCCGCCGTTACATCCCCAAGAACCCGCATCAGTATCGTGTGTGGGCCGCTGTGAACTCGGCTGCCTTCGAGTACCTGATGTTCCTGCTCATCCTGCTTAACACAGTTGCCCTAGCCATGCAGGTCTGAGATCTCTGCCTGCCCCTCACCAGACTCTGACCCTATTCTTTCCAAACAATCCCTTGGGAACCATTAGGAACACTTTAGGCTGCAAGTAACAAACCCCCTGCCAACTAACAGCGACTTAAGCTATAAAGACATTTGCCAAATTTCTTCAAGTCTACGCCCAATACTTGTAAGTTGCATCCTGATTTCAGAGATGTGAGAATGTGGAAAAAAAAGTAGCCAGTGGCCATTGTAAGTTGCCATTGATTATAAAATGCACCCAATTTCAGAGATTCTAAAATGTAAAAAGAGGTGCTTCCTGGAGTCAATGAACTGTGGTAATTACCTCATGTATCAAGAAGTGCAGAGGTAGGCCATTCATTGTTCATCAGGGACCCATGCTCTGTCTGTCTTTCTGCTTCACCATTCTAAGCAAATTGGCATTTGTTCTCATGGTTGTTGTTTCATGGTCAGAGCTCCAGGCATCAAAACCACACTCAAGGCAGGAAAAAGGAGGGAGAGTTGTACCAGGGGGGCCTCTCCTCATTTGATCCTCTTATTGGAAAGCAAAATATTTTTTACAGAAGCTGCTAATCAACAGCAGATTTATGTTTATGTATCTTTAGTCAACCTGGCGTTGCCTAGCTACAAGACAAGCCAGGAATCAAGAACTAAACTTTCCAGTATCCATAATGGGAGGCAGACAGTGCAAGGGGTTTGGCCAATCTGCAGTGCAATCATGTCCCCACTCGCCTCAGCCCAGGCCAAGGAATATTTGGTTGGGAGTGGGGCATCTCTGCCTCAGGCTCCATCTCCACTTGATTTTCTCCTGTAGCACTATGAGCAGACTGCTCCGTTCAACTATGCCATGGACATCCTCAACATGGTCTTCACTGGCCTCTTCACTATCGAGATGGTTCTCAAAATCATCGCCTTCAAGCCCAAGGTGGCCCCCCTGCTCTAACCCCACACACCAGTGGATGAATTCCTTGGGGGTGGAGCACATTGCAAAGCTCTAGGGTTGGGGATGTGGGAAGCAACCAGGGAGTGTGAGGCTAGGGACTGAGAGGGATTCAGATGCAGGCCTATTGTGTGGTCCAAGCTAAACCCTGGCCCCCTCAGCGACCCCTACTACTACTGGCACCCTACCCTGGCTTAAGAACTTTGAGAAGAAAGGTCACTGCTTTTCTCCTGCCTGCAGCATTACTTTACTGATGCCTGGAACACGTTTGATGCTCTTATTGTGGTGGGCAGCGTAGTGGACATTGCCGTCACTGAAGTCAATGTGAGAACTGGCCTTTCCGCTAATCCACTCACCCTAACACCTTCCCTCACCTTTATGCGGGGGCTCCCTTTCACGTGGGTAGGTGGCTCCCACTCACATCCTCCCTACTCCTGGAGACTCAGTGCTTCTCTTTCTAGCTCTGTCTCTTCTGAGTCCTTATTGAGTTCAGCCAAAATCCCCCTGTACCAGCTTCCTCATTCCATTTTATAATCTATCTGCTGGCTCCACCATCAGCTGAAATGCCTCTCCTGTTATTTCTGTTATTTCTTTCATTGCCTTTACATCCCCCATCCATTGGCTCTGTCATCTCTACTGACTCCTGCTTTGGCTGCATCTTTTCTGATGACTTCATTGGCTTCATTTCTCCACCAACTTCATCGTCTCTGACACTGGCTCTTTCATGGCTCTGTCATCACCACTGACTATATCATTGGCTCCATCACCTCCGTTGGGTACTACATGGTTCTGTCGCCTCAACTGACAACGCTGCTGGTTCCATATCTCCATCACTGGCTTCTCCATTGGCTCCTCCATTGAATCTCTCATCTCCATCATCTCCATGACTCCACTGATTCCATCATTTCCTCTGTTGGCTCCAATGTCTCATCCATCACCTCCTTTACTCTCTCCTCTCCCTTCCACTCCCATTACCAACTTTTTCCACAACATCCTAATCCACTACCACATAAACTTTCCTACTGTCCCCTGTATAATGACCCCACCACTACCCCCTATATCTGCTTCATCATTTCTCCCCTTGTTCATTTGGGCCTATGATCTCATCATCTCCCCTATCACCTTTCTTGGCCGTATCTCCCTCCAGAATGGTGGCCACCTTGGTGAGGTAGCCTACCCTCATAATAGGGACTCTCTGCTTCTTTTCCCATGTCCCTCCGTCCCTCCGTCCCTCCGTCCCTCCGTCCCTCCGTCCCTCCGTCCCTCCGTCCCTCCGTCCCTCCGTCCCTCCGTCCCTCCGTCCCTCCGTCCCTCCGTCCCTCCGTCCCTCCGTCCCTCCGTCCCTCCGTCCCTCCGGTTTACCCTAGGACCTGAGTGATTTGGGTACTGGGAGAGCATGAGATAGGGAGATAGCTGGAGTGCAAACTGGTCATCTCTACTGCACCCCTCACCCCAGAGCTCTGAAGACAGCTCTCGAATTTCCATCACCTTCTTTCGCCTCTTCCGAGTCATGAGGCTGGTCAAGCTTCTCAGTAAGGGTGAAGGAATCCGCACATTGCTCTGGACATTCATCAAGTCCTTCCAGGTAATCCCCTACTCCATCCCTTTGACCATACCTCTCCCCCTTCTTGCACATCTCAGCCTGCCCCTTTACCACCCTCAGTACTACATCTCCCAGCATGCCATACCCATTTCCAAATAATCATTTCCAATGTTCTCTCTTTTCTGGACTCTCCATTCTCAACACACTTCTGGCGTCAGTGAGTTTACTCTATCTACTTAACACTATGTTCACATTTGAGAGACACCATAGTCCTGGGCACTTTGGAGATGGACTGCAACTCCCAGTAGGCCCAGGCCAGGGAAAGCAGTGCATTCTGGGGCTTATAGTTCTCTGCCTGAACCCGTGCATCTATTCTCTGCCACCCTCCCCCATCCCTATAGGCCTTGCCCTATGTGGCTCTTCTCATCGCAATGATATTCTTCATCTACGCGGTCATTGGCATGCAGGCAAGTGGGAACCCTAGGAGGCATCCCTTAGGCACTCCTCTGCTGACAGGCGATAGGGTAGGAATAGCTCGAAAGTAGGGGTGGCGAGTAGACAGACAACTGGGCAGCCCTGGGTTAATCTACATGTCTGTGAAATGAGATCAGCAGTGATGCCCTGTTTGTCAGAGTTATGAGGCTCCTTTAGGTATTAGGAGGTGTGAAATGGGTGGGGCATGGGTTCACCTCACTGACACAGCCCTGGTATGTCCACAGATGTTCGGCAAGGTGGCTCTTCAGGATGGCACACAGATAAACCGAAACAACAACTTCCAGACCTTTCCACAGGCTGTGCTCCTTCTGTTCAGGTGACATCTACTCAATCCCCTGCCACCTCAATCTCCAGCATGCCCATGGGTGCACACACACCCTCTCTGAGCCCCAGACTGCTTGAGCTATGGGAATAACAGGGCACCGTGGGACTCCATACAACTCGAGATGTTTCCTGGCTATGATGTGAGAAATCTGTTAGAATATTCTAGCCTCAGCCATTCTCTTTCTAGCTGTAAGACGCATCCCCTTCTCAGGTTTCAGTGCCTCATTTGTAAGATGCAAACTTCACTGTCATCAACATGGTCACACTGGTGTTAAAATATTAAAATATTATCTGTGCAAGATGCAGCCCCTTGTGAGAAGTAGGTCATCTCCTCATTCTCCAGTCCTCCCGCAACTCCATTTGCCATGACTTCTTAGCCTCCCCTTCAGGATTCTACCCCTGTGTGACCCCCACTAGGTGTGCCACCGGTGAGGCATGGCAGGAGATAATGCTTGCCAGCCTTCCTGGAAGTCGGTGTGATCCTGAATCTGACTTCGGCCCTGGTGAAGAGTTTACCTGTGGTAGCAATTTTGCCATCGCTTATTTCATCAGCTTCTTCATGCTCTGTGCCTTCCTGGTAAGAACCATTTCCTCACAACCACCACCACTGTCATGGGCGCTGGGCCTGAGGGGCTCAGGGATGCGATGTGGGCAGCCCAGATCTTCAGAGTGACCGGCCTGATGACAGGATCAACCCAGACTCATGACCCAGTGACCATATAAGCCCACACTAGCCTCCCACCATCCCTCCATGACACTGTTCTGCCCTTCACCTAACCGCTCCCCTACTCATTGCTCCACAGATCATAAATCTCTTTGTGGCTGTGATCATGGACAACTTTGATTATCTCACCAGAGATTGGTCCATCCTGGGCCCCCATCACCTTGATGAATTCAAGAGGATCTGGTCTGAATATGACCCTGGGGCCAAGTATGCCCTCCACCCCCTTACCTAGAATCCAGGGGACAATGCACCGCCCTACACAATCCCCTAGCCACAGAACCTCTGACCTCTGCGTCTCATTACCCAGTCAATAGATGCCCCAAGGTGTCCACTGTCCCATCCTCTGCCCTCTCTGACTGCCCTCTGATTCTTCCCTGGCAAGCTCTGAAGTGTTGGTGGGGGGAGGTAGTGATGAGCTGATCAGGCCTTGAGAAAGAGCTAGAGGGGGTATCACCAATCCAGTGGCACCTCTACTCCTCCCCCAGAGGCCGCATCAAACACTTGGATGTGGTTGCCCTGCTGAGACGTATCCAGCCCCCTTTGGGATTCGGGAAGCTGTGCCCACACCGAGTGGCCTGCAAGGTCTGTGCACCTCTCCACCCCCAGGCCCCTGAGAGGGCTGTCTATCACAGGGCAAGGGTGGGAAGGGATCTGCCTTGGGTTGGAAGGGGTGTTTGGTCCTATCCTCAGAGGTTTCTGCCCTTGGACATTTGTGCCTGCATACCCGGCATTTTCCCAGAGTGGGTTTCATGTCTCTGGTGTTCACAGAGACTTGTGGCAATGAACATGCCCCTCAACTCAGATGGGACGGTGACATTCAACGCCACACTCTTTGCCCTGGTTCGGACATCCCTGAAGATCAAGACAGAAGGTGTAGGGGAGGGGCAGGAGTGGGATCCTCCCTGGGGAGGGTAAAAGGACCAAACTCATTGAATGATGGCCCCACTCCTAGCTCTGAACCTCAAAATGGGTGACCAGATTCTCCAGGCCTGTTCCCTCCCCTCCAATGGGGGCGGTGTGCATCTGCGGTAGCAGCTTGTGAAGCCCCCCCCCCAACAGTGAGGGGGCAGCTGTGGAGATTCTTCCTATTGGCTTATGCCCCACATCCTCCTCCAACGCAGGGAACCTGGAGCAAGCAAACCAGGAGCTGCGGATTGTCATCAAAAAGATCTGGAAGCGGATGAAGCAGAAGCTGCTAGATGAGGTCATTCCCCCACCAGACGGTGAGCTATCCCCGCCCCAGTTCCCTGCGCCAGCTTCTGAATGGCAGATGATCGCTCTCCACCACAAAACCAGCGCTAGCCGGAGGGCTAAGGGAAGTCCATGCTGGTGGATAGGGAGGTGGGGAGGCGGGCTGGGGCAGAGGACCCCTGTGTGATCTTGCCTTCTATCCCTTGCCTCTAGAGGAGGAGGTCACCGTGGGCAAGTTCTACGCCACATTTCTGATCCAGGACTATTTCCGCAAATTCCGGCGGAGGAAAGAAAAGGGGCTACTAGGAAACGAGGCTGCCCCTAGCACCTCCTCCGCCCTTCAGGTCTTCGGGGCAGGGCCTGGTGTGAATGGGCACTTGTGGCAGTGTGTGGCTGAGGCTGACCTCCATTTTGATCTTGTGAAACCCATGTCACAGATAAGGAAACTGAGGCTCCAGGGCTCACAAAGGGCCAGGGTGGCTGAAGGACTCCTTCCCCCACCCTACCCACCTGCATGGAAAACAGAGAAGGAAAGTTCAAACCCTGAGCTGCCTGCTTCCCTATTTCTTCACCCCCACAGGCTGGTCTGCGGAGCCTGCAGAACTTGGGTCCTGAGATTCGCCAGGCTCTCACCTGTGACACGGAGGAGGAGGAAGAGGGGCAGGAGGGAGTGGAGGAGGAAGATGAGAAAAACTTGGAAACTAACAGAGTAAGGACAAGTTTTCACTCTCCCAGGAACTTGGTTGTGAAATACTTCATCAATTCCCTGAGTGATTTTGACACTGTTTCTGGGAAGAAGCCCCCCCCTCCCCCCCGTCCCACCAGAGAAGCTCCCTCTGCAGTAGAGAAATATTTGAGGCCGGGAGCCATGGCTCACACCTATAATCCCAGCACTTTGGGAGGCCAAGGTGGGAGGATCTCTTGAACCCTAGAGTTCGAGACCAGCCCTGGCAACATAGTAAATCCGCCTCTCTAAAAAAAAAAAAAAATTAAAGGGCTGGGCGCGGTGGCTCAAGCCTGTAATCCCAGCACTTTGGGAGGCCGAGGCGGGTGGATCACGAGGTAAAGAGATCGAGACCATCCTGGTCAACATGGTGAAACCCCGTCTCTACTAAAAATACAAAAAATTAGCTGGGCATGGTGGCGTGTGCCTGTAATCCCAGTTACTCAGGAGGCTGAGGCAGGAGAATTGCCTGAACCCAGGAGGCGGAGGTTGCGGTGAGCCGAGATCTCACCATTGCACTCCAGCCTGGGTAACAAGAGCGAAACTCAGTCTCAAAAAAAAAAAATTAAGTAGCCAGGAGTGGTGGTCCAAGCCTGTAATCCCAGCTATTTGTGATGCTGAGTCAGGAGGATCACTTGAGCCTGGGAGGTTGAGACCACAGTGAGCCATGATTGTGCCACTGCACTCCTGCCTGGTGACAGAACAAGACCCTATCACAAATATTTATTTATTTATTTATTTGATATTTACCACTGCTGTTGGAGGGCAAGGCCCACATTCATGGACCTGTGGGGGAGATATGCTATATGACCAAATGACTTAGCCACAGTGGGGATGCAACACTCAGTCCTGTGACTCTCCACAGGCCACAATGGTCTCCCAGCCCCCATCTTGCCGGGGCTCCAGGATTTCTGTGTCTATGCCTGTCGGGGACAGACTTCCAGATTCACTCTCCCTTGGGCCCAGTGAAGATGACAGGGGGACTCCCACCTCCAGTCAGCCCAGTGTATCCCAGACTGGATCCCACACCTACAGGTATTGTCAAGTGTCTGGAGGTAGATTGTGAGGGAAGGCAAGGACTAGACACTGGATAGAAGTAATTCAGGAGACAGGAAGTTGGGTGGTAGTAGAGAGGGCCTAGAGGCCTTCAAGCAGAAGTTTGGGAAGCATGGAGGTGTTTCAAGGGCTCAGGTAAAAATAGAGGATGATAAGACATTCATATTTGAGAAAGGCAATGCAAAGGTTTAATGCAAAAAGCACATTATGTGACACCAAGAGTTTCACTTCAGATCCTGGCTCTGCCATTTGCTAAGTGACCTTGGGCTAGCCACTTCATTTCTTTTTTTTTTTTTTTTTCCTTTTTTTTGTGAGACAAAGTCCTGCTCTGTTGCCTAGGTTGGAGTGCAGTGGCTCGATTTCAGCTCACTGTAACCTCCACCTCCCAGGTTCAAGCAATTCTCCTGCCTCAGCCTCCTGAGTAGCTGGGATTATAGCCGTGCACCATGATGGCTAATTTTTTTTTTGTATGTTTAGTAGAAATGGAATTTCCCCATGTTGGCCAGGCTGGTCTCAAACTCCTGACCTCAGGTGATCCGCCTGCCTCGGTTTCCCAAGTGCTGGGATTACAGGCGTGAGCCACCAAGCCTGGCCTAGTCACTTCATTCTGTAAGCCTCAGTTTCCTCACCTGTATAAAGGGGATGATAAAGCACTTCACAGGGATAAAGAAAGGATGAAATGAGGTAATGCATGTCAAGCACCTGTCTTTTAGGCAATACATAAGCAGATGAAATGAAAATCTTAAAAAATAATAATTAGAGTGTCTAGCTTGGCCAGGCACAGTGGCTCACACTGGTAATCCCAGCACTTTGGGAGGCAAAGGCAGGAGGATCGCTTGAGCCCAGTATTGTAAGACCAGCCTGCACAACATAATGAGACCCTGTCCATATAAAAAATAAAAAAATAGCTGAGCGTGGTAGCTCATGCCTGTAGTCCCAGCTATTTGGGAGGCTGAGGTGGGAGGATCAATTGAGCCTGGGAGGTTGAGGCTGCAGTGAGCTGAGATCATGCCGCTGCACTCCAGCCTGAGTGACAGAGTAAGACCCTGTCTTGGAAAATAAAAAATAGAAATACGGCCGGGCGTGGTGGCTCATGCCTGTAATCTCAGCTCTTTGGGAGGCCAAGGCGGGCGGGTCACCTGAGGTTGGGTGTTCAAGACCAGCCTGGCCAACATGGAGAAACCCTGTCTCTGCTAAAAATACAAAATTAGCTGGGTATGGTGGCACATGCCTGTAATCCCAGCTAGTCAGGAGGCTGAGACTGGAGAATCACTTGAACCTGGGAGGCGTGGGTTTCGGTGAGCCGAGATCACACCATTGCACTCCAGCCTGGGCAACGAGAGTAAAACTCCATCTCAAAAAAAAAAAAAAAAACAATTAGATGTCATGAGTGGGTAATTACCAAAAAAAAGAAAGAAAAAAATGGAAATAAAAAAATAAAGTGCCAAGGTTTTACAGGCTCCCCCATTCCTAATACATGCCCAGTTTTGTGTTGAAGCTGTCTCTCTAACAGGTCAACTTTGATTTTTTTTTTTTTTTTGAAACTTTGGATCCTTCCAATGAGATGAACGTTTATTAAACAAAAGCCCATTGTCACTTTAAAATGGTTAATGTTAATTTTATGTGACTTGCCCTCAACAACAAAAAAAAAAATCAAAAAGCCCAGTGTTTCTGTAGGGGTTGGGGCATGTGATGAGTGGAACCAGGGGCCCAGGACCACATATTGGGGGATCTGGTCTGCTTAATGTGCCTCACTTTCCACAGGAGAGGCTCTGGGGCTCTCATTTTCACCATCCCAGAAGAAGGAAATTCTCAGCCCAAGGGAACCAAAGGTCAAGACGAGAAGGATGAGGAGGAGGAAGTCCCCGATCGGTACACTGGCCATGCTACATGGGATGAACCCATGAGCTGGGGTGAGGGAGGGGTGGGAACTGAGTAAGGGAGGACTGTTGCCCAAGTTTGTCCCTGGCCTTCCCGCCCACACAGGCTCTCCTACATAGATGAGCAGGCAGGGACTCCTCCATGCCCAGTCCTTTTGCCACCTCACAGAGCTCAGAGATACATGGATGGGCACCTTGCACCACGCCGCCGTCTGCTGCCTCCCACACCTGCAGGTGAGAGCAGGGATGGATCCAAGGAGCCCCCAAGGGCCTGCAGGACAGAGATCTGGGGAAGCACTGACATTGTTATTTGCCCCTGGTGCCCCACCCACCTCCAGGTCGGAAGCCCTCCTTCACCATCCAGTGTCTGCAGCGCCAGGGCAGTTGTGAGGATTTGCCCATCCCAGGCACCTATCATCGTGGGCGAAATTCAGGGCCCAGCAGGGCTCAGGTGAAGCTTTGGAAGTGGTGCTGGGGTCTGGAGAGGTGGGGGCAGCCTACGCTGAATTTCTCAAACACAGTACATCGGGCCCTTCTTTTTTTTTACATGGAGTTTTGATCTGTCACCCAGGCTGGAGTGAGCCAGGCAATCTCGGCTCACTGCAACCTCCACCTCCCGGGTTCAAGCGATTCTCCTGCTTCAGCTTTCCAAGTAGCTGGGATTACAGGTGCCTGCCACCATGCCCAGCTAATTTTTGTATTTTTAGTAGAGACACTGTTTCAGCATGTTGGCCAGGCTGGTCTCAAACTCCTGACCTCAGGTAATCTGCCCGTCTCAGCCTCCCAAAGTGCTGAGATTACAGGCATGAGCTACTGCTCCAGGCTTCAGGCCCTTCTGAAGAACAGGACACATATGAATGAATGCACACAACGTTCACTGTACTTGTGAGGAAACTGAGACCCAGAGAGGTTTATCCCAGATCATGCAGCTAGTAAGTGGCAGAGTTGACATTTAAACCCAGGCCTTCTGCGTTCTTACATAAATAAACTCAAACCTGATTTACATCCATTCAGTTTCATTCCAGTTGTATATTGAGGAAAAGGAGTAGGCACAGGAGTGAGTCCTAGATCCTCATACCCTACTCATCCATCCCTGCCCCTCTGATGTTTATTCCGGCTCAGGGTTCCTGGGCAACACCACCTCAGCGGGGTCGGCTCCTGTATGCCCCGTTGTTGTTGGTGGAAGAGGGGGCAGCAGGGGAGGGGTACCTCGGCAGATCCAGTGGCCCACTGCGAACCTTCACCTGTCTGCACGTGCCTGGAACCCACTCGGATCCCAGCCATGGCAAGAGGGGCAGCGCCGACAGCTTGGTGGAGGCTGTGAGTCCAGAGGGCATATAGACAAGATGGATGGGGGAGAAGGGAAGGAGGTGGGAGCTGGAGGAGGAGGGGAAGGAGTCCCCAGGTCCTTCATTGTGCATATAGATATCCCTTTGCCCTACAACCTCTGCTCACCCCGTCCCCCACTGAGTTCCCTACATGCCCTCATGGGCACGTCATTTATCCACATTGAACCCTCTGTGCACACTGTGCCCTTGGTCAACACTGATTCCACCTGTGCCCCCAGGTGCTCATCTCGGAGGGTCTGGGCCTGTTTGCTCGGGACCCACACTTTGTGGCCCTGGCCAAGCAGGAGATTGCAGATGCATGTCGCCTGACGCTGGATGAGATGGACAGTGCTGCCAGTGACCTGCTGGCACAGGGGACCAGCTCGCTCTATAGCGATGAGGAGTCCATCCTCTCCCGCTTCGATGAGGAGGACTTGGGAGACGAGATGGCCTGTGTCCATGCCCTCTGAATTCCCACCCCTCCCCCACTGCTCAATAAACCTCCTGCCCTCCCCTCCCCAGCAGGAGACAGGCATGGACCACACCCCTGGATTTTCTTATCTTTGCACTGGGGGTCTGGGGCTGCCCAGGGGCCCCCATCCATCCATCCCCTGTTCCAGCCCTGAGCCACTGCCCACACACGGGTATTTCCAGAAACCAGGACAGCCAGGCCTGATTATTCAGCGTCAGGGAAGGAGGGAGGAGGAGGAGGAGGAGGAAGAGACAGCAGCCAAAAAAAGCTGGAGGCAGAGTGGAGGAGGGGGAGGGGGAGGGCACTGGACAGAGATGGAGGAAAGCGGGGAGAGAGGGTGTGACGAGTGCTTGGATCTGGAGAGGAGGAAAGGCAGAGATTTCACAAGGGCTCAGCCAGGTCAAACTAGGAAGGGTAGACGGATGAGAAGGGACAAGGAAATCCAGAGGAGAGTCCTGCCAGGGGAGAGGCCTGAAGGTTGGAATCAGCCCGTTATGTGATGACATGTCTTAGGCAAAGGGGTCCTCTGATGGCAACAGTAATTTTAGGGCAGCTAAGTTGGGATCGCCCTGTCTCCCACCTCCCACCTTCTGCATGAGAAAGAAAAGAAACTCTAAATCCATCAGTAGACAACGTAGGTTGACAGCAAAGGGCAGGGCTCCCAGCCCTAGGGAACCCACTCAGGGCCCACTTGGCTTTCTGAGACCACCTAAGAGTAACCTACTCTTCTCCCACACAGATCCCAGAGGTCCTCTCTGCTTCTCGCCCCAGCTTTACTCATCACCCAGCCTTTGGGGTTGCATTTGTTCAGTGAAGGCTTATCAGGCATTTACTGCATGCCAGGCACTGGGTCTGTGTTTACCTCGGGACAAATTGAGCTGGCTGAAACACTGGACAGGTCTCATCCAAAGTGAGAGTCAGCCCCACTCCAGAGGAATTGAAAGTAGCCTTGGCTGTGGTGCAGGACGAGACCACCAGGCGGGGAGGACCTCTTCCCAGATTTCAGAGCAAGGGTTTCTCATTTGTATAATTTGTGCCAATCAAGCCAGGACTGAAATTTGAGGGAAGCTAGAATTGGAGACTGAATGAAAATGTTGAGTTACATTAGGCCTTGAAAGAAAGGCTTGAAGTGGCTGTGCTGGAGATTGGTGGGAACAGCAAGTCATGGGTAGGGCATAGAGAGTGAAGGGAGACTGTTGATGGATGAAGTGGGAGAAGCCACTGAGGCCAGATCAGGCGGAGCCTTAAATGCCAGGCCCCAAACTCTGGGATTTTTCCTATAAGCAATGGGGAGCCATGGGAAGGATTTGAGTAGGGTAGTGACATAGTTAACATTGCATTTTAAATAGATGCTCTGACGGCTATGCTGAAAACAGAAGGGAGGGGGAAGAGACTGGAGATGCTAAAATTGGCAGGAACGATGGTTGCCTTAGCCAGGGGAGGTGGCAGAGGAGCTGGTGAGAAGTGAGTGGATTCCAGAGATGTGTGGGAGGTAAAACGAACCATTTATTGGGCCCTGTGCTAAGTGCATCACAGTGATTATCTCGTTGAATCAGTGCAACAACCTTATGGATACCATTTAAACCATCTTACTTGTCCAAGGTCAAACAAGAAGAAATATCAGAGGTGGGATTCAAATTTAAGCACTTTGATGCCAAGATCCATGTTTTTAACCCCTTCTGTCTACTGCTTCCCCCAATAAGGTAACAACTGGGAAGTATCCATTACATATTTGTATGAATTTTCATGTTTAAAAGAACAGGTATTGGGCTGGGCATGGTCACTGATGCCCATAATTCTAGCACTTTGGGAGGCTGAGGTGAGATGATCACTTGAGCCCAGGAGTTCAAGACCAGCCTGAGCAACAAAGTGAGACCTCATCTCTATAAGAAAAAATAATTAGCTGGGCATGGTGGCTCAAACCTATGGTCAGATACACAGACGTCTGAGGTAGGAGGATCACTCGAGCCCAGGAGGTGGAGGCTGCAGTGAGCCATACTCATGACACTGCACTCCAGCCTGGGCAACACAGGGAGACCCTGTCTCAAAAAAGAAAGAAAGAGCTGGGTGCGGTGGCTCATACCTGTAATCCCAGCACTTTGGGAGGCTGAGGCGGGTGGATCACGAGGTCAAGAGATCGAGACCATCCTGGTCAACAAGGTGAAACCCCGTCTCTACTAAAAATGCAAAAATTAGCTGGGCGTGGTGATGCGCGCCTGTAGTCCCAGCTACTCAGGAGGCTGAGGCAGGAGAATTGCTTGAACCCAGGAGGCGGAGGTTGCGGTGAGCCGAGCCATTGCACTCCAGTCTGGGTAACAACAGCAAAACTCCGTCTAAAAAAAAAAAAAAAAAAAAGAAACATATATTTAATCAGAAGTTTCAAAATTCAAAAAGTAGGCTGAGTGCAGTGGCTCACACCTGTAATCCTAGCACTTTGGGAGGCACTGTAGACAGTGGATCACTTGGGGTCAGGAGTTTACAACCAGCCTGGCCAACATGGTAAAACCCCGTCTCTACTAAAAATACAAAAAAAGTAAAAATTAGCTGGACATGGTGGCATGTGCCTGTAATCCCAGCTACTCAGGAGGCTGAAGCAGGAGAATTGCTTGAACCCAGGAGGCGGAGGTTGCAGTGAACTGAGATTGCACCACTGCACTCCAGCCTGGGCGACAGAGTGAGACTATCTCAAAAACAAAGCAAAACAAGAAACTACTGAGATACTGTTTTTCATCTTTCAGGGTGGTGAGTATCAAAAAGTTTGATAATGTTCCATATTGGCAGGTTGGCCAGAAACAAGCATTCTCATAAATCGCCTGTGGAAGTTTCATTGGTATAACCTGTGTAGAAGGCAATTGGGCAAAATCTAGAAAAATAAATTCATTCACTGCTTGGTTCAACTTCATACTTCTAGGAATTTATCTTACAGATAGACTCATACATGTGCTAAAAGATGTGTGAGATGATATCTGATGTGTGCTGCATTCAGTGCTGCACAAGGATTTAAAGACCTAAGGGAATGGTGGGAGATAAAGAAAGACACAGACACAGACATAGAGAAAGCTGGGCCAGGTGGTTTGAGAGGTGAGGATGTTAGTTTTTTTTGCCTTGACCTGTTTTAGTGTACTTAATTTTATATGTTTACAAAGCACATAGCAGAGGGAGGGTGCAGTTACTTAGAACAGCCTGTGGTTATTATTTTTATACTTCAGTTAACATACTTTAGCTAAAAACTATCTTGCAGCAAGGTTAGTGAAAGCTGGTTATCTCTTTTTAGGCCTGTTTTTTCTTCTTTGAGACATACACATTCTCCTACTGTGGTTTCACTTTTCTGAAGTTCAACCAAAGTTCACAGTAGCCTTGCTGCTGATCCCCTTAGAGGGGGTGGGCTACTCTGGCTCCCTACAATGATACACTACCAGGCCATTTTTTTTTATTATATAGATTTTTGAGACGGAGTCTCAAAAGGTACAAAGGGTATAAAGTGAAAAGTTTCCCTACCCTCTGGAAGCAAATAGTGTTATCAGGTATCTTTTATAGACATATAAGATGGTGTGCTGAAAAAAAAGATGGTGTGCTGATAAGTTAGCACAGTGGCTAAGAGTAACAGGTGCTGGAACCAGACTTCCTGGGTTTATATCCTGGTTCTACCATTTACCAGCTGTGTGAGCTTAGGAAAATTCCTCTCTGACTCTTAGTTTATTCAGCTGTAAAATGAAGATAGTTGTCATACCTGTCCCATAGGGCTACAGTGAGAATTTAAGTGAGTAATACAGGCAAAGTTCTCTAAACAGTACTTAACAGAAAACAGCCACAATTTAAATGTTAGCTATTCTCTGTCTGATATAACCCTTCTCTTCTCTTTGTACACAATTCCCACACAGCTTGGCATCTTGCATTTTTTACTTAACTAAATATCTTGGCAATCATTCCATAGCTCCATGTTATTATAATAACAGCGACATAGTATCAGAGTTTATTTAAATAGGCTACCAGCAATTTTTTTTTTTTTTGAGATGAAGTTTCACTCTTGTTGCCAAGGCTGGAGTGCAATGGCGAAATCTCACCTCACTGCAACCTCTGCCTCCCAGGTTCAAGCGATTCTCCCGCCTCAGCCTCCCGAGCTGGGTTACAGGTATGTACCATCATGCTCTGCTAATTTTGTATTTTTAGTAGAGATGAGGTTTCTTCATGTTGGTCAGACTGGTCTCCAACTTCCAGCCTCAAGTGATCTGCCCGCCTCAGCCTCCCAAAGTGCTGGAATTACAAGCATGAACCGCCACGCCCAGACACATTCTTTATCCTATTATAAACAGCCCTGGCCAGGCACGGTGGCTCACACCTATAATCCCAGAACTTTGGGAGGCCAAGGTGGGTGGATTACATGAGATCAGGAGTTTGTGACAAGCCTAGCCAATAAGGCAAAACTTGTCTCTACTAAAAATACAAAAAAAAAAAAATTAGGTGAGCAAGGTGGCAGGTGCCTTTAATCCCAGCTATTCAGGAGGCTGAGACAGGAAGAACTGCTTGAACCCGGGAGGCAGAGCTTGCAGTGAGTTGAGATCTCACCACTGCACTCCAGCCTGGGCAACAGAGCAAGACTCTGTCTCAAAAATAAATAAAAATAAATAGCATAGTCGTGTATCATCTTATACATACATCTTTTAGCACATGTATGAGTTTATCTGTAAGATAAATTCCTAGAAGTACGAAGCTGAATCAAACACTAAATGAGTTTGTTACTTTTTTGTATTTTGCCCAGTCACCTTCTACACAGGTTACACCAATGAAACTTCCACAGGCGATTTATGAGAATGCTTGTTTCTGGCCAACCTACCAATATGGAACATTATCAAACTTTTTGATACTACCCTCAAAGATGAAAAACAGTATCTCGGTAGTTTTTGTTTGTTTGTTTTGTTTTTGAGATGGAATCTCACTCTGTTGCCCAGGCTGGAGTGCAGTGGTGCAATCTCGGCTCACTGCAACCTCCGCTCCTGGGTTCAAGTGATTCTCCTGCCTCAGCCTCCTGAGTAACTGGGATTACATGTGTCCACCACCACACCCGGCTAATTTTTGTATTTTTAGTAGAGATGGGGTTTTACCATGTTGGCCAGGCTAGTCTCAAATTCCTGACTTCAAGTGATCCACCCCCCTCAGCCTCCCAAAGTGCTGGGCGTGAGCCACCGCACCGCAGCCAAATTTGAGTATCTTAAGCCCCAACTGTATTTTGGATTTTGTATCACGGCCATCACTGTTGACCTTAATGGGCCTAGTTTCAGTTGCATGAAGGAGGGTTATTCCAATTAAGAGAGAGGTAAGGAATAAATAGCAGGTAAAGTGACAGAGTTAGAGTAGGCATTAATTCAACAAAGAGGAAGAGAGAAATAAGGGAAATGGTTAGAGAGGGGAAGGAGAGGGTTTTAGGATGTACTTAAAATGCAGACTATGAAAAATGGGCCGGGCCCGGTGGCTCACGCCTGTAATCCTAGCACTTTGGGAGGCCGAGGTGGGTGGATCACCTAAGGTCAGGAGTTCAAGACCAGCCTGGCCATCATGGTGAAACCCCATCTTTTTTTTTTTTTTTTTTTTTTTTTGAGACGGAGTTTCGCTCTTGTTACCCAGGCTGGAGTGCAATGACACGATCTCGGCTCACAGCAACCTCCGCCTCCTGGGTTCAGGCAATTCTCCTGCCTCAGCCTCCTGAGTAGCTGGGATTACAGGCACGCACCACTGTGCCCAGCTAATTTTTTTTGTAATTTTAGTAGAGACGGGGTTTCACCATGTTGACCAGGCTGGTCTCGATCTCTCGACCTCGTGATCCACCCGTCTCGGCCTCCCAACGTGCTGGGATTACAGGCTTGAGCCACCGCGCCCGGCCCGAAACCCCATCTTAAAAAAGAAAAGAAAAAGGAACTTGGAAGACCTTAACCGCGTTGAAACTGCAGGGACTATGGGCACTGCCAGCTATTAGCTGGCTGACCTTGTGCGAGTCACTTAACCTCTCTGGGGACTCATTTTCCTCATCTGTAAAAATGGCCTCATAGTCCCTACGACATAGGACTTCTGTAAGCACTAAATGAGCGAACACGTTTACAAATTCAGAAAAGGGCATGGCAAAGTTGTTGTAGGACCCAGTGGGGAGGTCTCTTCTCCCGAGCCCTCGAGCTGTGTTTTCCCAGGGCATGTTCGCGGCATGCTCTCGCGGCTCCAGCCTCCGGGCCGGAATGGCTGCCGATGAAGACCGTGGTATAACCCGCTGTGCGCAGGCGCGCGGCGGGCGAGGAGGGGGCGCGAGGGGCGGGGCTGCAGCCGCCTGGGCTGTTCCAACGAGCGCGCGCCGCCCCCGCCGCGCCCCGCGCCGCCCTTGCTAGCAGGCGCCTCCCGCCCCCTGCATTGCTGATGCTGCTGCTGGCAGACATGGACGTGGTGAATCAGGTACGCGCTCCAGCACCGTGGACAGAGCCCGCCGCTGCCCCGCTGCCCGGGCGCCGGGTAGCTCTGGCCCGCTTACTCTGGGAGGTAGTAGCCAGGATCTGGCAGTGGAGAACTGGTCCCTGGCTCTGGGGCTGGGGGCCTGCGGCAGGCGAAGGGGAGGAAGGGGGAGATGGAGAAAAGGAGCGCGCTCTTTGCCGCAGCGAGGGCCATCCTCACTGCCGCAGCAGCCGCCCCCCCCCCCCACCAGCCCAGCTCATTACTGGCGACTGCGAGGGGAGGAAGAGGGGCTTGGGGGCTGGAGTGAGGGTAAGGGACAAGGGGAGGGGAGAGTGGAAGGAAGTTGGGGGGGGCTGCAGATAAGCTAGGAAATAGAGCGACAGAAGGTGTGGGGGCGGGGGTGGGGGAGAGGGCTGGCACCCGCCCTTCCCAAACAGACCGTACCCCCATAGGCGACCACTTCTTCCCCCAGAGCAGACCTAAGGGACAATCCGGTTTTGCTCCCTCCAAAATCCCCAGTCTCCTCACCCCCAACACATAGCTACTGAAGCCATGTCCCAGCCCTCCCCCACCTTAATCAGTCCAGACCCTCTCCGCCATCTCTCTCTCCTTGGCCACCTCAGAAATTCACCCCCGACCAGTCCCGACCATTCCCCATCCCCATCATTTCAGACCTCCACCACCACTATCTGACACACCTTTACCGCTGCAGCCCCTTCCCCCACCCCAGCTGAAGGGACTCCTGCCCTGTTATGACTCACCTTTGCCATAACGACCCCCCACCCAAATGTACCCAACTCCATCCCCACTCTCCACCCGAACCCCTTCCCCATCTGACTCGCTTTTACATTTCAGACCTGCTCCCTCTCTGTAACTAGTCCTGACCTCATCCCCATCTTCCTCACCCCCACCTCCTCTGCCATCTGACTCGCCATCTCTTCAGACCTCCCCGTCAGTCCTTGGACCCCGGGGGTCTTCTCTCAGAGACCCTGGGACTCACACCTTCCCCAAGGTGTCACTTTCTCCTTCTCACTCCCTCCCCGAGGTCACAAGCTCCATCCTCAGGGGTCATTGACTGGCAGCCTTGCACCTCACCTCCCTCTCTACCTCCAACAACCCCACCCTTTCCCCATTGTTTCTCTCCTCAGCTGGTGGCTGGGGGTCAGTTCCGGGTGGTCAAGGAGCCCCTCGGCTTTGTGAAGGTGCTGCAATGGGTGAGTGTGGTCCAGGCTGTTGGGGGAGAGTGCAGGGAGAGAGGGAGGTCCTGGGGTCCAGAAGAGCAGGGGTGGAGTAGGGGCGGGTAGACAGGGATGAGTGTGGGGGTTATAGGGGATGGGGAAATTGGGCCCCATGGTGAGGTTTCAGGGGTTTGAGGCCAGAAAACAGATGAGCTGTGACGTCACATAGGGCTGAGGGTACCCCCGTCGTGAAGTGGGAGATTGTGACGTCCTACCTCCTCTCCTGAAGTGAGGGAGGGGTGGGGGAGGTGGAGCCTGTAGCAGATGCTGGGTGAGAGATGCAAAGCCAAAGAAACTCAGAGACAGTTAAGGTGACAGAGAGAATGAGAGACAGGGAATGAGGGAGAGAGAGATGAAAACACTGAGAAAAAAAGAGATACAGAGATGAGTAGAGATACAGAGATAAGAGAGAAGAGACAAACAGAAACAAAGGGAGATACAGAGAACAGAGATGCAAAGAGAAACAGACGCAAAGAGAGGCAGGAAAACAGGGTGAGGGAGAGAGAGTCACAGAGAGAAAGAGACACTCAGAAAAAAGAGAAACCAACACACTGAGAGAAGCAAGAAGGAGACAGAGAGAGAGCCATCCTGAGACTGAGTGAGAGACAGGACAGAGAGAGAGAGAGACCAACAGACCAAGAAACAGAAAGACACAGACATACAGGCCTACACTTACACAGACGGACAGAGAAAAAAAGAGACAGAAAGAGACACTGAGAGATCGGATAGGCAGAGGCAGAAAGGATCAGAGACAGAGAGACAAAGAGACATCTGAGAAAGACAAAGACACATAGAGAAACAGAGATACCGAGAGAAACAGAGACACAGTGAGATGCACAGAGAACAACAGAGACAAACACAGAGGAGGGAGGTCAGAATGGAGAGGCAGAGACAGAGAGAGACGCAGAGAGAGAAACAAGAAGAGACAGCCATACCCTTGTAATCAGCTTGTCCTTGGTCCCGATGAGCCCTGATTAGGGGGTGGGGGTGGGGACTGCTCCATCTGCTGCTGCCTGTGCTGGGCCCCCGATCTGTCCAGAGGAGGGCACCTCCCTCCCACATGCACACAGGCTCACTGTGGCCATCCCCATCCCTGCTGCCCAAGGTCTTCGCCATCTTCGCCTTTGCCACATGCGGCAGCTACAGTGGGGAGCTCCAGCTGAGCGTGGATTGTGCCAACAAGACCGAGAGTGACCTCAGCATCGAGGTCGAGTTCGAGTACCCCTTCAGGTGTGCTCCCACCCTGGGAACCCAACAAACCTGGGAGAGGAAGGGGCAGGGTGGAACTGGCCAATACTCCCTCCACCCCCAGTAGCTCCTGCCCAGCTCCCACCTCAAGAGGCCACATCCCCTCGGATCACTGAGCACCTGCCTTGTACCTGGCACTGCTCTGGACTCTAGGACTATGTGGTGAGCAAGGCAGACATAGGCTGTGGCCTTCGGGCTCTGTTCCAGCCCGAAGGGGTAAGGGGTAAGGGACAGGCAATAAACAAGATACAAAAGTAAAAGACAGGTGTATATACGTACCTTAACCCAGTAGGTGCTCAATTAATGCAAGCCCATATTATTATTTAATCCCCATTCATTCATTCTATACACATTTTTGAGAACTTATTGTATATCAGGTACTAGTCAAAGTGCTGGGAACATGATAGTCACTAAAACAGACCCAACTCCCGACCTTCATGGAACCTACATTATAACAAATAAATTAACAAAGAGGATAATTGCAGACTGAGAGAAACTCAAGGAGGGGATCCTTGTGTAGGGTTTTATGGTAGAGAATAGAATAATGAGGGGCACTGCTTACATATAGGGAAAAAATAAACCCAATTAAACAATTTTGACATTTATTGAGCTCACACTGTGTGCCAGGCACTACACTGGGTGCTAGGTGCACAAGAATGAGCACGGCTGGCATGGGTGCTACCCTCACAATGATATTTACCTCCTGCAGGGTGGGACGACAGAGACCCATAGATACAATCCCAGTACGGGTTTCTGAGACTCTCTCACTCTTTGGCCAAATTACATAATTACTCTGGGTCTCAATTTCCTCATCTGTAAAAGGGAATACTAATGATACCTACCTCACAGGGTTGTGGTTAGCGTTCAATGAGTTAATCCTCATCAGGTGATTGGCACAGTGCCTGGCACACAATAAGTGCTCCATCAGTGTTTGTTCCATAAGTAAAATAAATTTAAGGGACTCAGGAAAGAGGACAGGGATTGAATTGGAAACTGGGGGGTTCTGAGCACTGAGGGTAAATGTAGGTTCAAGAGATCACCCAGTGGGGGGAAGAGTGAAAATAGAAGAAAACCTAGCACAGGCCCTGAGCAATGATGGAAAAGAGAGGAGGTGCCAGGAAAGTGTGACCTGAGAGGCAGAGGGGCAGCCAGGTATCCAAGAGTCCATAGAGGCAAGGGAGAAGAGAGTTTGGGGAAGGAGGGGGAGCTGGCAGCATGGGACACTGCTTAAAGCTGGCCCTTTGGGGATCCACAAGACCACAACCATCCCCTGTCCCTCCCCATGCCTCCTATGTCTAGAACTTTGGGTTCTAAGGCTCTTACCCACAGGTCCCCCAGAAAAAGTATTTGCCCTTCCCCCTGAGCAAATCCCCCCAGACTGCCCTGATACCCAAAGACCTCTCATTCCTTCTCAGGGGCCCCCTCTCCTGACCCAGACCACTAGAAACAGAAACTCAAATCCAGATGCGACTCCTAGCTCCATCACTTAGGAGCTGTACAACCTTGGGCAAGTAACAACCTTGCTAAGCCCCTGTTGATTCATCTGTAAAAAGGGTATAATAATGCCTCCTTTTTAGATGAGAACATGTACTGGAAGGAAACTAAAAAAGAAAAAAAATAATAATGCCCGCTTTAGAGAACTGCTGAAAGCTGTCATTAAATGAGACAATTATGTAAAGTGCTTAGTAGGTGATTAATAAGTGCAAGCCTCTTCCATCAGGGCCTTTGCTACACAAGAGCATTGGCACCATTTGCTCAGTCTCAGGATCCTGGCCTCCAATCTGAGACCGTACTCCAGTACTTCTCCCCACAGACATTTTCTTTCCACAGCCCCCACCTCTCCTCCATCACACCACAGGAAAGGCCTTACTCCCAGGACACCTCCCCTCTTCCCTCACATACACACACTCTGTTCCAAGATCCCTTTACCCTCCTTTCTGTCTGTCTTTTCCTGTTGTCTAGTCACTGGGCTATCCTCTGCTACTCACACATTTTTTTCTCTCGGGGACCTGAACTGGGGTGGGGGAGAAGAGTCAACATGAGGTAGGTAAAAAATAAGGTTCAGATCCCAACTCTACATTCCCTTGCCAGCTGTGTGACTTTAGGCAAGTTAATGCACTTCCCTGAGCCTCTGTTTCTGCCTCTGTACATTTCATTTGATAAACATTTCTTGAGCACCTGCTAGGTGCCAGCACTGTTCCAGGTCACGGAGATACGGCGGTGAAAACAGAGGAAAAAGCCCTGCCCTCTTGTAGTTACAGTCAAAATCAAGATAAAAAAAAAAATACAGGCCGGGTGTGGTGGCTCATGCCTATAATCCCAACACTTTGGGAGGCTGAGGCAGGTGGATCCTGAGGTCGGGAGTTCAAGACCAGCCTGACTAGATGGTGAAACCCCGTCTCTACTAAAAACTACAAAAATTAGCCAGGCGTGGTGGTTGCACACCTGTAATTCCAGCTACTTGGGAGGCTGAAGCAGGAGAATCACTTGAACCTGGGAGGCAGAGGTTACAATGAGCCAAGATTGAGCCATTGCACTCCAGCCTGGGTGACAGAGTGAGACACTATCTCAAAAAATGAATAAATAAAAATAAAATAAAATACATGATATGTCAGAGAGGAGACCACTACTAGAGGTGGTACAAGGAAGGAAGCAGCCTAAGGAGTGCCGGTTAAGAGAATGGTTCCATTTAATTTTAAGTAGGGAGATCAAGGAAGGTCTCACTGAGAAGGTGACAGTTGAGCAAAGCTTCAAGGAGATGAGTGAGAAAGACCCGAAGCTATCTAGGGAAAAGCATTCCTGGTAAAGGGAACAGCCAGTGCAAACAAAGATCCTGGGGCAGGGGGAATGCCTGGAAAGTTCTAGAAATAATCTAGAGGCCAGAGTGCTTGGGTTGGAGTGAGGGACGAATAACACCTATCTCACCAGGATGTTTTGAGCAATTAATGAAATGTGACTGGTACATAGTAGGTGCTCAATGAATGGTTATTTCCACCTCCTGGGGCCTTGTCAGAATCAGGGGGACCCATGACTGGGCTGGAGGGTTGAGGGGGTTCTTAGGGGCTGGGCCACACCTGCCCACCTCTGTCTACAGGCTGCACCAAGTGTACTTTGATGCACCCACCTGCCGAGGGGGCACCACCAAGGTCTTCTTAGTTGGGGACTACTCCTCGTCAGCCGAATTCTTTGTCACCGTGGCCGTGTTTGCCTTCCTCTACTCCATGGGGGCTCTGGCCACCTACATCTTCCTGCAGAACAAGTACCGAGAGAACAACAAAGGCCCCATGATGGTGAGTCCCCACAGCCACTTGCATGTAGGGACCATGGGGACACGGGACCTCAGGGAAACAGCCATGCTCACAGTCCACACCAAATCCCAGGCAGTTCCACATGCAAAGAGCCACCATAACAGCCACACATATAGCTGCCGCTGCTATGAGTCCACACCAAGCATCAGGGACGCATAGTCATAGAGTCATGGAGACATACAGCCCATGCAGAATCCCAGACAGGCCCACACCTGAGAACCTTCCTGCTCTCACACGACCACACAGCCTAGATCAAAGGAAGGGGCCCACAGAGGTTCACTGTGACAGTCATGCATGTCGTCATGCCACAGAGACACATTGATTCCTACACCGCTGTACTCACACACCCTCAGCCTAGACACAAAATGACAAAAATTCCCACATGCAGACAAAAGTGGAAAGACACATTACTTTCCACAGATTCGGAAATCATCCCACAGAGTCTGCCTCCCACCGACACCCACAGCCACATAACACAATCACACTCCCACATCCTCTGTGTCATGTACACACACAAGCCCAAGCTGGGAGGGCCACCTTCAGGTGAAAGTGTTGTGGGCTTGAGAGCTGAAAAGGCAGGGGAGAGACAGGCCTCTTCTGGGGGACCACCCCCACCAAGAAAGCCTGTGATCTGAGGAGGCCCCAGGGCCTAGTGTGAAGCAGTCCACTCACAGTGTCGTCTTCCTCACCCCTGCCTGCCTTAGGACTTTCTGGCCACGGCTGTCTTCGCCTTCATGTGGCTAGTTAGCTCATCAGCATGGGCCAAGGGGCTGTCAGACGTGAAGATGGCCACAGACCCAGAGAACATTATCAAGGAGATGCCTGTCTGCCGCCAGACAGGGAACACATGCAAGGAGCTGAGAGATCCTGTGACCTCGGGACTCAACACCTCAGTGGTAAGCCTTGGGTGCCGGCTGGAGGAGGGACACTGGAAAATAGTCCAGTCCAGCATGGGGAGTGGTGGAGTGGGAGAATAAGAGGAGAGTCAGGGGAGATCCAAGGGTTGTCCCTGGAGAAGGCATGCCAACAGCAGCATTGAAGGACGAGCTACCAATTGCAATCACTGTGACACCACAGACTGCCCCGAAAGGGGGAACATGAGAGTTTCTGTCCAGATTAGGTTTAAAAGACCTGGATCCCAGACCCAGCCTAGTCATGTGGAATTTCTGGCAACTCAGCACCCTCTTGGGACCTGAGTTTCCTCATGTGTAAAATGAAGGAAAAACTTGAAATGTTTCCCCACTTGGATGCCCCCTACTGGCTGGAGTCAGACTGTCTGAGCTCACTTCCCAGCTCTACTCTTGCAAGCTCCCAAACCTGAAACTAGTCACAGTCTCTCAGGGTTCAGTTTAACATGTATAATCGAAGACTAATAATAGGTCCTGCTCCAAAGTTGAGTATTTAGTGAACTAATAATACAGAGTGCTCAGAAAAGAGCCTGGCACAAGGTAAAATCATATACAAGGGTTACAGATACTAAGATGCTAAGATTACAACTTTTCTTTTTGGCGGGGGGAATGGAGTCTCACTCTGTCACCAGGCTGGAGTACAGTGGTGCAATCTCCACTTACTGAAACCTCCGACTCCGGGGTTCAAGCGATTCTCCTGCTTCAGCCTCCCGAGTAACTGGGATTACAGGCGCACGCCACCACACCCAGCTAATTTTTGTAATTTTAGTAGAGACGGGGTTTCACCATGTTGGCCAGGATGGTCTTGATTTCTTGACCTCATGATCTGCCTGCCTCAGCCTCCCAAAGGGCTGGGATTACAGGCGTGAGCCACCGCACCTGGCCAGATTACAACTTTTCTTTCTTGTCATTTGCTGGATGTGAGACTTCAGGTAACTTTGCCTCTAACACCTCAGTTTCCTGAACTATAAAATGAGATATTATTTCCTGTCTAAAACTGAATTTTAAGTGAATTAATAACATGTAAAGCTCTTAGAAGAGCATAGCATATAGGGAAAGGTACATAAAGTGTTTTATGTCTTAAAATGACTTTATGTGGCCGGGTGCGGTTGCTCTCACCTGTAATCCCAGCACTTTGGGAAGCCGAGGCAGGCTGATCACCTGAGGTCGGTAGTTCGAGACCAACATTAAGAAACCCCGTCTCTACTAAAAATACAAAATTAGCCGGGCATGGTGGCACATGCCGGTAATCCCAGCTACACGGGAGGCTGAGGCAGGAGAATAGCTTGAACCTAGGAGGTTGCGGTGAGCCGAAATCGCACCATTTCACTCCAGCCTGGGCAACAAAAGCGAAACTCCATCTCAAAAAAAAAAACTTTATGTAAGTTCCATATATTTATATTTTATACATGTGCACCTATACATATATCTGTATCTACATTTATGTATTTAGATGCATGTTAGTGATATATGTATATTTAGTAAATTTGTGGCCGGGCGCCGTGGCTCACGCCTGTAATCCCAGCACTTTGGGAGGCCGAGGTGGGCGGATCACGAGGTCAAGAGATCAAGACCATCCTGGCCAACATGGTGAAACCCTGAAACCCTGTCTCTACTAAAAAAACAAAAATTAGCCAGGCGGGGTGGCACGTGCCTGTAGTCCCAGCTACTCGGGAGGCTGAGGTGGAAGAATCGCTTGAGCCCAGGAGGCCGAGGTTGCAGTGAGCCGAGATGGCACCACTGCGCTCCAGCCTGGCAAGAGAGCAAGATTCCGTCTCCAAAAAAAAAAAGTTTGTATCCTTACATTTTACTATATTACAAATTTTAACTTACATTTTATACATGCATAAACGTGTATATGTGCAAATAAGTAAATAATTGTATATGTAATACTGATAGATAGCAGCATTTCCCAGGACTCCAAATCCTTCTAACACGCCTTCCCCACCAGAGGTGATTTTTCTGCACATCGACGTTCTCGCGCTGGGACTCAGAGAGGGTCTGGGTTTCGGAAACCCCTACCCTGCGGAGCCTACGCATTCATTCCCCGCATGCTGATTACTGCACGCAGGGCCGCCAAGGCAATGGGCAGGGGACCACAGCCGAGCCTTGTCTCCCTGCAGGTGTTCGGCTTCCTGAACCTGGTGCTCTGGGTCGGCAACCTGTGGTTCGTGTTTAAGGAAACAGGCTGGGCAGCGCCGTTCCTGCGCGCGCCTCCCGGCGCCCCGGAGAAACAACCAGCACCCGGGGACGCCTACGGCGATGCGGGCTACGGGCAGGGCCCCGGCGGGTATGGGCCCCAGGATTCCTACGGGCCCCAGGGCGGCTACCAGCCCGACTACGGGCAACCAGCCGGCGGCGGTGGCGGTGGCTACGGGCCTCAGGGCGACTATGGGCAACAAGGCTACGGCCCGCAGGGTGCGCCCACCTCCTTCTCCAATCAAATGTAGTCTGGTGAGTGACTGGCGAGCGGTGCGGCCAAGGAGGGTACAAGAAAGGAGACGAGCGGGTCAGTGAGCCAATACGAGTCAGTGGTAGAGAGTACGTAAGGTGCTTACTGGGGCAAGTAAGGACTGAAGTTTGAAGGAGCCAATCAAGAGGCAGAGCTACCGGCTAAGAGCGGAAAAATTAGCCAATGAGTGGAGAAAAGAAGAATGGTGCTTCAAGATGAACAGAATGAAGAGCCAATGGGAGGGAGGTAGAAGTGCAACTCCGAGGAAAGGCGGGGGGAGAGAAGCAGAGCAAACGATAAAGGGAGGGAATAGCAGGGACTTGCGCAGTGACGAATCAGCGGTGCGCAAGAGCCACAGAAGTGACAAGGAGGTGTGTCTTAGAAGTGACTGATAAACCCAATAGGTGATAAGGCCAAAATAGATGGCGAGGGTAAATGGGCGTGGATCTTGAAAGTCAGACGAGCTCACCAATCTGGGAGAAGGGGATAGATCTGCCACCTCTCCCCAACACTCGAGGAGAGGGAAGTAGTGTGGAATTTCAAAGGAGGAAGAGGGGTGGGGTGGGGTCCTGGAAAGGCTTGCTAGGCCTTAATAGAGAAGTGAGGGTCCAGTTCGGTGGCTGACGCCTGTATTCCCAGCACTTTGGGAGATCGAGGCGGGTGGATTGCTTGAGGCCAGGAGTTCGAGACCAGCCTGGGCAACATGATGAAACCCCACCTCTGCAAAAAATACAAAAATTAGCCGAGCGTGGTGGCATGTATCTGTGGTCCCAACTACTCGGGAGGCTAAAGTGGGAGGATCATCTGAGCCCAGGAGGTTGAGGCTGCCATGAGCTATGATCCTGCCACTGCACTCCAGCCTGGGCGACAGAGCAAGACCCTGTCTCAAAAAAAAAAAAAAAAAAAAAAAAAAAACAAAGAAAGAGAGGCAGCAGAGTGCAGTGGGTCACGCTTGTAATCCCACCACTTTGGGAGTCCAAGGCATGCAGTTCACCTGAGGTCAGGAGTTTGAGAGCAGCGTGGCCAACACAGAGAAACCCCGTCTCTACTAAAAATCTAAAAATTAACCAGGTGTGGTGGCACACGTCTGTAGTCTCAAGTACTCTGGAGACTGAGGCAGGAGAATTGCTTGAATCTGGGAGGTGGAGGTTGCAGTCAGCCGAGATTGTGCCATTGCACTCCAGTCTGGACAACAGAGTGAGACTCTGTCTCAAAAAGAAGAGAGAAAGAGAGAAGTGAGATTTCCCTCAGATAGGAGGGAAGATATAGGGTAGGAAAGGCAGGAGGTAAAGGTTAGGGGGTGGCATGAGGTGGGGGAAGGCAAGAAGGTGGCAATACTTGGATGGAGGTAGCTTCTGGCACTGGGTTAGCCAGGATGGAAAGGGCATCCCACATCTAATTTTTCAACAAATCCTGTTGGCCCTACCTTCAAAATGTATCTGTCATCTTCCCATTTCTCATTGTCATCTCTCCTGGGCCTCTTCTCAGGTCTCCACCTCCATTTCCATTCTGTTCTATTCACAGCATCCGGAAGGATTCTGTTAAATCCTAAATTAGGCCACAGTCCTCCTGTGTCAGAACTCTGCCCTGTCACAGGCCAGAAGTGGTAGCCCACATCTGTAATCCTAGCACTTTGGGAGTGCTAGGCTTGAACTTCTGGGCTCAGGCGATCCTCCCTCCTCAGCCTTCCAAGTAGCTGAGACTATAAGCATGAGCCACCGTGCCCAGCTCACTTTCTTTTCCATTTCACTTACTGTCACGCATATGTTATACAAGATAATCCACTCATGCTTCATGTTGGCTGGGTGAAGTCTATCTCCCCCTGCTACAATATAACCTCCACAAAGACAGGGATCTTTGTTTTGCTCTATATAGTTTATCACAAGTGGCCAGAACAGTACCAGTTAAGAGACTATTTTTTTGGTTGCGGGGAGGGAAACTGTAATCACTTTGGTACCTAACCCAGTGCGGGCAAGGTCAGGTATATCTTCTTGGTAGAGGTAGCTAGGATGAAGCTGGCTCCAGGACTATAAGTGAAAAAAAAAATACATAGAGCCAGGATAAAGGCATAGCAGCCCAACCCCTATCTGAGGGCACCACCCATGTCGGACCCCCTCTCCTTTCTCCTTTTGTTTCTACAGGTCAGTGCAGCCCGGGAGGACCCCATGGGGGGGCAAGAGCTCAGGAGAAGGCCTGCCCCCTTCCCACCCGTACACCCTAGGTCTCCACCCCTCAAGCCAGGAGACCCTAACTGTCTTTGCTGTTTATATATATATATATATTATATAAATATCTATTTATCTGTCTGAGCCCTGCCCTCACTCCCCTCCCCTCATGCACTAGGTGCCCAGTCTTGAGTGGACCTCTCTCTTACCCCTGTCCCTTTCCCTGCATCCCTTGGCCCCTCTCTGTTTACCCTCCCTGTCCCCTGAGGTTAGGGGGATCTGAAAGGTGAACAGGGAGGGGACAGACCTTGGCTTTGTGGGGAGGGTGGGCTTGGCTTCAGACTCTCCTCTCTGTCCCTCCCCTCCTCCCAACTCTGGCCTTGGTTCCTTCAGCAACGCCTGCCTGAACAGAGGCCATTAGGGAAATCCACTCCAGGGTGAGAGAAAGGCAGAGATTGGGGGGGCTTGGGGTAGAGAGGGCAGTTTAGGACCCAAGGTGGTCTTGGAGAGGAGCTGTGGAGTGGAGGAGTCAGCAGCGGGGTTAGGTTCCAGATATAGTGGATCTGGAGTCTTAAGGAGAGGAGTGCGCTGGAGTATTCTGGGGTGGGGCTTGGAAGGATGCTGAGGGCAGGGTTCTAAAAGTGGCAGGGCTTTAAGCGAGGCAGAATGGTGGACTCCAGAGTGAGTAGGTGAGTCTTGGATTGGGACCAGAGCCTATGGAAAGGGTGTGGCTTGGAACATTTGGGAGACTGAGCTTGATTCTAAAGGGGACAGGTCTTGAGCAAAGCAAGAAGTGGGATTCAGGAATGAGCCGTTTGGGATGAGATCCTCGACAGGGTTCCAGACAGGGCTTAGAGTGGGGCTTGCATGGTGGTTTCAGAAAGGGCAGCCCCTCCCCATGGTGCAGTGAAGAAAATGTTGTACAGTGGCCAGGTCTGGACAGTGGAGGGGGGCTTGGATAGGAGCTTCCAGGTGGGTTTTGTTAGGGGTTGGGGAGAATGGCTCTGGCTACAGCTTGGGACCGAGATGGCCTGAGAAGAGCCGAGTGATATGGCTTGTAGGGTGAGGCATGGGATCCAGAGAGAAGCACCCCACCACCCTTCCCCACTCCCGTGATGAAACAGCCAGATAATCAGAGGACAGAACCAACGGGTCTGTGGGGCTGGCCCGCCCCTCTTCCCCCTTCCCCTGCCCCTCCCTCCCTCCACACCTCCACGCATCCTGGGGTGGTTGGAGGCCCGGTCTGGAGCCCCTATCCTGCACCCTTTGCTGTGTCTGTGATGTCAGTAGTGCCTGTGATCGTGTGTTGCCATTTTGTCTGGCTGTGGCCCCTCCCTCTCCCCTCCAGACCCCTACCCTTTCCGGAGCACTTCGGTATTGTTTGAAGATCCCCCCTCCCCAAGGAAGAACAAATATGATTCTCCTCTCCCAAATAAACTCCTTAACCACCTAGTCCACCCAGCTCTGATTTCTCAGTGTGTCTTTTTCGGGTGCCAGGGAGGGGGTCGGCCAGGGGAGAAAGGAGAGGTGGTGAGAAGAAGATCACCCCGGACCTACCGACCGAAGTTTAGGTTGCTGCGCCATTTCAGGCCTCTTCAAAAGTGTTAGGCAGAGGGGCATCCTCTGGGAAGCCTCTCCAGCCGATCACTCTGTCACTCTGAGTAGCCCTGCTTGCCCTCCCACTACTGGCCACCGAATGCCCTGTCGTTCTAGGATTTGGTTCTAATTCTGGTTCCTTAGCCAAGCCCCTTCTCAGCCCCTGTGGAGCCCTCTCCTCAAATCCCCAAGTGGTCCGAAAGGAGGAAACCTCACATTGCCTGTCCCCCCTATTCTTAGGACCCTGTTGTTTCTCCTTTCCCTGCCTCCGCCCAGGCTGGAGAATTGGGAGACCGGTTAGGCAAGGCCAGGGGGTGGGGCACCGGGTTGACTCCTTAGTTCATTAGTTATTCTCTTTTACCCCTCCACTCCACGGGAAGTGACAGGGACGTGTGTAATGGGGGCGGGAAAAGGTCCCTGGCGCCCACGATGGCCGCTGTCGCCTCCGTGCCTAATTAGAGACCCTGGCTAGGGCGCCCGAGTTCTGATTGAGGGCATGGGACCTCCCTCTTCCCAGCCCTGAGGCACAGTTAAGCCTGAGAACGCATAGGAGAGGCTCCCAGCCCTGGAACTGAGCTGGGGAAGCTGACCTGGAACTGGAGAGAGAAAAATGGGGGCGGGGGAAGGAAGGCTTTAAGATCTACTTCTCAGGACTTGGGGGGCTGGACAGCTAGGCTTATAAGGATGAGGAGAGAGAGGGGAGGAGGGATTTGGAAGCTGGTCTGGCTCTGAGAGGGGAATGAGAAGGGAGGAGTGCGTATAAGATCTACCTTTCTGGTGACTAGGGCCAGATTCCCAGGTTCCCAGGGAGCACCACCTGGGGCTGCGGGTGAGGTTGGCGACCATTGTTACAGCATTCATCCGGACCTCACCGGCGGGGAGGAGCCAAGAGGTGTCTTTAACCCCTCTCCCAAATAAGCATCCAAAATAAATCGACACAAAACGTCAACACAGCACCCTAGCGCGCCCCCCCCCCAAGTCCTGTCGGCCACCTCCGAGTCTCCCCCTCCTCCACTACAGAGCTCTCAAGCTCCAGGTCCCGTGAGAGGTCACGTGGCACACAGGGGTTCTGGGGGGTGTGCCTTGTGACGCCCCGCTCCAGCTCAGAGCGGGAAGTCAGGGTCCTTTCCCGCGGGGCGCCCCGGGCTGCGTGCAGCTCACCTCTCTCTAGGCAGGGGGCGCCAAGGCCGCGGAGAGACCACAAGGCCGGGGGTGGGCCCTGTGGGGCGCGCTCCTCCCACGCGGGTGTCAGATTTACGGAACCGAGCTCCCAGGCCCGACGCGCGGTGGCCTGACGGTCTCGAGGATTACATTTGCCAGACCCGGCCTGGCTTGACCCTGCCCGGGCGCGCCATGTTCTCTCGTGGGTCCCGGAGGCGCCGCTCGGGACGTGCGGTGAGCGTGAATCAGGGCAGCAGTGGGGGTTGGGGGTAAACTGAGGCCCGGGCGAGGGGGCAAGGGATAGGCATAGCGAACAGGCGCCCCACAGAGGGTCCGGAAATCCCATCCTCAACATTCCCAGACCTGGGGTTGGGGCTGCTGGAGGCGAATGGATGAAGGAAGGATGTAGATCTGGTGGCCCAAGCCCCCTAATCACCTCTACGCACACCTTCATCAGCACTCCTGGGACCTGGGGGGCACCCCTTTCTTGCGAATTGTGGAGGGACTTCTGAGGGCCACATGGGGCCTTAGGTTGAGCAGGAACCTCCTGAGCTTCTTTTTTCTTTTTCTTTTTCTTTTTTTTTTTTTTTTTTTTTTTTTTGACGGAAGCTTGCTCTGTCACCCAGGCCGGAGTGCAGTGGGTGTGATCTCCACTCACTGCAACCTCCACCTCCTGGGTTCAACCAATTCTTCTGCCTCAGCCTGCCATGTAGCTGAGATTATAGGTGCCCACCACCACACCCAGCTAATTTTTGTATTTTTAGTAGAGACAGGATTTCACCATGTTGACCAGGCTGGTCTCGAACTCCTGACGTAAGGTGATCCGCCTGCCTCGGCCTCCCAAAGTGCTGGGATTATAGGTGTGAGCCACCGTGCCTGGCAGACCTCCTGGGCTTCTAAAACAAAGGACACAATACCTTGGAGGAATGTGGATGGAGGGATGGAGTCCTACACTCTTGGAATGCCAGAATGCTGAGGGCCAAGAGACCGGGATTTGGGGGAACGAGGCTTCCAGGCTTCTGCCTGAGGAAGGGAGTTTTTGACTTTTTAGATAGGAGGGTCTTTCACTTCCTTTGGAGTGGGTCCCCGACCTGGGAATGTGGGATCTGGGTTTGGTGGTCTGGAGAAGGACGAAATAGCCCTAGGATAGGAGTGGTAAAGGCCAAAATTTCTTGGGGTGGGGGTTTCTTAATGAAGCAGGGCCTCCTGAGATCCTGGGGGAGGGTCCCCAGTTCCTTAGATATCAGGGCTTGAGGCCAGGGTTTGGGGGAGGAGCTCCTGAGCTTCTGAAGAGAGGGGCAGGGTTCGTGTGGGGATCTCGAAGAAGGATGGGGTCTCATCCCCTACCCTGTGGAGCTGGAGTGCTGCTGGCAGCGTAGGTGAAGAGGGAACCGAGATGAGGCCTGGGAGAGGATGCCCAGAGTAGGGGCTCTGTGCTCTGGTGGGGAGAGTACTCTGAATTCTGGGGGAGGTGATTGAGCCCTGGAAGGATCTAAGGCTGGTGGGAGGTGTCTGAGGCTAGGGGCAGACGGGGGGGTGGGGTCCGAGGCCAGTCTAGGCAGTGGAATTCCCCGAAAAGGGGACATATAAAGAGGTAGCTTCAACTGCCCCGCCTCTGCCTCGGTTGTGTCCCGCTCCCCCGCACTCCGGGCGCTGTCCCAGCCTGCCCAGCGCTGCCCAATTGAGACAGGCCCCAGCGTGCGGTCGTGGGCAATGAAGTGGAGGGGCGGCCGTTGACTTCTTCCCTGCTCCCGCGCCTCACCGGGCACTGGGTCTACCCCCGCTCACTGCAGCCTCCAGAGGCAGAGGACCCAGACCGGGGCCAGCCCTGCAACTCCTGCAGGGAGCAGTGCCCCGGCTTTCTGCTGCACGGCTGGAGGTAAGTGACGCCCCCAAAGGGCCTCGCCTTTGTCGGAGCTCCGCCTTCGCGGGGGGGAATCCGGGAGGTTTATCCCACGCCCCTGAGCTTGAGCTCCGCCTACAGAGGGAATCTCAGTTGGGAAAAGAGCCTCAGGCTCAGATTCAGAGCCCCGCCCCCTGACTCATTCCGAAAAGTAGAGTTCCCAGGAAAGCTCCACCCACCACACAGCCCCGCCCCCAGAAGAGTTCTCCATAGCCCCTGAGTCGCAACCCTAGAGAGATTCTTCATCCCTAGCTCTGAGCACCGCCCACTGGCCTCCAGCACCCCTCTTAGACTCAGACCTCCCAGGCCCAGCGTCCTATCCTCCTACTGGAGCCCTGCACCCAACAGACAGAGCCTACAGTCCCCAGACTCAGACCCTACCCACAGGCTCAGAGCCCACAAGTTCAGAGCCTCATCACAGGCTAGATGCCTGTATCTAGTGAAAGTTCCCGCACAAAGCGTCCCACTCCCTGCGACCTGTCCTCTGGCTCACAGTCCAGCCATACCCTGGTTCATAGGCCCACCTCCTGCAGCCCCGCCCCCAGGTGATAATCTGCATGTCCCCACCTGGGCTGCCGGGGGGTTCGGGTGGGCAACCCCTTAGTAATTGACCTCCATCCTCGGCCCCTCAGAAAGATCTGCCAGCATTGCAAATGCCCACGGGAGGAGCACGCAGTGCACTCAGTGCCTGTGGACCTGGAACGAATCATGTGTCGGCTAATCTCGGACTTCCAGCGCCATTCCATCTCCGACGATGACTCAGGCTGTGCATCGGAGGAGTATGCCTGGGTGCCCCCAGGCCTTAAGCCGGAGCAGGTGACCAGAGGCCAGCCCTCCACTCTTGCTGTCCAGTGGGTGCACACTCATGCTCACACACACACACTCATGTGGGAACCTATTTCTGGAGCTATGCTAGAGTGTGCAGTCAGATGAGGATCCTTCTGGCCCTTCTGTGATGGAGGAGCAGTCAGCCCCCCCACACCTTGGATGATTGAGGGACCAGTTCCTCAGGGCCTGTTCACCCCAATCCTATTCTTTTTGTTTGTTTTTGAGACAGTCTCACTCTGTTGCCCACCACAGCCTCCCGCATAGCTGGGACTGCAGGCACATGCCACCATGCCTGGCTAACTTTTTTAAGCTTTTGTAGAGACAGGGTCTCCCTATGTTGCCCAGGCTGCTCTGGAACTCCTGGCTCAAGTGATCCTCTTGCCTCAGCCTCCCAAAATGTTTGGATTACAGGAGCAAGCTACCATGCCTGGCCCCACTCCCTATCCTACCCTTCCAGCACTTCATTCGCCACATGACTTCATTGAGTCACTCAACACATAGTTATGGGACACCTACTGCATGTGAGACACTGTTCTAGGCCCTGAGGACACAGCAGTGAGCAAAACACTTTCTGGGAAAAGAACACAAAATAACATATCTGCCCAGGGGCATGGTGGCTCACACCTGTAACCCCAGCACTTTGGGAAACTGAGGTGGGCAAATTACTTAAGACATGGCAAAATACCATCCCTACTAAAAGTACAAAAAGGAGCCAGGTATGGCAGTGTATGCCTGTAATCCTAGCTACTCAGGAGGCTGAGGCAGGAGAATTGCTTGAACTCAGGAAGTGGAGGTTGTGGTGAGCTTCGATCCTGCTACTGCCCTCAGCCTGGGTGACAGAGTGAGACCCTGTCTCAAAAAAGAAAAAAAAAAAGGCCAGACACAATGGCTCATGCCTGTAATTCCAACACTTTGGGAGGCCGAGGCGGGCAGATCACCTGAGGTCGGGAGTTCCAGACCAGCCTGACCAACATGGAGAAACCCCATCTCTACTAAAAATACAAAACAATTACCTGGGCATGGTGGTGCATGCCTGTAATCCTAGCTACTCGGGAGGCTGAAGCAAGAGAAGTGCTTGAACCTGGGAGGTGGAGGTTGCAGTGAGCCGAGATCGTGGCATTGCACTCCAGCCTGGGCAAGAAGAGCAAAACTCTGTCTCAAAAAAAGAATAATAACAATAAATATACATACATATATAATATATATACATATATATATATTATATTATATATATGGGGGGGAGAGGAGAGACAGGGTCTCACTCTGTCTCCCAGGCTGGAGTGCAGTGGCACGATCACAGCTCACTGTAGGCTCAACTTCCTGGGCACAAGTGAGCCTCCCACATCAACCTCCTGAGTAGCTAGGACTACAGGCATGCAGCACCACACCCAGCTAATTTTTGTATTTTTTGTAGAGACGGAGTTTTGCCATGTTGCCCAGGCTGGTCTTGGACTCCGGGGCTCAAGTGATCCTCCCCTCTAGGACTCCTAAAGTACTGGGATTACACCCAGCCTATATTTTGGAAGTAGAGCTGAAAGGATTTTGTTGTGGGAGTGGGAAAGAGAGAATTGAAAGATGCCCCCGAGGATGAGTGGATTAACTGGTGTGGGAGAGCCCAAGACAGGAGTGAGTTTGAGAGGTAAGAGCATGACATTGGTTCTGGCCATTTGGAGTTTGAGATGCCTGTTAGACATCTAAATAGCCACATTACCTAGAACTCAAGAAAGAAGTCACAGGGCTGGAGGTATGTGTTTGCCATAACGTGTCACAGGCTGGAGGTGACACATTAGCCAAGTAGATGATATTTACAGCCATGAGGTTGAATGTAATTCCCAAGAGACTGAATGTAGACAGAGGCAAGAGGACCAAGAGGTGAGTCCTAGGATCCTCCCACATTTAGGGGTCAGCTAGTTGAGGAGGAGCCAAAACAGAGACAGAGAAGGAGCAGCCAATGAGGGAGAAGGAAAACCTGGACTGTGTGTTGTCCTGGAAGCCAAGGGAAGAAAGCGTTTCCAGGAAGAAGGAGTGGTCAGCTTGGTGCATTGCTGCAGTCATTTAAGTCTGATGAAGTTGAGACCTGAACAATGATTTTAACAATGCGGATGTCGTAGATGACCTTGACAGCTTTGGAAGAGGGATAAGAGCGGAAGCCTGCCTTCAATAGGCTCAAGAGAGATTGGAAGGAGAGGAAGTGGCGTGAATACAAGTGCTCATAACTTTTGGAGGAATTTTCCCACAAAGGAAAAAAGAAAAGTGGATCAGCAGGCCGGGTCCTGTGGTTCATGCCTGTAATCCCAATACTTTGGGAGGCCAAGGTGGATGGATCACTTGAGGTCAGGAGTTGAAGACCAGCCTGGCCAACATGGTAAAACTCTGTCTCTACTAAAAATTAAAAAATTAGCTGGGCATGGTGGCATGACTGTAATCCCAGCTATTCTGGAGGCTGAGGCAGGAGAATCACTTGAACCCGGGAGGCAGAGGTTGCAGTGAACCGAGATCGTGCCATTGCCCTCCAGCTTGGGCAACAGAGCGAGACTCCATCTCAAAAAAAAAAAGTGGATCAGCAGCTGGAGGAGGAAGTGAGGTCAAGACATGCAGGAACTCTCAGCATGTTTGGGAGCTGAGGGAAATTATCTGCCTTTAGGAAGGGGAGGTAGGGGAGTCCAGAGAAGGTCCCTCCAGGTGCCTTTCATTTTCTCAGAGAAATGGGGACCTGACATCTCACTGCATCCCAACTCACCTCTCATTTGAGCTGTTTTCTCCCACTCCTATGTCCTCCCAGGTGTATCAATTTTTCAGCTGCCTCCCAGAGGACAAGGTCCCCTACGTCAACAGTCCTGGGGAGAAATACAGGATCAAGCAGCTGCTGCACCAGCTGCCCCCACACGACAGTGAGGTGAGGAGAGAGAAGACAGGAAGGGCATGCCAGGCATGGGGCACAGCCTGGGCCAATGCTGGGCAGGGTCAGAAGAGGAAAGGCGAGCTGATCGGAGGTGAGTGGTCCAGACAGGCAGGGACCATCATGGGACATTCCTTGACAAAACCACAGCTGGGGCTTGGAGGAAGAGGTGGGTACTTCAGGCAGGAGGCACCATCTATAGAAAGACCTAGAAGTAAACTTCAGGGCACCGATGAAGTCTGGAAGAGGGGTGGGGACAGATATTAAGGGAGGAGCCTGGGAGATGCCTTCTCTCTCCTCCCAGGCACAGTACTGTACCGCATTGGAAGAGGAGGAGAAGAAAGAGCTCAGAGCCTTCAGCCAGCAGCGGAAGCGGGAGAATCTGGGGCGTGGCATTGTGCGCATCTTCCCGGTGACTATCACTGGGGCCATCTGTGAGGAGGTGAGCCATGGAGGGCCTCAGCGAGTGAGCATTGCCTCTGCTCCAAGCCCTGAGGAGCAGGGCACATCTTCCAGGCAGTGGGAAGATGAGGCCTGCCACTGAAGCCCCAGTGGGCTGTCTCTAGGGTCCCTTCTGCTGGGCGGGGTACCTTCTCCTGGGTGGGGTCTCTTCCTCACATCTCACTGTTGGGCAGGGACTGTCTCTAAGGCAACCCCTAGTGAACAGGGACCTGTCCCATCGATCCCACTGTCGTGTGTGGTTTTCTCCCCTTCTGTGCAGTGAACATGGGGCATGGGCTGTCTCTTTGGTCCTCCTGTGGTCAGAACTTGTCCTCAAGAGCTGACCCACAGTGGCAGGGCCTGTCTGCAGAGCCCAGTGATGGGCAAGGCCTATCCTTAGATACTCCTGTTAGGTGAGATCTATTGCTAAGGTCCCAGTGGGTGGTGACTATCTCTGTGGTTTCCCCCACTAGGCCTGGCCTGTCTGTCTTCCCCACCCCTGAGGAGGGAGGCTTGTCTGTAAGGCCACCCACCATGGGTAGGGCCTGTCTCTGTGGCTTCCACCATGAGCAGGCTCAGTCTCTAAGGTACCTCCTAACCCCATCCCTGGTGTAGGCAGGGCCTGTCTCAAAGTTACCCCATGGGTGGGGCCAGTCACAAAGGTTTGCCAGGGGAAAGGCCCAAGTGTAACACACTTTGGTTGACCCCATCCATCTGACCATCTTGGTGACAGTGATGGTAACCATCTTGGTGCTTGTCTCCTGGCAGTGCGGGAAGCAGATTGGAGGTGGGGACATCGCAGTGTTTGCCAGCCGTGCGGGCCTGGGTGCCTGCTGGCACCCACAGTGCTTTTTGTGCACCACGTGCCGGGAGCTTCTGGTTGACCTCATCTACTTCTACCATGCTGGAAAGGTCTATTGCGGGCGTCACCATGCCGAATGCCTGCGTCCACGCTGCCAAGCCTGTGATGAGGTTTGGGCCTCCCTGCCCAGGGGTGGGAGTGGAGGATGGGTAGGGCCAGGGGCAGGCTCATCTGACAGCCACAGATGGCCTGTGCCCTCCAGATCATCTTTTCCCCTGAGTGCACGGAAGCTGAGGGCCGCCACTGGCATATGGATCACTTCTGCTGCTTCGAGTGTGAAGCTTCGCTAGGAGGGCAGCGCTATGTAATGCGTCAGAGCCGCCCCCACTGTTGCACCTGCTATGAGGCCCGCCATGCGGAGTACTGTGATGGCTGTGGGGAGCACATTGGTGGGTGAATGCGGTGGGAATGGACAGAGGGATGGATGGACAACTGGGCCACAGCTCCACCCCAACAGGACACCTCCTGTCCAGGCTGCAGGGTCCAGCCTCACAGGGTCTAGTGGGTGTTCTTTTATGTGCGGAGATGATAGATGGTAGAAAAGAAAGACATAAGACACAGAGATAAGAGAAGAATTCAGTTGGGCCTGGGGGGGTGGGAGGGCCACTGCTGGACTCCGCCCCTTGATAGCAGTGGTCCCCCCGGCCCAGCTGAACTCTTCTCTTATCTCTGTGTCTTGTGTCTTTCTTTTCTACCACCTATCATCTCCGCACACAGAAGAACACCCACTAGACCCTGGGGGGCTGGACCATGCACCAGGTCCCACCCTGCACTGTGCTCTGCGCTTTGTCCAGCCCCAACACTGTAGGCCTGTATGCTTGATTGCAAGTCCCACTCCCAATGTCCCCACTATGCCATGCTTTCTAAATCCCACCCACACAATGCTGGGCTACCACCACACGTCTAGACCCACCTCCAGAGGGTGCTCTAATTCCTGCCCCAGGGCTCCTCCTAAGGCTAGCCTCCACCACCCCAAGCTATGCCCTGTTCTCGTCCACTCTCCTGCATCAGCCTAGGTCAGGCCTAGCTTCTAGCTCACCCTACCCTGTGAGACCCACTCCTTTCTCATGAGGGCCACACCCCACCTTCCAAGCCCTGCCCCCACCAGCCAGGCCTCCTCTTAGGGCCCAGCCTTCCACTCTCCTTAATGTCTAAGCCTGGCCTGGATCTTAGAATCCAATGCCCACGCCGCTCTGGGAGAGAGCACCCTGTGAAAGAAAGGAAGGAGTGAGAGAGAGGTTCACCAGCCAGTCTCCAGGAGAGAACCAAAACCCGTTTCCTGCTTTCTCCAGAAGGGCCCCATTTGGAGGAGGAAGGTGCCCAGGAGTGCCTTGCCTCAGATTCCCCACCTCTTCCTGAGAAGGGACCCATTCACAAGGGGTAGGGGTATGCCCGGGGATTCTGATTCCATTTTTCCCCCTTGTTGGTCCCCACAGGCCTGGACCAAGGCCAGATGGCTTACGAAGGCCAGCACTGGCATGCCTCAGAGCGCTGCTTCTGCTGTAGTCGCTGCGGGCGGGCCCTACTGGGCCGTCCATTCCTGCCACGCCGAGGCCTAATCTTCTGCTCGCGAGCCTGCAGCCTTGGGTCCGAGCCCACCACTCCAGGGCCAGGCCGCCGCAGCTGGAGTGCCGGCACTGTCACAGCCCCACTTGCAGCCTCCACCGCCTCTTTCTCTGCTGCAGAGGGGGTGTTGGAGACCACCACCAAAGGCACCTGCACGGCGTCAGAGCCAGGTGAGCTAACCCTCCAGCCACAGCCCAGTCACCCCCACGTCCTTGCCCCTCCCTCAACGCTGGCCCTTCCCCCTTGACTCGCCAAGGCCCTTTCACCTGCTGTATCCCTGGGCCCCGCCCGCATCTCAGCCCATCCTCCTTCCCCACACTAGTCCAGACCTGGTCTCCATCCCAAACTACACCCGCCTTGAGAACCCTGGTTCCACCCTGACAATATATGACCGGTCCCCTACCTCAACTTGTCTCTGCTTGAGCACAAGTTCCTCTTCCTCTTCTCCAGCTGGTCGCACTTCATCTTCTGTTCCCAGGCCCCACCCCATTTATCGCAAACCAAATACTCCAGCCTATGCCACACCCCTTCCATCCGAAGCCACTCCGGGTACCCTGGCCACGCCCCCCAACCGGTCCTGTCTTTCTCCCTGTTCTTCCTTCCAACCCTCTCTCCACCCAGAGCCTGCTCCAGGCCTCACACTTCCCAGGCTCCCCACCTCCCTGCCCTTCTCCGACCCCTGCTCCCACTTTCCCAGTCTTAGTCGAGGAAAGAAGGCTCTTCTGTAGGCCTCCCCATAGGAGGGCGCCAGTGCGAGGGCAGATACAAGAAGTCGCTCTGTCTCCCCCTTTACAGCTGCAGGTCCGGAGGAGCCCTCCCACTTTCTGAGAGGGGCCCCCCACCGCCACTCCATGCCGGAGCTGGGGCTCCGCAGTGCCCCCGAGCTGCCCCCAGAGTCCCCCGGCCAGCCTAACCCGCGTCCCGATGATAGTGCCTTCGGTCGCCAGAGCACCCCACGTGTCAGCTTCCGCGACCCTCTGGTGTCTGAAGGAGGTCCGCGCCGGACACTGAGTGCACCCCCGGCCCAGCGCCGCAGGCCACGCAGTCCCCCACCCAGGGCCCCCAGCCGTCGCCGCCACCGTCACAATCACCGTCACCATCACCACCGAAACCCAAGCAGACGTCGCCACTATCAGTGTGACGCGGGATCAGGGTCAGATTCGGAATCTTGCTCCAGCTCGCCCTCCAGTTCCAGTTCCGAATCCTCAGAGGATGATGGCTTCTTCCTAGGAGAGCGCATCCCTCTGCCCCCACATTTGTGCAGGCCCACTCCTGCTCAGGACACTGCAACGGAGACCTTCATCTCCCCATCTTCATTGCTCCCCAGGGACTCTCGTCCGAGACAGGCCCGAGACAAGAACTGTATCTTGGCTTGAAGGCAGTACGTCCAGCAGGGGGCTCCATTCTCCAGTCAGAGTAGACCATGAGGCCCATACCCCCCACCCCCACACCACACCCTCACAACCTAAGTCATAAATCCTCTTCCTCCCTCCTTTGTCTGTTTCTGTTTTTGTTTCTGTATTAGAGACATGGTCTGCTCTACTGTCCAGGCTGCAGTGCAGTGTGTGATCAAGGCTCACTGCAGCCTCAAAGTTTTGGACTCAAGCGATCCTCCCACCTCAGCCTGCCAAGTAGCTGGGACTCCAGACTTGTGTCAGTGTGCCAGCTAATTTTTAAATTTTTTGGTAGAGATGGGGTTTCGCCATGTTGCCCAGGCTGGTCTAGAGCGCGTGGGCTCAAGCAATCCTCCTGCTGCAGCCCCCCACAGGACTGGGATTACAGGCATGAGCCACCTCACCAGGCTTCTCGTTTGTATTATTGAAGTAATTTAATATTTGCTGTAAAACAGGCCTGGCTTCTTTGCCTCCTTGCTCCAGCTGTCTCCGCTCCATTTCTCCCTCCTGATGCTTGAAATTTACCCACATTTGGTGAAAGGATTACTTTATTCATTATCATATATTTTAACAATATGTTTATTATTTATCCCTCTACAGAACCACCACACACACCGAGGAGATTATTTGGAGTGGGTCACAACCTGGGGCCCGGACTCTGAAATCGAAGTCTCCCTCCTCCCTCATTTTGTGACTTAGGTGGGGGTTATGGTTCAGGCAGAACTGGTATCTCCTATTGGATCCTGCCGAAGGAGGACCTAGGCACAAGCATAACGGTGGCCACACCCAGGAGGGTTGATTGGCAGGCTAGAAGACAAAAGTCTCCCAATAAAGGCACTTTTACCTCAATGAGGGGGTGGGAATTGGTTGGCTGGGAATGTTGTGGGGATGGAGAGGAGTATTTCAATGGAGGAGTTATTTGCAGACTTCAGAGAGAAATGAGGGGAGTTCACCTACGCTGGGCCATCTGCGGGGTCTGCAGGTGAGGAAAAGAGAGAAAGCATTGGCTGAATCTATATGCCCATTTTTAAAAACAAGATCCAAAGTCCATGAACATTTTATGCACAAGAATACTGAAGATTATGATACCTATTGGTACAAAAGCCCATAAGTACCAACACTGGACAGAGTTGGCATTCATGTCTTTAAGAGATTGCTTTCCTTCTCTCCTCTGCCCTCTCAGCAACCCCCTTGCCCCCCACCAACACACACACACACACACACACACACACACTTACCAGTGGGGGCTGCTGTATGTCTTGGCTGCCGAAAGGGGAAGGTAACATAGGCATCATAGCCAAAGAGACATGTAGCGATTAGGCCCAGTACCTGGGGGACAGGATCAGAGTCGGGGGGTTAGATTAGGTTGTCAGGTTACTCAGTCTCTTATCTTCTTGTATTCACCACCTCCAGCACCTGCCCCATGCAGATGGGACTGAAGCCCGAGGTTGGGAAGCCAAAGAACCCCAGTGGAGGCATCTTACCCCACCCTCCCTCCTCCTTATGCTTCAACACAGGGAGGTCACACTGTGGTCCTACACGTAGCACACACAATTTATACTACTTTTTTTTTTTTTTGAGAAACAGTCGCACTGTCACCCAGGCTGGAATACAGTGGCATGATGTCAGCTCACTGCAACCTTTGTCTCCTGGGTTCAAGTGATTCTCCTGCCTCAGTCTCCTTAGTAGTTGGGACTACAGGCACCCACCACCATGCCCGGCTAATTTTTGCATTTTTAGAAGAGACTGGGTTTCACCATGTTGGCCAGGCTGTTCTCAAACTCCTGACCTCAATGATTCACCTGCCTTGGCCTCAGCCTCCCAAAGTGCTGGGAATACAGGCATGAGCCACCCTGCCCGGCCCCAATTCCTACTACATTTGGGAAAAAGTTCTTGCAGATGGTAGTCTAGTGCATTGACAAAGGGGTCACCTGATTGTACTTCCCACCAAGGTCCTTGTGTCTGACAAGGGACCGCCTTCACAGCAAATGAAGACCTTGGGAGGTAAAACCAAGGCCTGGGACATGCATGCCCTGAGGACAAATGTGACTTGCTATGGATCACAGGCTTTCTGCTAGAAGCACGGACAGAAATGGCCCCTGGCTGATTCCTCAAACCCTTCCCTCTGTGCTTCAGAGCTGCTCCCATGACCTTTACCCCTGCGACGATTTTGGAGTGGTTTCCTCTCTCAACGAGGACAACAATGGAGGTGATCAGGTAGAGGATCGCAGCTATGAGGGTTCGGAAGAAATCCTGTGAAGTGTAGGGAGGAGAAGAGGGGAGTCAGCTTCCAGAGTTCCCCAGACAATCCTAATTGCCCAGACCCCTCCCTGGCCTTGCCATTGTTGACCCCTTCTCACACTCCAGGGCCAGTTGATGAATGGTATCTTGCTGTGCAGGTCACACATGTAGACAACAAAGAAAATAGCAGCAAGGATCATCTCAACCACGGACAGGGAGGAGTAGCCTGGTGTGGAGGCACTGAAGCAGATCAGGATCACCAGGCATAATATCTAGAAAAGGGAACATGGGAAAGGAGACCTAAGGGCTGAGGCGATCCGTTTAAATTGGGGGTCCCATATTCGTATGCCTACCAGGGCTGGGGAAATGACATATAATAATAGCTAAACACTTTTTGTGTGCTCATTGTGTTCCAAATTCACTTAATCATCACCACAATCTCATGCTGGGTACTATTATTACTCTAATTGATAGATGAGAAAACTGAGGCACAGAGAGGTTTAATGGCTTGCCCAGGTCACCCAGCAAGTAAGGAGTAGACTTGGGTGCCTCAGTTCCCTCCCCCTTTTCCTTCTAGGATATGGGCAGCCTGAGGGGAGTGGAGCTGCCAGGTGTTTTGCGAGCCCCGGTGACGCCGGCTTTGTGGCCTTGACCTAGGCGGGACACGCGGTTCCCCCAGCAACCCCTTTGGGAAGTGGTGAGAGTGACACCAGAGAGGCGGGACTCCGTTAAAGGCACCGCACCCCTTTTACAAGTGACTCAAAGGCAGCGCCCACTTTGAGGAGGGTGGAAACCCCGAAAAGCTAAGGACATCCCGCCCGGCCTCAGAAGGGCGAGGAAGAACTGGCAAAGGGTGGGGCGCTCTACACCGCGGGACTAGCGCGGGGGGCCCCACCCCAACAGGCCCTGCCCCTGGGCGCGCTGCCAGCCCGCCCTCCGGTGCCCAGGCCGCGCCACGCCCTGCCGCAGGAGGCCCCCACTTCCCAGCACCCCAGGACCCCTTCGATGCGTCCACTGATGAGTCCACACAGGCTCCCCCTACGCAGCCCTCCGTATGAGTTATAGGCTCCTTGCCTCACCCCGGGGCCACTAGATCTCAACTACCTTCTTTTCCAAACCCCACCGACTCGCCGTGCGCCCCGGGTTTCGGGCCTCCACCGTGAACCCACCCACCTGCACCTTACTGCCAAGCGCCCCGGCCATGTGCCCGCCTCACCCGGACCATCCGGTTCCGCGTGGTCCAGCCACCCCATCCCGCTTTTGCCCACGCGCCTGCCCCAGGACGCTCACAATCTCAGCAAACAGGAGGATTCCCTTTCGGGTGCGCGAGAAGTTAGTGCAGGCGGCCCAGCAGCCGGGGGCCGAGAGGCGCTCAGAATCCGCCATGGCATGGGCTGGAGTCCCTGGGCCCTCGAAGGATCTTCTCTTTTGCTCGTGGGTTCGAGGACGCCGCACACCCAGCCGTCTTGCCCGCCGTCTGGCCGGGAAGGGGGCCCCGGGGCGAAGGAGGGAGTGAATCACCGCGCAGAGCTGACGAGGGCGGGGCAGGAGGGGGCCGGGCCAGGTGGCTGCCGCCCCGGAAGCCCCCTCGCCCCGCCCGCCAAGGATACTCCCAGCCTGACGCACAGCCCCCAGGGCGCCCCACTGGCGGGATGCGCGGCAGCTCCAGGTATCATGAGCAGTAATAGCGGGACCCTTAGCCTTTTTGGAATGCAAATGCACCCGAGACAGCTTCAACTTAGAACCACGGGAATCTGCCTTTGGGAGGGAGTGACTCAGTTTCCTTAACTGAATAAAACGGCCGAGGCAGAGTTAAATCCGAAAGACTTGGGGCGCAGTACGTTGCCAGAATTCAGAACATTTTTGATTTCGGAGTCTTCCGGTGCATATACTCTCAGCCGGGGTTTGGAGCTGACGCGTTAAAAAAATTTTAAAAAGCCGGGCGCGGTGGCTCACGCCTGTAATCCCAGCACTTTGGGAGGCCAAGGCGGGCGGATCACGAGGTCAAGAGATCGAGACCATCCTGGTCAACATGGTGAAACCCCGTCTCTACTAAAAATACAAAAAAAAAAAAAAATTAGCCGGGCATGGTGGCGCGTGCCTGTAATCCCAGCTACTCAGAAGGCTGAGGCAGGAGAATTGCCTGAACCCAAGAAGCGGAGGTTGAGGTGAGCCGATATCGCGCCATTGCAGTCCAGCCTGGGTAACAAGAGTGAAACTCTGTCTCAATAAAATAAAATAAAATAAAATAATAAAAACAGTATTTATTCAAGAAAAAGCATGAAAGTTCACAATAACTGGTTAAGTAAGGATTGAAGAGTGTTCCTCAGCCAAGCGCGGTGGCTCATGCCTGTAATCCCAGCACTCTGAGAGGCTCAGGTGGAAGGATTGCTTGAGCCCAGGAGTTTGAGATCAATCTTGGGAACATAATCGTCTCTACAGATAATTTAAAAAATTAGTCTAGGCACGTGCCTGTAATCCCAACTACTCCGGACGCTGAGGTGGCAGGATTGCTTGAGCCCGGGAGTTCGAGGCTGCAGTGAACCCATGATCATGCCACTACACTCCTACCTGGGCAACAGAGCAATATCCTGTTTCCAAAAAAGGAAAAACAAAGAAAGAAAAGTGTTCCTCATTAGATCAGGTCAAGTTTTGTAACCAAATAGTGCCTAACTTGTCAGAAAACCACCAGTTTCCAGAGCTTTTTGTTCTCCAGAATTTTGGATAATGGATTGTGGACAGTGGAATAAACCTCTGAGCAGTGATGGGAATAAGAACCCACCCGTGTAAAGGCTGTGTGAGAACAGGGCTTGGTGAGCACTGAGCTGATAAGAAATAGGGCAAGCCTTGTTTCTAATGTTAGAGCCCAAGGCCAGGAGCAGTGGCTCACACCTGTGATCCTAACACTTTGGGAGGCCAAGGTGGGAGAATCACTTCAGCTCGAGTTTGAGACCAGCCTGGACAATGTAGTGAGAGCTTGTCTCTATTTAAAAAATATTTTTTTGTAATAGTGTTAGAGACCAGGGTCTGATTCTGTGCTCTGCAATCCCAAGGAAGTCCAGGAAGTCCTGGCCTTAAATGTTGGGCCTCAGTTTCCTGGTTCTGAAGAAAGGGGCCAGTCAGCACAATCGTACATGAGGAATAGGAAAGTTTATTTCTGGGGGATTGGAAAGATGAATGGACAGCTCCTGGGGTGCAAGGCTGGGTGACATTTGTAGACACTTTATTTATTTTTTTAGTAGAGACTCAGTCTCACTATGTTGGTCAGGCTGGTCTTGAACTCCTCCTGCCTTGGCCTCCCAAGGTGCTGAAATCACAGGCATGAGCCACCACGCCTGGCTGAGTGTGTTATTTTGAGCAAGTTATTTCCACCAGCTCAGCCTTAATTTCTTCATTTAAGACATGCATCTGGTCTCCTGAAATCAGAATCCCAGAGGTACCCCGAGGGACACACTCTCCAGACTAGATGTTGTTTTTATTCTTATCTCATTTGAAGTGGGGGAGAATCATAACTGGATGGCCAGGAGGATTCAACCCAAGGGCCTGCCTGCTCGCTCTGCCCACACAGGGCCCCTCAAAACTGAGGAAAGAGCACCCCCCTTCAGTCCAGGTTGCTGGAAGTGTGAGTGAGTAGTGGAAAGGTTGAAACATACTCTTCCCAGTGATGAGTATGTGCTTGCCAACTCTGTGAGGACACATCTGAGTTTCTGAAACAAGACAAACCTGGTTCCACCTCAGCGCCTTTGCACTTGCTATTCCCCCTGTTGTCAATGTCCTTCACTCGCTGCTTCATATACCTGGCTTCTGGTCATTCAGATCCCAGCTCAAGTGTTAACGTCTTCAAAGAGGCCAGAAGCTCACCATCATCTCCCACAATATAACCTCCTTCATAGCTTCATGGCTCTCACTTCTCTCTGAAATTGTCTTATTTTTTTTTTTTTGGATATGGAGTTTTGCTCTTGTTGCCCAGGCTGGTGTGCAATGGCATGACCTCCACCTCCCGGGTTCAACCAATTCTCCTGCCTCAGCCTCCTATCAGAAATTACAGGCATGTGCCACCACACCCAGCTAATTTCATATTTTTAGATGGGGTTTCTCCATGTTGGTCAGACTGGTCTGGAACTCCCAACCTCAGGTGATCTACCCGCCTTGGCCTCCCAAAGTGCTGGGATAACAGGTGTGAGCCACCGCACCTGGACTTTTCTTTTTTAAATAAGGTCTCACTGTCATCCCAGCTAGAGTGCAGTGGCAAAATCATGGCTCGCTGCAGCCCTGACCTCCTGGGCTCAAGTGATCCTCCCACCTCAGCGTCCCAAGTAGTTGGGACTACAGGCATGAGCTGCCACACCCAGCTATTTTTTTCAAATTTTTGTAGAGAGGAGGACTCTCTATGTTGCCCAGGCTGGTCTCAAACTCATAGGCTCAAGCAACCCACCTGCTTCAGCCTCCCAAAGTGCTGGGACTACAGGCACAAACCACGTCTGTCCTGAAATGGGTGTTGTTGTTGTTGTTGTTGTTGTTGTTGTTGTTTGAGATGAAGTCTTGCTCTGTCACTCAGGCTGGAGTGCAGTGGCACGATCTTGGCTCATTGCTGCAACCTCCGCCTCCCGGGTTCAAGCAATTCTCCTGCCTCAGCCTCCTGAGTAGCTGGGATTACAGGCACCTGCCACCATGCGCAGCTAATTTTTGTATTTTTAGTAGAGATGGGGTTTCTGCATGTTGGTCAGGCTGGTCTCAAACTCTCGATTTCAGGTGATCTGCCAGCCTCGGCCTCCTCCCAAGATGCTGGAATTACAAGTGGCCACTGCGCCCAACCTGGTTTTTTATTTATTCATTTTCTTGTCTTTTTTGTCTGACATGTTTACCCTCAGCTACACAAAAATAGAAATTTTATGTCTTGTTCCTCCAGCATCTCCACAGCACCTAGCACAGTACAATGTATACAGTTGGGGTTCAATGAATACTTGTCGATGCAAGTGAAATTAAGAGGACAGGTTTGGAAATCAGGCCTTGATTAAATCTTGCTTTGACCCTCTTCTCTCAAGCTATCTGTGCTCCCTGGGCCTCACTTTCCTCCTCTGTGAAATGAACATATTTGGATCATTGAGTGGATGTGCAACTACTGTAGATGAAAATAAATATTGCAATAAAGCCAGTAGCAAAGATAAAACTACCTGCATGCTGGCTGGGGTTACTATTATTAGTCTCCTGGGTGGGACTGTATTTATAGGACTGGGGCTCTTGAGCCCTTTGCTGACCTCTGAAGAACCACACCTCCACCAGGCTCTGAGTCAGGGGTAGCTGGAAGCCACCCTGGCACACTCTCCCACAGTGTCTATCTACAGCTCTAACCACTCAGTGTTCACCTCTTCACCCTCCAGCTCCCAGCTCTCTCAGCTTGTCTTCACCATTCCTCTTTCCTCTCCAAGGCCACCTGGACTCTCACACTCGGGTCCTTTAATTTCTTTCTTTTCTTTTTTCCTTTCTCTTTTATTTTTATTTATTTATTTGACACGGAGTTTCAGTATTATTACCCAGGCTGAAGTGCAATGGTGTAATCTCGGCTCACCACAACCTCCGCTTCCCAGGTTCAAGCTATTCTGCCTCAGCCTCCCGAGTAGCTGGGACTACAGGCGCATGTCACCACCCCTGGCTAATTTATGTATTTTTAGTAGAGACGGGGTTTCTCCATGTTGGTCGACCTCAGGTGATCCGCCAGCCTCGGCCTCCCAAAGTGCTGGGATTATGGGGGTGAGCCACCGCGCCCCACCAGATCCTTTAATTTCTTTCTTCCTTCCCCGTCTTCTCCCCACAGGGGCAAAAGTTGCCCGTTCCGTCAGACCACAGCTTCCCTCCTGGGGGGATGGGACCCAGTGCTCAGGATGTGGCGACAGCGGAGGTGACTGGACATTTCTGTCCTCTGCCAGCGCCTTCCTCGTGGCTACCCCGGTTGGAGTCCCGCTGGCCATATAAGCCCTGGCTGTGGGGCTCTGTTCCCAGGGTGAAGGAAACTCTGGGCCTCTCTCAGGGCCAGGAACGCCCAGTGTGTGGCGTGTGCACACAAGCCCGGCTGCAGTTCTTCACCATGTACGGAAAATGGGGGAACGGCCCAAAGGTTTTAACAGCCTTTTTTAGCCCGGCCCGCCCGGGGGCGCTGACTCACACCTTCCCTGCTCCGCCCCAAAGGGGGCTCCAGGTCCCCAGCTGGTGCCCGGAGAGTGGTAGCCTAGGTGCCAGCAAAAGCTAGCCGACTAGGCCGGAAGTGGGAGACCACAGGCCCCTGGCGAAGGAAGCCGCCCTGCTTCGCCCTGCTGCTATCCCGACGTCAGCTGAGGGTCTGGATGATTCAGAGCCAGGACTGTGGGTACACTGGTGTAGTCCCGTCACTACAGGCCCACCATGCCATGCACAATAATTTATGTGTGAGCCCCTGCACACCTCCAAAAAGGTGAAATGAATGAATAAGGAGAGGAGCAGGAGACAGTAAAGAGAAAAAGAATGGGGAGAAAGCACGCCGGGCTGAGAACCGGCAGGCAGAAGCAAAGATCTGTGTGCAAGCAGGAAACCAGCTGCACGAAGCACGTCAGCGATTACTCTAAACAGGTTCCACCCACTCGCTCCTTTACAGAGTGCTCTGAGCAGCGCTACCCCGCCTCAAGCACCTGGCAAGCCAAGACCAGATCGAACCATTTTATTACACACACACACACACCCGTCCGCCCCAGAACCAGAAGTTCAGGCTGGCTGGGCTGGAAGGGTTGTACCACTGACGCTGCAAGGGGAGTGCGGGCAGAGCCACTGCGCAGCGGGAGGGGGGACCAGACCAAATGGAAGCTCTGGGGAGGTGCCAAGTGCGGGGCGGTCAGACGCTCCGGATCCAGGTTGGGCGGTAACTAGTGAGCCCCGAGCCGTCAGAGGTAGGCTCAGTGCCTCCGCCTTCCGGCTGCCATCTCCTGAGCGAGCTGCGCTGCCCCCCGGACCCCTAGGGCCCGCGAGAGCCGTTCCTCGCTGGGCACTAGCCAGGGACCCGGGGAACCAGGGATCTGATCTTTGGGATCCTCAGTGAGGCGCTCAGGAGGAGAAACCTTGGGGCCATCGGCGGCTGCCTCTGGACTAGGCTCCGGGCTGCCCCGGGTCTTCTTGAGTGTCGTTCGGGATGGAGGGTGCTGAACTGGGGAAGTGCTGCTGCTGCGAGACCCCATCACCTCCGGCCTTCCAGGATCTGGGCTGCGATCTGGCAATGGCGGGACTACGGGTTAGATTGGGTGGCGAAGTAGGGAAGGGAAATCAGGGCTTTTGACCGAGGGTGGACAGAATAACCCAAAGGCTGCGGGAGATGGAGAACTTGGCCCTTAGAAAAATCTCCTCTCGAGGCCTTCTGGGGCCAGCACCGCCCCTCACAACCCCAACACCTCCTTTCCCCAGACCCCTCCCCTCCTGGATCCAGAACATGCTCCTCAGAAATCATTTCCCACAGTCTCCAAAGGAAATCAAGCCCCTCTCATCTAGGATCCCCTACTCTCTCCTCTCATCCCACCTCCCTTGACTCCCAAATCACCGACTCTCTTTTTCAGAACTAGACCCTATACCCTCTGGATCTCCTTCCCCTTTCATCCCGGGTAAGATCCACTCTGCCTTCCCCTCTGATAACTAAGACCCTTCCTTCCAAACACTTGCTTTTATCCCAAACCCCTTCCCTTCTCTCCCCGCAGTACCTGGAAAGCCCATCCTCTGAAATCCCTATCCTCGGGACTGACACCCCTCCCTGCCCCTGCTTTATTCCTATCCTGGGACCCTGTGCCCCTCCCTGCTCCTACTTGTGAGAATACCATGACCTCTTGCAGACTCTCCCCACAGAGACCACCAAGCCCTTCCTACCCAGAATTTCAGCCTCTCCACTCTGTGAACCTCTCCCTTCTCCTCACTGATCTCTGACTTCTCTCCCCTGGGAAACCCACCAGCTCCTTTTTGGGGCTCTCCCACCCCTCGAGGCTTGCCAGGGTGGGTCTCTAGAGGCCGATGAAGCACAAGGTGGAGCTGGGGGCCTCCAGCTCGGATCCGCTCCACAGCCTGGGCATGGGTGAGGCTCTGCGTTGACTCCCCGTTGATGTGGAGCACGAGGTCCCCGACCTGCAAGAGTGCAAGGCAATAGTGTTGGAAAGGCAAAAGGAGAGCACCGCAACAAAGGGAGGGATAGCACCTACCAGTGGAAGGGGCTTCAGGGCTCACCTCCAAACGACCACAGCGCTGTGCCGGGCCATCCTTCAGCAGCCCACGCACGGACAGCGGAGCATCCCCAACCACATCCCGGCCCCCACCTAAGGTGAGGCCAAAGCCTGCGGGACCGCAGACCAGCTCCACAGAGAAATGACCAGAGGCCTGGGAGGGCTTTGGAGCACGAGGTGCCTTACCCTGGATCACTTGAGGAGGCTTGTTACATGTCTCTAACCGACGGTGCTGAAATAAAGGACACGGGTGTACATAGATTGCCCTGAGGCAGGTGGCCTCTAATAGAAGGATGAGTTGGTACCTGGAGCCGGTGATCCACAATAGTGGCATGAGGCAGGCGACTGTCTGTGACCTCTATGTCTGCAGAGTCCAACACACTAACAGCTGGGGAATAAAAGTGGTGGAGAGGGCTGTGGGGGGACATGCCATGGAAACTACCTAGGACCTGCTCCCTGAGTTAACAGTCTAACCTCATCTATTTGCCTAGCCCCTGCAGCTCATTTACAAACTGGCCCACCATTTCACTAGGCACCATCCCCTCAAGTAATCTTTTAAAGGCTCTCAGCCCAAACAAATAACTGTTCCGACCCCACCTTCTTAACAAACAATCCTGGGCTCACCCATGTGAATAATCTTCCAGGCCTTCCTATCTCCCTCTAATAACACACAGAACACATCCCTCAAATAACACCATTCAGCCTACCCTGAAGGGTGCTACTCCAAAATTTGGCTCCCAAACCTTCTTCCAGAGCACACCCTCTAATTAGCCTCTAACCCTCATCCCATTCCTGACATCTCAAGCCCCGCCCCTATGGGCCTATAGGCTCCACCCCCGTGACTCCATTTCAGGCCTGCCCCTTCGCTGCATGCCCGCCCCCAGCACTCTCCAGGTCCCACCTCCTCGGAAAGGACCCTCGAAGCCCAGTCGGCCAGAACAGGTATCCAGCCCCGCACTCTCACTTCTTTTTTCTTTCTTTCTTTTCTCTCCTCCTAGACTTCAGAAGACAGCCCCGCACTCTCAACTAATCTGGCCCTCGCCTACTGCGATAACTCTCAAGGAATATTCTAGGATAACCCCAAGGCTCCACCCACTCGAAGCACCCTCCGAGCCCTGCCCCCCCAATTCGCACCCCTTGGCTCCACCCAAGACAGGGCAGTAGCTGCTGATCCCCGGGGCCTGCCCCTCTGAACCCAGTTCCTCTCCGAACCCGCCCCCCGGGGAGACCCCGCCCCTGCACGCACCCTCCTTGGGGCGCAGGCGCAATGTGGCACCTGCCCTGCGTACCAGCGCCGCCACGTCGCCCGCAGCTCGCGCCGCCAGGGGGCGCGCGTCCAGCCGCGCCAGGAACTGCCGGGAGCTGGGGCCCGCCGGCTGAGAGGTTCCACGGCCTGCGCGGGAGAAGGGGACAGATCAACGTCAACCCTCGGCCTCGGACAACCCCCACGCCCTCAGGATAGCCGGGGATCCCTGGCCACTCCCTCAATAGTTCCGGAGGTCGCCGTTGTCCCTCCCCTCACCCGATCCCGGACCATCGTGGGTAGCCGGTGCACCCCCGCCTGCCCTCACGGTGTCCCTGGAGATTGCTGTTTGACTGTAATAGTCTTGGACACCTCTTAACACCCTGTGAGGTCCTCGACTGCCCAGTAATCACCCTGGACGCCCAACTCTTCGCCCATGATATCTCCGGGGACCCCGTTTCCCCCAGATATTCTGGGAGAACATGACCTGACCCCCGTAGCCTTGGGTCCCCCAATTTCCACTCTAGGTATTCTAGGCAACCTCTGCTATCCCCATGAATTTCCTCAGAAGGCCTCTTCCCCCATGACCCATGTACCTCCAGATTCCCCCTTCATAGGTCCCCAGGGACCCCCAGCTCCCCTATCCTCAGTTCACTACAGACCCTGAGAGCTCAGGTGTCCCCAGTGACCACGGACAGACCCCTCCCCGCACATCTGCACATCTCCCTGGAGACTCCTGAGAGCCCCTCCCTTGCTCTGGTACGCGGCCCTTTAGCTCGGGTGTGGGGATGGATAGGGGACGTCAAGTCCAGCCTCCATCGCTGGGCCCCTGCCCTCTTCCACCGCCACTTGGGCGCCAGAGCAGCTCTGTTTACCACCTGTCAGAAGAAAAAAATGTGGAGCAGATAGGAGGGACGAGGGTGGCTGTGACTCGCCCTGTCCTTCCCCAACACCCCCAATCCCTGTACCTCCTCTGCTCCCCCTAGGGTCCGTGGCGCCCCCTGTGCGCGGCTCCATGGCCAGTAGTCGCGGAGTAGACGCAGGGCATCCAGCGACGAGTTTTGAGCGCTGGGGCGCGCTCACCTGGCGGCCTGCCCAGGTCCTGGAGGCTGAGGCTGGCTGGTCCCGTGCCTAGCTCCTGGACCCGCTTGGTGACCTACCTGGCGGCCAGCAAGGAGGCCAGGCTGTGGGAGCCAGCAGGAGTGCTTGGCCTCAGGCTGCTGCAGGCTTGGCGCTCTGTTAACTAAAGGTCCTAGTTAGAATTTAAAAGTCAGACCATACCAACTGTTGCTGAAGATATGGAGGAAATGGAACTCCTATACCACCAGTGGAAATGTAAAATCATGTTGCAACTTTAGGAAACAGTTTGGTAGTGTCTTTAAAAGTTAAATGTACATGGCCAGGCATAGCGACTCATGCCTATAACCCCAGTGCTTTGGGAGGCCAAGGCTGGGGGATCACGTGAGGTCAGGAGTTCGAGACCAGCCTGACCAACATGCAGAAAACCTGTGTCTACTAAAAATACAAAATTAGCCAGGTGTGGTGGCATGTGCCTGTAATCCCAGCTACTCAGGAGGCTGAGGCAGGAGAATCACTTGAACCCAGCAGGCAGAGGTTGCAGTGAGCCGAGATCTCACCACTGCACTCCAGCCTGGGCAACAAGATTGAAACTCTGTCTAAAAAAAAAAAAAAAGTTAAATGTAGGTGTACATATGAGCCAGCCATTCCATTCCTGAGTCTTTATCTGAAAGAAAGCATACATCTACACAGCCTTGTCTTACAAATGTTCATAGCCAGCTTCATTTTTTTGTCTTATTCATTTAGAACTACTGTAACAAAATATCATAGACTAGCTGGCTTAAACAACATGTTTCTCACAGTTCTGGAAGCTGGAAAGTCCAAGATCAAGGTGGCAGCCAATCTGGTTCCTGGCGAGGTCTCTCCTTTTGGAGAGATGCCAAATTTTGCAGATGCCAAATTTCTGTGTCCTCACATGGAATTAAGAGAATGAAGGAGAGTAAAGGGGTGAGAGAGAGCAAGACACACAGAGGCAGAGATCACTCTCTTTTGTTTCTTATAAGGTTACAGTCCTAGCTGATTAGGGCTCCACCTTAATGATCTCATTTTGCCTTAATTTCCTCCTACAGAAGCGATCTGCAGATACAGTCACATTGGAGGTTAGGGCTTTAACATATATATTTATGAGTGGACACGATCCAGTCCATAATATTTGTTAATATCCAAAACCTGGAAATAGCCCAAATGTCCATTAATAGTTGAATAAGGCCAGGCATGGTGGCTCAGGCCTCTGATCCCAGCACTTTGGGAGGCAGAGGAGGGCAGATCACGAGGTCAGGCATTCGAGACCAGCCTAGCCAGCATAGTGAAACCCCATCTCTACTAAAAATACAAAAAAAAATTAGCCTGGCATAGTGGCAGGCGCCTGTAATCCCACCTACTCGGGAGTCTGAGGCAGGAGAATTGCTTGAACCTGGGAGGTGGAGGTTGTAGTGAGCCAAGATCAAGCCACCCCACACTCCAGCCCAGGCGACAACTCGAAACTCCATCTCAAAAAAAAAAAAAAAAGGTTGAATAAGGCCAGGCCAGGCCCAGTGGCTCATGCCTATAATCACAGCACTTTGGGAGGCTGAGGTGGGAGGATCACTTGAGCTCAGGAGTTGGAGACCAACCTGGGCAACATAGTAAAACATTGTCTCTATTGTGAAAACATAGGAACATTTTCTCTATTTTAAAAATGCTAATGCCTGTATTCCTATCCCTTTGGGAGGGTGAAGGTGCAGGCAGGAGGATTACTTGAGCCCAGGAGTTCAAGACCAGCCTAAGCAACATCATGAGACCCCATTTCTTGCCAGGCGCAGTGGCATGTGCCTGTAGTCCCAGCTACTTGGAAGGCTGAGGTGGGAGGATCACTTGAGCCCAGGAGTTCTGGGCTATGCCGATCGGGTGTCCACACTAAGTTCTGCATCAATATGGTGACCTCCTGGGAGTGGGGGACCACCAGGTTGCCTAAGGAGGGATGAACCGGCCCAGGTCGGAAACAGAGCAGGTCAAAACTTGCATGCTGATTAGTAGTGGTATCACACCTGTGAATAACCACTGTACTCCAGCATGGGCAACATAGCGAGACCCCCATCTCTTAAAAAAAAAAAAAAAAAGACCCCATTTCTTTTTTGTTTTCTTGTTTTTTTTTTTAAGACGGAGTTTCACTCTTGTTACCCAGGCTGGAGTGCAATGGCACAATCTCGGCTCACTGCAACCTCCACCTCCTGGGTTCAGGCAATTCTCCTGCCTCAGCCTCCTGAGTAGCTGGGATTACAGGCACGCGCCACTGTGCCCAGCTAATTTTTTGTATTTTTAGTAGAGATGGGGTTTCACCATGTTGACCAGGATGGTCTTGATCTCTCGACCTCATGATCCACCCGCCTCGGTCTCCCAAAGTGCTGGGATTACAGGCGTGAGCCACCACGCCCAGCCAAGAAGACCCCATTTCTTAAAAAGAAAACAATTTTGAAAGAAACAAATAGGTGAATGAATTAACAAACTATGGTATATTCATACAGGGGAATACAACTCAGCAGTAAAAAACAATGAAGGATTTGGATGGTTCTCAAAAATAATTATGGTAAAAGAAGCCAGACCCACTCTCCAAAAAAGCACATGCTGTATTATTTCATTTATATAAAAATCTAATAAAATGCAAACTGATGTACAGTAACAGAAAGTGGATAAGTGATTGCCTGGGGGCAGGGGGCCAAAAGGTCAGGAAAGAGAAAAAATACAAAGGTCAGGAGAAAACTTTTGGCAGAAATGGTTATGCTCAGTATGTTTTTTTTCTTTTTTTTCAACACCTCCTGAGCACTTTTTTTTTAAGTGAAAGAGACATATTTTATCACGAAGGCTGGATTGCAGTGGCACAATCATAGCTCATTGTAACCTCAAACTCCTGTGCTCAAGGTATCCTCCCGAGTAGATAGAACTACAAATATGTGCCACCACGCCCTGGAAATTTTGTACATTTTTGTAGAGACAGGGGTGAAGGGTCTCACTATGTTGTCCAGGCCGGTCTTAAACTCCTAGCTTCAAAAAATACTCCCACCTCAGCCTTCCAATGTGTTGAGATTACAGAGGTGAGCCACCACACCCAGCCTGTTTAGTATTTTCACCATAGTGATAGTTTCACTGGTGTAAACATATTCAAAACCTATCAAATTGAAGTCAATTATATCTCAACCCCTTAAAAACTTAAATTAGCTGGGCATGGTGGCATGCACCTGCAGTCCCAGCTACTTGGGAGGCTGAGGCAGGAGGGTCACTTGAGCCCAAGACTTTGAGGTTACAATGAGCTATGATCACACCATTGCACTCCACCTTCAGTGACAGAGCAAGACCCTGTCTCTAAAAAAATAAAATATAAATTCTCAAAATAGGCTGGGCATGGTGACTTATGCCTGTAATCCCAGCACTTTGGGAGGCCAAGGTGAGAAGATGACTAAGGCCAGAGTTTTGAGACTAGCCTAGCCAATGTAGCAAGACTTTGTCTCTAATTAAACAAATAAATAGAAGCTTTTGTTAAATTAAAAATTGAGTGGGGCTGTGAGAGAAATTGACTTAATCCTTGAATGAGATGAGGCTAAAAGGGGTAATTGGTTTATTTTTTAACTATTATTATTATCATATTATATTTTGGAGATGGAGTTTCGCTCTTGTCGCCCAAGCTGGAGTGCAGTGGCACGATCTTGGCTCACTGCAACCTCCACCTCCTGAGTTCAAACGATTCTCCTGCCTCAACCTCTGAATAGCTGGGATTACAGGCATTCCCCACCCCACTCAGCTAATTTTTGTATTATTAGTAGAAACGGGGTTTCACCATGTTGGCCAGGCTGGTTTTGAACTCCTGACTTCAGGTGATCCCCCTGCCTCGGCCTCCCAAAGTGCTGGGATTACAGGTGCGAGCCACTGTGCCTAACTATTATTATGGGATTTTTTTTTCAGGTGGAGTCTTACTCTGTCACTTAGGCTGGAGTGCAGTGACATGATCTCGGCTCACTGCAACTTGCACCTCCCAGTTTCAAGTGATTCTCCTGCCTCGGCCTCCCAAATAGCTGGGATTACAGGCACCCACCACCACACCCAGCTAATTTTTGTATTTTTAGTAGAGACGAGGTTTCACCATGCTGGCCAGGCTGGTCTCGAACTCCTGACCTCCTGAGCTGCCCTCCTCTGCCTCGCATAGTTCTGGGATTACAGGCGTGAGTCACCACACCTGCTTCTCTCACCTAGGCTGGAGTGCAGTGGTGTGATCTCAGCTCACTGCAACCTCTGCCTGCTGGGTTCAAGCAATCCTCATGCTTCAGCCTCCCGAGTAGCTGGGACTACAGGCGCCCACCACCACGCCTGGCAAATTTTTGTAGTTTTAGTAGAGACAGGCTTTTGTCATGTTGGCCAGGCTGGTCTCAAACTCCTGGCTTCAAGTGATCCACCCACCTCGGCCTCCTGAAGTGCTGGGATTACAGGTGTGACCCACTGCACCTGGCTGGGTAATTTGGGTTGTATCATAAATTGATGAGGCCAAGAGGGGCATTGGTTTGAATCCACAGTGGGGCAGAACTAAGTGGGGGTTTGCTCCCCCACAGTGTGATTGTAATCAATATTAAAGATAAGCACCAACACTGCTACCAAATAGCTTGGCTGGGCACACCACCAGCAATTTGGAAGCTTTGTTCCTCTCTTGACAATCTTACCATGCATATCTCATCACCCCCACTTTCCAGAGGGGTACATTGAAATGTCAGACAATGCAGTGGCTGGAGTTCCTCCCTCATGTCGGCATCCTCTCTACACCCCCAGCTCTGCCAGCAGCCTCGGTGACACAAGCACTCTCAGCCCCAGTCCTTGCTCCTGCCCCTGGAATTCTGGCCCTGCTGCTGTCAGCTCTCTCAGTGAACACCTATCCAGCATCCTGGGGCTCTGCCCCTGTAATCATGCTGGAAGATGTCCTTGGACCCCTTCATTCCTTCATGACTCCCCAAGCCTGAATGCCTCCCAACCTGGAAGCAGTTTTCCATCCCCAGACCCTTGAGCCTCCCATCCAGTTGGCAACTCCCTGATTCATGTCAATAGATTCTGTGTAGTGCTTTGATGCCTCCCCTCACCATCCACCTGTCCCCAGTCCTTGTAATCTGCAAGACCCTTCCATCTATGGAGCTACAGAGGCTCAAGCTCTCCTTCACAGTGTGCAAGCACCTCACTCTCCCATCCACAGGTTCGTAAAACCTGGAGCCCCAGATTGGAAGCTGCCCTCTCCAGATTTAGGTGCTGGAAGTCTCAACAAGAACTGGGAGAAGCAGTGAAGGAGGTCCTGGGTATCCACTCTCAGAGAAGGTCTGGTCAGATGTGGAAGAGGCAGAGGATTGCAGGTGGAATGAAAGCAGGAACTGTTCAGACCCTTTCACCTATGAGAACACCAGGCATCTGAAAGGCGAACCAGAGAGGCTGCACAACCAGCCAGAATGGACATTAGGATAGAGTGTGTCCACAGCCTGCAGTGAAACAGTCACTGACCAAGTGAGTGTTGTAGGTAAGCTGCCTAAAACTGGCGTTGTTGCCTTGCTGCAGGAACCTGGGCAGGTTACTGAGCCTCTCAGACCCTCAGTTTCTTCTTTGGTAAAGTAAAGGCCCTCTCTCACAGCAATCCCATTCCTCCTCCCACTACAGTCACACTGTGTCAGAATGCTCCCTGCTTAGGAGGGGTGGGGGCGGGGCCCCAGGATGCTGGATAGGTGTTTACTGAGAGAGCTGACACCAGCAGGGCCGAAATTCCGGGAGCAAGGGCAAGGACTGGAGCTGAGAGAGTAGTGCTTGTGTCACCGAGACTGCTGGCAGGACTGGGGGTGTAGAGAGGATGCAGACATGAGGGAGGAACTCTAGCCACTGCACTGTCTGACACCTCAGTGTACCCCTTATGTTTCCAGACACTCCCCTTTTCTTTTTCTTTCTATTTATTTATTTTTTTTTAATTTTTTTTGAGACAGAATCTTGATCTGTCGCCAGGCTGGAGTACAGTGGCACGACCTCAGCTCACTGCAACCTCCGTGTCCCAGGTTCAAGTGAGTCTCCTGGCTCAGGCTCCCAAGTAGCTGGGACTACAGGCATGCACCACCACACCCAGCTAATTTTTGTACTTTTAGTGGAGACGGGGTTTCACCATGTTGGCCAGGATGGTCTCGATCTCTTGACCTCGTGATCTGCCCACCTTGGCCTCCCAAAGTGCTGGGATTACAGGCCTGAGCCACCAAGCCCGGCCAGACACTCCCCTTTTCAAACAGAAGGGGCCTGGTTCCTCCACTGACATTGGCTAGTGTCCCATCCAACTCCAATGCATTCAGAGCCTCCTCAATTCTCGGCCCCACTTCCTGTCCACTCTCCAAGGTACTTGCTCTCTCCAATTTTTTGTTTGTTTGTTTTAATTTTTTTTAGAGGGAGTCTTGCTCTGTCACCCAGGCTGGAGTGCAGTGGTGCGATCTCAGCTCACTTCAACGTCTGCCTCCCAGGTTCAAGCGATTCTCCTACCTCAGCCTCCCAACTGGCTAGGATTATGGGCACCAACTACCATGCCTGGCTAACGGAGTTTTGCTCTTGCTGCCCAGGCTGGAGTGCAATGGCGCGATCTCAGCTCACCGAAGCCTTCCCTCCCAGTTCAAGTGATTCTCTTGGCTCAGCCTCCCGAGTAGCTGGGATTACAGGCATGTGCCATCATGCCCGGCTAATTTTGTATTTTTAGTAGAGATGCGGTTTCTCCGTGTTGGTCAGGCTGGTCTCAAACTCCCAACCTCAGGTGATCCACCCACTTCGACCTCCCAAAGTGCTGAGATTACAGCTGTGAGCCACAGCGCCTGGCCATTTTTATAATCTTAGTAGAGATGGGTTTTTGCCATGTTGGCCAGGCTGGTCCCAAACTCCTGGCCTCAAGTGATCCACTTGCCTTAGACTCCCAAAGTGCTGGAATTACAGGCGTGAGCCACTGTGCCCTGTGGTCCTCCCCAGTTTTTGAGACCCACAACCTCATAATACTCAGAGCACCAAACCATTCTTTGGTTCCAAAAGCTCAAAGGGTACTCAGTCCCACCACACATTTCCAGTTTCCCAATTGGGACAATGGGAGGTAAACTTTCCCTGCAAATAAACTGAATGCCTACTATGTGCAAAGCTCTGGTGGAAATTTCGAGTTCTGTGTCCCTGTTTTTAGTTGTCAGAGGTCAGTCAGACAGTACCCTAATTTCTCTGGACTTCGGCTTCCCTTCCTATGCTGGAATAACAACATCCTGGGATGGAAAAAGGAGCCAGCCCAGCGTCCTCAGCTAACGGAGCCAGGCTTCCTTGCTGACCTCCTTTCCGCCACCCTGCAGATCCAGGAACCAGGCACAAGACCCGCCAGCCTCAGCCTCCAGGGTCTAAGCGGGTTGCCAGGTGAACACGCCCCAGCACTCAAAATTCCTTGCTGGCTGCCCTGCGTCCACCCGGCCCACTACTGGCCATGGGTCCTCGCACAGGGTGCACCACGGACCCTAGGGGGAGCAGAGGAGGTACAGGGATCGAGGGTGTTGGGGAAGGACAGGTCGAGTCGCTGCCACCCTCTTCCCGCCTGTCCGCTCCACATTTTTTCCTTCTGACAGGTGGTAAACAGAGCTGCTCTGGCGCCCAAGTGGCGGTGACAGGGGGCAGGGGCCCAGCGATAGAGGCTGGGCTTGAGGTCCCCTACCCACACCCACACCGGAGCGAAACGCCTGCACAACAGAACCGGAGAGGGGCTCTCAGGAGTCTCCAGGGAGATGTGCAGATGTGCGGGGAGGAGTCTGTCCGTGGTCACTGGGGACACCTGGGCACTCAGGGTCTGTAGTGAACTGGGAGTAGGGGAGCTGGGGGTCCCTGGGGACCTGTGGAGGGGGAATCTGGAGGTACATGGGTCATGGGGGGAACGGGCCTCCTGAGGGAATTCATGGGGATAGCAGGGGTTGCCTAGGATACCTAGAGTGGGAATTGGGGGTCCCAGGGCTACAGGGTCAGGCCGGGTTCTCCCAGGATATCTGGGGGAAACGTTCCCAGGAGATGTCATGGACGAAGAGTTGGGCGTCCAGGGTGATTAGGGGGCAGTCGAGGACCTCACGGGATGTTCAGAGGTGTCCAGGACTATTGCAGTCTAACAGCGATCTCCAGGGACACCGTGAGGGCAAGCGGGAGTGCACCGGCTACCCGCGTTGGTCGGGGATGGGTGAGGGGGAGGGACAGCGGCGACTCCGGAACTATCGAGGGAGTGGCTAGGGGTCGCCCAGTGTCCTGAGGGTCATTTCTAGATCTTCGGGCGTCCGGAAGAGTGGGGGTTGGCCGAGGCCGAGGGTCGGCTTTGACCTGTTCCCCTCTCCTGCGCAGGCCGCGAGCCACAGCGCCGGGCAGCTCTTGGCGTGGCTGGACGCGCGCCCCCTGGCGGCGCGGGCGGCGGTGCTACGCAGAGCAGGGCGCTACATTGCGCCTGCGCCCCAAGGAGGGAACGTGACAGGGGCAGGGCCTCCCGTGGGACGAGTTAGGAGAGGAGCTGGTTTCAGAAGGGTAGGCCCGTGGAATCAGCGGCTACTGCCCTGCGTTGGGTGGTGCCAAGAGGTACGATTTGGGAGGGCGGGGCTCGGAAAGTGCTTAGAGTGGGTGGAGCCTCGGGGTTATCCTAGAATATTCATTGAGGGTTATCGCAGTAGGCGGGGACCAGATTAGTTGAGAGTGCGGGGCTGGATCCCTGTTCTGGCCAGTGGGGCTTCGAGAATTCCTTTCCGAGGAGGCGGGGTCTGGAAAGTGCTGGGGGCGAGCTTGCAGCGAAGGGGCAGGCCTGAAATGTGAGTCAGGGGATGGAGCCTATAGGCCCATGGGGGCGGGGCTTGCGATGTCAAGAATGGGATGAGGGTTAGAGGCTAATTAAATGGTTTGCTCTGGAGGGTTCAGGAGCCAAATTTTGGAGTAGCACCCTCCAGGGAGGACCGAATGGAGTTTGCATGTGTGTGTGACCATATTTGAAGATAATCCTGAAGGTGTTATTTGAGAAATGTTTTCTGTGCGTTAGTAGAGGGAGATAGGAAGGTAAGGTCTTGGAGGTATTGAAATGGTCGGGCCCAGGATTATTTAAGGAGATGGAGCTTTGGGGACTAGTTGAGAGGAGAGTGCGAAGACAGTTTGGGCGTGGCTCCAGGTTCCAGGAGCTGCGGCTAGAAAGTGAACGTAAGGGGCGGGGCTGAGACAGTTTCTATTGAGAGTCCCTAACCACTTTCTCCGCCTCTTCCATTCCCTAGCCTTTATCTTTCTGGGCTATAAGGACAATAATTTCATGAATAGTCGCCTGTCCCACAGACCCCCTTGCCTTCCATGCAGAGGTTCTATCATGGCAAATACAGCCAGGCGTGAAAAACCTTTGGTAGTTTTTGGGAGCTGTGAACAGTAAGTGGCTCTGGAGACTGCCTTAATGAACCTTGGGGGCGGGAGGCTTGCAAGGATATGGGGAAGAACAGAAGGTGAAGAAGGGCAGTGGACAGAGCTAGGCTGAAAACACAGCGCAAGCCCTGAGCCAATATGGAGAATTGGGTAAGACTCCAAACTCTGGTGCTAGGCAGCCTGGGTTCAAGTCTGACTGTTACTACCAACTTCCTCACCTTCAGTACGTTAAGTTCTTTGTGAAAAGCTTAGCTGCAGCCATACAAAAGAATGGGATCATGTCCTTTGCAGAGACATAGGTGAAGCTGGAGATCATTATCTTTTGCAAACTGAGGCAGGAACAGAAAACCAAATACCGCATGTTCTCAGTATAAGTGGGAGCTAAATGATGAGAACACATGAACACATGAGGAGAACAATACACACTGGGGCCTATTGGAGGGTGGAGGGTGGGAGGAGGGAGAGGATCAGGAAAAATAACTAATGGTTACCAGACTTAATACCTGGGGCATGAAATAATCTGTAAACAAACCCCCATCACACACGTTTATCTATATAAGAAAACTGCACATATACCCCCTGAACTTTTTTTTTTATGAGACAGAGTCTCACTCTGTCACCCAGGCTGGAGTGCAGTGGCGCAATTTCTGTTCACTGCAACCTTCATCTCCCAGGTTCAAGTGATTCTCCTGCCTCGGCCTCCTGAGTAGCTGGGACTACAGGCACCTGCCACCACACCAGGCTAATATTTGTATTTTTAGTAGAGACAGTGTTTCATCAGGTTGGTCAGGCTGGTCTCAAACTCCTGACCTCATGATCCACCCACCTCAGCTTCCCAAAGTGCTAGGATTACAGGTGTGAGCCACCACCCCTGGCCATAAATTCAGAACATTTTTGTCCCCCTAAAAGACACCCCATGCCAGTTGCAGTGGCTCATGCCTGTAATCCCAACACTTTGGGAGGCCGAAGCAGGAGGATCACTTGACCCAAGAGTTCCAAACCAGCCTGGGAAACATAGTGAGACCCTGTCTCTCCTAAAAATAAAATAAGTAGCTTGACATGATGGCCAATACCTGTAGTCTAGCTACTTCAGGGGTTGAGGCAGAAGGATCACTTGAACAGGAGAGGTGGGTGTTACAGTGAGCCCTGATCTCAACAATTCATTCCAGGCTAGGCGACAGAGCAAGACCTTGTCTCAATAAGTGAGTGAATGGGCAGGGAGTGAAGGCTCATGCCTATAATCCCAGCACTTTGGGAGGCCAAGTCAGGCAGATCATGAGATCAGGAGTTCGAGACCAGCCTGGCCAAAATAGCGAAACCCCCGTCTCTACTAGAAATACAAAATTTAGCCAGGCATGGTGGCAGGTGCCTGTAGTCCCAGCTACTCGGGAGGCTGAGGCAGGAAAATCACTTGAACCTGGGAGGCAGGGTTGCAGTGAGCCAAGATGCACTGCACTGCAGCCTGGGCAACAGAGTGAGACTCTGTCTCAAAAATAAAAAAAAAATTAAAGAGAATGAATAAATTAGTAAACAAACCCCTATAGCCTTTTTTGAGAGAGATGGAATCTTGCTATGTTGCCCAGGCTGGAGTGCACTGGCTATTCACAGTCGTGATCCCACTACTGATCAGCACAGGAGTTTTGACCTGCTATGTTTCCAACCCGGGTAGATTCACTCCCTCCTTAGGCAATCTGGTGGTCCCTGGCTCTGAAGGTCACCATATTGATGCCAAATTAGTGTGTACACCCAATCTGCATAGCACACTACAGCCCAGAACTCCTGGACTCAAGCAATCCTCCTGCCTCAGACTGCCGAGTAGCTGGGACTGCAGGCATGGCCACAGCACCCGCTCCAAACCTTTAGCTCTACTCCTCCAGCCCTTGGCAACCATCAGCATACTATTTCTATGGATATGCTTATTCTCATTTCCTAAAAATTGAATCATACCATATGTGGTCTTTTGTGATTTCCTTCACAAAGCACAATGTTTTTGAGGTTCTGTGTTGTAGCCTGTGCCAGTACCTCACTCCTTTACATTGCAAATTAATATTTATTGTATGGCTATACCACATTTTATTTATACATTCATTAGTAAATGAACATTTGAATTGTTTCCACTTTTTGACGATTATAATTACGCTGCCCTGAACATTCGTGTATGAAATTTTTGAGTGGACATATGTTTTCATTTATCTTGAGTATATACCTAGGGGTAGAATTATTGGGTTGCAATATGGTAAAAATGGTAACTCTAAGTTTAATATTCTGAGGAGCTATTAAACTGTATTCCAAAGTTACTGCAACATTTTACAATCCTACCAGCAATGTATGAGGTTCCCAATTTCTCCAAGTTCTCTCTAACACTTGTTATTGTCTATATATTTTTTGAGACAGGGTCTTGATCTGTCACTCAGGCTGCAGTGAAGTGACACCATCTCGGCTCACTGCAACCTCTACCTCCCGAGTTCAAGGAATTCTTGCGCCTCAGCCTCCTCAGTAGCTGGCATTACAGGTATGCACCACTACACCTAGCTAACTACTTTTTTAATTGTATTTTTAGTAGAGACGGGGTTTTGCCACATTGGTCAATGTAGGGTCCAGCCCTACAGGGTCCTATGAGTCCCACTCTGCAGGTGTGGAGACAAGAAACTGGAAATAAAAGACACAAAATACCAAGAAAGAGAAAACAGAGTTTGGGCCCAGGGGTCCACTGCCAGCCAAAGTGTGGAGTTCAGCAGTGGCCCCAAGTGCCTGGACGCTCTGACTTTTACTGAGTACAAAGCAGGGGACAGGGCAAGTAGGATGAGGTCATGGTGGTCAGTGATAGGGTCAGGTAAATCACATATCTTAGAGATAAGGGCCCAAGACTTTGAAGAAGCTGAGGCAAGGAGAAAACCTAAGGCGTCAGCACTTTTTTCATACTTGTCAAGAAATAACGAGGTCACTAAGATTTATGTTACTATTACTAATTCTTATCTTCTAAGAAAAAGAGGAACCAGGTGCAGAAGCAGAACTTCAAAGTAGCCATGGAACGTGACCGCTGAAGCACAGCACCGAATAGAGACAATTAAGTCACCGGATGTCTGTGGGCCTCCCTGACAGCTGTCAGGCTTACCACAAGAGCTTGGGAGAGCAAAGTTTTCTCCTCACTCCCCTCCCCCCAACACCCCGAGGAAGGAGACGTCTCGGCCACCTTGGACGTCTCCTTCCCTAGCTGACTAAACAGTGGGCGTTTTCACAGCACTGACACTGTTGCACAGCCAAGGTGTCCTCCAGCAGCCCTTATGCGGGCATGACAGAGGACTTAGAGCATCTTGCCTTAGGGTCACCTCTTTTCCAATGCCACTTTAGTCCCATACTTCTTGACCTGAGACTTATTAGTAAGATTAAAGATTATATGATTAAACAGATCTATATTGTTATGATTACATATGAATAGCTATGTGATTATTTATGATTATATACAGGAATAACTATGTAACTATATCTCTAATTATTTTTTTTTTTATTTTTCTTTCTTAAAGACTAGTCAAGTGCAGTAGTGAGAAGCAGGGAAAGAATAGAACAAGGAGTTCGATCTGTAACTGACTGTGAACAATCAATTGAGATAACTCACTACCTTCAGACCAGCCTAATTCTTTTCTAATTCTATATATTTATATGAGGATATGCTGAGGCTTCAGACCCTTGCCTCGGCTCTTGCGGGGTTTCCCCCTACAGGTCAGGCTGGTCTAGATCTCCTGGCCTCAAATGATCTACCCACCTTGGCATCCCAAAGTGCTGGAATTACAGGCAGAGCCACCGCTCTCTGCCTCATCTGTATTTAATTAATTTATTTATTTGACCTGGAGTCTTGCTCTGGCCCAGGCTGGAGTGTAATGGCGAAATCTCACCTCAATGCAACCTCTGCCTCCCAGGTTCAAGTGATTCTCCCACATCAGCCTCCCAAGTAGCTGGGACTACAGGTGTGTGCCACCATACCCAGCTAATTTTTGTATTTTTGTAGAGACAGGATTTCATCATTTTGGCCAGGCTGGTCTCAAATTCCTGACCTCAAGTGATCAACTGCCTCAGCCTCCCAAAGCCCTGGGATTACGGCGGGAGTCACCTTGCCTGGCCCCTTGTCTATATTTTTGAATATAACATCCTAGTAGATGTGAGGTTGCATCTCATTGTGGTTGATTTGCATTTTCCTAATAAATAATTATGAGTTTTTTTGTTTCACACAAAGTTGCACTCTTGTTGCCCAGGCTGGAGTGCAATGGTGCCATCTGGGCTCACCACAACCTTCGTCTCCTAGGTTCAAGAGATTCTCCTGCCTCAGCCTCCCAAGTAGCTGGGATTACAGGCATGTGCCATCACACCTGGCTAATTTTGTATTTTTAGTAGATACAGGGTTTCTCCATGTTGGTCACACTGGTCTTGAACTCTCAACCTCAGGTGATCCACCCACCTTGGCCTCCCAAAGTGCTGGGATTACAGGTGTGAGCCACCATGCCCGGCCTAAATCTGCTTTTCTTTACCTATGACTGTCTTAGTAAATTCCTTTACCAGTTTCAACACGGGCCCCAGCTAGTTGCACCCCTGATACTTCCAGTCTCCACTTCTATTTATTTATTTATTTATGTGTAACGTTACCCTTTCATCTTGCATGTCTCACTTCTGCTAGTATTGCTGTTACTTGTATGTTGGTGCACCTAATGGCATCCCATATTTCTCTGTTCATTTTTCTTGATTCTTTCTACTGTCTAATCTTCAGTTTGCATGATCCATATTGCTCTCTCTTCTAGCTCCCTGGTTCTTTCACCTGCCAGCTCTAATGTACTGTTATCCACTCTAGTGAATTTTTTTTTTTTTTTAAAGACAGAGTTTCACCATGTTGGTCATGCTGGTCTTGAACTCCCGACCTCAGGTGATCCGCCCACCTTAGCCTCCAAAGTGTTTGGATTACAGGTGTGAGCCACCACACCCGGCCGTTTTTTTTTTTTTTTTTTAAAGATGGGGTTTCACCATGTTGGTCAGGCTGGTCTTGAACTCCTGACCTTAGGCAATCCCTTGTGATCTCTTTTTTTCTCTTCTTGTTTGGGTTACTATACAGTACTATTCAACTTCAAGATTTGTGAATATTTTGTAATTTTTACTTCTCGATTAATCTTCTCTAGTCAATGAAATATTGTCATGCCTTCCTCTTCCCTTAAGGTTTTGTTGTTGTTGTTGTTGTTGTTGTTATTGTTTTTAAGGTTTTGTGTGTGTGTGTGTGTGTGTGTTGTTTTGTTTTGTTTTGTTTTGTTTTTTTGAGACAGAGTCTCGCTCTGTCACCCAGGCTGGAGTGCAGTGGCACCATCTCGGCTCACTGCAGCCTCCACCTCCCAGGTTCAAGCAATGTTTCTGCCTCAGCCTCCCAAGTAGGTGGGATTACAGGCATGCATCACCATGCCTGGCTAATTTTTGTATTTTTAGTAGAGTCAGGATTTCACCATGTTGGCCAGGCTGATCTCGAACTCCTGACCTCAAGGGATCCATGCACCTTGGAGTCCTAAAGTGCTGGAATTACAGGTGTGAGCTACTGTGCTGGGCCTGTTTCCGTGAATAAATGTATCTCCATTTGCTGTATGACCTTTGACAATTCCCAGCGTTGTTTTTTTAAAATAATTTTCACCGATTATGGTTGTTTTGCTGGGGAGAGAAGGTCCACCAAGCTCCTCATGCCACCATTCTGGAATTGCTTCTCTCTAGTTTTTAAAATGGTGATATATAGCTAATAGAGAAGAACATGCAAACAATGTACATAAACAGTTTAATGAATTATAAAATTAGTATCGTGTAACCCCTACCAGGTTAAAAAAGAGACTGTGGGCCAGGTGTGGTGGCTCACGCCTATAATCCAAGCACTTTGGAGGCCAAGGTGGGCAGATCACCTGAGGTCGGGAGTTCAAGACCAGCCTGACCAACATGGTGAAACCCCTTTAAAAAAAAAAAAGAGAGAGAGAGACTGTAACCATTCCCCAGAATTCGCCTGCACACATATGAAATTGCTTTTCCCACATAACAAAATACTCTAGCTGTTGTTCCCTGTCAATCTATGAAGAATTTTTAAACCTTTTTCTTCACAGTATAGCACACACTCATTTATAAGCATACAGATTGATGAACTGTCACAAATAACACATAAAAGCTTACTGCGATGGTTTAGATATGGTTTGGCTCTGTCAAGCCTCATATTAAAATCTGATCCTCAGTGTTGGAGGAGGGGCCTAATTAGAGGAGTTTGGATCTTGTGTGTGGATCTCTCAGTACAGGAGTGACAGGAGTGAGTGAGTTCTCACTCTTAGTTCCCTAGAGAACTGCTTGTTGAAAAATCCTGGCACGTCCCCTCTCTCTTTCTTTTCTTTTTTTTTTTTTTTTTTTTTTTTGAGACGGAGTTTCTCTCTTGTTACCCAAGCTGAAGTGCAATGGCGGGATCTCGGCTCACCGCAACCTCCGCCTCCTGGGTTCAGGCAATTCTCCAGCCTCGGCCTCCTGAGTAGCTGGGATTACAGACACGCACCACCATGCCCAGCTGATTTTTCGTATTTTTAGTAGAGACGGGGTTTCACCATGTTGACCAGGATGTTCTCGATCTCTTGACCTCGTGATCCACCCGCCTCGGCCTCCCAAAATGCCCTCTCTCTTTCATGACTCTCCCCATGTGATCTCTGCATGGTGGCTTCCTTTGGACTTAGGCCATGAATGAAAGCAGCAAGAGGCCCTCAGCGGAAGCCAAACAGATTCTGGTGTCATGTTTCTTGTATAGTCTGCAGAACTGTGAGCCACATAAACTTCTTCACTTTATGAATTACACAGACTTAAATAACTAATAAATAAAAATGTTTAAACATTTTTTAGGCCAGGCACGTTAGCTCATGCCTGTAATCCCAGTACTTTGGGAGGCTGACACAGGTGCATCACCTGAGGTCAGGAGTTCAAGACCAGCCTGGCCAACATGGTGAAACCCCAACTCTATCAAAAATCCCAGTACTTTAGGAGGCTGAGGCAGGTGCATCACCTGAGGTCAGGAGTTCAAGACCAGCCTGGCCAACATGGTGAAACCCCAACTCTATCAAAAATCCCAGTACTTTAGGAGGCTGAGGCAGGTGCATCACCTGAGGTCAGGAGTTCAAGACCAGCCTGGCCAACATGGTGAAACCCCAACTCTATCAAAAATCCCAGTACTTTAGGAGGCTGAGGCAGGTGCATCACCTGAGGTCAGGAGTTCAAGACCAGCCTGGCCAATATGGTGAAACCCCAACTCTATCAAAAATAACAAAAATTAGCCAGGTGTGGTGGCAAACGCCTGTAATCCCAGCTACTTGGGAGGCTGAGGCAGGAGAATCTCTTGGACTCAGGAGGCAGATGTTGCAGTGAACCGAGATCATGCCATTGCACTCCAGCCTGGGCAACAGAGCAAAACTCTGTCTTAAAAAAAAAAAAAAACTTAAATGCCAGGCACAGTGGCTCACACCTGTAGTCCTAACACTTTGGGAGGCCAAGACAGGAGGGTTGCTTGAGCTCAGGAGTTGGAGACCAGCCTGGGCAACATAGTGAGACCTAGTTATATAAATATAAAACATGCATAAATAAAAATAAATAAATTGCCCAGCCACAAGAAGATCACTTGAGCCTAGGAGTTAAAGATGAGGCTGGGCAACATAGTGCGACTTACTCTCTACTAAAAAAAGAAAAAATTAGCCAGGAGTTACTTGGGAGACTGAGGTGGGAGGAGTGCTTGAGCCCAGGAATTCAAGATTGCAGTGAGTTATGATTGAGCCACTGCACTCCAGCCTGGGCAAACACTGTGAGACCTTGTCTCAAAAATAAATAAAAAAAAATAAATTACCTGACCAGACGTGGTGTCCCACGCCTGTAATCCCAGAACTTTGGGAAGCCAAGGCAGGCAGATCACCTGAAGTCAGGAGTTCGAGACCAGCCTGACCAATATGGAGAAACTCCATATCTACTAAAAATACAAAATTAGCTGGGCATGGTGGTGCATGCCTGTAATCCCAGCTACTCGGAAGGCTGAGGCAGGAGAATTGCTTGGACCTGGGAGGCAGAGGTTTTGGTGACCCAAGATCGTGCCATTACACTCCAGCCTAGGCAACAAGAGTGAAACTGCATTTCAAAATAAATAAATAACCTGCCAGGCACAGTGGCTCAGGCCTGTAATCCCAGCACTTTGGGAGGCCAAAGTGGGCAGATCACCTGAGGTCAGGGGTTCGAGAACAGCCTGGCCAACATGGTGAAACCTCCCTCTCTACTAGAAGTAAAAAAATTGGCTGGGCCTGGTGGCACATGCATGCAGTCCCAACCGCTCAGGAGGGTGAGGCATGAGAACTGCTTGTACCCAGGAGGAGGAGATTGCAGTGACCTGAGATCCCGCCACTGCACTCCAGTCTGGATGACAAAGCAAGACTCTGTCTCAAAAGTAAATAAATAAATAAATAATTCAGCCTCAGTTATTCCTTTATAGCAACATGAACAGTCCAAGACACTTACTTTTTCAATAAAGTAAGTGGCATCATAGCTTGCTGCAGCTTCCGATTCCTGGGCTCAAGCAACCCTCCCATCTCAGTCTCCCCAGTAATTTGGACTACAGGCAGGGACCACCATGCAGGCTAATTTTAAAAATTTTTTTGAGAGATAGGTTCTTGCTAAGTTGCCCAGGCTGGTCTTGAACTCCCAGCCTCAAGTGATCCTCCTGCCTCGGCCTCCCAAAGTATACTATTTCTTAAATTGAAAAAAACCCTAGACTGAACATTCCTGAAAAAAACAATCCTGCCCAAGATTTCCATTTTTTCCTTCAGATTTGTTCTTAGAAATTGAATCATTGAGGCTGGGCATGGTGGCTCACACCTATAATCCCAATACTTTGGGAGGTTAAAGTGAGAGGATTGCTTGAGCCCAGGGTTTCAAAACCAGCTGGGCAACAAGGAGAGACACTGTGGCTACAAAAATTTTAGAAAATTAGCCAGGCACAGCGGCATGTGTCTGTAGTCCCAGCTATTTGGTAGTCTGAGTGGGGAGAATCCCTAGAGCACAGGAGCTTGAGGTTATAGTGAGATATGATCAAGCCACTATGCTCTAGCCTGGGTAACAAAGTGAGACCATTTTCTTTTGGAAAAAAAAAAAAAGCCAGGCACAATGGCCTGTAATCCCAGCACTTTGGGAGGCCAAGTCAGGTGGATCATTTGAGGTCAGGAGTTCCAGACCAGCCTGACCAACATGGTGAAACCCCATCTCTACTAAAAATACGAATTTAGCTGGGCGTGCTGGCACACACCTGTAATCCAAGCTACTTAGTAGGCTGAGATAGGAGAATGGCTTGAACACAGGAGGCAGAGGTTGCAGTGAGCTGAAATCACACCAGTGCTCTCCAGCCTGGGCAACAAGAGCAAAACTCTGTCTCAAAAAAAAAAAAAAAAAAAAATGAGGGCCAGATGTGGTGGCCCATGCCTGTAATCCCAGCACTTTGGGAGGCCGAGGAAGGCAGATTGCTTGAGGTCAAAAGTTTGAGACCAGCCAGGTCAAAATGGTGAAACACTCGTGGCTCACAACCGTAATGCCAGCACTTTGGGAGGCCGAGGCTGTTGGATTACCTGACGTCTGGAGTTTGAGACCAGCCTGACCAATACGGTGAAACCCCATCTCTACTAAATATACAAAAACATTAGCGGGGTGTGGTGGCATGCACCTGTAGTCCCAGGAACTCAGGAGGCTGAGACAGGAGAATTGCTTGAACCCAGGAGGCAGAAGTTGCAGTGAGCCGTAATCACATGCCTCTGCACTCCAGCCTGGGCAACAGCACAGGACTCCGTCTCAAAAAAGAAGGAAGGAAGGAAGGAAGGAAGGGAGGGAGGGAGGGAGGGAGGGAGGGAGGGAGGGAGGGAGGGAAAAGAAATCATTAGGTCAGAAAAGGTGTTACTGGAGGAGGAGGGTGTCCAGGTTCTTGGTGTTTTGAATAAATAATTGGACAAAATGCACAAAGGAAGGAAAGAATGAAGCAACAAAAGCAGAGATTTATTGAAAATGGAAAGTACACTTTGCAGGGTGGGAGCCGGCCAAGCATCTGCTCAAGAGCTGGAATACAGAATCTTCTCAGGTCCAAATACCCTCTAGATGTTTCCCATTGGCCACTTGGTGTTCACCACATGTAAATGAAGTGGTGTACTGCAATCAGTCTGATTGGTTGTGGACAGCAACCAATGAGAGGTTGAAGTGAAGTTACAAGTTACACTCTTATGCAAACGTCTGATTGGCTGCAAAAAGACACCAATCCAGAGGTACTTTCAATTTCCCACCTGCCTGGCAGAAAAGGTGGGGGGTTGCAAAGGGAATAGCCTCTGGTCCTTTAGTAGTTACTTAGGCATGAAAAGTTAAGATTTTCTTTCTTTTCTTTCTTTCTCTCTCTTTTTTTTTTTTTTTTTTTTTTTTGAGACAAAGTTTTGCTCTTTTCACCAGGCTGGAGTGCAATGGCCTAATCTCAGCTCACTGCAACCTCTGCCTCCCAGGTTCAAGCGATTCTCCTGCCCCAGCCTCCAGAGTAGGTGGGATAATAGCAAAACTCTGGGCGCCCGCCATCATACCCAGCTTATTTTTGTACTTTTAGTAGAAATAGGGTTTCACCATGTTGGCCAGGCTGGTCTTGAACTCCCAACTTCGGATGATCCACCCGCCTCGGCCTCCCAAAGTGCTAGGATTACAGGTGTGAGCCACCGCTCCCTGCCAGGATTTTCCTTTCAATTTAGTTCTAGGAAGTCAGCGTCAAATGGTCTTAGGTTCCCTGCCTCCAGACCCTATTCTCCTGCCTCAAAGGTATTCATATTATTATACCACCCCTGATAAATACAGTTGAATCAATTTGTGCCCCTACCAACAGTGTATGAAAATGCCCACATTTTTCCATCACTAGCAACTCTGAACTTTATCTTTAGTATGTAATATTTGAGACCTTGACCAACTGACTTAGTCTCTCTGGGCCACAGCTCCCTCATCTGTTAAATGGATTTAAAATCATTCCCATCTCACCGTCTTTTTTTTTTTTTTTTAGATGGGGTCTCACTCTGTCACCCAGGTTGGAATGCAGTGGCATGATCTCAGCTCACTGCAAACTCTACCTCCCAGGCTCAAGTGATCTCCCACCTCAGACTCTCCAGTAGCTGGGACCACAGGCACCCACCACCATGCCCAGCTAATTTTGTATTTTTAGTAGAGGTGGAGTTTCCCCATGTTGCCCAGGCTGCTCTTGAACTCCCAAGCTTGGGCGATCCACCCACCTGTGCCTCCAAGTGCTAGGATTACAGATGAGACCCACCGCTCCTGGCCTCACAGAATCCTTTCAAAGACCAAATGTATACTTAAATTGGCAAGAGGACTTGCCATATAAGTGTTTGCTGTTTTTACTTTTGGTCATTACCAGTGTGTTAAATGAAGAACAACATTTCATTATTCGTTTGTTTGCACTGCTTTGATTATTAGTGAGGTTGAGAATCTTTACATGTGCTCAGTTGCGATTTGTATTCCTCCCTCCCCCGCTGAGTCTTGCTCCATCGCCCAGGCTGCTGGAGGGCAGTGATTCCATCTCCACTCACTACAACCTCCGCCTCCCAAATTCAAGCAATTCTTCTGCTTCAGCCTCCCGAGTAGCTGGGATTACAGGCGTGTGCCACCATGCCTGGCTAATTTTTGTATTTTTAGTAGAGACGGGTTTTCACCATGTTGACCAGGCTGATCTCAAATTCCTGACCTCAGGTGATCCGCCTGCCTCGGCCTCCCGAAGTACTAGAATTACAGGCATGAGCCACCACACCCAGCCAGAAGTCTTTTTTTTTTCAGACAGAGTTTCGCTCTTGTTGCCCAGGCTGGAGTGCAGTAGTGCAATCTCAGCTCACTGCAGCCTCTGCCTCCTGGGTTCAAGCAATTCTCCTATTTCAGCCTCCCTAGAAGTCCTCTTTTTTTTTTTTAAAGAGACAGAGTTGGTCAGGCATGACCTTGTCTATTTTTTTCTTTTTTTGAGATGGAGTCTCAATCTGTCACCCAGGCTGGAGTGCAATGGCACAATCTTGGCTCACTGCAACTTCTGCCTCCTGGGTTCAAGCAATTCTCCTGCCTCAGCCTCCTGAGTAGCTGGGATTACAGGCTTGCACAACCATGCTGGGCTAATCTTTTATATTTTTAGTAGAGACAGGGTTTCACCATGTTGGTCAGGCTGGTCTCAAACTCCTGACCTCATGATCCACCTGCCTCTGCCTCCCAAAGTGCTGGGATTACAGGTGTGAGCCACCGAGCCCGGCCTTGTCTTAAAAAAAAAAAAAAAAAGTTGCCGGGCACGGTGGCTCACGCCTGTAATCCCAGCACTTTGGGAGGCCGAGGCGGGTGGATCACGAGGTCAAGAGATCGAGACCATCCTGGTCAACATGGTGAAACCCTGTCTCTACTAAAAATACAAAAAATTAGCTGGGCATGGCGGCATATGCCTGTAATCCCAGCTACTCAGGAGGCTGAGGCAGGAGAATTGCCTGAACCCCGGAGGCAGAGGTTGCAGTGAGCTGAGATCGCGCCATTGCACTCCAGCCTGGGTAACAAACTCCATCTCAAAAAAAAAAAAAAAAAAAAAAAGTTAAAAAAAATTTTAGGCTGGGCGCAGTGGTTTATGCCTGTAATCCCAACACTTTGGGAGGCTGAGGCAGACGGATCACCTGAGGTCTGGAGTTCAAGACCAGCCTGACCAACATGGAGAAACCCCATCTCTACTAAAACAAAAAAATAGCTGGGCATGGTGGTGCATGCCTCTAATCCCAGTTACTCGGGAGGCTGAGGCAGGAGAATAGCTTGAACCCAGGAGGCAGAGGTTTCAGTGAGCCAAGATTGTGCCATTGCACTCCAACCTGGGCAAGAAGAATGAATGTCTGTCTCAAAACAAAACAAAACAAAACATTAAAAAGGGACTGGTGTGGTAGCTGATGCCTGTAATCCCAGCACTTTGGGAAGTAAATCAGGCAGATCACGTGAGGTCAGGAGTTCAAGACCAGCCTGGCCAGCATGGTGAAACCTCACCTCTATTAGAAATACAAAAATTAGCCAGGCGTGGTGGTATGCGCCTGTAATCCCAGCTACTCAGGAGGCTGAGGCCGGAAAATCACTTGAACCTGGGAGGCAGAGGTTGCAGTGATGCAGTGAGCAGAGATTGCAACATTGCATGCAGCCTGGGTGTCAGAGCAAGACTTCCTCTCAAAAAAAAAAATTAAAAAGAAACAGAGTTAGCTGGGCGTGGTGGCTCATGCCTGTAATCCCAGCACTTTGGGAGGCTGAGGTGGGCAGATCATGAGATCAGGAGATGGAGACCATCCTAGCTAATACCGTGAAACCCCATCTCTACTAAAATTACAAAAAATTGTCAGGCGCGGTGGCTCACATTTGTAATCCCAGTACTTTGGGAAGCCGAGGCGGGTGGATCACGAGGTCAAGAGATCGAGACCATCCTGGCCAACATGGTGAAACCCGGTCTCTACTTAAAATACAAAAAAAAAATAGCCTGGTATTTGGCACACACCTATAGTCCCAGCTACTTGGGAGGCTGAGGCGAAAGAATTGCTTGATCCCGGGAGGCGGAGGTTGCAGTGAGCTAAGACTGCACTACTGCACTCCAGCCTGGCGACAGAGAAAGACTCTGTCTCAAAAAGGAAAAAATAATTAAGCCAGGTGTGGTGGCATGCACCTGTAATCCCCAGCTACTCAGGAGGCTGAGGCAGGAGACTCGCTTGAACCTGTGAGGCAGAGGTTGCAGTGAGCTGAGATCACACCAGTGCACTCCAGTCTGAGTGACAGAGGAAGACTCTGTCTCAAAACAAAACAAAACAAAACAAAACAAAAAGAGAGTCTCACTAGCTTTGTTGCCCAGGCTGGAGTGCGGTGGTGCAATCATAGCTCACTGCAGCCTCCAACTCCTGGGCTCGAGCAATCCTCCTGCCTCTTGGTCTCTCAAAGTGCTGGGATTACAGACATGAGCCACCATGCCTTGCCTTTAAGTACATTTTAAAGAATTTTGATGTATCTTGAAAAGCAAAGTGGTTTTACCCTTGAGATTCCAGGACCCATCCCAGGATGCCCAGAGCTTCTAGGCCTGGAAACATGGCCATGAGATTGAATAATGGGCTGCCTGTTTTTAAGACCATTCTCTAAACCACCATAGTAATCTACCTTCCAAAATGTGGTATGTCCCCATTTCGTTTAATTTTATATATTTTTTCTTTTTCTTTCTTTCTTTTTTTTTTTTTTTTTTTTTTTTTTTGAGAAGGAGTTTCACTCTGACACCCAGGCTGGAGTGCAGTGGCTTGATCTTGGCTCACCACAAACCCTGCCTCCCGGGTTCAAGCAATCTCCTGCCTCAGCCTCCTGAGTAACTGGGATTACAGGTACCCACTACCATACCCTGCCAATTTTTGCATTTTTAGTAGAGATAGACCATGCTGGCCAGGCTCGTCTTGAACTCCCGACCTCAAGTGATCTGCCTGCCTTGGACTCCCAAAGTGCTGGGATTACAGGTGTGAGCCATAGTGCCCAGACTATTTAATTATGTTTATAGCAGCTGGCCATGCAGTGGCTCACACCTATAATCTTAGCACTTTGGGAAGCCAAGGTGGGCAGATCACTTGAGGTCAATAGTTCGAGACCAGCCTGGCCAACATGGTGAAAACCCATCTCTACTAAAAATACAAAAATTAGTTGGGCATAGTGGCAGACACCTCTAATCCCAGCTACTCAGGAGGCTGAGGCACCAGAATCACTTGAACCCGAGAGATGGAGGTTTCAGTGAGCCAAAATCATGCCACTGCACTCCAGCCTGGGCGACAGAATGAGATCCTGTCTCAAAAAAACAATTCTATTTATAGCTTCGAATTTAAAGGCATATTTCTTCCATCCAAGGTGTGTGCTGTAATTCATTTACTGCATCCGCTTCTGTTGATTATTTAAGTGGTCTTGAAGCTTTTGCCACAATAATACAACAATACATCTTATATAAAATTATTGTACACATCTTCAATGATTTCCTTGAGCCTAACTTGTAGCAGAATTATATTACTCTTTCTTGAGAATATTTGTTTGAAAGTGGCATTTAAAAAAAGACAAAAAAATAAAAGAATATTTGTTTAACTATCTATCATCTACTATGCAAACTCTTTTATTTTTATTTTATTGATTTACTTTTTTAGAGACAGGGTCTTGCTCTATCACACAACCTGTAGTGCAGTGTCACAATCATAGCTCACTGCAACCTCCAACTCCTGTCTTCAAGTAATTCTCTTGCCTCAGACTCTCACAGTGCTGAAAGTACAGGCATGAGCCACCACACCCAGCAACTCTGTATAAGCCACTCTGAATAAACTCTTTTTTATTTTTAGTTGTTTTTTTTTTTTACTTTCTAAGACAGAGTTTCGTCTGTCACCCAAACTGGAGTGCAATGGTACGATCTCGGCTCATTGCAACCTCCACCTCCCAGGTTCAAATGATTCTCGTGTCTCAGCCTCCTGAGTAGCTGGAACCACAGGTGTGTGCCACCATACCTGGCTAATTTTTGTATATTCAGTATAGACAGGGTTTTGCCATGTTTGCCAGGTTGGTCTCGAACTCTTGGCCTCAAGTGATCCATCTGCCTCAGCTTCTCAAAGTGCTGGGATTACAGGCATGAGCCACTGCAGCCGGCCTGTATAAACTCTTGAGGTCCTACACAAGAGAAATCTGTCTCCATAATTTTTTTCTTTTTTTTTTAAATTTCTACCTGCTTCATTTTTCCTTCATTTAAGTAATCTTTGAAGCCTTAGGACCTGGTTCTCACAATGTTTAATTGCTATATGTGTGTGTGTGTGTGTGTGTGTGTGTGTGTGTGTGTATACACATATATATACACATATATATATATTCCTGTTAATGTTTAATGTTGCTGTGTGTGTGTATGTGTGTGTGTATACACATATATATACACATATATATATATTCCTGTTAATGTTTAATGTTGCTGTGTGTGTGTGTGTGTGTGTGTGTGTGTGTGTATAGAGAGAGAGAGAGAGAGGAGAGAGAGAGAGAGAGAGAGAGAGAGAGAGAGACATAGTCTTGCTCTGTTGCCCAGGCTAGAGTGCAGTATTTTGCTCTGTCGCCCAGGCTGGTTCAAGCAATTCTTCTGCCTTAGCTTCCCGAGTAGCTGAGACTACAGGTGCAAGCCACCATGCCCAGCTCATTTTTGCACTTTTAGTAGAGAGTTTCACCATATTGGCCAGGCTGATCTTGAACTCCTGACCTTGTGATCTGCCCACCTTGTCCTCCCAAAGCGCTGGGATTACAGGCGTGAGCCACCTCACCCAGCCAATGTTTTGTATTTTTAGTAGAGACGGGGTTTCACCGTGTTAGCCAGGATGGTCTCGATCTCCTGATCTCATGATCCACCCGTCTTGGCCACCCAAAGCGCTGGGATTACAAGCATGAGCCACCGTGCCTGGCCTACTTATTTATTTATTTAGAGACAAGGTATCACCCTGTTGCCCAGGCTGCAGTGCTGTGGCCTGATCACCACTCAGGTGCATCCTCAACCTCCTGGGCTCAAGCCATCCTTCCCCCCTCAGCTTTCTGAGTAGCTGGGTCCATAGATTCGCACCACCACAGCCTGCTAATATTTAAAATTTTTTGTAGAGAGAGGATGTCACTACATTGCCCTCGCTTGTCTCAAACTCTTGGGCTCAAAGGATCCTTCTGCCTAGGCCCCCCAACGTGCTGGGATTACAGGCATGTGCCACTAAGCTCGGCACATGTTGCTATATTTTTTAAAAATGTATTTAAATGTCTATTCCCTACCCCAAGATGGGGTTTCACTATGATGGCCAGGCTGGTTTTGAACTCCTGACCTCAAGTGATCCACCCACCTCGGCCTTCCAAAGTGCTAGGATTACAGGCATGAGCCACCACGCCTGGTCTACATTACAAGTTCCTTTTTTTTTTCTTGCTTTTCTTTCTTTTTGGGATGGAGTCTCTCTCTGTTGCCCAGGCTGGAGTGCAGTGACAAGATCTTGGATCACTGCAACCTCCGCCTACCAGGTTCAAGCAATTCTCCTGTCTCAGCCTCCCAGGTAGCTGGGATTACAGGTGTGCACCACCACACCCAGCTAATCTTTGTATTTTTAGTAGAGACTGGGTTTTGCCATGTTGGCCAGGCTGGTCTCAACCCCCTGACCTCAGGTCAACAAGCCCGGCATATTTTATTATTTGAATCCAGTGCCTTGTTGAGTATGACTATTAAAATCTGACATCTGTAGGCATTATTATTATTATTATTTTTTTTTTTTGAGACAGAGTCTTGCTCTGTAGCCCAGGCTGGAGTGCAGTGTTGAGATCTTGGCTCACTGTAACCTCCGCCTCCCGTATTTAAGTGATTCTCATGCCTCAGCCTCCCAGGTAGCTGGGATTACAGGCATGAGCCACCATACCCAGCTAATTTTTGTATTTTTAGTAGAGACGGGTTTCACCATGTTGGTCAGGCTGGTCTCGAATTCCTGATCTCAAGTGATCTGCCTGCCCCAGCCTCCTAAAGTGCTGGGATTACAGGTGTGAACTATCCTGCTTGGCCAGTAGGCACTAGTTTTTTGTTTTTTGTTTTTTTAGGCACCCGTCACCACCCCCTGCTAATTTTTGTATATTTAGTAGAGATGGGGTTTCACTATATGGGTCAGGCTGGTCTCGAACTCCTGACCTCAGGTGATCCACCCACCTCAGCCTCCCATAGTGCTGAGATTACAGGCGTGAGCCACCATGCCCAGCCAGTAGGCACTTTTTCATGTCTATTATTCATTATTATACACATTGATACTCACTGGTTTTTTTTTTTCTTCTTAAGAGACGGGGTCTCACTCTGTCACCCAGGCTGGAATGCAGGGGTGTGATAAGAGCTAAGTGCAGCCTCGAACTCCCGGGCCTCAGGCGATCCTACTGCCTCAGCCTGCGGAGTCAATGGAACTACAGTTGGGCTCCACCACATCCGACTGATTATTTCTAAATGATTTACTTCATCCACTCTTCCCACATGAGTAGGGCACACCGTAGGCTTTCCATAAATACCTGTCAAAAGCCTACACGAAGGAATTAATTACTGGTAAGAATGACCTTCCACCATGCCTACCTCGCTAAAAACTACATTTCCCTGTAAGCTTGGCGCGACGCGCTCCCACGAGAACGAGCGACAATTACTTCCCACGGCCCCGTGCCGCCCCCTAACCGCCGGTGCCACAGTGATTGATGGGAAGGTAGTTCTTACGCGCGTAGGCCGGCCTCTAGCGACCTGAACCCAAACTAAATTTCCCAGCAAGCAGCGCGCCGGCCTGGGAAAAAGGGCAAGATGGCGGACTCTGAAGAGGTTGTTTTGCCGCTGACTGCTGCTTCCACTGCACCAATTTCATTCGGCTTCACTCGCACGTCTGCCCGAAGGCGGCTGGCCGACTCAGGAGACGGCGCGGGGCCATCCCCGGAGGAGAAGGATTTCTTGAAATCCGTGGAAGGAAGGGAGCTGCAGAGGTGACGCGCCGGGTCTTTCACACCTTGGAAATCGCTGCGGTGGTCGCAAGCGGGAGGGAGGAATCTCAGTTGTTTGTCTCGGTGACAGTGGCCTGTTAAACCTGAAGCACAGCCTGAATAAATTCGTGGAGGCCAGAAGGCGGGAGTTCATAGGAGGGGTGGGGAAATTGGACCTGATAGCCGTGGGAATTGTGAAGAGAGCGTGTATTCCTGAGAAGAAGTGTCTTTAGGACTTGAAGACACTGAGGTGTGTGCGTTCTGGGAGAAGGAAAGGTTGGGAGAATGACAGGACCTCTAGTGTCTAAACTGAAGTGGCGGGGCTTCTCCGATGTGGGGAACGGGATGGAGATGCATATTCAGGTTAATGGAGGCCACCATCAGTCTAATGAGGAGAGGAGAGTCCGAGGGGTCTGAGGGAGGGATTTTCAGAAGAGAATCAGGCATCTAGGAAGCTGTTTGGGGAGCTGGGGAGAGTCTGGGCTGAAGATAGTGATTTGCGAGTCATTGTGGAAGCCGGTCTTGGGTTTAACAGAGAGTCCAGGAATTATTTGTCGAAGGCACTGACATTTATGAGTTGGGCACACTAGGGGAGAGAATCCAAAGAATGGACGACCAGAGAGGTACAGGAGATCCAGACATGGAGTAGGGAAGACATGGTCTGTGGGGCTGGGGGTGAGTTTGGCTGTTGTGTTTTCTCTGAATGAAGGAGTGTGACTCAGAACCCACTGACCCTGCCACTCACCCAACCTCACCCCTCTGTGTCCACATCAGTGTGAAGCCCCAGGAAGCCCCCACGGAACTCATCATCCCTTTGATCCAGAGTGGCTATCGCAGGCAGCCACCAGCCCCGTCCCCTGGGCCATCCGCAGATTCTGAGGCCTTGGTGGATGGGGTGCTGTCCCAGGCTGTGAAGGAGCTCATTGAGGGTGAGTGATGCCCCTTTACCCTACCCCAGTGAAGGAAGAAGGTGGAAGGATAGGGTGGGACCTCATTGCTCCCTCCTGTTCTTCCCTTAGAATCCAAGAAGTCTCTGGAGGAGAGAGAGAATGCGCATGTCAACCCCACGCTTGCTATCCCCATGATCCAGAAAGGATGCACCCCCAGCGGGGAAGGGGCAGACAGCGAACCCCGGGCTGAGACAGTGAGCTGGCCCCTTGTCCCCCTTCTGCCCCAGCCTTTCTTTGCCCTGTCTGCCACGCTGTGTCCCTGCACGTAGCAGGGAAAGTCTGTGTGTGCTAGAGGCCCGCCACCTGCCCCTTCTCTTGCCATCCTTTTCGGAAGCATTACCAAATGAATCTGGATACCTGGATGCTAAAAAAGTACTTGAATCCTAGGATTATCTGAATGAGATGTGCAGCAAAGGGAACAGGAAATGTAAAGGCCCTCAAGGTAGACACTGCCTAGAGTGTTTGCTGACACCAAAGAGACCAGTGTGACTGAAGTGGAATGAGTGAGGGGAAGGGATAGTAGATGAAGTCAGAAAGGAGACAGGGTGCTAGACCAGGCAGGGCCTTGTAGGCCATTGTGAGGACTTTGGCTTTTACTCTGAGTGGGGTGAGAGCAGGGACAAGCCCTGAGCAGAGATGAAATATGATTTATAATTTGACAGCATCCCCCTGGCTGCTGTGAACAGAATCATTAGTGAAGGTGGAAGCAAGGGGCTTAGTCCAGGCTAGAGATGCTGGGGGCATAGACCAGAGTGGTCTGGAAGGATAAGCAGGGTTTAGTAAGAGAGGGAAGAACAAACAGAGTGAGTACTCCTGTTGGTAGCAACAGCCTAAGCAATGACATAGTAGCAGAAAATCGGTGTGGCAACTTGTATCTCTGGAGTGAATGTGAAAGAGTGATGATGGGAGGTGACAAGGGAAGAGGTTAGAGGTGTTTCTACAGAAGTAACCAAGTCTGTCTTTCATACCCGCAGACCTGACTTTTCACCTTTTCTTTCATAAATTTCTTGCACTGCTTCTTTGGAGTCTAGTTCTCCTACACCTGCAGACCACTCTCCCTTTTGACTGAACTGTTATTTCCTTCATCTTTTTTTTTTTTTAACACAGTCTTGCTCTGTCATCCAGGCTGGAGTGAAGTGGTGCAATCTTGGCTCACTGCAACCTACCCCTCCTGGGTTCAAGCAATTCTCCTGCCTCAGTCTCCCGAGTAGCTGCAGTTACAGATGTGCGCCACCATACCTGGCTAATTTTTGTATTTTCAGTAGAGACAAGGTTTTGCCATGTTGGTCAGGCTGGTCTTGAACTCCTGACCTCAAGTGATCCACCCACCTTGGTCTCCCCAAGTGCTGGGACTACACCTGTGAGCCACTGTGCCCAGCTCCTTTATCTTTAAAGAAAAAAAAAGATCCCACTTCACTCTTCATCCTTTCATCCTGTTCCAGCTTTGGCCTCATTCCTCTAATTTTTCCCTCTATAAACCTCCTCCTGCAGATTTCCGCATCTCAACTGACCAAAATTTCATCCATCCTTCCTCTCACTCAGCTTAAAAACCTTGGAGACAGCTGGGCATGGTGGCTCACACCTGTAATTTCAGCAGTTTGGCAGGCTGAGGCAGGCGGATCACCTGAGGTCAGGAGTTCGAGACCAGCCTGGCCGACACGGTGAAACCCCATCTCTACGAAAAGTACACATATTAGCCAGGCATGGTGGTGCACGCCTGTAATTGCAGCTACTCAGAGGCTGAGACAGGAGAATCGCTTGAACCCAGGAGGCGGAGGTTGCAGTGAGCAGAGATTGCACAATTGCACTCCAGCCTGGGCCACAGAGCAAGACTCCATCTCAAAAACCAAAAACAACAACAACAAAATCTTTGGAGTCATTCTCAATTCCCCTCTTTATTTCATGCCCCGTCCAATCTGCCAGCACAATTCTATCATCTTTTTTCATAATGACACCCAGAACTGACCACTTCTCACCACCACCAATACCACCACAAAGGGCTGAGCCACCAGCATGTCTCATCTGGACTATTATAGTAATTTCCTCACTGGTCCCTCTTGTGGCTCCCACCTGGCTCAGGGTCCTCTGACTTCTGCCCAGCTTTCCTAATTTAGTCTCTTCGCCACCCTTCTCTGCTCTCTACTCTCACCATCATGGTGACTTTCGTGATACTCCTCACACCTACCAAGCCTTGTCTGGCCTCAGGGCCTTTGCTATTACAGTGCTTTCAGCTTGGGACACTTTCTTCTCATATCCTCATGGCTCCCTCTGCTGTTATCTCAACCCAGTGGCACTCCCTCTCCATCCCTCTGCATCCTCTTACCCTGCTTTCTTGTTCTTTACCTCACCACCTGACACATCATGTTCTCTGTGTTTTATTTATAGTGTGTCTCCAGTACTAGACTAGAAGCTCTGCAAGGGTAGGGGTTTTTGTCTGTTTAGTTCACTGCTTCATCCCCAGTACCTAGAACAGTATTTGCCATAGATTAGGTGCTTTATATTTGTTGAAGGACTGAATATGGAGGAGTACAGTGAGGGATGGAAAGAGGAAATCAAAAGTCACCCTTGAGCTGATTGGAAAAGACACATAGCAAGTCACACAGTGGGTGGCAGCAAGTGCACTTCAAATAGAGGACCCAATATAAGTAATACTGACCCTCCTTCCTCTGCCTGAACCTGTAGGTGCCAGAGGAGGCCAATTATGAGGTGGTCCCTGTGGAGGCCTATGGGCTGGCCATGCTGCGGGGCATGGGCTGGAAACCTGGCGAGGGCATCGGTCGCACCTTCAATCAGTGAGTTCTGGGATGGGGTAAGGGGACAGACAGATCAGGCTGTGATCAAGATCCCCAGGATCACTGCCAAACTGGAACCATCCAGGCAGGGAGGGAGGATACATTATTGCCCTAACTAATTCAGCAGCTCCTTCCACTACTGTGTTTTGTTTTATTTTATTTTTATTTTAGCCACAAAGGGAGAGGAATGTTTTGTTTTGTCTTCTTTTTTGAGATGGAGTCTCACTGTCGCCCAGGCTGAAGTGCAGTGGCGTGATCTCAGCTCACTGCAACCTCTGCCTCCTAGGTTCAAGTGATTCTCCTCCCTCAGCCTCCCGAGTAGCTAATTTTTTATTTTTAGTAGAGATGGGGTTTTACCATGTTGGCCAGGCTGGTCTTGAACTCCTGACCTCAGCTTATCCACCCGTCTTGGCCTCCCAAAGTGCTGGGATTGTAGGCGTGAGCCACCACACCTGGCTTCCACTTCTGTTTTAAACTCCCATTTGGCCTTCAGAATACTGTAATAGAATCCTATTTTTATAAAGTTTGCCTCTGGGGACATCAATTTCCTCATCTGAAAAATGGGGATAGTAATACTGACTTCACAGGTCTGTTGTGTGAGTTAAATGAAATTATACATATAGGCCAGGTAGTGGCTCATGCCTGTAATCCCAGCACATTGGGAGACTGAGGCAGGAGGATCACTTAACCTTGGCAGTTTGAGACCAGCCTGGACAACATAGGGAGGCTCCATCTCTACAAAAGATTAATTAATTTTAAGAAAAGAAATTATATACGTAAAGCACATACAGTAGGTCCTGGCCCCAAGAAAGCATAGACTAAACATTTACTATTGTCATGCAGACTTACTACCCTTTCTTTGCAATTGCAAACTCTGAAGAATTCTGAAAAACAAACATTTTTTCCTAAGCCATTGGTAGCCAAACATGACCTGAATTGGTATCGAGTATTTTTTTTCTTTTGACATGGAGGCTCTTTGTTGCCCAGGCTGGAATGCAGTTGGTGCAATCTTGGCTCACTGCAACCTTGACCTCCTGAGTTCAAGTGGTTCTCCTACCTCAGCCTTCTGAGTAGCTGGGATTACAGACATGTTCCACCATGCCTGGCTAATTTTTGTATTTTTAGTAGAGATGGGGTTTCCCCATGTTGGCCAGGCTGGTCTTGAACTCCTGACCTCAGGTGATCTGCCAACCTCGGTCTCCCAAAGTGCTGGGATTACAGGCATGAGCCACCATGCCCAACCATGTCGAGTATTTATAGTCTGTTTCTCCTGCTTGTTGTGAATATTCATATGATTTCCCCTGTAGACATAGTATATTTGGTTACAGTGATCTGCCTCTGATCTTACTGTAGATAGTATGTAATAGATGGTATATGCAGCATGTTACTAGGTTGAATCAAATGAAATTGCTGTTTCTGTGGGTCAAAAACAGTCCTAATATGAGATCAGAAAGGGCATCCTTGAAAATGTTGATGGGGGCCAGACATGGTGGCTCATGCCTGTAATCCCAGCACTTTGGGAGACCAAGGATGGTGGATCACCTGAGGTCAGTTCTGAGATCAGCCTGACCAACATGTGAAACCCTGTCTCTACTAAAAATACAAACATTAGCCAGGCATGGTGGCATGTACTTGTAACTCCAGCTATTCAGGAGGCTGAGGCAGGAGAATCACTTGAATCTGGGAGGTGGAGGTTGCAGTGAGCCGAGATCGAGCCATTGCACTCCAGTCTGGGAGACAAGAGCAAAACTCTGTCTCAAAAAAAGAAAAGAAAAGAAAATGTCGATGGGGTAGAGTTTGGTCAGGGAGAGGAAATAAATAAGATGTTGAAGACTGTCGCATTCTCTCCAGCAAACCCATATTTCTCCCTGCAGAGTAGTGAAGCCCCGTGTCAACTCACTGAGGCCCAAGGGATTAGGGCTGGGTGCCAACCTGACCGAGGCCCAGACCTTGACCCCTACCGGCCCCTCCCACATGCCAAGGCCAGATGAGCAAGGGAAGGATAAGGAAGATCAGCCTCAAGGGTTGGTGCCGGGAGGAGCTGTAATGGTTCTTTCTGGCCCTCACCGAGGCCTCTATGGGAAGGTAAGGAACCAAGATAGCCCAGGAGCCCAAAACAGGCAGCAGGGAATGTTGATCTGAGGGTCAGAGGGAGGAAGACTTGGGTTTGAGGTAGAAAGGCTGGGAGTTCTAGTCTTTTAGGCCTGCTTGGCCCACTGCCACACTCAGTAACCCAGGATCACTTGCTGGCCTCTGTGAGCCTCAGTTACCAGTTAAAAGGAAAAGAATGTCATATGCCACAAGTCCCTGAGGATTAAATGCTTAAAGGATCCAAGGAAGCCCCACAGTTAGCTGAGGGAGACACAGGAACCAGACCTGGTCCCACTTCTTAGGGGTCAAAGTCTGGTCGGGGAGACAGAGGAAGCAGGCCTCTTAGAGGTGAGAGGTGGACAGCTTGGTCCTAGGAATGTGGGTGGAGTCCACAATCCCTACCTAACTTCTTCCCCTCAACACTTTAGGTGGAAGGCCTCGATCCTGACAATGTTCGGGCCATGGTTCGTCTGGCTGTGGGGAGCCGGATGGTGACTGTCAGTGAGTACTGCCTACGGCCAGTCTCCCAGCAGGAATTTGACAAGAACGCCTTGGATCTCAGTGAGTGAGCCTCTTGTAGAGCTAGGGGAGTTGGCAAAGCATTCCTGGGGATGGCAGGGCCTGGCTTATGGAATGGTTTTAGATCTGCAGCAGGGAGGGTCAGCAGTCTGCCTGACAGGTGTGACTTCCAATCAGAGGTCAGGAGGTAAGAATGGACATAAGTGACTTATTCCATTTGATTGGAGAAAGGTGGATGTCATACCCCTTGGTCTGTAGCCTGTTTCTGAGTGGGAAGAAACAGGTACAGAAATCAGTTCCTACTCTCAGGATCTTTGTCCATTTGGGGTGGTGAACCTCTCTTTTACTAGGGAGTGAGAACTACTAGGATTAGTGTATGACTGAGAAGAAAGGAATTCTAGGCAGACAGAATAGCACAGGTGAAGGCGTTTCAGTAGGATGGGGCAGTTTGGCAGATGGGTACAGACAGAGCTCTCAGGGAATCTCTAGTCAATGTTAGGTAGGCATTGTTGCTGTAGGCTAGGGCAGCTGTGGGAGGGTTCCTGAAGGAAGCCGAAATGGTTGAGAGGTCAGGGAGAGGCATTCTACTAGCAAATGCATGAGGGGAGAGAGGGACACTTTGGCAGGTGGAAGGTGGCCCTAGGCTGAGACATGGCCTTGGAAGGAAAGGCAGTGAGACACTGAGGCTCTGTCCTGGTTCTCCTAACCGCTTGAACAGGCCAGGTAAGGAAAACTTCCTTCCCTAGGGCAACAGAACAGAACTGCCTCATTACAGAAGACCCTCCGGAATCAAGAACTCCACATCCAGCAGGACAACTCAGAGAGGAAGCGGAAACACCTTCCAGGCCGGTGGGACTCTGAGCATGTGGGAGGGGGCAAGAGGGAAGGGCTGTGAGTAGGCTTGAGCAGCCAGGAAAGGCTTTCAAGGCAGGGCAGGCTCATAGAAGGAACTGGGAACCGCATTGTGGGTGGGTTTCATAGCATAGACAAAGGGAGGGAGACTGGAAAGTGCATCTGATGAAGAGCTAAGCCTGGTGCTGCCACCTTCTCCACAGACAGAATGGGCTTACAGCCAAGATTGAGAAAGCAGCCCCCAGGAGTCGGCACTGGCTGCACAGGGACCTGCGGGTGCGGTTTGTGGACAAGATGTACAAAGGCGGCCAGTATTATAACACCAAGGTGGGAACCCTACAGCCTGAGTCCCCTCCCTCCCCCAGGGACTGGGCCCCCTTAGCTCTCTAAAAATCTCACATCCCCCTGACCTGTATCCCCAGATGATAATTGAAGATGTCCTAAGCCCAGATACCTGTGTATGTCAGACAGATGAAGGCCGAGTCCTGGAAGGTGAGTTTGAGTGATTGCAGCTGGAGCATGATCATCCTGGAGGTTGATCAAGAAGAGTGTCTTAGGCCCAGAGCCTGGCCCAGGCAAAGCTGGGAGGTTGGGCAGAGTTCAGGTATTTTGCAAGGCCTAGCATCCTCTTACAGAACATTGGACACTTCCATTATGGTAGTTATCTTGAGCCCCACACTCCCGGTCTGCCAAGTTTTCTTTTTCTTTCTTTCTTTCTTTTTTTTTTTTTTTGAGGCACAGTCTTGCTCTGTTGCCCAGGCTGGAGTGCAGTGGCATGATCTTGACTCACTGCAACCTCTGCCTCCTGGTTTCAAGCGATAATCCTGCCTCAGCCTCCTGAGTAGCTGGGACTACAGGCAAGCGCCACCACACCTGGCTAATGTTTGTATTTTTAGTAGAGATGGGGTTTCACCATGTTGACCATGCTGGTCTTGAATTCCTGACCTCAAGTGATCCTCCCGCCTTGGCCTCCAAAGTGCTGGGATTACAAGCCACTGCGCCTGGCCTCCATCTATCAAATTAGCATGGAAATTACTTTCTTCCTCTTGTGATTGGTACCTTGGTGAAGGGATGTGTATTGAGCTCTCAGTGCAGGGCAGGGCTTAGAACATGCCAGCAATAAACGATGGCTGTTCTTATCACTACCACCACATGGACATCCTCCCTTTATTATAGTGATTTTTATAAACTACTCCTTAGGCTTCCTCATCTGTGAAATGGATGTGGTGGGACTCTATCTGTCAACAGGGCATAGAGTGGCTCCAGAGAATACAGGAAAGGCCCTTCTTTTTTTTTTTTTTGAAATGGGGTCTTGCTTTATCACCTAGGCTGGAGTGCAGTGGCACGATCATGGATACTGCCACCTCGAATTCCTGGTTTCAAACCATCCTCCCACCTCAGCCTCCTGAGTAGCTAGGACTCAGGCATATACTACCATGCCTGGCTAATTTTAAAATTTTTTGTAGGCTGGGTGAAGTGGCTCATGCCTGTAATCCCAGCATGCTGGGAGGCCAAAGTGGGTGGATCACCTGAGGTCATGGATTTGAGACCAGCCTGACCAACAGCTCAAAACCCTGTCTCTACTAAAAATACAAAATTAGCTGGGTGTGGTAGTAGGCACCTGTAATCCCAGGTACTTGGGAGGCTGAGGCAGGAGAATCATTTGAACCCAGGAGGCGGAGGTTGCAGTGAGCCTAGATTGCGCCATTGCATTCTAGCCTGGGCAACAAGAGTAAAACTCCGACTCAAAAAAAAAATTTTTTTTTTTTTTTTTTTTTGTAGAGACAAGGTCTGACCATCTTGCCCAGATTGGTCTCAAGCTCCTGGGCTCAAGAGATCCTCCCACCTCAGCCTCCCAAAGTGCTGGGTCTAGAGGTGTGAGCCACCACACCTGGCCAGGAAGGGCCCTTCTGACAGGACCCCGGTTGGGCTGGTCCTTGCTGTGGGCCTCACTCCCCTCTCCCTTACCTGTAGGCCTGAGGGAAGACATGCTGGAGACACTGGTTCCCAAGGCAGAGGGCGACCGTGTGATGGTGGTGCTGGGCCCACAGGCTGGAAGGGTGAGTCTCAAACCTGGCAGTGGAGGTTTGTGGGTCATTCACAGCCTGTAGCAGGGTCTAGGCTGGCCTTGCTGATTTCACTTCACCTCTGTTCCAGGTGGGACATTTGCTGAGCCGGGACAGAGCACGGAGCCGGGCTTTGGTGCAACTGCCAAGAGAGAATCAGGTGGTGGAGCTTCACTACGATGCTGTCTGCCAGTACACGGGCCCTAGTGACACAGATGAAGACTGACCCATGGGACTCCTCCCATCCCCTAGGCTGTTACCAGTTCTGTACAGTATGAGGAAGTTGCCTTCAAGAAGGTGGGAAGATCATTGTTCCATCCTCTACTTCTAGTGCAGTTCTGGGACAAGGACAAGGGACATGGATGGATGAACCAGTAGGGAAGCTAGAAACAAACCCAATATTTACCAGAATTTAGGGTATAATAAAAACCATTTCGGACACTTAATAGAAAGATGTAGCAGGCTAGGCACGGTGGCTCACGCCTGTAATCCCAGCACTTTGGGAGGCCGAGGCGGGTGGATCACGAGGTCAAGAAATCGAGACCATCCCGGTCAACATGATGAAACCCCATCTCTACTAAAAATACAAAAAATTAGCTGGGCACGGTGGCGCGTGCCTGTAATGCCAGCTACTCAGGAGGCTAAGGCAGGAGAATTGCCTGAACCCAGGAGGCGGAGGTTGCGGTGAGCTGAGATCGCGCCATTGCCCTCCAGCCTGGGTAACAAGAGTGAAACTCCGTCTCAAAAAGAAAAAAAGATGTCTCTAGCACTGCTCAGAGGGCAAATTTTAAAACTAAAGTCTGGGTGAAAGATTTGCTAGTTTTACAGAAAGATTTGTTATCTTAAACTCAAGCTGGTTTTTCTATTTTCATGTAAATGACTGGGATGCTGTCTTATAAAATCTTCCAAGTTCATGTTTGTGAAATAAACATTACATGAGAGTTTAAAAAACAAAACAAAAAAAAAAGATGTAATCATAGGCCGGGTGCGGTGGCTCAAGCCTGTAATCCCAGCACTTTGGGAGGCCGAGACGGGTGGATCACGAGGTGGACAGATCAAGACCATCCTGGTCAACGTGGTGAAACCCCGTCTCTCCTCAAAATACAAAAATTAGCCGGGCATGGTGGCACTTGCCTGTAATCCCAGCTACTCATCAGGCTGAGGCACAAGAATTGCCTGAACCCAGGAGGTGGAGGTTGTGGTGAGCCGAGATCGCGCCATTGCACTCCAGCCTGGGTAACAAGAGCGAAACTCCATCTCAGAAAAAAAAGAAAGATGTAATCATAAGTGGTATCATGAGCTGCGAGTTAAGGTGGGAACTGAGTTGACTGAGGTGGGAACCATTTCATTTTTCAGCCTTGCTTTCCTGCCCAGGGTACAGGACAAGTTAAAGGACTCATTTGATTATGAGCTCACTCTTGGGATATAAAAACTATGAGCTTAGGCACAGTGGCACATGCCAGTAACTCCAGCAGTTTGGGAGGCTGAGGTGGGTGGATCACTTGAGGCCAGGAGTTCAAGACCAGCCTGGCCAACAAGGGGAAACCCTGTCTCTATTAAATAAAGTATGAAAATACAAAAAATTAGCCAAGTGTGGTGTTAAACGCCTATAATCACAGCTACTCAGGAAGCTGAGGCAAGACAATTGCTTGAACCCGGGAGGTAGAGGTCGCAGTGAGTCCAGATCATGCCACTGCATTCCAGCCCAAGGGACAGAGTTACACTCTGTCTCAAAAAAAAAAAATCTGACTCTTGACTAGATGCTGTGGAATCTGAAGTACTAGGTCTCTGAACAACTTCCTGAGCAAGAATTCTAGCAACTAGCAGCAGAGTCTGCTTTCACTCTCAGGTTAGAGCAAGACCCCAGAGAATATGCTGAGCCTGGGGTCTTCCTCTATTATGCTGTTACGCAGACTGGAGTGCAGTGGTACAGTCATAGCTCACAGCAGCATTGACCTGGGTTCGTGATCTTCCCGCCTCAGCCTCCCAAAGTGCTGGGATTATAGGCATGAGCCACCACAGCTGGCCTCTGGCTTATATCTTTTTAATCTTAGGGAGGATGTTCCCAATTTCTCATATCCAGTAGTCAGTTTCCTATGCTTTATGCACTTCACCCTGTCAAGAAGGCCTCCTCCTTTCTCCAGTCATAATAAACCAGCCTTGGGTAGCGCCTTCAAGAAGAGCTAAAGCTCCCCAGGGAATGGCACTGGGCTCTGTCTCTGCCCTGTAACACAACATAACCCAGCCATTTCACACACCCTCCATCTCCTCCCTGTGCCACAATGCTGAAGTAGATAATCAGCTTCAGATTTCCTGGAATTCATCTTTCTCCTAAGCCTACGCTTGAAAATGGGGCCCCGAGTTCTTGAATATGGCCCTTTGTCCAGAACACCTACCTCCAGGCAGAGCGCCTGGTCTCTCCTGACAGGCCACTGGGACTTTTTGTGCTTTGCCTTGAAAGGAACCCTGCTGATCCCCATTTTGAGGACAGGGTTCCTTACATTCAGGGAAGTGTGGACAATATAAGGAGGCTTTCTCAATCTGCCCCTTGTTCACTGTGCACAAACAAAGCCTTGTATCTGAAGATCCTTTGAATCTGTGCAGTGTTCTCTCAGCTTGCTGCCTGGCATCTGCCTGCTGCCAAAGTTGCTCTTGTGGCAGTAGTTACTGCAGCAACAGCTTCTGTGAGCCCGAGAATTCTCTACAGGCCCCTCACAAGCTGGGGACTATGACCTGTACAATTTGTCCAGACTGGCTTTTTTCACATCACAGTGATTGAGCAAGATGTAGATTAAAAGGCATCTGCCTCTTCTGCCGAGCCTCCAGAAGTTTCCTCAGCAGGAGGCTGCTTCTGTTAAAAGTTTTCCAGACTTAGCCTTGAATTTGTAGCAGCAGACTCAGGAAGCAGCTTCTTTGCCTTTCAAAGAGAAGTCAATTATTGAGGTGATGGAGGCTGCTGCCGGGACTGTGCTTGGTGGCAGATATGGACAGGTCAGCCCTTTTTTTTTCTTAACTTTTTTGAATATAATAAAGACAGGGTCTCACTATATTGCTCAGGCTGGTCTTAAACTCCTGGGCTCGGGTGATCTTCCCATCTCAGCATTCCAAAGTGCTGGGATTACAGTCATGGGCCACTGCACCCAGCCTCTCAGCTTTCTCTCTCTCTCTCTTTTTTTTTTTTGAGACGGAGTTTCACTCTTGTTGCCTAGGCTGGAGTACAATGGCGCAATCTTGGTTCACTTCAACGTCCGCCTCCCAGGTTCAAGCGATTCTCCTGCCTCAGCCTCCCAAGTAGCTGAGATTACAGGCCCACGCCACCATGCCTGGCTAATTTTTGTATTTTCAGTAGAGATGGGGTTTCTCCATGTTGGTCAGGCTGATCTCAAACTGCTGACCTTGTGATTTGCCTGCCTTGGCCTCCCAAAGTGCTGGGATTACAGCCGTGAGCCACTGCACCCCGCCTCAGCTCTCTTTTCTAACATTCCTTCCTCATTCAAGGGAATGCTCCCCTCTACTCCCACACTGAGGCCACCTCTTCATCTCCATGTCTGCAGCACCATGAAGAGGAATGACATATCTAACAACTTAAAAGCTATCTAAGTGGGGATGGGTTCCCATCAAGTCCCCTATCACCCCAATTCATTCAACAAACATCTCTTGAGCCCCTAACTGAATGTCAAGTATTATCCTGCATGCTAGGGGAACAGTGTGGAGTAAATCACTTAATATCAAGACCCTACTATATGCCAGGCAGCATCACGGGTACTGAGTATGGAGCTATGAGCAAAACAAAGAACCTTGCCCTTATGGGGCTGATGCTCCACTGGGGCTGAGACAGTGAGTAATAAGCAGAAGTAAATGATGGAGGAGGATATTACAAGAAGGTAAGAACCATGGGGGAAAGGGGCAGTATTAATAGGATGGTCACGGAAAGCCTTAGGGAGGTGACATTAAGCAAAGGTATTAAAGGAAGTAAGGGATGGTCATGCAGCTATCTGGGGAAAGTGGTCGAGGCAGGGGAAATGAAGTGCAAAAGCCCTGCAGTAGTGCTGTTGCTGGTGTGTGTGAGGAACAGCCAGGAGGCCAGTGTGGCTGCAGGGGAGTAAGAGAGGGAGAAGGTAGGAGGTCAGGTCTGGTAGATCCTGTAGTGTGTAAGGTCAGTCCACTGGAACTACTGTGGCTTTTGTTGTGACTGAAGTGGAAATCATGAGAAGCCTCCGTGTAGCCACTGCCAAAGACTACCAGTTGATAACTCCCTGCTTGCAGTACACTCCCCACCATGTGCACACAGAACTACACTTACTAAATACATTTGTCCCTCAGTGCTTTGGTCAATCTAGCTGATTTCCACTGTTGGGAACACATCATTTTCCTGCCCAGCAATGCTTCCCCTTTTTTTTTTTTTTTTTTTTGAGGCAGGGTCTCACTCTGTCTCCCAGGCTAATTGTGCAGGGGCCCGATCATGGCTTACTGCAGCCTTGCTCTCCTGGGCTCAAGCAATCTTTCTGCCTCCCAAGTGGCTCAGATTACAAGTGTGTGCCACCACGCCCAGCTCATTTTTTTTTTAATTGTTAGTAGAGGTCAGGGGCACTGGCTCACACCTGTAATCCCAGCACTTTGGGAGGCCGAGGTGGGCAGATTACCTGAGGCCAGGAGTTTGAGACCAGCCTGGACAACGTGGTGAAACCCCATGTCTACTAAAAATAGAAAAATTAGCCAGGTGTGGTGGCACACACCTGTAATCCCAACTACTTGGGAGGCTGAGGCAGGAAAATTGCTTGAACCCAGAAGGCAGAGGTTGCAGTGAGCTGAGATCGTGCCACTGCACTCCAGCCTGGGTGACAGAGCAAGACTCCATCTCAATTTAAAAAAAAAAAATGTTCTTCTTTAGAAAGAAAGAAGAGGGAAAAAAAATGGCTGGGTGTGGTGGTTCAGGCCTGTAATCCCAGCACTTTGGGAGGCTGAGGGTGGGCGGATCACTAGGTCAAGAGATCGAGACCATCCTGGCCAACATGGTGAAACCATGTCTCTACTAAAAATACAAGGCCAGGTGCAGTGGCTCATGCCTATAATCCCAGCACTTCGGGAGGCAGAGGCAGGCAGATCACCTGAGGTCAGGAGTTTGAGACCAGCCTGACTAACATGGTGAAACCCCATTTCTACTAAAAATACAAAAAATTAGCCGGGCGTGGTGGCACGCACCTGTAGTCCCAGTTATTTAGGAGGCTGAGGCAGGAGAATCGCTTGAACCCGGGAGGCAGAGGTTGCAGTGAGCCAAGACCATGCCACTGCACTGCAGCCTGGCAACAGAGACTCCGTCTCAAACAAACAAAAGAATTTTTTTTTTGTAGAGACACGGTCTCACAGTGTTGCTCAGGCTGGTCTCAAACTCCTGGGTTCAAGCAATCCTCCTGCCTCAGCCTCCCAAATCCCAAATGGGATTACAGGTGTGATCCACCTCTCGTAGCAGCAAGGCTTCTTCCTGTGGGGTGTGCCCTTTATCACTATCAGTGGAGTACTTGTCTCAAACTTGAGAGGCAGCTTCCTTTCCAGGCCTTTGGGATCCTTGGCACTTGACTTCCACACACCCCTGGCGTTTTACCTTGCCTCTGGAAGAGTTATCAATGCCTGAAGATCACCAGACACCAGAAGCTAAAGGGGAGAAGCACTATATCTGCAGTGGACTGAATGTGGCCCCCCATCAAGCTCATATGTTGAAATCATGGCTGAGCGTGGTGGCTCACACCTGTAATCCCAACACTTCAAGAGGCTGAAGCAGGTAGATCATGAGGTCAGGAATTCGAGACCAGCCTCCCAAAGTGCTGGGTTTGAGAGGGACAAGTCATCAAACTATAACAGTATGTAATCTTTGGAAACTTGCTTTTTCCCCACTGGGCATTCTAGATTTCTTTTTTTTTTTTTTTTTTTTTGCCAGGGTCTTGTTCTGTTGCCCAGGCTGGAGTGCAGTGCTCCAATCATAGGTCACTGCTGCCTCAAACTCCCAGGCGCAGGTATTCCTCACCCCTCTGCCTCTTGAGCAGTTAGGACTACAGGTACACCCCACCACACCTGGCTAATTTTTTTAATTTTTATTTGAGACAGGGTCTTGCTGTGTTGCCCAGGCTTGTCTTGAACTCTTGGCCTCAAGCGATCCTCCTGCCTTGGCCTCTCAAAGTGCTGGGATTTTTTTTTAAAGACAGAGTCTTGTTCTGTCACCCAGGCTGGAATGCAGTGACACAATCCTGGCTCATTGCAACTTCCGCCTCCTAGGTTCAAGTGATTCTCCTGCCTCAGCCTCCTGAGTAGCTGGGATTACAGGTGCCCACCACCATCCCTGGCTATTTTCTTAATTTTTTAGTAGAGATGAGGTTTCTCCATGTTGGCCAGGCTGGTCTCGACTCCTGACCTCGGGTGATCCACCCACTTCAGCCTCCCAAAGTGCTGAGATTACAGACATGACTCACTGCACCTGGCTAGTTTTATCTTGACACTTATGTAGCAGTTGATGTGTGTGTCAGGCACTATTTTGTCCCCTTTACATTTGCAATCATTTATTTCTTTATTTAGAGACCAAGTTTTACTCTGTTGCCCAGACTGGAGTGCAGTGGCACAATCTCAGCTCACTGCAATCTCTGCCTCCCAGATTCAAGTGATTCTCCTGCCTTAACCTCCCATGTAGCTGGGATTACAGGCCCCTGCCACCACACTCAGCTATTTTTTTTTTTTTTTTGTACTTTTAGTAGAGATTGGGTTTCACCATATTGGCCAGGCTGGTCTCCTGACCTCAGGTGATCCACCCACCTCAGCCTCCCAAAATGCTGGAATTACAGGTGTGACCCACTGCGCCCGGCTCACAATCCTTTAAATCATTTAACTCCTCATAGTGGCCTGTGGGACACACAGTTACCATGTCCATTTTAGAGATAAGGGAACTGAGGCACAGGAGTGGCTAAATGATTTGCACAATAGTTCTAGCTGGCAAGCAGAGAGCCAGGATTGTAAACCAGGTAGGCCAGGCCTGAGTGTACGTTCTCATCCCTCTGCTTCATGCCTTCACTCCCAGCTGTTGCTATGATTCCTGTTTGCCTGTAGGTGTAGCTGTTCATTTATTTCTGCTGTCATGCAGCATTCTGTGGAGTGCCTATGCAGTCTGTGTGTCCATATTCTGTTGTAACAGGCCTTTGGGCTGTTTCTGGGTTTTGTTGTTGGGAGCAATGCTGCGGTCCTCGCTCCTGCACACATCTCCTGGTCCACATGGGCATGCAGACTCTCAGAGGGGAATCTGAGGGTTATAGGGTTTGCATGTCTCTAACTTCTCCAGGTGATGCCAGACTATTTCTCCAAGTGAATGCTAGCTCAGTCCCCAGGCCTCCCCAGGCCTTAGTTTCCCTATGTATGAGGTAGGCCATTTGGAGACTTGAAGCTCTCAGATACAGGAACAGCAGTTTTGGGGAGCTGAGCAGGTCTGGGGTGTGACTGACATTCCTAGGTACCTGAAGGAGGAATGGCACATCTCCAGATGGGACCTGCAGTTCTTCCTGGAAACTTCCATGGCTCCCCAGAAGTCAGGTTCAAAGCCTCTCTCCTGAACCTAGGTTCAGAGTCCCTTCTGCAGTGGCAGTTCCAATCTCCCTCCCATGTCCGCACTCACAGCTAAGCTTCAGGCCTAGAGCGCCTCCAACCTGCTGATCAGGGCAAGCCCCAATGTGGCCTTCAAGGCCATTGCACATGTTCATTGTGACACTGCTTGCTAAGCAGTCACAGTGTGCCAGGAGTATCTCCAGCATCTGGACAGATGGCACTAAATGGGTACTGAGGGATTGAATAAGGGATCAATAATGATATCCAATTCGATTCAGTGGTTTCAGAGGTTTTTCTAAGTGCCTTCCATTAACTCATTTCACATTCACAGATGACCCCACCAAGTAAGGACTATTGTTATCCCCATTGTACTGACGGGGAAGCTGAGGCCCAGAGGAACTTGGGTGCCTTACTCGAGGTCACACAGCTTTCGAGTGGTGGAGCTGAGGAAACGTGAGAAATTGTTGTTCCCAAGCTATGAGGTGCCACATGGGGGCCAACATAAAATTCTTCTGCTTTTTCTTCTTAGAGATAGGGTCTCACCATCATTCAGGTTGCAGTACAGTGGCTCATGACAGTGACCCTATCTCTAAGTGGCTCACTGCTACCTCCAACTCCTGCGCTCAAGGGATCCTCCCACCTCAGCCTCCTGAGTAGCTGGGATTACAAGCCACTGCCACTATGGTGGGCTAATTTTTAAAAATTTTTATTTTCTGTAGAGATTGGGCTTTGCCATCTTGCCCATGCTGGTCTTGAACTCCTGGGCTAAAGCAGTCCTGCTGCCTCAACCTCCCAAAGCCCTGAGATTACAGGCATGAGCCACTGTGCCTGGCCTGTTCTCCATCTTTCTTTTTCTTCTTTTTTTTTTCTTTTTTTTAATTGAAGTGGCTTCAGAATGTTCTCCATCTTTCTACTTCTCTCTGCCTCCAGATCTATCCCCTTGAACACTAATTCAGGGGACACTAAACATCTGCTACATTTGCTGATTATTTTCTAAATTAACATTTAAAAGTTGCATATTTCCTTATCAAGGTATGCAAATGATTTTTTTTTTTTTTTTGAGACAGAATCATGCTCTGTTGCCCAGGCTGGAGTGCAGTGACGTGATCTCAGCTCACTATAACCTTTGTCTCCTGGGTTCAAACAATTCTTCTACCTCAGCCTCCCGAGTAGTTGGGATTACAGGTGCCTGCCACCATGCCCAGCTAATTTTTGCATTTTTTAGTAAAGACGGGGTTTTACCACGTTGGCGAGGCTGGTTTCGAACTCTTGACCTCAGGCTATCTGCCTGCCTCAGCCTCCCAAAGTGCTGAGATTATAGATTTAAGCCATCATGCCTGGCCGATTTTGTAAATTTTTTATTTTTTATTTTATTTATTTATTTTTTTAAGACGGGGTTTCACCATATTGGTCAGGCTGGTCTCGATCTCCTGACCTCAGGTGATCCACCTACCTTGACTTCCCAAAGTGCTGGGATTGCAGGTGTGAGCCACTGTGCCTGGCCCTTTTTTTTTTTTTTTTTTTTAAGCAAGGTCTGGCTCTATTGCCCAAGCTGGAGTGCAGTGCATGTGATCTCAGCTCACTACAGCCTCTGCCTCCCGCCTCAGCCTCCTGAGTAGCTGGGACTACAGGCACGTTCCACCACGCCTGGCTAATTTTTATATTTTTTGTAGAGGTGGAATTTTGCTATGTTGCCCAGGCTGGTCTTGAATCTCTGAGTTCAAGGGATCTGCCCACCTCAGCCTCCCAAAGTGTTGGGATTACAGGTGTGAGCCACTGTGCCAGGCTGGATTTTTGTTATTTTAGTACATAATGGAATGAGTTTTCCCATTATGGACTATAGTAATTTAATTATCATTTTAATATCACATTTCATATCATATATATATGGGTTTTTTTTGAGATGGAGTTTCACTCTTGTCACCCAAGCTGGAGTGCAGTGGCGCAATCTTGGCTCACCACAACCTCCACCTCCTGGGTTCAAACAATTCTCCTGCCTCAGCCTCCCAAGTAACTGGGATTACAGGTACCTGCCACCATACCTGGCTAATTTTTTGTATTTTTAGTAGAGACAGGGTTTCGCCATGTTGGCCCGGCTGGTCTCGAATTCCTGACCTCAGGTGATCTGCCCACCTTGGCCTCCCAAAGTGCTGGGATTACAGGTGTGAGCCACTGTGCCCAACTCATTCATACTTTTTATTACTCTCTTGATTGGCATCAGTAACTTGGAGGTAGTTTATTTTTTTATTTTTTTTTTTATTTTTTTTGAGACAGAGTCTCATTCTGTTGCCCAGGCTGGAGTGCAGTGGTGCAGTCTCAGCTCATTGCAACTTCTGCCTCCTGGATTTCAAGTGATTCTTGTGCCTTAGCCACCCAAGTAGCTGAGATTGCAGGTGTGTGCCACCAGGCCCAGCTAATTTTTGTATTCTTAGTAGAGGCAGGGTTTCACCACATTAGCCAGGCTGGTCTCGAACCCCTTATCTCAAGTAATCCACCTGCCTAGACCTCCCAAAGTGCTGGGATTACAGGCATGAGCCCGCATCCCAGGTTCAAGCAGTTCTGTCGCCTCAGCCTCCCGAACAGCTGGGATTACAGGCCCATGCCACTACACCCAAGTAATTTTTGTAGTTGTATTCATATTTGTCTTTTTCTTTTTAATATGATGCAGTCTCACTGTCACCCAAGTTGGAGTGCAGTAGCATGATCTCGGCTCACTGAAACTTCCACCTCCCAGGCACAAGTGATCCTCCCACCTCAGCCTCCCCGGTAGCTGGGAACACAGGCAGACACCACCATGCCTGGCTACTTTTTTGTATTTTTAGTAGAGACAGGGTTTCACCATGTTGGCCAGGCTGGTCTTAAACTCCTGGTTTCAAATGATCCACACACCTCCCAAAGTGCTGGGATTACAGGCATGAGCCACCACGTCCAGCCAGAGCTAGTTTCTTTTTGTGAATTTTTTTGTTTGTTTTGTTATTTTGAGATGGAGTGTTGCTCTGTTGTCCACTGCCCACTCCAGTGCAGTGGCGAGATCTTGGTTCACTGCAGCCTCTGCCTCCAGGTTTCAGTGATTCTCCTGCCTCAGCCTCCTGAGTAGCTAGGATTACAGGCGCCCATCACCACACCCAGCTAATTTTTGTATTTTTAGTAGAGACAGGGTTTCACCATGTTGGCCAGGCTGGTCTCGAACTCCTGACCTTGTGATCTGCCCGTCTCAGCCTCCCAAAGTACTGGGATTACAGGTGTGAGCCACCATGCCCGGCTGAGTTAGTTTGTTTTTTATATGTCTCCGTCAACTCTTGCTTTTCTGCACTGGATGCCAGTACTTGGTGAGGTAATACCTCAAAGATAATTTGCTTTCCTGGGCCTTCAAATAGACTTCAAGACAAAAACAGGAACTTTAATCCAGGTTTTCTGTTTGCTTGTCCACACAGCTGGAAGCAGAAGTGTTAATTTACTCTACAGTAATACAGCAAACACCAGGAACCCCCAAGAACTGGGATAGACCCCATCATCTTCCTCTCCAACCTCTAGGGGCACCAGATGAATCACCTCCTGTTTATATCTGTTTTTTCTTTTTTTCTGAGACAGGGTCTTGCTGTATCATTCATGCTGGAGTGCAGTGGCATGATCACAGCGCACTGCAGTCTTGAACTCCCAGGCTCAAGCAATCCTCCCTCCTCAGCACCTCAAGTAGCTGGGACTACAGGCACACACCACCATGCCCGTCTAATTTTTTAAGAAAAATTTATACAGACAGGGTCTCACTATGTTGCTTAGGTGGGTCTCAAACTCCTGAGTGCAAGGGATCCTCCCAACTCGGCCTCCCTAAGTGCTTGCATTCCATGTGTGAGCCACTACACCTGGCTTCCTGCTTATATCTTGTGTATTTTGCTTCTTGTCGGGAAGGTATTCCCTACAAGATCCTGATTGCCACACCTCAGGCCCTGAGTAGATAATAAGACACAAAGGTGTCTTCCACACCCTGGCCTCACTAAGTCCTACACGTAAGGAGGGTCCAGCTGCTGTCCTTTAAAACCAAACTGAGTCCAAGATGGCAAAATTTATGTTGCTATATCCTCCTCCTCCCCTCACCCTAATATCCTCATGGGCCTCTATACCCCTGACTCAGGTGCTTCCTGGGACAGGCCTGACCTAAGGAATTTCATTTCCCAACCCTCAGACCCAGTGCTCCCTTTTAATAAGAAACATTTCGGGAGGCTTCCTTTTACAATCCTGAAATGGCATTCACATTCATGTACATTACAAGTCTTGGTGGTGTGGGGCTGCCCCCCAGCACCAGACCTCTGCCCATTCAATGCCAAAGCACCCTCGCGGAGAAATTCCCAAAACACAACACAAGGGCAGGAACAGGAACAGGACCCTTGTCTGTCTGGTTCCCTGCGGTATCCCCACCGCCTAGCACAAGACCCTGCATGCAGTAAGTAAATAATTGCACAGTCTGGACATCTATGCTGTGATTTACCGCCCTCTTCCAACAAGGCTTCCCTGTCCTCTGTTCATGGCCCCTGCCTGGGGAACTGGGGAAGAAAAACAACTCAGGGTGCACAGGGGCCAGCTCCCTTGCACGGAAAGTTCTACACAGTTCACTGATGCTGTGGGCAAATGGATGCTTCAGGGGCCCTCAGTCCTTCGGGGCATGGAATGAGAACAGGGTGAGCACACAAAGCAGAGACATCTGTAGAGTCAATGACGCAGTGGTCAGAACACAAAGTCCAGAGCTGCACAGCCTGACCCTGGCCCTGGCACGTCTCAGCTGTGTGTCTTCTGGTAACCTCTACAGGGCCTCAGATCTCTCATCCAGAACGCGAAGGCAATAATAACGGTAGTTAAGGTTGTTGTGAAGATGCAGTGAAATGATTCGTCTAAAGTGATCAGGAGAGGTTGGCACATGTAAAAAGTATCCATTATGAGTAACTTGGATCAATGAACTATCATCTCTGATACCTTGATTCCCCCCATCCCTCAAGCGCCTCCCCACCCTCTTCCCTCAGACTTCCAAGTTCCACCACCTCTGGTGGATGGTCAAGAACTCAGAATAGGCGACCAACCTCCCTTTCCTTTCCCCTGCTGCAAAGCCCATCTCAGAGAGCCTTTTTGTGGCGCTCAGCTAGATCCCTGCAGAGCTAGGACAGGCTCCTGGAGCCCTCCCCGCCAACCAGAGGCCCCGCCCTACTCCCTTGAACCAGCACAGAAAAACCCCCGGCCTAGCCAGGGATCCAGAAGTCTCCTCCCAGTCCCTACCTAGCCCTCACCCTCAGCCACCACCAACTCACCCTGGACGGGCGCGACCTACCTCCCTGCACCTCGGTCTGTGTGAGCTCAGGAGTGCCCATTTCCCAATGTGTGTGCCCCTGTGGGTGTCCAAAGCCCTGTCTGTGTCTCTAGGGGTGTCCACTCCCCAGCGTGTCCGACCCTCGAAGCCCTCAGCCAGAAATGGCCCGCCAAGCGCGGGGCAGGGACGCGCGCACGGAAACGTCCACCTGGAGCCGTACCACTTGGCAGGGGCGGCCAACTCGGAAACACCTTTTTGTGTGGGAGGAGGAAGGAGCCCCTTCCCCGTGTGGGGCCCGACATGCTCGAGCCCGTCCCGTCCTCCCGGCGCCCCACCCCCGACCCTGGCGGCCCTCGGCCTCTCTCCCGCCCACCACGTTGGCCCCCGGCCCTGCGCGCCGGGCTCCCATTAGTCGCCGTACTGGGGCATGCGAACTGGGTGCCAGTCCGGTTCCCGGGCTCCCGGAAAGCCGCGTTTTGGCCGTTCCGGGTGCTGGTTCCCACACCGATACTTCGTGTGGGGTTGTTCGTCCGTGAAGGGGCAGGACAGGGTGCGCGCTGGTGGAAGTTAGTGAGGTCACAAACCGGGCCGTGGCGCCTGGTGCGGTGTGCGCTTCCACCGCAACTTTCGTAGCAAACCCAGAGGAGTTCTCTGCCTGCGCACCGTGGTTCCTGCGTTCCTTTACTGTCCAGTTTCTCACTCCGGAAAGTGTGGCTTTGACTTTGTATCTGCGGGAGTAGGACGAACACAGGGGTGTCTGGTCCTCCTCGAACCATAAATTGCAGAGCGAGCCCCCAGTGGTCTCTGGATACGGTGTATCAAAGTTACATTAATTGTACTCCTCACGGGTCCAACGTTCGCAGCAGTGAAAAAGCCCTAAGTGCCAGGGCCTTTGGCGAAGCGTAAGGGAATAAACACTTTCCCCAGTTTTTCCAGGCGCAAACTGATGGTTTTGGAGCATTAAGGTCTGGTCGGATGGGGCAGGATGGCTGCGTTGACACGTCTTATTTAATCCACAGCATAGATGAGGTGATCACTTACCTCTTTACAGGTTGAAATGTTTACATTTTATATATATGTAAGTTGAAATAGAAGTATATATTACAGGCCAGGCGCTGTGGCTCATGCCTGTAATTCCAGCACTCTGGGAGGCAGAGGCGGGCAGATCACAAGGTCAGGAGTTCGAGACCAGCCTGGCCAATAAGTTGAAACCCCGTCTCTACTAAAAAAAAAAAAAAAAATGCCAGGCGTGATGGTGGGTGCCTGTAGTCCCAGCTACTCGGGAGGCTAGGGTAGGAGAATCGCTTGAACCCGGGAGGTGCCAAGATCGGGCCACTGCACTTCAGCCTGGGAGACAGAGTGAGATTCCATCTCAGAAAAAAAAAGAAAAAGAAGAAGAAATATATATTATGAGCATTATAAAAGTATATACCAATATGTATAAATGCAGAATTTATAGGGATGTAGATGGAGCAGTGGGGACCCAACATGCTTCGCTAAGGGCCCTGGCACTTAGGGCTTTTTCACTGCTTCGAACCTTGGACCTGCTTGTGGGAAGGAGTACAATTAATCTAACTTTGATACACTGTCTCCAGAGACCACAGGGGGCCTCTGTCTGAGATTTATGGTGCGAGGACAATCAGACACCTCCTGTGCCTGTCCTACTCCTGCAGATACAAAGTCAAAGTTCATTGCCCTGAGGTGAGTCACATGCTAAAGGGAAGGGGTACTACTGATCTTTTAACTGGGTGCCCAAAATATTACTTTGTCACCCAGGCTGGAGTACAATCGCGAAGTCATAGCTCACAGTCTGGACATCCTGTGTTTAAGCCATCCTCCCACCTCAGCTTCCCAAGTAGCTTGGAGTACAGGTATGTCACACAAAACCTGGCTAATTTTTCACATTTTGTAGAGATGAGGTCTCACAATGTTGCCCTGTTGATATCAAATTTCTGTGCTTAGGCAATCCTCCTGCCTCAGACTCCCAAAGTGCTGGAATGAGCCACTGTGCCAAGCCTGTATTACCTTTTTTTTTTGAGACAGATTATCATTCTGTTGCCCAGGCTAGAGTGTAGTGGCTTGATCTTGGCTCTCTGCATCTCTGCCTCCCAGGTTCAAGCAATTCTCCCACCTTAGCCTCCCAAGTAGATAGGATTTACAGGCACTCGCCACCACTCCTGGCTTTTTTTTTATTTTTAGTAGAGATCGGGTTTTGCCATGCTGGCCAGGCTGGTCTCAAACTCCTGACCTCAAGTGATCCGCTCACCTCAGCCTTCCAAAGTGCTGGGATTACAGGCGTGAGCCTCTGTGCCCGGCAGTTTTTTTTTTTTTTTTAAAGAGAAATTACGGGCCGGGCGTGGTGGCTCATGTCTGTAATCCCAGCACTTTGAGAGGCCGAGGCAGGTGGATCACAAGGTCAAGAGATCGAGACCATCCTGGTCAACATGGTGAAACCCCGTCTCTACTAAAAATACAAAAAATTAGCTGGGCATGGTGGCGCATGCCTGTAATCCCAGACACTCAGGAGGCTGAGGCAGGAGAATTGTCTGAACCCAGGAGGCGGAGGTTGCGGTGAGCCGAGATCGCACCATTGCACTCCAGCCTGGGTAACAAGAGCAAAACTCCGTCTCAAATAAAATAAATAAATAATAAAGAGAAATTACTATTATTTGAGGCCAGGAATTTGAGACCAGTCTGGGAAACATGAGACCATGTTTACAAAAATTACAAAATATATTAGCCCAGTTTGGTGGTGCAAGCCTGTGGTCCCAGCTACTCAGGAGGCTGATGTGGGAGGATTACTTAAGCCTGGGGATTTGAGGCTGCAGTGAGCCGTGATTGTACCACTGCACTCCAGCCTGGGCAAGAGTAAAACCTCATCTCAAAAAATAAATGAATAGGACGGGCGCAGTGGCTCATGCCTGTAATCCCAGCACTTTGGGAGGCTGAGATGGCAGGCAGATCACCTGAGATCCGGAGTTTGAGACCAGCCTGATCAACATGGCGAAACCCTGTCTCTATTAAAAATACAAAAATTGGGCCAGAATGATGGTTCATGCCTGTAATCCCAGCACTTTGGGAGGCCGAGGTAGGGGGATCACCTGAGGTTAGGAGTTAGAGACCAGCCTCACCAACATGGTGAAACCCTGTCTCTACTAAAAATACAAAAATTAGCTGGGCTTGGTTTTGCCATGTTGTCCAGGCTGGTCTCAAACTCCTGGCCTCAGGTGATCCATCTGCCTCGGCCTCCCAAAGTGCTACGATTACAGGTGTGAGCCAACATGCCCGGCTATTTTTTTAAGAATGTTGTAGAGATTGGGGATCTCATCAGGTTGCCCAGCTGGTCTCGAACTCCTGGGCTTAAGCAATCCTTCAGCCTCAGCCTCCCAAAGCGTTGGGATCACAGGTTTGAACCACCATGCCCAGCCCTATGAATGATTTCAAATGCATTAGGTCCTCCTAATCAAAATTCTCTCATTCAACATTTAATTTTGAGTGCCAACTGTATCCCAAGATCAGTGTTCAGCCCTGCAGTAAACAACATGGACAAGCTGCTGCCTTCACAGAATCTCCATCCAGGGAGCAGGTGGATATATCTATCACCAGGCCATTATTGGTTACTTACCTGCAAAATAGTGAATTTAGGGTCAATTAAGTTAATAATCCACCTAACTCTAATGACATCTCTACAGTATTGTGTCTTTTAAAGTACATTTACAGCCTGGGCAACCTGGGGAAACCCCGTCTCTACAAAAAAAAATTTTTTTTGAGACAGTCTTATTCGTTCACACAGGCTGGAGTGCAGTGGGGTGATCTCAGCTCACTGAAACCTGAAATTCCCGGGTTCAAGCAATTCTCATGCCTCAGCCTCCTGAGTCACTGGGATTACAGGCGTACACCACCACTCCTGGCTAATTTTTGCGATTTTAGGCTGGTCTTGAACTCCTGGCCTCAAGTGATCTGCCTACCTTGGCCTCCCAAAGTGCTGGAATCACAGGCCTGAGCCACCACAACTGACCCCTCCTGCCTCTCTCTCTCTCTCTCTCTCTCTCTCTTTTTTTTTTTCTTTTGAGACGGAGTTTCTCTCTTGTTACCCAGGCTCGAGTGCAATGGTGCGATCTTGGCTCACCGCAACCTCCGCCTCCTGGGTTCAGGCAATTCTCCCGCCTCAACCTCCTGAGTAGCTGGGATTACAGGCACACGCCACCATGCCCAGCTAATTTTTTGTATTCTTAGTAGAGACGGGGTTTCACCATGTTGACCAGGATGGTCTCGATCTCTTGACCTCGTGATCCACCCGCCTCGGCCTCCCAAAGTGCTGGGATTACAGATGTGAGCCACCGCGCCCGGCCCCCCTCCTGTCTCTCTTAACACACATTGTTGATATTCACTCAGAGTGGCTGGCAAGATATTAACTATTAGAAAGAGTTATAGATTGTAATCTCAAACCTTTTGGAAGGCCAAAAGGTTTTATCCAGGCATGCTGAAGGCAGCCTCCTCATTAACATTAGCATAGGAAAGAGAGACGATTAAAGGCCTTACCCAACACCCATTTGTCTCCACTGTGTTTACTCTTAATTTTGTGCTGGGTGGCCCTCTCTGGAAGATCAAAGGGAAATTACCTGTTAATAGTATTTACCTAAAGCTTTTATCAGTCATATAACTATTCTCTTAACCGTGTTAATTATCCACAAGTGTGTTAACTTAGAATCTCTGTTGTAAAATCTTGACAGAATAACTGTGTGGATGGACAGAGGGTCTTGGTCCCTTGGTTCATTTCGCCCTCTGAAAGCAGCCAATGGCCATCCCTAGTCCACTTGGATCACTGAAGCAGGTGTGAGAGTACATTCACTCATCCGTCGTTGAGTCAGAGGCTGCAGGACAGACTTCCGCAGGTGGTGGTTGATGTCTCAGGTGGTGACCCCGACATGATACCCGTCACAGCAGGCACTTGAACCTGGAGCAAACCGACATGATCATTGCTGTGAGGAAGGGCGGGCAGACCTCCCAAGACCAGAGAGTAAAGAGGACCATGCAGTCAGGTCAAGAAGTCAGTAAGTCATTGGTACCCACTGGGGATTGCCAAGCTCGGGGAGGCATTATTTCAGGCAAGGGATTCATCATGGGACTGCAATAATCAGCTCAACAGATAAAAGTACAGAACATAATTCAAGCAGCTGTTTCCCAAGGCCCATGGTTCCAGGCAAAGAGCACGCTGGACAGAAAGCTTTGGGAAGAAATGGGGAGAAATCATGCACAAAGGCATCTAATAAATAAGAAAAAAGACAGAGGAAACGCTCCAACTCTACGAATTTGTTTTAAGCAAGAAGCATTACAGAAAGAACTCCTAACCTGCCCAGTAATTAATAATCAGCAAGGCAATCAGGTGTATGTTTCTTTAAAAAGATAAGAAAAAAGGCATTGCAGGCCAGACCAGCTCGGCTGAGCAAAAAGAAGTAAGAAAGTAAAAAGACTCTGGCAGGAAAGCTCCGCCTAAGGCCAGCAGCTGCGCCCCAGGCCGGTGGTGGGGAGCCAGCAGCACAAGTGGAAAGCAGCGAGTGGCCCCTGGGCAGGGCCAGCACTGCTGCCATCCAAAGACCTGCGCGCTGCTCTCCAAAGGTGTCCCACAGTGAAATTTCGTGTGTTCTTGTATACAAGCAACATCCCAAATTGTAATTCTCTGCTAAGATTTAAGTTAAATTTAAGTATGTGTAAAACCTTTTTCTTTTTCTTTTTCTGGTTTTTTTTTTTTTTTGGAGACGGAGTTTTGCTCTTGTTACCCAGGCTGGAGTGCAATGGTGTGATCTTGGCTCACCGCAACCTCCACCTCCTGGGTTCAGGCAATTCTCCTGCCTCAGCTTCCCAAGTAGCTGGGATTACAGGCACGCGCCACCATGCCCAGCTAATTTTTTGTATTATTAGTAGAGATGGGGTTTCACCAAGTTGACCAGGATGGTCTCGATCTCTTGACCTTGTGATCCACCTGCCTCGGCCTCCCAAAGTGCTGGGATTACAGGCATGAGCCACCGCGCCCTGCGTAAAACCTTTTTCTAATATTAGCCACTGTTGTTATTCCAACTCTAATCTTAACGTGGCTTTTTTAGAATCAGTCTAAGTAAAACAATAACCTCTGAAGGGAGAGAAATTTCAGCTAGCCCATGAATTCGTAAGGAGCAATTAAAAGCCAGCCATTGTGTCATGAGCCAAAAGGATTGATAAAAAAAGAAAAGAAAAGAAAAAAAAATATTAAAAAAAAAAGCCAGACATATAGCTTTGCTGCTTAGTAGAAAAAAATTTCTAATGAATTAGTAAGTTGCAAAACCTGTTTTCTATCTTAAAAAAACACTACTAGCACAAGCCTTATTTACCCTTAATTTTGTAAATTTAAATGATAAATTTCAATCAGATATAAAAGAAGGCCCAGGGGCCGGGTGTGGTGGCTCACACCTGTAATCCCAGCACTTTGGGAGGCCGAGGTGGGTGGATCACAAGGTCAAGAGATCGAGACCATCCTGGTCAACTTGGTGAAACCCCATCTCTACTAGTAATACAAAAAAAAAGTAGCTGGGCATGGTGGCGCGTGCCTGTAATCCCAGCTACTTGGGAAGCTGAGGCAGGAGAATTGCCTGAACCCAGGAGGCGGAGGTTGCGGTGAGCCAAGATCGCACCATTGCACTCCAGCCTGGGTAACAAGAGCAAAACTCCGTCTCCAAAAAAAAAAAAAGGCCCACAAATTAGTTAAAAGGAAATGAAAAGCTAAGCATGTACAACCCCACATTAACCTTTAAAGGGAAAGCTTAATCCAAATTACATATTTGTTGAATTAAGAAGTAGAAATGTTGTGTCCATTTCTCAGAAAGTGAAATAAATTTGTATGTAGTGTGGTAAAAACATGTGTGAAAGACTGATTAGAGATAGTCTTTGCTCAGTTAGTAAGGAACTGTTTTCAGAACTGTTCGCCAGTTTAAAGTCCATAAAGTTGGTCAGCCTGGAAACTCAATTGCAAGATTTAAGCTACTCTTGCCTATGGCTTTAAGCACATGGTTAAAGTATATTATTTAAGTCTCTGCTACTAGAAATATTTTCAGATTTCCTCTTAAAACTTCATGTTACCAATTTCAGTTTGCCATTTTAATAATGCAGTCCGTTGCTAAGTTATGATCTTAATATCATCAAAATTCCTTTAAGGAAAGAGCAATTCGAAGCCGTGTTGCACTTCTCCATACCTAATGCTTTAACCCTGTTTGCTGACAGGTCAAGTGAACAAGGAAGAGGTGCAGTCTGGTAGAGACTGTTAAAAAGCATGCTCTGAATGAAAAGACCCTCCCCAAACAGGCTTTGTGTGAGCAACATGGCTGTTTATTCACCCGGGTGCAGGCGGGCTGAGTCTGAAAAGAGGGTCAGTGCAGGGCAGTGGGATAGACGTTGGTTTTATAGATTTGGAGTAAGCAGTGGAAAGTTACAGACGTTACAGTTTAGGGTGGTTTTTTGCAAGCTGGGAGGGGGTCATAGGTTTGCCAGGTGGGAGGGAATCAGAGGGTCTGGAGTCACAAGGTCAACCAAGGTCGGTTACAAAATCCAATGGCCTTGTCAGTTGAGGCCAGAATAAGAAACAATAGAAGAATGTGTCAGGTTAGTTAAGTGTCACAGGGGTTGGTCGCTATTCTGTTTTTCTTTTTCTTTTTTTTTAAGATGGGGTTTCACCATTTTGGTCAGGCTAGTCTTGAACTCCCGACCTCAGGTGATCCACCGCCTTGGCCTCCAAAGTGCTTGGATTACAGGCGTGAGCCACCATGCCCGGCCGCTGTTCTGTTTTTCATGATATTCCAGCTGCTTCAGGTTTTCTAATTCCAGAAGGCCCTCCAGATGTGTACATGCAGGTCATGGGGGTCACCACAGCGTCCATGGTGCCATCATCCTAAAAGACCTTACAGAGACCACATCATTCAATCACATAATCTAAGTTTACTAGGAGTCAGAGAGCTGAGACTGTAGCCCTAATTCTGGCATTAAAAACATTTCTGCTCAGCCCATAAATATAGTAACTTGGCTTACTCAGTTTATCTATTACAAAATTTTGAAGAGCTTTAATTAAGTCTAATCTTGAGCCCACAGCTCACTGCCTGATCCATTAGCTTATGGCAATGGACAAACAGACTTACAAGTAGCAATGTCACTGCTTAACCAAGACAGACAGAAAGATTAGAGCGAGAAATAGAAAGAAAGAATCAGTAAGAGAGAGAGAGAAAGAGGTAAGGAAGGCAAAGAGAGAAAGAAAGACTAGGAGAGACAGATTAGAGAGAGATAAAGAAGGAAAGAAATATTTTAAAAGTTATAGATATAAGAATGTACCCTTAGTAAGGAAGGTTATAAAACAAAAGAAGGTTAAAGCACATCCAAGTTTGTCAGTGAAAGTTGTGGAATATGTTATAGAAGGGAACTTATGCAAGCAGATTGTATAAATTTTGTTTTGAAAGTTTAAGCAAGTTTTAAAACATGAATTGTGAAAGAAATTCTGTGTGTAAACATATTGGTTGAAAGTTAAAAAGATACCATCCAGTTTTTCTATAAACTGCCAAAGTTTTTTCTTAAAACACTAACCTGTTCTTTTGCAAAGATTATTAGAAGTCTCTTAGCACAGACACAATCACTAGAATTTCCAGGACATCAGCACCAGCTAAAAGACTGTGTCCTCATGAAGGGATGGAAAGGAGAAAAAACTCAAGCTAGTCTGAGAGAGACCCTGCAGGACGATGCAACTTCCTCAGACCACACACAAGCCCCAGATGTCACCTGGAGAATGCTGAAGAGGGAAACACAGGAGGCTAAGCAAATTCCACTTAGGATTTGTTTATTTTTTATTTTTACTCTGCCTGCAACCTGTACTTGATACATTCTGTCAAGCTCATCTTCTTTTTTTTTTACACAGAGTCTCACTCTGTTGCCAGGCTCCAGGCTGGAGTACAGTGGCGCGATCTTGGCTCACTGCAACCTCTGCCTCTGGGTTCAAGCAATTCTCCTGCCTCAGCCTCCCAAGTAGCTGGGACTACAGGTGCATGCCACCACCATGCCCAGTTAATTTTTGTATTTTTAGTAGAGACGGGGTTTCACCATGTTGGCCAGGATGGTCTCGATCTCTTGACCTCATGATCCACCCGCCTCGACTTCCCAAAGTGCTGGATTACAGGCCTGAGCTACTGCGCCCGGCTCAAGTTTATTTTGTAATCCATATGTTTCTGTCCTGGTAACTTAAACTAACAACCACTTCCACTTCACAGCTTCTAACAATGCAACTGCTTAAGTAAAAGAAATTAACTTACTCCCAGTGAAGTTCCTCAGTAATGGCACACAGTAAACTGAAATGCCAAGTAACATTACAGGTCAAATACAAAAGATTCATAGTTACACTTCTAGCTTTTATAGTATCAGCCATATTCATCCTGGCTACAGCTAGCGTTGCAGTGGCATCTATTACTGAGACAGTACGAACAGCAGCTTTTATAGATAATCTGGCTAAAAATGATGGAAAGGTGTACAAGATCATCTTTCCTGGTTAGACCCCATTCCGGGGAGTTGATCTTTGGCTGGAAAAGACTGTTGGTAATTGTACTCATAATTGTCTTACGTTATTTATTAATCCTAGGATGCAAAGCCAGAGTAAAAGCAATGACTGCCTCGCCTGACAGACCCATATCTGAACAAATTAGTGGCCAGCAGACAACAAAGCCTGATATTGTGGAAAACAAGGGGGGGTAATGTTGATACTCACTCAGGGTGGCTGGCAAGATATTAATTATTATGAAAAGCTATAGATTGTAATCTCAAACCTTTTCGAAGGCCAAAAGGTTTTATCAAGGCATGCTGAAGGCAGCCTCCTCATTAACATTAGCATAGGAAAGAAATAGAGACAATCAAAGGCCTTACCCCACATCCCTTTGTCTCCACTCTGTTTACTCATGTTAATTTTATGCTGGGTGTTTTTTTGTTTTGTTTTGTTTTGTTTTTGAGATGGAGTCTTGCTCTGTAGCCCAGGCTGGAGTGCAATGTCGCGATCTTGGCTCACCGCAATCTCTGCCTCCCGGGTTCAAGCAATTCTCCTGCCTCAGCCTCCTGAGTAGCTGGGATCACAGGCGTGAACCACCAAACCCGGCTAAATTTGGTATTTTTAGTAGAGATGGGGTTTCACCATGTTGACCAGGATGGTCTCAATCTCTTGACCTCGTAATCCACCCGCCTCGGCCTCCCAAAGTGCTGGGATTACAGGCGTGAGCCACCGCACCTGGCCAAAACCATTCTCATAACCGTGTTAATTATCCACAAGTGTGTTAACTTAGAACCTCTATTGTAAAATCTTGACAGAATAAATGTGTGGATGGACAGAGGGTCTTGGTCCATTGGTTGCATTTCATCCTCTGAAAGCAGCCAATGGCCATCCCTAGTCCACTTGGATCACTGAACCAGGTGTGAGAGTGCATTCACTCATCTGTCGTTGAGTCAGGGGCTGCAGGACAGACTTTCAAAGGTGGTGGTTGACATCTCAACACATTTCCGCCTTATAGAGGTCCAGGCTCCATGCTGAGCCTGGAAGGTAATACAAAAATGAATGAGCTGAATATTGTGGATTCTGTGCTAGTTAAAGACACCCCGTGAGACCAGCCTGGCCAACATGATGAAACCTCATCTCTACTAAAAATACAAAAATTATCCCCAGCAGTTGGAATTACAGGCACATGCCACCGAGATTCCATCTCAAAAAAAAAAAAAAAATGTGGCCTATTGTGTCTCGCTTATTTCATATAGCACAATATTTTCTTTTTTGAGACCGAGTCTCTCTTTGTCACCCACACTGGAGTGCAGTGGTGCGATCTCGGCTCACTGCATCCTCCGCCTCCCAGATTCAAGTGATTCTCCTGCCTCAGCCTCCTGAGTACTTGGGACTACAGGCTCTCACCACCATGCCCAGCTAATTTTTTGTATTTTTAGTAGAGATGGGGTTTCACGGTGTTAGCCAGGACGGTCTCATCTCCTGGCCTCATGATCCACCTGCTTTGGCCTCCCAAAGTGCTAGGATTACAGGCGTGAGCCACCACGCCCAGCATAGCATAATATTTTCGAGGTTCATCCATGTATGAGTACAGTACTTCTTTCATTCCTTTTTTTTTTTCCCCACACAAGGTTTTGCTGTCGCCAAGGCTGGAATGCCGTGGCCTGATCTTAGCTCATTGCAACCTCCACCTCCTAGCCTCAAGCAATCCTCCTGCCATAGCCTCCTGAGTAGGTGGGTGCACACCACCATTCCCAGAGAATTTTTTGTAGAGATGGGGCCTCACTATATTGCCTGGCCAACATAGCAAAACTCCATGTGTACTAAAAATACAAAAATTAGTGGGGCGTGGTGGCACACACCTGTAATTCCAGCTACTTGGGAGGCTGAAGCATGAGAATCGCTTGAATCCAGGAGGCTGAGGTTGCAGTGAGCTGAGATTGCATCACTGCACTCCAGCCTGGACAGCAGAGTGAGACTCTCTCCAAAACAAAAATTTTGTTGCCGGACGCAGTGGCTTGTGCCTGTAATCCCAGCACTTTGGGAGGCCAAGGTGGGCAGATTACAAGGTCAGGAGTTCGAGACCAACCTGGCCAATGTGGTGAAACTTCGTCTCTACTAAAAATATAAAAAATTAGCTTTCAGCTTTCAGCTCAGAGGAGGCAAAGGTGCAACTTTCTTCAGTCGTCCCGAATCCGGGTTCATCCGACACCAGCCGCCTCCACCATGCCACCGAAGTTCAACCCCAATGAGATCAAAGCCGTATATACCTGAGGTGCACTGGGGGTGAAGTCGGTGCCACTTCTGCACTTGCCCCCAAGATCAGCCCCCTGGGTCTGTCTCCAAAAAAGGTTGGTGATGACATTGCCAAGGCAACGGGTGACTGGAAGGGCCTGAGGATTACAGTGAAACTGACCATTCAGAACAGACAGGCCCAGATTGAGGTGGTGCCTTCTGCCTCTGCCCTGATCATCAAAGCCCTTAAGGAACCACCAAGAGACAGAAAGAAACAGAAAAACATTAAACACAGCGGGAATATCACTTTCGATGAGATTGTCAACATTGCTCGACAGATGTGGCACCGATCTTTAGCCGGAGAACTCTCTGGAATCATTAAAGAGATCCTGGGGACTGCCCAGTCTGTGGGCTGTAATGTTGATGGCCGCCACCCTCATGACATCATAGATGACATCAACAGTAGTGCTGGGGAATGCCCAGCTAGTTAAGAAACACAAAGGAAAATATTTCAATAAAGGTCATTTAACAACAACAACAACAACAAATTAGCCAGGTGTGGTGGCCATCGCCTGTAGTCCCAGCTACTCGGGAGGCTGAGGTAAGAGATTCGCTTGAATCTGGGAGGCAGAGGTTGCAGTGAGCTGATTGCACCATTGCACTCCAGCCTGGGCAACAAGAGCGAAACTCTGTCTCAAAAAAAAAAAAAGTTTCTATTTTGTTATGCCAGCAAAGTAAAAAAAAAAAGTTTCTAGTAATTCCAACATCTGAGCTTCCTCAGTGGAAGTTTGTATTTATTGTTTTTTTTTACATATATATATTTATTGGTTTTATTTCCCTGTGTATGGGCCGCACTTTCTAGTTTATTTTTTGAGATGAAGCCTCCCTCTTTTGCCTAGGCTGGAGTGCAGTGGCATGATCTCAGCTCACTGCAGCCTCCGCCTCCCGGGTTCAAGTGATTCCCCCTCCGCACCTGCCAAGTAGCTGGGATTACAGGCACTTGCGACCATGCCGAGCTAATTTTTGTATTTTTAGTAGACCAAAGGTTTCACCATGTTGCCCAGGCTGGTCTCGAACTCCTGACCTCAAGTGACCCACCTGCCTCAGCCTCCCAAAGTGCTGAGATTACAAACGTGAGCCACTACACCTGGCCTACTTTCTAGTTTCTTTGCATTTTAAAAATCTGGACATTTTAAAGAATGTAGCAACTATGAAATTCAGATTCTCTCCTTCCCAGGGTTTCTTGTGGCTGTTGTTTGTTTATTTTTTAAATTTATTTTTATTTTTATTTTTTTATGCTTCTTGGTCAGCACCATGCTGTTTGTTTTTATTATCACTGCTGTTTAGTGACTTCTTTTTGTTTGTTTTTGAGACAGGTTCTACCTCTTGTTGTCCAGGCTGGAGCGCAGTGACATGATCATAGCTTACTGCAGCTTAAACTCGTGGGCTCAAGCCATCTTCCCATGTCAGTCTCCCAAAGTGCTGGGACTACAGGCAAGGGCTACTATGACTGACCTGTTTAGCGACTTGCCTGAACTAATTCTATAAAGTCCGTATTCTTTGTTGTGTGTGGCCACTGAAGGCCCTGCTTCATTAGCTTACTGACCAGTTAATGGTTAGGCAAAGGTTTCCTTAAATGCCTTGAACCATTACTTCTTCCAGCATTTGCCTAATGTGTGTCCGTGTATGTTGGAGCATGCCTTGAACACTCCCTCAGGTAGTTCACAACTGTACCTTAGCCTTCATTTTTTCCTTGCCCAAAGCCTGAAGGTCTTCTACAAGTAAGAGCTTAATGCCTTCTTGGTTCTTGTTGTTGAGACGGAGTCTTGCACTGTCACCCAGGTGGGAGTGCAGTGGCATGATCTCGGCTCACTGCAACCTCCGATTCCCAGGTTAAAGTAATTCTCCTGCCTCAGCCTCCCAAGTAGCTGGGATTACAGGTGCCTGCCACCACACCCAGCTAATTTTTTTTGTATTTTTAGTAGAGACAGGATTTCACCATGTTGGCCAGGCTGGTCTCGAACTCCTGACCTCAGGTGATCCACCCACCTCAGCCTCCCAAAGTGTTGGGATTACAGGCGTGAGCCACTGTGCTCCGCCTTTTCTTGGTTCTTTCTTGGGCATGCTCATAGCCCTGTGCATGCACGTGCATATTGCCTTCCAGATTTCCAGCAATGTGTCAGAAGTTTTCATGGACATCTTATTCCCCAACATTCCCTTTCAAGATTTTTGGTCAGCTGCTTGTTTACTCCAGCTCTTATCACCATCTCAAGCAGCTATGAGGCTAAACAACTGCCACTGATTTTGTGTGTGTGTGTGTGTTTTTTTTAATTTTGAGACTGGGTCTCGCTCTGTTGCCCACGCTGGAGTGCAGTGGCACAATCATGGCTCACTGAAGCCTCCATCTCTTAGGCTCAAGCAATCCTCCTACCTCAGCCTCTGAAGTAGCTGGGACTACAGGCATGCACCACCACACCTGGCTAAAAGCCATCTCAGCAGTCTTTTCACCTTTGCCTCCCAAAGTGCTGGGATTACAGGCATGAGCCCCCACACCTGTCCTTGAAAGGATTTTTCCTTTGACTTTCTGAAATCCTCTCTTGGTTCTGCTCCTGCCTTGCTGGCTTCTCCTACTCAGTCTTGCTAGTTCCTCCTGGTTCCCCAGAGCCCTATATCTTAGCAATGTCCCAAGGCTTAGTCCTCTAACCTTTTCTTTATGTACATTCACTTGCTAGGTGATCTCTTTTATTTTTTCATTTTTATTTATTTATTTGACACAGAGTCTCACTCTGTCGTCCAAGCTGGAGTGCAGTGGTGCAATCTCAACTTACTGCAACTTCTGCGTCTCGGGTTCAAGCAATTTTCCTGCCTCAGCCTCCCAAGTAGCTGAGATTGTAGGCATGTGCTACCATGCCCAGCTAATTTTTGTATTTTCAGTAGACAGAGGGTTTCACAATGTTAGCCAGGCTGGTCTCTAACTCTTAACCTCAAGTGATCCACCTGTCTCGGCCTCCTGAAGTATTGGGATTATGGGCAAGAGGCACTGCGCTGGGCCGTTCTTTGTCTTTTTTTTTTTTTTTTTTTTTTTTTGAGACTGAGTCTCACTCTGTTGCCCAGGCCAGAGTCCAGTGGTGTGATCTCAGCTTACTACAACCTCCACCTCCCAGGTTCAAGTGATTCTCTTGCATCAGCCTCCCGAGTCACTGAGATTACAGGGGTGTACCAGCATGCACAATTAATTTTTGTGCTTTTAGTAAAGATGGGGTTTTACTATGTTGGCCAGGCTGGTCTTGAACTGCTGACCTCAGGTGATCTGCCCACCACTGCCTTGAAAAGTGCTGGGATTACAGGTGTGAGCCATCCCACCCGGTCCCTTCTTTATCTTTTAAATAAAATCAGTATACTGATGGCTCGTAAATTTGCACTGAGAAAATAAAACTAGGCTGGGCACCATGGTTTATGCCTATAATCCCAGCACTTTGGGAGGCAGAGACAAGAAGATAAAGACCCTGTCTCTAAAAAAGAAAAAAAGGAGGTGGGGCACAGTGGCTCATGCCTGTAATCCCAGCATTTTGGGAGGCTGAGGGGGCCAGATCATTTGAGGTCAAGATTTCGAGACCAGCCTGGCTGAAATGGTGAAACCCCATCTCTACTAAAAATGCAAAAACTAGCCGGGCATGGTGGTGCACACCTGTAATCCCTGCTACTCGGGAGGCTGAGGCAGGAGAATTGCTTGAACCCAGGAGATGGAGGCTGCAGTGAACAGAGATTGCACCACTGCACTATAACCTGAGCAACGGAGACTCCACCTGGGTGGGGGGAAGGAAAAAAGAAAAGAAAAATAGCCCAAGGGCAGTCTGAGCTATGTAAAGTATGCAAAATTTCTCAGTCCCAGAGAGAAAGGAGCATCTCAGCTCAGTCACATCCTTTACCCACCCACCCACACCCGGGGCAATTGTTTAAAGAGATGTTGTTACATAGGAGCTGGGTGCAGTGGCTCACACCTGTAATCCTAGCATTTTGGTTGGAAGAGGTGGGCAGATCACTTGAGGTCAGGAGTTAGAGACCTGCCTGGCCAACATGGTGAAAGAAACCCTGTCCTTTACTAAAAATACAAAATTGGGCCGGGCGTGGTGGCTCACGCCTGTAATCCAAGCACTTTGGAGGCCAAGGCGGGGCAGATCACCTGAGGTCGGGAGTTCAAGACCAGCCTGACCAACATGGTGAAACCCTGTCTTTAAAAAAAAAAAAAATAAATAAATAAAAATACAAAATTAGATGATCATGGTGGCTCGAGCCTGTAGTCCCAGCTGCTCAGGAGGCTGAGGCAGGAGAATTGCTTGAACCTGGGAGGCGGAGGTTGTAGTGAGCCGAGATTGCACCACTGCACTCTGGCCTGGGCAACAGAGACTCCGTCTCAAAACAAAAAAAGATACGTTGTTACTGAATAGCTTCCTCACCCATTATCTTCAAAAATTCCTGAAATTTGCGATACAAAGAACAATGTATAGACAATCAATAGCTTATATTATTTTTATTTATTCAATTATTTATTTTGAGATGGAGTCTCACTCTGTCACCCAGGCTGGATTGCAGCAGCATGATCTCAGCTCACTGCAACCTGCACCCCCCAGGTTCAAGCAATTCTCCTGCCTCAGCCTCCCAAGTAGCTGGGACTACAGGTGTGTGACACCATGCCCAGCTAATTTTTTTGTATTTTTAGTAGAGACTGGGTTTGGCCAGGCTGGTCTTGAACTCCTGACCTCAAGTGATCCTCCTGCCTTGGCCTCCAAAGTGCTGGGATTACAGGTGAGAGACACAGTTCCTGGCCTTTTTAAATTTTATTTTAAATTTTTTTTTGAGATAGGGTCTTGCTCTGTCAACCAGGCTGGAGTGGGCAGTGGCAAAATAATAGCTCACTGCAGCCTCAACCTCCAGGGCTCAAGCAATCCCCCAGCCTCAGCCTCCCGAGTAAATAGGACTATAGGTGTGCACCACCACCCTTGGCTAATTTGTTTTTCTTTTTTTTAATATAGAACTGGTCTTGCTATGTTGCTCAGGCTGGTCTTGAACTCCTGAGCTAAAGAGATCCTCCCGCCTCTGTCCTCCAGCCTGCTGTTCCTTCTGCTAGGAATGCTCCTTCCCCTCATATCCACAAGGCTCACTCCCTCACTTCCTTCTCTGCTCAAATGTCACCTTATTCAAGAAGCTTCTCTGACCACCCCAAATATAGTAATCTCTACCCCAGCCCTTCTTACCTCCTATTTCTTTTCCACTCCATGGTGTGTGTGTGTGTGTGTGTGTGTGTGTGTGTGTGTGTGTGTGTGTTTTCATCTTTTTCTATCAAGGACAAAAATATTGTTCTGCTTCCTGTTCTGTTCCCAGCATCTTCTAGTATGATGTGCCTGGTATGTCGTAGGCACTCAATAAATACTTTTCCTATACATGAATGAATGAATGTTCAATGAAGAGTTATTATTTCACTTTACAACAGTGAGCTAAAACATATTTTAGTTATGAAATGAAGGCACACGGAAATCAGGATGCTGCTTTTTAAAACATCAGAGTAAAACTTACTTCCTCAATCCACAAACTTAATTCATTTTCTGGGATGCATTAGAGAAAGGTATGTTTAGTGACTCACACCACAAAGGCCAATTGTTCCAAGGTGTCAGAGGCATTTGAACCAGAGCAAATCTATCTTGAGTAAAGGCCGGGTAAGATAAGGCTGAGACCTACTGGGCTGTATTCCCAGATGGTTAGGCATTCCAAATCACAGGATGAGATAGGAGGATGAGACCTTGCTGATAAAACAGGTTGTAGTAGAGAAGCCGGCCAAAACCAAGACAGTGATGAAAGTGACCTCTGGTCATCCTCATGGCTCATTATATGCTAATTGTAATTCATTAGCATGCTAAAGACACTCCTACCAGCACCATGACAGTTCACAAATGCCATGGCAACATCAGGAAGTTACTGTATATATTCTAAAAAAAGGAGGCATGAATAATCCACCCCTTGTTTAGCATATCATCAAGAAATATGGCCAGGTAAGATGGCTCACGCTTGTAATCCCAGCACTTGCAGGAGGCCAAGGCGGGCAGATCTCTTGGGGTCAGGAGTTCAAGACCAGCCTGGCTATCATGGTGAAACCCCATCTCTACTAATAATACAAAAATTAGCTGGATATGGTGGCAGAAGCCTGTAATCCCAGCTACTTGGAAGGCTGAGGCAAGATAATTGCTTGAACCTGGGAGGTGGAGCTTGGAGTGAGACAAGATCGTGTCACTGCAGTCCAGCCTGAGCAACAAGCAAGACTCCATCTCAAAAAAAGAGAGAAAAAGAAATAACCACAAAAATCACAACCACCAGTCCTCTGGGCTGCTCTACCCATGGCCAGGCATAGCAGCTCATGCCTGTAATCCCAGCACTTCAGGAGGTGGGTGGATTGCCTGAGGTCAGGAGTTTGAGACCAGTCTGGCCAACATAGTGAAACCCCATCTCTACTAAAAATATTAGCTAGCTAGGCATGGTGGCCGCCAACTGCAATCACAGCTACTCGGCAGGCTGAGGCAGGAGAATCGCTTGAACTGGGGAGGCAGAGGTTGCAAGTGAGTCGAGATCATGCCATTGTACTCCAGCCTAGGCAACAAGCACAAAACTCCTTCTGAAATAATAATAATCTTGCTTTCACTTTACTCTATGGACTCACCCCAAATTCTTTCTTGCGTGAGATCCAAGAACACTCTCTTGAGGTCTGTATCAGGACCCCTTTCCAGTAACAAAGGAAGGGCACTAATATTAAAGCTGGCTCAACTGGGTCTGAGCAGAGTAATTTTTATCTCAGAGATTTGTGTTTTGGGTGTGCATTTTCAGTTTAAATTAGAAGCTGTCTCCCCAGTTTTAAAAAAATTCATGTTTTGAGGAAGATTTTCTCTGAGATATAGATACAATTAATTTGTACAAGTCTGGAATGCCTGAACTTTCATCCAAGTTTCCACAGGTTACTAGGTCATTGGAATACTGTCCTTTTCATTTTGTATATTTATTTATTGTTAGAGACAGGGTCTCACTCTTTGTTACCCAGGCTGAAGTGCAATGGGCCCATGATGGCTCACTGCAGCCTCCACCTCCTGGGCCCAAGCAATCCTCCCACCTCAGCCTCCTGAGCAGCTGGGACTGCAGGCATGTGCTACCATGCCCAGCTAACATTTTTGTTTGTTTATTTTATATCCAATGTGATAGTAGAACTTTTAAAATTATTTGTAGAGGCAGGGTTTCACCATGTTTCCCAGGATGTTCTCCAACTCTTGGGTTCAAGCAATCTACTTGTCCTCGGCCTCCCAAAATGCTGGGATTACAGGTATGAACCACTGCACCCAGGCTGCTGGTTCTTTTTATGCCTAGTAATCTTTGCTGGGTAACAGAGATTGTCAATTTTACCTTTTTAGAAGCTGGGTCTTTTTTTATTCCTATCAATCTTTGTTATTCTTGTAGATTTTTTTGTGTGTGTGAGATAGTCTTTCGCTGTCACCAGGCTGGAGTGCAGTGGTGCCATCTTGGCTCACCACAACCTCCGCCTCCTGCGTTCAAGTGATTCTCCTGCCTCAGTCTGGGATTACAGGCATCCGCCACCACGCCCGGCTGATTTTCGTATTTTTAGTAGAGACAGGATTTCACAATATTGGCCAGGCTGGTCTTGAACTCCTAAACTCGTGATCCACCTGCCTCAGCCTCCCAAAGTGCTGGGATTACAGGCATGAGCCACGGCGTCCGGCAATTGCTATAAATGTTTTTTTTGAGACAGAGTGTCGCTGTTGTTACCCAGACTGGAGTGCAATGGCATGATCTTGGCTCACCGCAACCTCCGCCTTCTGGGTTCAAGCAATTCTCCTGCCTCAGCCTCCCGAGTAGCTGGGACTACAGGCGCGCACCACCATGCCCAGCTAATTTTTGTATTTTTAGTAGAGACTGGGTTTCACCTTGTTGACAAGGATGGTCTTGATCTCTTGACCTCGTGATCCACCCGCCTTGGCCTCTCAAAGTGCTGGGATTATAGGCGTGAGCCACCGCGCCCGGCCTGCTATAGATCTTTTAGGGTCTTTTTTTATTATTTGTAAAGTGAGCCTGGAGCAATACTAAGTCTAGGGCTCGTTATTCCCCACAACCGCGACAAGACCTTCCTGTGTACTCTATGCCTTGTGAATTAGGAGTTTCCAGTCTGGGTGGGAAACAAGCACTAAAACATCCCAAGTGGGAGCAAGCACTATTTTCAAAAGCTCCATGTGAATGTCAGGACCTGTTCCTCCTATCCACTTGGATGGTTCTTTTCCTGGCCTTTAGTAGTTGGCTCATATGCATGTGTTAAGTACTCTGCTAAATACTGAAGGGGGACCCTTTGCAGATCTCTGTGATTCTCTGTGCTCCTCTCTCCTGACATTCTGTCCTTTAAACTCTGGCTGCCCTTGTCTCTCTGGACTGCCTCAACTTAGGGAGTCTACCAGGTGCTGCCTCAGTTTCCCCTTCCAGTGCCATAGCATGGAAGCTCTCAGGCAGTGTGCTGGGAGAGTTGTAGTGCTCACCTTGTTTCCTATCTTTCAGGGATCAATGTCCTTTGGTGCCTGACTAATGTCTTAAGAATAATTGTTTCCACGAGGCACAGTGGCTCAGGCCCATAATCTCAGCACTTTGGGAGGCTGAGGCAGGAGAATCACCTCGAACCTGGGGGGCAGAGGTTGCATCGAGCCGGGATTGTTCCATTGCACTCCAGCCTGGGTGACAGAGAATCCATACCCCCCCCAAAAAAGAAACATTGTTTCATGTATTTTGCTTTTTTTTTGTGGGGGGTAAAGTTGGTTGTTTCCCGTGAGAGGACAAATTTGGGCCCTGTTATTCCACCTTCACTGAGAGTGGAGTGTATGACATCTTTTTTTTTTTTCTTGTAGAGACAGAGTCTTGCTCAGGCTGGTCTCAAACTCCTGGCCTCAAGCAATCCTGTGTATTATTTCTTAAAGTTTAATTAAAAATCCTTCCAATACAAGTCATGGCTCCAAAAAAAAAAAATCCTTCTAGTATGCACATAATTTGTGGCTTTTTTTTTTTAATTAAAGACGGGGTTTTGCCATGTTGGACAGGTTGGTTTCGAACTCCTTACCTCAAGTGATCCACCCGATTCGGCCTCCCAAAGTGCTGGGATTACAGGCGTGAGCCACCGTGCCCAGCCTTTTTTTTTTTTTTTTTTTTTAAGCTTTATCATAATAGGACCTCTTTTTTTAAATAAAAAACCCACAGCATTCATACCTTTTACCATCAAATGCTATTTTGCATTTTGTAAAAATAAAAAGAGGCCAGGCGCGGTAGCTCAAGTCTGTAATCTCAGCACTTTGGGAGGCGAGGCGGGTGAATAACCTGAGGTCAGGAGTTCGAGACCAGTCTGACCAACATGGTGAAACCCCTCTACTAAAAACACAAAAATTAGTCGGGCGTGGTAGCGGGCGCCTGCAATCCCAGCTACTCCGGAGGCTGAGGCAGGAGAATCGCTTGAACCTGGGAGGCGAAGGTTGCAGTGAGCCGAGATCGCGCCACTGTACTCCAGCCTGGGCAACAGGGCAAGGCTCTGTCTCAGAAAACAAAACAGAACAAAACAAAACAACAAACCCCAGAGCTAGCTGGGTTGGAGGCAAGGTGGGGAGAAAGAAAATGAAATCCGTTTCTTGGCTTCCAGAGCCAAGGAGGTTTCTCCACTTTCAAGGTCTCCAGGTCCGCCCCCGCCTGGAGTCCCCAGGTCCGCCCCCACCTGGAGTCCCCAGCACCCCAGCATAGCCCCTCTGGAAGCCTGGAAGGCCTCTGTGTTGGGAACAGGGGCCGCTACTCTCGGCCGCCGCGGAGGTCCGCGTCCTGTTCGCCGGGGAGGTTTACTCCCCTATCGCGAGTGACCGCGGCGCTGAGGACTCGGCTGGTTTCGCTCAGCGGGGGGCAAGCACGCTCGCTCTCACCACCCTTCCCGGTTCCCTCAGACAGCCTCGGCCTTAGGGAGCCCCCTTTGCCTCCGGTCCCCCAGCCGATCTTCCGCAGCTCCCCGCGCCCTCCCGGGAGGACCCCGCTGTCACCGGCGATGCTCCGAAGACCCGGGATCTGGGCGAGGAAGGCGGTGGCAACCTTTTTCCAGCTGGGGTGAGTCATTTCCTGCAGCAGGCTCCCTCCCCCGGAAGTGGGGCCCTGATGTAAACACCCGAGTCGGGCGCCAAGGCCCGGGAGGTCAGAAAACCGGGCCGCAGGCGGCACTGACAGCTGGGGCCCGGGACAGGGACACGCGGAGGTCAGGACGGTGAAGACGGCCGGAAGCTGGAGCACGATCCCAGGGTTGGTTGAGGTCTGGGGGAGGCTGGGAGTCTTCCGAGTAAAGGTCTAAGGCAGAGGTCTTAAGTGGGTGCTGGCTTTGGGACGAGCATACTGCTGGTCTTGGGAGAGGGGTGAGGCATCCCGGACAGGGTTTGGGGTGGCTCGGGGGTTTGGAATTGAGGTGCAAAAAAGGGGTCTTGAAAGGTGTAGCTGTCCAGAGAATAGCGACAAGGCAGAGCTGTCCAAAGAATGTGCATGAGGCATTCCAGTGGAGGGTGTAACCAAAAGAAAGGGAGGAGATTTGGACTATTGGAGGATGGGGAGGGAGTGTGTCTGGGCAGAGGTCTTGGGAGTTGAGGGTTTGAAGGGAAGTTGGGGACTGGGCAGGCATCTTAGGGGTTGAGGTTCTCCTAGGCAGGAGTTTTGGATGCTTTGTTTTGGGCAAGGGTCTTGAAAGGGTAAGGGTGCCCTGGGGCAGGGTCTTGGATAGGGGTCTATTTCTAGAAGGGGAATATTAGGGGGATGGGTGAGGTTCCTGGGGTTGGGTCCAGGCCAGGTTATGTTGGAGTCAAGGAAAGCAGAACACAAAGATGTCCCAGGGTGGAAAATTTAGAGTGCTAGGGGAATCCTAGGATAGAGTCCCCAGGGCATAAGCAGACCTAGGGAAATGTCTAGGCTGGCCCTGATGGTAGTTACCAAGGCATGAGAAGGGGTCATCCCAAGTAGGCATGGGATCCTGAAGGGGTATGGGGAAGCCAGTAAGGGGGAAAGGTGTGAGAGGACTCTGGGGTGATGGATTAGGTTGGGGTAGAGCTAGAAAGGTATGAGAGGAATTCCTGGGGATGGCAAACCAAGCATAGAAGTCTCAGGGCCAAGTCAGGGAGGTACAAGAAGTGGATGTCCTGGCCAACTTTCCTCTATTTATTGATAGGTAGAGTCCAGTGCTAGGTCAGGTGTGAAGATGAGAAATGGGTTTGGAGTGGTTCCAGGCCATGTCTGGCATTGGGGTCAAGATTGGCTGGGGGTGGGGAAGAGATACCACGGGGGCACCCCCATCACATTACTTCCTGACAAGTCAATGAGGGCCAGCATGTAAGGAGTAGGTGTGGGGTCCACGTCAGTGTAGTCCTGGAGCTGGCCAAATCTGAAAGAGGGAGGGTTCCTGGCCACGCTGTCTGGGATCTTGGGAGCTTAGAGCAGAGATCCTGGGACTCTCTTTTTTTTTTTTTTTTTTTTTTTTTTTGCCCAAGAGGGAGTCTCACTCTGTCACCCAGGTAATGAGCGATGGCTGGATCTCAGCTCACTGTAACCTCTGTCTCCTGGGTTCAAGCGATTCTCCAGCCTCAGCCTCCCAAGTAGCTGGGATTATAGGCATGCACCACCACACCCAGCTAACTTTTGTATTTTTAGTAGAGACAGGGTTTCACCACGTTGGGCAGGTGGGTCTCAAACTCCTGGCCTCAGGTGATCCACCCGCCTCCCTCACCCTCCCAAAGTGCTGGGATTATAGGTGGGAGCCACCACACCCAGCCTTTTTTTTTTTTTTAATCTTTTTTGCAGTCCCTCCCATCAGTAGTTAGCAGAGTGTGGGAGGAGGAGGAAATCAGTTGGGGCAGAACTTGGAGGGGAGACTCCAGGACTTTTCTCATCTTTATCCCATTTGTGTCCAGGGAAACAATCCTGGACCATGACTCAACAGCCACTTCGAGGAGTGACCAGCCTGCGTTTCAACCAAGACCAAAGTGAGAGAGGCTTGGGCCTGTACCCTTGTGGGAGGGAGCGAGGGAAAGAGGAGTCAGAAGTGGGCCATGGGCCTACCTGGGCATTCTTTAAGGCAGTTCGGATTCCTTCCATCCCCCAGGCTGTTTTTGCTGCGCCATGGAGACAGGTGTGCGCATCTACAACGTGGAGCCCTTGATGGAGAAGGGGCATCTGGGTGAGCTGTTGGCAGGGGAGGGGCAATGGGCAGAAGAGCTGGGCTGGGCATTGGCTCCCACCTCCACTGACACCCTGGTCCCTGTCCAGACCACGAGCAGGTGGGCAGCATGGGCTTGGTGGAGATGCTGCACCGCTCCAACCTTCTGGCCTTGGTGGGCGGTGGTAGTAGCCCCAAGTTCTCAGAGATCTCAGGTAAGTGCCCTCATCCTGCCCTTTGGCCCAGATTTCTTGGATTCCTGGCCTCCCACAGGCACCCCAAGGCACTGGGAGATGAAGACATCAGAGTACTTCAGAGTCACACAGTGAGGAGGCCTACAGCTTGGAAGTCATGGATCTTATAGCTTGAGAAGCTTGGTGCTTTGTTTTCATTTTAAGAACCCTGATTGAGTGCCTCCTGTGTGCCATGACCTAGAGCTCTTACTGTGAGCATGGGACTGCCCTAAGCACTTAAATATATTAACTCATTTACTCCTCACAGTAACTCTATGGGATAAGAAGGATCATTATCCCCCTTTTTACCAATGAGGAAACTGAGGCCCAGTGCAGTTAAGTGACTCATCCAAGGTCACACAAGCAATAGGTTATCAAATCTTGGCGCCACCTTCCCAATACCCCCTTGGCTTGAGCCTCATGTGCTATCTTGCTTTAAGGGTTTTTCTTGCCGATACCACCTGGACAGGGCAGGAATTGCCCTAGGTGAGTCATGGAGCCCTAGGATTCCTCATGGAAATCTCCAGGGTGCGTGGACTAGGACCCTGCAGGCAGAAATAGTTACCAAGGGGAAGTTATAGGCCTGAGTATGAGTCCCTGTTTGGTTGCTGATGGGCTGTGAGGTCCTTGGCCAGACACAACCACTTTGAACCTCAGTTTCCTCATCTGTAGATGAATATAACAGTCTAGAATGCTTCTCTCAGGGATTATATCCACAAGTGCTCATGCTGTGCTTACTGGGTGTTTAGTAAAAGGCTAAGCAAGTAGGTTGAGGTCCCTGGGAAGCAGGCGTGGACCCCGTGTCACCAGGGTTGCCCTTACCCTAAACCTTGGCCCCGACAACCCACCCACCTGCCCAGCAGTGCTGATCTGGGACGATGCCCGGGAGGGCAAGGACTCCAAGGAGAAGCTGGTGCTGGAGTTCACCTTCACCAAGCCAGTGCTTTCTGTGCGCATGCGCCATGACAAGTGAGCCTGAGGAGGACTGGGGTGGGAGGTAGGAGGTCCCCACAGCAGGTGAAAGGGTTAGTCCTCCCTGGGCATCCCGCTGTCCCCTCACAGCCATCCTGTGTTGTGTGATACCCACAGGATCGTGATCGTGCTGAGGAACCGCATCTATGTGTACTCCTTCCCCGACAATCCCCGAAAGCTGTTTGAGTTTGATACCCGGGACAACCCCAAGGGTGAGAGGGCTCAGATACACAGGTGTAAGGGCATGAAACAGTGGATGGGGCAGAGGGGCAGAGATGAGGAAAGAAAGGAAGGGGCACACACACACACACAGAAACGGGGAAAGAGGCAGGGAGATGCTCACACTCACAGCCCCTCCATCTTTCCAGCTCCCAGCCATTTCTCCCCACCTCCAGCCCTGCCCCACCCCTGGGTGCCCCAGTGGCAGAGCAGAAACAATTTGTGAGGACATGGGCGGGTGTGTCAGGTATCCGTGAGCCTCCTGGGGCTGTCATAACAGCTTATTAGATTCCACAGATGCAGAGCAAGGAAGGGAATCTGCCTAGCTGGCGAGGTGTGCAGCCGAGCTGAGCCCCCTGCGGATTCTTTGGGTTCAGCTTATCATGGAGGGTTGAAGTCTGGTCTTCATCCAGCTCTGTCCATTCTGACATGCTGCCTCCTCTCCAGCCGCCCACCCTTCTTCATCTTCACACCCTAGGGCTCTGTGACCTCTGCCCCAGCCTGGAGAAGCAACTGTTAGTCTTCCCGGGACACAAGTGTGGGAGTCTGCAACTTGTGGTGAGACAACCAGTCGACAAGGGCGGGTAGGTGGGTGGACTGGCTTTCCCTGTGGAATCAGTCCCTTCCCTCCATACCACCTCAACCCCAGACTCCCTCCTACTCCAGGACCTGTCGAGCACGAAGCCTGGCACCTCATCTGCTCCCTTTACCATCAATGCACATCAGAGTGACATAGCCTGCGTGTCTCTGAACCAGCCAGGCACAGTAGTGGCCTCAGCCTCCCAGAAGGGTACTCTTATTCGCCTCTTTGACACACAATCCAAGGAGAAACTGGTGGAGCTCCGCCGAGGCACTGACCCTGCTACCCTCTACTGGTGAGCACAGGGTATGCATGGTGGGCTGGTGAACCCCCAACACCACATGACATGTGGACATCACTGCTGATCTGTCTTCTAGCATTAACTTCAGCCACGACTCCTCCTTTCTCTGCGCTTCCAGTGATAAGGGCACCGTCCATATCTTTGCTCTCAAGGATACCCGCCTCAACCGACGCTCCGCGTGAGTACCCCCTCCCCACCCTACTGTGTCCCTGTCCCCCTGCCCATTTACCATACCTTGGCTTAGCTAGTGCTGCCTGCAGGCTGGCTCGCGTGGGCAAGGTGGGGCCTATGATTGGGCAGTACGTGGACTCTCAGTGGAGCCTGGCGAGCTTCACTGTGCCTGCTGAGTCAGCCTGCATCTGCGCCTTCGGTCGCAATACTTCCAAGAACGTCAACTCTGTCATTGGTGAGTGGGAATAGCCCCTTGGTTGGGGGTACTGCATGGGGCAAAGGTCTGCAGGTTGGAACTGAAAGAATTTTAGGGCCATGTGAGGCTCAGCTTCATTATCAGTAAGGGGGACAGCACTAGGCAAAGGCTTGGAGGCAGATGCTAGGTCCTGAGATGCCTGAGAGGATTGGAGCCTGTGGCTATGGCAGCCTCTGACATCTTACCACCCCCCTCCCCCAGCCATCTGCGTAGATGGGACCTTCCACAAATATGTCTTCACTCCTGATGGAAACTGCAACAGAGAGGCTTTCGACGTGTACCTTGACATCTGTGATGATGATGACTTTTAAGAGCCCTGGGGGCTGTGCTAGGGACCTACAGTGGCAGACTGCAGAGATGAGCCTTGGCAGTGGGGCATGCTTGGACGCTACCTGCCAGCAAGCATTAATGGGGCCAGTGCCCACTTTCCACTCAGCAGAGCTATGTCTAAATAAAGAGCTCACTTCCCCCAGCACTTCTTGATGACTGTGTGCCCCAAGGGCCAAGCCAGGGACCCAGGAAGGCAGAGACCCCTTGGGATCCCCAACCTGGAAGAAATTGCTAGGGACCCAGAGGGAGTGGCCTAATCCAACCTGGGGATTTTTTATAAGCTTCCCAGGAACAGATGATCTCTGATGTGATGAATACGAATAAAAGGCCCTTAATGGCATTTATGACTTGACCTTAGGGGCGGGGCATGGAGTTTCCAGGAGAAATGTGACCGTCTTGGACGCTGACAGGAAGGAGGTGGAATCCAACTCGCATCCTCGTGACAGTCCCTCCTTTCTTATCTGTCTGGCTACTTTGTGCTTGAGCCGCTGGCACCGCCCGGAACAGCTCCTGCGGCGCCTCTCGCGGGGGTGGATAGCAGTGTTAAAGGATGGGAAGGTCTCGCCCCTTGGCCGAGGCTTGATTTCCCGGCAGCCTTTGCTGCTTTCCGGAACGGCGTGTTAGTTACTTTTCCGGTCACATGCATCGCCGCCCCTGCGCAATCCACCTAGGTTAGGAAAGTAGCTGCCCAACCCAGACTCCATTTCCCGGTGTGCCCCGCGGTGGCGAGCGGCGTAACGGTTGTTGTAGTCCGGCCCCCTCCTTGCTGGTCCAGCCACATTAACCGCCAGGATGTCGGAGGTGCGGCTGCCACCGCTACGCGCCCTGGACGACTTTGTTCTGGGGTCGGCGCGCCTGGCGGCTCCGGATCCATGCGACCCGCAGCGATGGTGCCACCGCGTCATCAACAACCTCCTCTACTACCAAACCAACTACCTTCTCTGCTTCGGCATCGGCCTCACTCTCGCCGGGTGAGGGAGGGAAGGAGGCGCCGGTTGGCTGGGGACGTCTGCAAGGCGTGGGGGGTAGACCCACGGATCTTTGAGGACCAGGACGGGGAACCTGAGGGGGATGCAAGGCCGGGAAGGGCGAATTCAGTAGACATGGACGGCCTGAGGGGCTTGGAAGGGAGGCCTTGAAGGAAGTGGAGCATAGTTATAAGGAGGGCCTCAGGGAGATGGAGTCTGGCTGATGAGGAGGGCCTGTCGGGGATGGGGGTCTGAAGAGAAGACCTGGGGAGGATGGAGAAAAGTGTGGGACTGAAGGGGAAAGTGTGCTGGTAGGTGAACCTGAAGAAAAGGAGGACCTGAAAGGGGAATATGAGAGTACTTTAGGGGTGTGTGTCAGGGGGTTGTAATGTGAATGATGGGGCCAGATTGAGGCCGACCCTGGAGTACTTAGGGCAGAGACAGGGAAATGGACGGTAAAGTTGGAGGGTGTGGAAGATGTACTTATTGAGGATTCGGTCTTGCAGGGGAGCCTGGCTATGATTGGAAGGTGCCAGGGGCAGGTACCTGTTGGGAACTTGGGCCCAGGAGGAGGTTCCATGGTTGGAAAGCCTGAGATGAGAGGAACGGAGAATCTGGAGGAGGGACTTGAGCAGGGCTGGAAGTTCAGAGTGGGGCTGACGACCTGGAAGAGGTTCTAGCGATGATGGATGGAGGAATCTATAGGGAAACAGCAGCCTGGAGGGGGCACTGGGAGGGGAAGAAGCCTGGAGGGGGATCCTATAAGGACTCTAGGCCTGGGGAGAGGGGAGTGTGTGGAGACAGAAGGCGTGGAAGAAGGATCTGCAGGGGCTGGGGTCAAAGAGTAGGTTGGTGAGGGGCCCTATGGGGGTAGAGTCAACAACAGTAAAGTCCAGGGAAGTGTTGGGAGCCCAAGGGTGGGGGGAACATCTAGCGGGATGGGAGGGCCTGAAGTGGGGACCTGAGGAAGACAGGACAGTGGAACTGACAAGGAGGAAATGAGAGGTCCACAGGGATCTGTGAGTCGGGAGCCCTGGCGGATGGGCCTGCTGGAGATAGGGCTGGTGGGAGAATGTGCCGGGCTGGAGTGTCCAGAGACGGGAGACTCTGGTTCTTGGGGCCCAGAGTGGGATTTGGTCCGGGAAACCGGGAGGCCTTCCCTCTGCCCGGCCGGCTAGCTTAGTTCCCTTGTATCCGCAGGTACATGCGTCCGCTGCACACGCTCCTGAGCGCGCTGGTAGTGGCGGTGGCCCTCGGCGTGCTGGTGTGGGCAGCTGAAACCCGCTCAGCTGTGCGCCGCTGCCGCCGCAGCCACCCCGCCGCCTGCCTGGCCGCAGTGCTTGCCGTCGGCCTCCTGGTTCTCTGGGTCGTGGGCGGCGCTTGCACCTTCCTGCTCAGCATCGCCGGGCCGGTGCTTCGTGAGTCTCCACTACCCCGAGATAGCTGAGAAAGCGGCCAGAGCATGCTTACAGCACCAGGCAGCCCTACCCCGTCCCTGGGTTGAGAGGGGGCTGGGAAACCCGGAGGGCCTGGCCATGCCCCCGTTAAAAGCGCCTTCCTGGACATCTTTCCCCCTTCTGGGAACGCCCCTTTTATTACCGCCTTTCCCATCTCACTCCTGGTGTTAAATGCCTTCCACTGGCCACGTCCCCGTTACCGGGATCCCTCCCTGGCCATGCCTACGTTGCCAAGCCAAGTCGGCCACGCTTTTAGGATCCGAGGCATCCTGGCCGCTCACCACTCCATTGGCCTGCCTGCGCGCCAATTCCCTTCGGTGGGCCCCAGTTGGCTGCAGGTTGAGTCTATTCCACTGACCCCTCCTCTTGGTGCCGCCCACAGTGATCCTGGTGCATGCCTCATTGCGCCTGCGCAACCTTAAGAACAAGATTGAGAACAAGATCGAGAGCATTGGTCTCAAGCGGACGCCAATGGGCCTGCTACTAGAGGCGCTGGGACAAGAGCAGGAGGCTGGATCCTAGGCCCCTGTGATCTGTTCCCAGGACCTGGAGAATACCACCCCACCCCCAGCCCATAATTGGGATCCAGAGCCCTTTTCCAGAACTTAAAACAGGAGCCTAGAGCCCCCTGCCCAAACCAAACAGGATATATGTGACTGCCCTACCCCCATGCCGGCCCCAGAGTAGGATATCCCTCCCACCTAGCCCCCGTTACCTAAGGACAAGAATCTTCCCCAGCCCTGAACCTGGGACCCAGAGCCACCTACATCTAGCCCCAAAACTGGGGCTTGAGGCCAGAGCATCCATGGTCAGTTTCAAATTGTGAACCCAGAGACACTCCCATCCACACTTCTCCATGCTCAGCCCCAAACTGGGGCCTAGTGCAAGGCACTCTCAAATCTTGAACCCTGGACCAAAGCTTTTCCAGACCCCATCCTACCTTTCAACCCAGGTCAAGACGTTGCCAAATCTTGAACTCAAAACCCAAGTGTTCCAGGCCCCTGTGTGGAGTCAGGTATCCTGACTGTTGGACCCCTGGTCCCAGGTTATCCCGACCCTCACCAGTCCCACTTGCCTCCCTCCAGCTCTGCTTAGGGATTTTTCCCCTCATCCCAATGTTCCACACCATTGACAACCAAGGGGTGGGGTGGGGACAAGCCTCGGCAGGGAATGGGGCATATATGTTAGTGTTGCTGCAACAATAAAGGCTGTTGCATTCTCAAGCCAATTGGAGCCTCCTGGGTAAACTTGCACATTTCAAAGGACAGAAGTGGCCTTCTACTTTTCAATTCTGCTAGACTCTTAGTGAATATGTGGGCTTAAGAGGTGATCTCTGAGGCCCTTCCTTGAACCTCTTACCTCTGGATCAGCATTGAAGTGCAGGGGAGGGCAGGTGCGGTGGCTCATGCCTGTAATTCCAACACTTTGGGAGGCTGAGATGGGAGGATCACTTGAGGCTAGGAGTTTGAGACCAGCCTGGGTAATATAGCAAGGCTCTATCTATCTCTTAAAAAAATTAAAACTTAGCTGGACATGGTGGTGTGCTTCTGTAGTTCCAGCTACTTGGGAGGGTGTGGCAGGAGGATGGCTAGAGTCCAAGAGGTAGAGGCTGCAGTAAGCTGTGATTGTGCCATTGCACTCCAACCTGGGCAACAGCAGGAACCTGTCTCAAAAAGCTGGGCATGGTAACTAATGCCTGTAATCCCAGCACTTTGGGAGGCTGAGGCAGGAGGAGTCAAGCCCAGGAGTCCAAGACTAACCCGTGAAATATTAGACCTCATCTCTATATTATTATTTTGAGACGGAGTCTCGCTCTGTCACCTGGACTGGAGTGGAGGAGCGCAGTGGCACAGTTTTCGCTCACTGCATCCTCAGCCTTCTGAGTAGCTGGGACTACAGGTGCGTGCCACCATGCCTAATTTTTTGTATTTTTAGTAGAGACAGGGTTTCACCATGTTGGGCAGGATGATCTTGATCTCCTGACCTCGTGATCTGCCCGCCTTAGCTTCCCAAAGTGCTGAGATTACAGGCGTGAGCCACCACGCCCGGCTTACAATTTTCTTTTTAATTCGCGGGTATAGTGGTGCACAACTGTTGTTCCAACTATTCAGGAGGTGGAGGTGGGAAGATTCTTTGAGTCTGGGAGGTCAAGGCTGTAGTGAGCCGTTATCACCACCACTACATTTCAGCCTGGGCAACAGAATGAGACATTGTCTCAAAAAGATAAAAATTAGGCTGGGCACAGTGGCTCAGGCCTGTAATCCCAGCACTTTGGGAGGCCAAGGTGGATGGATCACAAGGTCAAGAGATCGACACCATCCTCACCAACATGGTGAAACCCCATCTACTAAAAATACAAAAATTAGCCGAGTGTGACGGCACGTGACAGTAGTCCCAGCTACTTGGGAGGCTGAAGCAGGTGAATTTGCTTGAACCAGGGAGTCAGAGATTGCAGTCAGCTGAGATTTTGCCACTGCACTCCAGCCTGGCAACAGAGCAAGAGTCAAGAAAGAAAGAAGGAAGGAAGGAAGGGAGGGGGAGAGAGAGAAAGAAAGGAGGAAAGAAAAGCAAGAAGGAAAGAAAGGAAAGAGAAAGAAAAAATTTAAAAGTATAGGGAGGTTAAGAACAGAGAATCTTTATTATCATCATTTATATTATATTACCAAGAGTTATTATTTGAGGTTGGCTAGAAATCTGAGTGCAGACAGGCAAAGAAGTTGCCCCACATCACAAAGCAAGTAAAGTCAAAACAGACGACACTATCACAGGCTATTCCCAAGGTATGTTTTTTCCTGTAAAAATATATTATCTGGTCTTGACTAAAGGTGTGGGCCCTCAAGGCAAGGCAGACAGAGCAGCAACACATGGGTTCAGTTTACACATTTATTATAGAAATCCCCTTCCAGTGTGGGTAATGTCTTGGGCCCAGATCCATTGGTACAAAAAGAAAAGTTTAACACCAGGAAAAGGGGGTAGGGGAACCCCCAGCTCCAGAAAGTCACAGACAGGTATCATAGAAAACACAACTTGTGTGAGTTTGCTTAAAAAGTGGTAGATGGGGGCTGGGCACAGTGTCTCACACCTGTAATCCCAGCACTTTGGGAGACTGAGGTGGGCAGATCACGAGGTCAAGGGTTCGAGACCAGCCTGGCCAACATGGTGAAACCCTGTCTCTACAAAGAAAACAAAAATCAGCCGGGCGTGGTGGCATGTACCTGTAATCCCAGCTACTCAGGCAGCTGAGGCAGGAGAATTTCTTGAACCCAGGAGGCGGAGGTTGCAGTGAGCCAAGACCGTGCCACTAAACTCCAGTCTGGATGACAGGGCAAGACTCCACCCCACAAAAAAACAATAAGTGGTGGATGGAAGGAAAGCCAAGGAAGGTGTGAGTGGCCCGTGGCCTGTGGCCAGACCTCACCTGAGGATTTTACTGGCATCTACTGGATGCCAGGTTCAACCCCACAGCATCCCAGGACACAGCACACATATAGCCCTTTGCCCCTCCTGTGGGGTCTCCTGACTAGGGGTGGTCAGGATAGAGGCTTTGGGCACAGATGGAACTGGGCTTCTTCAGGCATCCCACCCAGACTGTAGTCCTTCCAAGTGTGGGCAGAGAGCTCACTGCCCCACTAACGCCCTGGCAATGGGTGGCAGGGACTTCTGTTCACACCAGAGTCTCCTGGCTGCCCTAAATGGCCCTGAGACCCGATATGGTCCATTTTATGGAGGGGGTTCCTGAATGGAACCTGGTTGGGCATGGGAATAGGAATGAACCCAACCAGATGAGATCACAGTTTCCCTTTTATAAAACGCCTAGTGTTGGAGGAAGACAGTGAATACCTAAGTTACAACTGTAAACAGAAATGGAGGAAGGGGCTTGGGGTCCCCATGACATCATCCCCTCTCTTTTAAGCTGGCTGAAGGCCCCCAGTCCCCAGTACAGTGTGAGAGAAGCAGGGTGTCAGACACCTTCCTGGGCCCACAGGAAGCCAGAGGCCTTGGAAGGTAAGGTTGGCACACTCCGCTCAGGACTGAGAGCAACCACATCCCAGGGCCCATCGAGGTCAGCTGTGTGCTCCCCAGACTGGAATCGTGCCCAGGCCAACAAGGGGCATATCAGAAGGGGTCAGACCAGCGTCCCTGGGGTCTGGGTGTCAGAACTGGAGGACTGCTCCCCCTCTAGCGTCAGGTCACTTAAACGAGCGCTCAGCTCCGGGGGATACAGGAAGTCCGCGTAGTATCTTTAGAAGGGTAGCAGGAATCCGGAGGACAGGGCGGAGAAGACAAGAAGAGAGGAAAAGGCAGACAAGACAAAGAAAGAGAAAGGAAGAGGCTCGTTAAAGAGGTGGAGGCAGGCATAGGACAGCAATTTCAGGCTCTGGGGCAAGGAGAGAAAAGGAAGAGAATGGCAAGGGGCATAGATGTCCCTTCCTCCCAGCACCCTGCGTCAAGGCTCATCTTCAGCCTATAACTTGATAAAGAACTGCTGCTACCAGCGCCCAAGATCCCCTCCACCAGGACCCCATGGACTAATGCAGATCATGTGCAGCAGAGTGACCCTATGCCATCGCGGCAGCTAGTTTCCTCATGGTCCAATTCATTAGCAATCATGACTAGCCATTCCCTGGCCTGGATATATTCACCATCTGCCTTAAGAGACCCCTACCCATCAGTAAAAGCACCCCCCATACCTGCCAGAGACAGGGGGTGCCGTGAAACTCCTCGAGTGTGGGAGTGGCGCCTGGCTGGGGGCCCCGTACAGCGCCTGGCCCACTTCATAGCAGCGGGCATGGAGAAAGGTTGGGTGTGACGGGCCCGCAGAGGGGAGCACAGGCCGGCGCTGGGGCCCCGCAGCCAGTCCTGAGTTCCGGATGTACCAGTCCCGCAGCCCCTCCAGGGCCAGGTTCTTGTGGCCACTGCGTTCACCAGCTGAAGGGATACGGGTGGGTGGGGGCATCCACAGCAGAGGGTTTGGATGTACCTCAGGGCCCTCAGCAGCCTCTGGGGGCAGGCCACAGGGCTTGGTGCGCGTGGCACGGGTGTGGGGGTCCTTGGTGCGGAGGAGGGGGCTGTTGCCATCAGCTGCATACACAGGTGGTGGGCCAGGGAGCATGGTGAGGAGCCCGTCCCGGCGGGAGAGCGGTCCTGGGACCTCAGCTGCAGGCAACAGCTCCCCCCAGCCTGCTCCACCGCCACTGCGGGGCAGGCCACGATCCAGGGAATAGTCCAAGAGGAAGTCCCCACACACAGGTGGGAGCCGGGGGGCACCTCGAGAGGCAGGGGCAGCTGAGCTAGGCCGGGCGGCCCGGGGAGGGTCTGGGGGCCCAGCTGTGCGGGAGGAGAAGGCAGGGGTTGGTTGGGGGCGCTCATACAACACCTCACTGCTCTTGCAGACTGGGGGGCCAGAGGCAGAGGGAGCCAGAGGGGCAGGCGGGGAGCCGGCTCCCCCACCAGCTGCCCGGTCCACCAGCAGGGCCTCAGAGCTGTTGCTGCGGCGGGTGCGAGCTACGAAGAGGGAGGCGCGATCGGAGGCAGGGTCTGCCCGGGGGAAACCCATCTGGGAGTCCTGGCTGCCGGACCACTGGCGAGAATGAAGGCCTTCAGGTCTGGAGTGAGAGGTGAGGGTCATGGGAATAGGTTCATAAAAATCAGTCAGGCCTGCAGTGCCCTCCCTACCCCACCCCTTTCTGAGCCTTCACTTTTTTTTCTTTTTTTCCTGAGACAGTCTCACTCTGTCGCCCAGGCTGGAGTGCAGTGGCACGATCTCAGCTCACTGCAACCTCCACCTCCTGGGTTCAAGTGATTCACCTGCCTCAGCCTCCCGAGTAGCTGGGACTACAGGTGTGCACCACCACGCCTGGCTAATTTTTGTATTTATTTTAGTAGAGATGGGGTTTCACCATGTTGGTCAGGCTAGTCTCAAACTCCTGCCCTTGTGATCCACCCACCTCAGCCTCCCAAAGTGCTGGGATTACAGGCGTGAGCCACGGCGCCCAGCTGAGCCTTCACTTTCACATCTCCAAATGGGCCCAGGGTTGGAAGCTGTGTGTATAAAGGTGGCAGGTAGTGACATGTAAAGGGCAGCTAAGGTTCTGTCTCAGGCTAGGGGGTTGGGAGTAGAAACGTATGGGGGAGGCCTGGTGCTGTTAGTTCCAAGGGAGGTAAAAATATGTGTAGGGACTCATAGCTAGCAGAGGAGGGGCCAAACAGGGGGCTCTTCCTAATCCAGTTGACCCCTCCTGCTTCTAAGGCCCTTCTCATGGCTCACATGGCCTCCAGGATTGAGTCTCAGGCCTTATGGCCCACATGTAAAACTCTGCCTGAATTCTATATCTAACTGTCTGTATGAACCACCTAAAGCTACTATCCCAGCAGCCACCATTCACAGAACGCAAGCCCCACAAGGATGGGGACTTGGTTTTGTTCAGAGCCTGCAGAAAGTAGGCACTCTGTTTAAGAAGAAGAGGAAAGTGGTTAAAAGCATGGACTCTAGAGTCAAACTTGCCTGGGTTCAAACTCCAGGACTTCAGTTTATTAACAAGTTACTTAACCTTTCTGTGCCTTACTGGCCTCATCTATAAAATGGGAATAACAACAGCAGCCACAGGGATCTCATGATGATTAAATGAGTTGATACCAGGTAACACACTAATTCCTAGCAGGTGGCAGGCACTCGGAATATGTTAACAAGAACTTATGTCCATGTCTTTCAAAGGCAGACATTATTATTCCCATTTCACAAATGAGGAGACAATGATCCAGAGCAAGGGAATGGCTTGTCCAAAATGCACAGAAAAGCCTGTACTCAAACTTTGGTGCTTCTGCCCCAAATCCCCACCCCATTCTCCACCGAGATGATGCCTTTTCACCTTTAGCACCCAGCCTCCCATGTCCCACACCTTTTTTTGGTTTCTTTTGAGAGGGAGTTTCGCTCTTATTGCCCAGGCTGGAGTGCAATGGCGTAATCTCAATCTCGGCTCACTGCAACCTCCACCTCCCAGGTTAAATCAATTCTCCTGCCTCAGTCTCCCAAGTAGCGGGGATTACAGGCATGCCTCACCATGCCCGGCTAATTTTTAGTAGAGACAGGGGTTTCACCATGTTGGTCAGGCTGGTCTTGAACCCCTGGCCTCAAGCTTCCCAAAGTGCTGGGATTACAGGCGTGAGCCATGGTGCCCAGCCATCCCACACCTTTTGATAATGCTGTCCTCAAGCCTCCAGTAAGAACTAATGGTTCCCTCCCCTCTGATCCTCCAGCCCACCCTCAGATTCCCCTTACTTGCAGAGCTGGGGGCCAGCGCCCCGGGTGAGGACAGGGGTGGCAGGCACACTTCGGCCCTCAAAACTGGAGGCACTCCTGGGCAGCGAGCGTGTGGGGCTAGACAAAGATGGGCAGGCCCAGGTAGGGGCCCAGGTTAGAGACTGTACCCGCCAGCAGACCCTCCGCCAGCCCAGGCTTGCTATCCCATTCCCAGCTCCTGTGAAAGGGAAGATGAGCTCATTCTCACCTGGTGGGGCTGGCCACAGAGTTCCGCCGGCTCTTCAGATCCCCGTAAAGATCTGATGGGGGTGGTTTCCATGGGGTTCGCCGCTCAGGGCTCCCCCCAGATACTGCCCGCAGCTGGTCCCAAGCCTTGGGTGGTGAGGGGCGCTCGGCCATAGAGAAGCAGCCATGGGGCTCCTCTGGGTGGAAGAGAGCAACTGGTGTAGAATTCAATGAGGGGGGCCCAGTGGGGGCAGGACAGGCTGGGGGGCAAGGCCATGGGGAGGGGCAAAGTGCTGGGGCAGGTTAAGCAGGGTGAGGAGGAGCTATGGCTAACAAGTAGGTTCTGGGGCTGCAGGGCTGGGGTGGGGTGAGGCTAAAAAGATGGGGGACCCACAGGAAGATAGGGCATGGCTAAGGAGAAGCTGAAGAAGCACAGGAAGGGCTGGGCATCAAAGGATGGGCTGATCATGCAGGATGTGGTCGGAAGGAAAAAAGGGGATAGGCTGAGGGGATGCAGGGGTCAGAGGCAGGTTTGGGGGATAGGAGTCCTCACCGTTGTCATGGCTGGCCCCAGATTCTGAGAGGGAGCTGCTCTCCGAGTGCAGAACTACGTCCTCTACAGGTTAGAGGGGGAGAAGTGGGCCTCTCACTCCCAGGCCTAGGTGCCACCCCCTTACACCACTGGGTGAGCACCTCCACTTGGCCCACCTTCTGACCAGTTTCCTCCTCACCCTGTTGCCTTCCCAAGAATCTGCTTTTACCAGAGCCCAGGACCACACTGGTTTGGTTCCTGACCCGGCAGATATTTATCAGTCCCCCTCAGTTTGCCCTTTCCAATGAGCCAGTTTGTCACAACTCTTCACATGGGTTGGGCTACTTGAGTTGTGCCTACCTCCCGGCCACTCACCCATCCCAGCCCTACCACGTCCATTCAACAGTGTCCACTCTCTCACCCTCACCAGGGGATGCTCACCTTGGCTGAGCTGAGTGAGCCGCATGCCCAGGCAGACTCCCTGGGCGGTGATCACTGGCCCCGTAGACAGTGGCAGTGGCTGGGGTGGTGGGAGCACTGGGAGGCCAAGGCGGGCCCGGACGTCCCCGAGCTGCTCCTCCAGCTCGTGCAGCCTCCGCAGTGCGTCTGCCTGGACCTGGCGCCGGCGCCGGCGCTGCTCGGTGCTCAAATCAGGGGCCAGGGCCAGGCGGCGGGCAGCTGCTGCAATCTGCTGCTGCACCGACACCTCACGCTCCAGGGCCTCAAGAGCCAGCTCCTGTCGGGCCCATCCAAATGTTGGAAATGGCCAGGCACAGGGACCTGGTGGAGCCAAACCCACTAGAGGCTGTCCTGCACTTCCAGTGGCCTATTCAGGCCTATTCACCTGCAGGTGGAACTTATTTACCCCAGGGAGGGGAGGGGGCAGGGCAGGGCAGGGCAGGGCAGGGCCTCTCTTGGTGAAGGACTGGGACTGTTTATCTTCCTGAGCATGGGAGGCCTGTCCTGACAGTTAGGGACCAGCATCCTCCCTCATTGCAGGAACCTACCTCCAGAAGCCCTTTTCCTTCTCACCTTAGCCTCTCCCTCACCTGGCCACAAGCCCCCTCCCCATACCTTCCTCCTGGCTACTCCTCTGTACCTGTCCCCTCTCCCCACCCTCTTGCTCTCCACACCCATCTGCTCACCTCAGCAGGGCACAAGGAGTGGTGTGCTGGGTTGGGGTGTGGTGGAGGGTAGGCGCGGGCTGTGGGGGGCCGCCGGCGGACCAACTGGGGCCGTTCACCAGGCTCCAACGGGCACTCAGGGGGCAGCTGGCCAGTCAGCTCCTGGTGGAGGGCAGAAGTCAGAGACTACCAAGGGTTAGTTGGAAGGATGCGGTAACACATTAATGATCCCAGAAGCTACAGAAGTCCTACCAGGAGCCTGGCCCTGCTCAGCACCCACACACGATACTTCCCTTCCTCCTCCCATTATGTCCAACAGGCAGGCGTGCCCAAATCTCAATGGCCCAAACCCCTGTGGTGGTGGGCATGAGAGGCAGGGAGACCTGCTTTGGGATCCAAAATTGTTTCATTTTTATAAAAGCGATACCATCGAGATCCTAAGTATTATATAACTCCCTTCGGGGGCTGGGGCTGCGTGGTCTGAGCTATAGTATTATTTCTGGCACACTGTGGGCATTCACAGTAAGAGGGGGAAACTGAAACTACACATCACCCTGTGCCAGTTCAGGTCTGACTGTGCTGCCAAATTTTGAACAGAACCTGTTTTCTAAGGTTTGTTGGATTTGAAATTGTCGACAGGGGATTGTGTGCCTGTATTACCGTATTTCATTCATTCTAACACAGCTAAGCTGAGCTTTGAGAAAGTGGGTGACAGAGAAAAGTGGGTGACACAGACAGGACAAGTGGTTGAACAACTGCCACCCAAGTCTGTCTATCTAGGGGACCCAGCTCCTCACCTCCCCCACCACCTCCCCGCCTGACACCCCTAGGGCCAGGCCCTTACCGCCTCCTGGAGACACACTTTGCGGAGCTCCTGAAGTTTCAGGCTCAGGGCCTCCTGTAGGGTCCGCTGCCGGTCAAGCAACCCCCGCAGACGCTCTGACTTCACCTGGGGGGCAGCCTCTCCGAACAGGGCAGCTGGACACAGAGGGAGCAAAGATCAGTGGGACAGCCAGGGCATCCTGGAGCAGCTGTGGGGCCAGGGACCAACTCTTCCCAAGCAAGCAGGTGGTGATTTAGAGCAGGGGAGGAGGCAACAGGAGGGGAAGCAGCCACCGACCTGGGGCATTGAAGGTAGGAGAGCTGATCAGCTGACCTTTGACTTCCATCTTGGTGCTGTTGAGAGGCCGTGGCTGATGGCTGGACAAAGTCTGGCAGTGACACACAGGAGCCGTTAAGGAAGCACGTCCCATGATACCCCAACCCCCAGCCCTTCCCAACTTCCCATGCCACAGCAGGGAATAAGGGGTAACCTGGGCCCCACGTGCCTGCTTGACCTGCCCTTTCAGAATCCGTGTGGATGTCTGGACCCACTTGGCCCTGGTACCTTGGTTCCCTTCGCATTGAGTGGGAGCACAGCAAGTGGGGAGCTGGGCGGACTTACAACGCCTCCTCAGAGGCCCATGGGTCACAGCCAGGAGTCTTGCCTGGGGAGGGAGAATTAATGGGACAGATTCAACCAACCATAAGAACAACAGCCACGCAGTCAGCACCTGGTTGCCTGCAACAGTTACCTACAATGCCACAGTGAATCTTCACAGCCACCTGGGAAGATTCATACTCCCATTTTACAGATGAGGAGAGGAAGGCACAGAGGTGAAATAACTGGCCCATAGCCACATACATAACCCAGGTCCACCCCCTGGACCTACACTCTTGCTCACGAGAACCGCTTCAACTCCACCAACTTCCTCATAAGTTCCCTGGTCCCTCAGGCCTCAGGGTCTTTGCCCAGGCTGTGGCTGCTGCCTGAAATGCTTTCTTCAATCTGTCACCACCCCAGCCCCTTCGTGTCACTTATCATTCTAAAGCTTAAATATCACTTCCACAGGGGGCCCCTGTGTTATATTCTCTCACAAATGGTTGTCCAACAAGAGATTATGCCTCCTGGAACATCCGCAATGATAGAAAACATTATCTGTCCCATTTTCATCAGCATTGCCAGCATCCTGAACACGGCTGTACACGCAAGTGCTCAATGAATGGGTGCCAGGTGAATGAATAAAAGACGGAGTAAATGAATGAGGAGGCAGTGGAGCCAGGGTTCAAGCCCAGATCTGTGGGTCTGTGCTTGTCCCAACTCCATTCTGTAGCTCTAGTGCAGCAAGGAGAGTGTTCACTAGGTTCACTTGACCCAGGGTCCCTCCAGCCCCTCTTCCCATGCCAGCCTGTCCTGAGCCTAGCTAGGGAAGTCCCCCTGCTGGAATTTGTAAGAAGTAAAGTCCACAGCTGAAAATAACAAACCACCTGCCTCCTGCCTCCTGCCTCCTTCTCTGCCCTCAATGCCTCTGCTGACCATGGAGCCTGACTTGGCTGGCCACCAGCCCTGCCCTTGTCCCCTCCTTTGGAGTTTGCTCCCTCCCTTCCACATCCTGCTCAGTCCCCAGCTGGGGAGCTGAGTGACATCACCTCCCACCACCTGGCCTAACCTCAATGGCAGGTGACTGGGAGGGTTTTATGGGGCCACAGAGTTCCCATCATCACCTACCTTGAACTTGGCAGCTTGTCATGACACTGTTAGCCTGGTGTGAGGAAGACCCAGCCAACCAAGGAGGCATGGGTTCAAGCCCCTTCCCCATCTGTATATCGTAGGGTGAGGCCAAGCTGTCTATAAGGTGTCAGTTTTCTCTGGAGTCCTCCTACCTGCCCCATAGGGCCTGTACCCCTCTCTTGAAGCAGTGGTGCCCTGCCTTCAATAGCAGGGGTGGGAATCAGTCCCTAAAGCCTTTTGACAAACCCAGGCCCCAGCAGAGGCATTCACATCCCCACTCATCTAAGGTCTGACATTTCCCAGCATGGCAGGAGTTTCTCCACACCCCAGCTCACTGGGGCTCCAATTTTCCCAGGCCCCTTTTAGGCCTGAGGAACTCTCATAGGGCTTCCTGGAACCTTCCTCCACCCCCATAGGAACCCAACTCCATCCATGGTCCCCTTTGCCAGCATTGTTCCCAATCCCATGCTGGGCTGCTTCAATCCTTTTATTTTATTTTATTTTATTTTTATTTTGGAGACAGAGTCTGGCTCCGTCCCTCAAGCTGGAGTGCAGTGGCACAATCTCAGTTCACTGCAGCCTCCACTTGCCAGGTTCAAGCAATTCTCCCCCTTCAGCCTCCAGAGTAGCTGAGATTACAAGGGTGCGCCACCATGCCTGGCTAATTGTTGCATTTTTAGTAGAGACAGGGTTTCACCATGTTGACCAAGCTGGTCTCAAAGCCCTGACCTCAGGTGATCCAACCGCCTCGGCCTCCCAAATTGCTGGCATTACAGGCATGAGATACCACGCCCAGCCAATCCTTTCTTCTCTAGGAGCTCAGAACATCCTGGAAGTCAAGACAGGGTCCACATAGGAACCCCAACTCCTCCCTGTCAGCCAGACCTCGAGGGACATAGCTAGAGCATGAGTCATGGGGTCACTTGGCAGGCTACACACAGGGTCAATGCCCCACACCCCCACACCCAGTTCCCACCCCAAGCCTCTGCCTCCACTCACCTGCCCTCTGCACACTTGCCACGGGGCCTGGGGCTGCCTCATCCCCACCCAGATGGAGAGAAAGCACACCCCCACTCCAATACCAGGTCTCCCCCCACCAGTGACCCCATGGCCCCTATCCTGTCCCAGGGATGAGCTGCAGCGGGAGAGCGGCAGAGAGCACCCCCACACCCACAGGCGGGCCTGGCAGGTTTTTCAGGTCTGCCATTCTGACACCACAGCCGAGAAAGAAATTCCTGGCTGTAATGACTGTTTACAACCAAGATACCTCACCTGGGTGGCACCCCAACACTTGGGGGGGGCGCATTTCCACATCCTGTCACTATCAGAGCAAATACGAACTCTCAATGTCTGGGAGCCCCCACTTCCTCCACTGTAGTGAACAAATCGGGCACAGGCAGACAGGTGCCTGAGTAATGGTTTCTCAGTAACTCAGGTCTTTCTTGGGGGGAGCTGCTGAGGGAGGGCAGAGGCTACTCCTGGCAGGGAAGAAAGGAAGTAGGGATAAGGTGGAGAAGGGGGGACTCATAATTCTCTTTTCCCTGATCCCTCCTCGTCCATTTCCGGCAGGGAATCGGCTCAGTGCCAGGAAAGGAAATTGGAGTTTTTTGGGCTTTGCCCCTCTCCGCAGGCTCTCCGTTCTTGCTGCCCCTCTCCTGCCCTGCCCTGCATTGTTGGTGTGCCTCTCCCACAGACCTGGCTCTCTTACGAAGGGAACTTCAATACACCTTGCCCCAGGTCCCCAATGCCCTCATCCCCATCACACCCTGGGCCCACTGCTCCAAGGTGCTCACCAATGCCAGAGAGCGCTGTGGGGTAGCCTCAGATACCTCAAAAATAGTTGTCTCGACCAGGCCCTGGCTCCGGCTGGTAGTGGCAGTGAGCAGCAGTGGCAGATGCCTTGGCCACCTCCTACTAGGTAATGGCCCAGCCTACCTGGCCAGGAACTGGGCCGTCCCACACCTTTTAACCCTTGCCTGTCTGTCACCAGGACTAGAGCCACCCCTGGGGTAGTCTCAGGGCCAGGTCCGCTCAGGGTGCACAGCATGTCTAAGAAAACACCCTGGGCTAGGCAGCATGGCTCATGCATGTAATCTCAGCACTTTGAGAGGCCGAGATGGGAGGATTGCTTAAAGCTAAGAGTTCAAGGCCAGCCTGTGCAACATAGTGAGACCCCCCCCCATCTCTATGAAAAAAATTATTAAAACATTGGCCAGGCATGGAGGCATGTGCCTCCTCACCCCATACACTTAGCAGAAAACTGGGAAGAAGGGCTGAGAGTGGTGGGAGCAGAAGCTCCCTCTCCTACTGCCCAAATTCCCAGAGAATTAGACCCGGCGCACTCAAGGGACACCTTGGATCTGGGCCATAGAGGTGTGGGGAGCTGTAAAGTACATGGGAGGCTTTGGGTGGATACTGGGTTTCTGTCTCTTGGCAGTAAGCATCACATTCTGAGGCCCCTACTCTTTCCTGCCAGGGAAAGGCAGTGGTAGAAGGTCTTGGGGCAATTTCCACCCTCACTGGGGAATAGTTTCCCAAGTTGGGGACAGAGTAAGTCGACCTGTCTAAGGAGAGGCCAGGCCTCAAGATCCCACCACCTTCTGTGGCTCCAGAAGAAATAATTTCAATAAAACCAAGCACAACTTATGCCCTACAAAACACTCATAGGTTTTGACCCCTCTTGGTCCCTACAAATGTAGGAGGATAGCACAGACCCAGCCTCCTCACAGCCACTTTATTTCATTTTATTTTTATTATTTTTTTAGGAAGACCTCACCCAAACTCACAGCCATTTTATAGACGTAGAAGCTGAGGCTTAGAGAGGTGAAGAGGCCTGATTCAGATCACAGTGGCAGAAGAGCAGGTGGAATCAGAATTTCTGGGGGCTGGGTCCTGGCTGGGAGGCAGACAGAGGCTACTCCTGCAATCGGGGAGAAGTAGGGAAGGGGGCTCTTGCTTCTTCACATCCATGCTGGGTCTCTCCCCTTCGGAGAGTCAGGCTTCATGCCAGAGAAGGAAATGAGAGCCTTGAGTCCCTACAATGTACTGTCCCCCGGCTCCACCACCACCACCTGGGCTCCGGGCCTGTCCCAGCACACAGCATACATCCTGTGCTCCACTCAGGACCATCTGCTCTGTGACTTCAGGGCCCAGGGCCCAAGCCCCACCCAGCCCCCTGCAATAGCCCACACCATGAGGTGGAGTGAGGAAAGCTGCAGGTGGGCCGAGGCTAGAGAGGAGCTCACTCTGAATCAGCAGTGCCCTAGACTCACACTATTAAGGCCTCCCGCCATCCCTGCCCACCTTTCTTCCTGGATGTGAGATTTCCAGCATGGAACGAAAAGGCCCCTTTCATCCCCCTCTTCCCTTCACTGCCTGGGGCTGGTAGAGGTGGGCAGCAGTAAGGTGGGCACTGGGTGTTAGTGGGGAGTGTTCTCTTGGCCACAGCCTCTCCCACCTCTTGTGGGCCATCAAGGATGTTGGGAAGGACAATAATAAAATCAGAGCCACCTGGGTGCAGTGGCTTACACCTGTAATGCCAGCACTTTGGGAGGCCAAGGTGGGCAGATCACCTGAGGTCGGGATTTCGAGACCAGCCTGACCAACATGAAGAAACCTCTACTAAAAATACAAAATTACTAAAAACACAAAATTAGCTGGGCTAATTACAGGTCACATGCCTGTAATCCCAGCTACTTGGGAGGCTGAGGCAGGAGAATCACTTGAACCCGGGAGGCAGAGGTTGCAGTGAGCCGAGATTGCGCCACTGCACTCCAGCCTGGGTGACACAGCAAGACTCCATTTCAAAAAAAAAAAAGAAATCAGAGCCAAGAGGGATGAGAATCTGGCTGGCAATGTGTATTGAGTCTTAAAGCTTAATTCTCCTCATCTGTAAGATGGGTAAAAGGTGGTTACAGAGACAATGGAGGCCAAGTGAAAGGCATTTCAAAGTGCAGGGAAACACACCATGTCATTAATGACTGTTACTAACAACAATTAATACACTCACGCAGAGGTGGGCTGTTGCAGGGGTAACTGGGGGAGAGCAAGTAACCGGACTTCCTGGGCCAGGCAGACAAATGAGGCAGAGTCACCAGTGCACATCATTGCCCTGGTCCATGACTTTTTTTTTTATTGCATTTTAGGTTTTGGGGTACATGTGCAGAACATGCAAGATAGTTGCATAGGTACACACATGGCAGTGTGTTTTGCTGCCTTCCTCCCCTTCACCCACTTTTAACAGCCTCAAAGATGACCCAACATTTAAGCCCCACCCTAGCTGGGTCCTGGGGCTCACGTGACCCTGCCATCACTAGTAAATGGTGAATCTGGCATTCAACCCAGCTCTGCCACTTACTGTCTGTGTGACGGCTTGAACAAGACACTTAACCTCTCTGTGCCTCTCTGTCAATTGGGGACGATGATAAAAGTAGGTACCTCACGGGGCTATTGCGAGCATTAAATCAGTTAATACATTTAAAGCTTGTGTAGAACAGTGTCTGGTAAGAGCTCTGTATATGTTGGCTGTCACAGTTACAAGCATTCTTCCCCAAACAAAGTCAGAAATCAAGTAGATACATTCAGATACATTTTTTCCAGACAGAGCTGGTGTCCTTCCAGTCTCACTTGATAAATTTGAAACGTTGTTTTTCCTCAGATAACTTGTCTGAACTCTTGCTATCCAAAATCAGAGACTAAGTATATTCAAATGCATTTTTGAGACAGAACTGGTATCCCTCAGCTTCCAAATTCTACTTGCTATCCAGACACCAAACCCTCCCTGCTCACCAAATGAGACATATTTGAAACAGAGCTGTTTCCCTCATGATCCAACCTCTCCTTTCTCAACATCAAAAATGCAGGAACCAAATACATTCAGAGAAATTGTCTGAACTCTCACCATCCAAATGCAAGAACTGAATGGATTTGGAAACATTTTAAAGATACAATTGGTATCCCTCATTCTTGAACTTTCCTTACTCTCCAGGCAAAATGCAGGAACCAAATATATTTACATAACAGGGTGCCCTCACTATCCCAACTCTTGTCCCTGGAGCTCAAGAAAGTTCATAGATTTGGATATATTTTTGACTGAGAGTCATTATTCCTCATTATCTTGATTTTCCCTACTCACTATGTAAGATGTGAAAGAAAATACCTTCAGATAATTTGGTAGGTTTCACTGTCTGAACTTTGGTAACTTTCCCTCTCAGAATTCAGGTACCAAATAGATTGGGACAGTGAGAAATGCTTGTGTCATTATCAACAGGTTTGGATAGATGTTCAGGATAAATAAGATAGGTCTGGCATCTTGTTATTCAAACTCACTACTCTCTATGAGAAATGCAGGAATGAAACCTAATTGAGTAACACATTGTCCTCTAGCCATTCAAGTTCTCCCCATCATCCTCAGAATCAAGGAGATTTGGACAATGAGGGAACCCTGCATTATTGTTGTTGTCACTGTTACTACTGGACAGGCCTGATTCTTATATCTAGTGACTGCCTGGCCTTCTTCCCCACAGACAAGCCCCACAGAGGTGGGGTGAACTTAGCACCAAGATTTTTATTGCTTACTGCTGAGAGGAGGAGGATGAATCCTTGACCCCATCCCTCCTCTATGCCAAGTCCTGAAGCCTTGGCCTAGAATAGACCTTTTCTTTTTTAGGCCGGGAAAGCAGGGATCATGCACCCAGAATCAAGACCAAGGAATAGAGGTAACATGGCCTAGAAGATTCATACTTACCCCTGGGTCCCCCATCCCTTCATATTTTCTCACCCCTTCCCCCCAACATGAGGCAGTCCCTAACATAGCAAGGCTGGAAACACGACCCAGACCTCTCAGACTCCCAGAGAATCACTGAATAATTTAGGGCATTCTTTCGCGCTTGCAGAGAACAGGGGCGTAGGAAGAGTTGCATGCCCTCCTGGGGCAGGAGGAGAAATGTAAGCTCTATGTACCATGACTAGAGTGAGGGTAGGGGAGATAACACACAAAAATCCCATCAGTCACACGGGGCGCATAGGGCTGCTTGCTCTTGCTAAGAGAAGCATTTGGGATGTACTTCAGAGGTCCTGGGAACCGCAGAACCTTCAAGGGCATGATATAATGGGACCCCTGTCCTGGGCTCAGAAGGGATGGCAAGAGGATATTAGGAAGGAATAAGATCAGAACAGGGTGGAAGGGCATGGTAAGGGGGAGAACAGCCTGGGACTGGGATGGGAAGGGACAGAACAGGAACAAACATAGGGGACAGGACAGAACCAGAGTTATCGCAGGATGGAGGTCAAGGGGCAGGATGGGGAATGAGCCAGGACGCTGGCCAGGGGATGGGATGAGGTGAGGTTCAAGACAAGGGTCAGAGAAAAAGTAAAAGAATGAGACAAAACAGCAGGGCAGGGGGCAGGGTTAACACAGAACAGCAGTCAGAAGACCTGACTAGGACAGGCTAAGCCAGTGGTCGAAGGAGGGGACAGGGAAAAGGGCAGGTTCAGGATGGAGGTCAGGAACAAGAAAAGACCAGGACACAATGAGAATAGGAATGAGGATGGTGATGGGACAAGAAAAGAGGGAAAAACAGAACCAGAGTCAGGGGCAGGGACAAGGCAGGAGACAGGGGAGGGTATTTAAAGGTGGTGAGCCAGGATGCAGATCAGGAGTATATAGGAGAGGATATCATACAGGGTGCAGAGAAAGGACAGAAGTCTAGTTCTGGACAGAACTAGACCAGATTGGGATTAGGGGGACAGGACATGACTGGAAGAGGTTTGGAGACTGTATAAGAGTTTTTAGAGAACAGACAGGTCATGCGTCAGGACAGAAACTGGGGTGAGTGTTGGGCATCAGGATAGGGCAAGATGCTTCAGAGATGAGACAGGGTCAGGCAAGGATCGGGGTCAGGTCAAAGTCCCCAGGACAGAACTGGATGGGGTTTGGGGTCAGGACTGGATTTAGGGTGACAAAACAGGGGTTGAAGATCTCACCAGGCCAGAATATGATTAAGTCAGGGCTCGGACGGAAGGTCCTGAGGCCAAGGCCAGCAGAGGCTGAGGTTTAAAAAAGATGTAGTCAGGTCGGAAAGGGTCAGGATTGAGGCCACGGGGTCAGATGTCCCGAGTGCGCGCGCAGGTACGCCCCGTCGGCGTTTCCGGGCCCTCACCCCACCCTGTCCCCTCCCTTACTCCGCAGGCGGGGCTGGTTACTCACCGAGGGTCCCCGCGCCGCGGTAGGCGGGGTCGGTGTCGGCCGGCCGGGGTAGTGGGCGCGCCCCTCCCTCGCTGCGCCCTTCTCGTCCCCGGGAGCGCGCCTGCTCCCCTACTGCCCCCTGCCCGTGGGCCGCGTTCGGCTGCGCGACCGTTAGCCGTGGGGGCCAGACGGGGGTCGCAAGGAGGGTGGGAGGGGAGCGCCGGCCCGGCCGCGGGCGGTGAACCCCCGCCCCCACCTCTAACTCGGGTCTGTCCGCTTCCAGCGGCACGGCCACCTCCGCCGCTCAGCCGAGCCTAGTGGGTGGGGGGACCGGGGGGCGGGGCGCGAGACCACAGCAGCGGCGGATACTAAGTGCGCAGGCGCCGGCTCGGGTCTTCGATTTTTCTTGCCCTGGGAGCGCCAGGAGCGAACAAGCCGGGAGCGCGTGCGCACACGCTTTCTCGAGGGCGGCGGAGCCCTCCCCCGCCGAGGCCACGCCCCTTCAGGGAGCCTAGTGGCGCCCCTCACCCCAAGTCATCCCCCAGGGACCCTCAAGCAATACCCCAAACTGCTCTCTGTAAGCTATCCCTACATCTGTAAACTCCCACAGCAACTCTCCCTGTTGTCCCTCAAATACACTCCAAACCACCCTCCATCATCCTCCAAATTATATCCCCAAACTACTGTGTGTTGATTCCAAGCGGTACCTCCAGTCCACCCTCTAAGGACACCCAAGCTGTAGCAGTAAACTACCTTACACTACCTACCCCCAAGTTGTTCCCCCAAACCGTCCGCAATCAGCCCTGAAACCATTACCCTCCAAACAGCATCTCTAAATCACCTGCTATCTACTTCCAATGTGCACCCGTAACACCCTCCATTGACCCCAAACCCCTCTCCATGTACCCTCCGAACCATACTCCATTTACCCAAAATGGCTCTCCAAAAGCCCTCAACATCAGCCCAAACATTCCTAACTACCCTTAATGTGGGCCTCACCTGCACCGCAAAGTAATTCCAACAGTCACCCACACTACCTCTGAACCCTGTTCCATGGGCCCCTCCCACACACCCACCTTTCATTGACCTCCCCTTGTCAATGAAACTACCTTCCAACAGCCCTATCACTGTGCGGTATAACCCAACTACGCTTTCTGTGATCTTTCAACTGCATTTCAAGCTACCCTCCAGCACCCTCTACACCTCTAAACCACACTCCACCTACCCAAACTGTACCTCAAACCACTCTCCAACACTTCTCTACTGTACCTCCAAATAGCCACCAACCATCCTGCTGTAGTTACCCGATTGGGCCCCAAATCATACTCCAGTGGCCCCAAATGTGTCCTCCAAGCCCTCTAAAGTCTTAAGTGCACCCCAAATCATACTTAAGTGACCTAAATTACAAAGCACTCTCAGTGATTTTTTTCTTAAAACAACTTAATTGGGATATCATTTATGTACCAGGCTGGGGACAGTGGCTCACATTTGTAATCCCAGCACTATGGGAGGCTGAGGTGAGTGGATCACTTGAGGCCAGGAGTTCAAGACCAGCCTGGCCAACATGCTGAAACCCCATCTCTACTAAAAATACAAAAAGTGAGCCAAGCATGATGGCACACGCCTGTAATCCCAGCTACTCAGGAGGCTGAGGCAGGAGAATTGCTTGAATTCAGGATGTGGAGGTTGCAGTGAGCCAAGATACTGCCACTGCACTCCAGCCTGGGCAATAGAGCAAGACTCCATCTCAAAAAATAATAATGATAATAATTATTAATAATGATAATTATGTACCAAAAATTATGGTACCATGAACCATAAAAGTCATCCACAATTAAGTGTGCAATTCAACAATTTTAGTAAATTTGCCAAAGTGAGGTAGGGCGTGGTGGCTCACACCTATAATCCCATCACTTTGGGAGGCCGAGGTGGGCAGATCACCTGAGGTCAGGGGTTCAGGTCCAGCCTGGCCAACATGGTGAAACCCCGTCTCTACTCAAAATACAAAAATTAGCTGGATATGATGGTGAGCGCCTGTAATCCCAGCTACTAGGGAGGCTGAGGCAGGAGAATCGCTTGAACCTGGGAGGTGGAGGTTGCAGTGAGTCAAGATTGTGACACTGCACTCCAGCCTGGGCGACAGAGTGAGACTCCGTCTTAAATAAATAAATAAATTTGCCAAAGTGTGTAACAGTTGCTATAGCCCAGTTTTAGAGCATTTCCAATTATCCCAAAAAAATCCCTCATGACTGAATGCGGTTAATCCCCATTCTTATTCTCAACCATAGGCAATCACTAATCTACTTTCTGTCTCTATAAATTTGCTTTCCTTGGACATTTCATTAAAATGCAATATGTGGATTTTTTATGTCTGGCTTCTTTCACTTAGCTTGATGTTTTGTTCATCCATGTGGTAGCATGTAACAGTGGTTTGTTCCTTTTATTGCTGAACAGTAGTCTATCCAATGATTTTTAACTTCTCTCCAAATTACCCACCAATAGCTCCTCATTCACAACTCAAAATACCCCTCTGACATCCAGATTTCAAAACAGACCCCCAAACTGCACCCTAGACCATACTCAGCAATTGTACCACAGACCACTCTATAATCCCCAAATATCATCACTAAACTACCCTCCCAAACCTCACCTTTACCCCTACACCACCTTCCAACAGAGTTCGCTGTACATCCTCAAACTGCCCTTTATCAGCTCCCAAGAATATCCCCAAAGTGCCTTTTCTTTTCTTTTTTTTTTTAGACAGAGTTTCGCTCTTGTTACCCAGGCTGGAGTGCAATGGCGCGATCTCGGCTCACCGAAACCTCCGCCTCCTGGGTTCAGGCAATTCTCCTGCCTCAGCCTCCGAGTAGCTGGGATTATAGGCACGCGCCACTGTGCCCAGCTAATTTTTTGTATTTTTAGTAGAGACGGGTTTTCACCATGTTGACCAGGATGATCTCGATTTCTTGACCTCGTGATCCACCCGCCTCGGCCTCCCAAAGTGCTGGGATTACAGAGTGCCTTTTCAATAATACCCAAACCTAACTCCACTCTACAACAGTTACAAACCCCACCCCTAAAATTCCCCTTCCAACAGCCCCAACCATGCCTCTACCCACTAACTACCTTCCTTGGTCCCAGAACTGCAGACCCAGACTGTAACCCCAAACCCCTCTTCACTGACTGCCATGCCCAACCTTGTCTTTTTCTTTCTTTTTTTTCTTTTGTTTTGAGAGAGTTTCACTTTTGTTACCCAGGTGGAGTGTAATGGCACCATCTCAGCTCACTGAAATCTCCACCTCCCAGGTTCAAGCGATTCTCCTGCCTCAGCCTTCTGAATAGCTGGGATTACAAGCATACACCACCACACCTGGCTAATTTTGTATTTTTAGTAGACATGGGGGGTTTCTCCATGTTGGTCAGGCTGGTCTCGAGCTCCCAACCTCAGGTAATTCTCCCGCCTTGGCCTCCCAAAGTGCTGGGATTACAGGCATGAGCCACTGTGCCTGACCCCAACCTTGTCTTAAATTACAAGCAACTACACCAACAAAACATCTTTTGATTTTTCCCAACCATATCACCCAAACCACCCTCCAAGAACTCCCAACTACAGCCTAAACTGCCCTCTAATAGCACCCTATGCTACCTGTAAACATTCCCCATTTACCTTCCCAGTCTCCCAACTATACCTCCCATCCACCTTCCAATGACTCTCCAAAGCCCACCTCAATTTTCCCTTTCACGGCTCCAGCTGCACCCAAGTGCTTTCTAACAGCCTCTAATTATGCTCTCAAACTGCCCTTGATAACCCCCAACATACCCCTACGTCCTTTCAGTGACCTCCAACTCTTCCCCAAAGGCATCTGTAGTTCTTTCATGTGGCTGCTATAACCAATGGCTGCAAACGTGGTGGCTTAACAAACAAACAAAAACAGAAATTCGCGGTAGCTCACGCCTGTAATCCCAGCACTTTCAGATGCTCCAAGCAGGCAGATCACTTGAGGCCAGGAGTTTGAAACCAAGGTCACACCACTGCACTCCAACCTGGCGACAGAGCTAGACTCTTTCTCAAAAAAAGAAAAAGCTGGGCGTGGTGGCACTTGCCTGTAGTCCCAGCTACTCGGGAGGCTGAGGTGGGAGGATCGCTTGAGCCCAGGAGTTCTGGGCTGTGCGCTATGCCAATTGGGTGTCAGCACTAAGTTCGGCATCAATATGCTGGGGGAGCAGGGGACCACCAGGTTGCCTAAGGAGGGGTGAACCGGCCCAGGTCAGAAATGGAGCAGGTGAAAAATCCCATGCTGATCAGTAGTGGGATCACGCCTGTGAATAGCCACTGTACTCCAGCCTGGGCAACATAGCAAGACCCTGTCTCTTAAAAAAAAATGTGTGTGGGAGGGTGAGCGTAATGGCTCATGCCTGTAATCTCAGCATTTTAGGAGGTAGAGGTGGGCAGATTGCTTGAGGTCATGAATTCAAGACTAGCCTGGCCAACATGGTGAAACTCTATCTCTACTAAAAATACAAAAAATAGCGGGGCATGGTGCAGCATGCCTGTAATCCCAGCTACTTGGTAGGCTGAGGCAAGAGAATCACTTGAAACAGGGAGATGAAGTTGCAATGAGACGAGATCACACTACTGTACTCCAGTCTGGGTGACAGAGCAAGACTGGTGTGATCTCGGCTCACTGCAACTTCCACCTCCCAGGTCCCAATTCAAGCAATTCTCCTATCTCAGTCTCCCAAGTAGCTGGGATTACAGGCATGAGCCACCATGCCCAGCAAATTTCGTATTTTTCAGTAGAGACGGAGTTTCACCATGTTGGCCAGTCTGGTCTTGAACTCCTGACCTCGTGATCTGCCCGCCTTGGCCTCCCAAAGTGCTTGGATGACAGGTGTGAGCTACCGCACCCAGCTCTACCACACCATCTTATGACAGTTAACAGTCTGTTCCTTAAACCACCTTACAGAAGACCCAACTCTCTCTCTCTCTCTCTCTCTCTCTCTCTCTCTCTCTCTCTCTCTCTCTCTCTCTCTCTCTCTTTTATTTATTTATTTATTTATTTTGAGATGGAGTCTTTTTCTGTCACCAGGCTGGAGCGCAGTGGCACAATCTTGGCTCACTGCAACCTCCACCTCCCAGGTTCAAGCAATTCTTCTGCCTCAGCCTCCCAAGTAGCAGGGACTACAGGCATCTGCCACCTATTTTAGTAGAGACGGGGTTTCACCATGTTGGCCAGGATGGTCTCAGTCTCCTGACCTCGTGATCTGCCTGCCTCAGCCTCCCGAAATGTTGGGATTACAGGCATGAGCCACAGAGCTCGGTTGCTGAACTCTATCTCTAAAAACCCATCTTCCTATATTCCCTCCAACTCTACCCCAAACCATCTTCCACCCATCAACTATATTCCCAATCCACCCTCTCAATAGCTACCACCTGCACTCTTTTTTTCTTTTTTTTTGAGACAGAGTCTCACTCTGTCGCTCAGGCTGGAGTGCAATGGTATGGTCTCAGCTCACTGCAACCACCGCCTCCCAGGTTCAAGTGATTCTCCTGCATCAGCCTCCCAAGTAGCTGGGATTATAGGCACCAACCACCACGACCAGCTATTTTTTGTATTTTTAGTAGAAAGGAGGTTTCACCATGTTGGCCAGAGCGGTCTTGAACTCCTGATCTCATGATCTGCCCACCTTGGCTTCCCAAAGTGCTGGAATTACAGGCATGAGCCACTGCGCCTGGCTATGTACTCTTAAACTGTCTTCTTGATCCTCATTCTTCCCAAAGACCTTCAAGTGATCCTTCGATTGCCGGCTAACTGTCCTATTGTAGACCCCAAACTCACCCCCGACCCACCCTGGCTCACCACTCAAATCTATCCCTAAATACCCCCCAACTTCACCATCCAGCTGCCCTCCCATTCCCTCCACATGTCCCCTTCACACCACCTTGAAGTTGTCTTGCAATGAAACTCCAGCTAAGGTTGCAGTGAGCTGAGATCACACCAGTGCACTCCAGCCTGGATGACAGAGCGAAACCTTGTCTCCAAATAATAATAATAATAATAATAATAGAGAGAGAGAGAGAGAAAGAAAAAGGAACTCCAACTATATGGCAGGGGTACAAGTATTGAGAAAGTCGATAATGAGATATTAAGAGAGAGAAACTATTGCATGGTGGTGTGTACCTGTAGTCCCAGCTACTCAGGAGGCTGAGGCAAGAGAATTGCTTTAACCTGGGAGATGGAGGTTGCAGTGAGCCAAGGTCGCACCATTGCACTCCAGCCTGGGTGACAAAGCGGGACTCCATATCAAAAAAAAAGAGAGGGCAGGTGTGGTGCTCGCGCCTGTAATCCCATCACTTTGGGAGGCCAAGGCGGGTGGATCAGGAGATCAGGAGATCGAGACCATCCTGGCCAACATGGTGAAACCCTGTCTCTACTAAAAAAAAAAAAAAAAAAAAAATTAGCTGGGCATGGTGGCACATGCCTGTAGTCCCAGCTACTTGGGAGGCTGAGGCAGGAGAATTGTTAGGAGGCAGGAGAATTGTTAGAACCCAGGAGGCGGAGATTGCAGTGAGCCCAGATCGAGCCACTGCACTACAGCCTGGTGACAGTGCAAGACTCTGTCGAGAGAGAGAGAGAGAGAAACTAGGGCGGGAATCGGTGGCTCACGTCTGAGGCGGGCAGATCACTTGAGGTGTTCCTTCAAAACCAGCCAGGCCAACATAGGGAAACCCTGTCTCTACTAAAAATACAAAAAAAAAAATTATCTGGGCACAGGTGCGGGCACCTGAAATCCAAGCTACTCAGGAGGCTGAGGCAGGAGAATCCCTTGAACGCAGGAGGCAGAGGTTGCAGTGAGCCAAGATAGTAGCACTGCACTCCAGCCTGGGCAACAGAGCGAGACTCCGTCTCAGAAAAAAAAAAAAGAGAGAGAGAGAGAGAAACCCAGAAAGATGCCGGGTGGGTATATCATGCAGGGTGTCATGGGATATTACTTATCACAGAGACATTTGAGATGCGTGTGTGAAGCTGGTGCTTGTAGGATTGGGATGTGTGACAGGATCATTACTCTGTGGGTCTAATGCTGTAAATATTTGTTGCCAGTCTGTTGTAAGTCTTTTAACTTTGTAGCATCTTTCATCAGACAGTATGTATTTTTATTTACTGATTGATGGATACAGAGTCTCATTCTGTCCCCCAGGCTGGAGGGCGGGGGTGCAAATACCGCTCACTGCAACTTCGAAATTTCCAGGCTCAAGCCATCCTCCTGCCTCAGCCTCCCAAGTTGCTGGGACCACAGGTGCGCCCTGCCATGCCCCACTAATTTCTTTTTTTTTTTTTAGACAGAGTCTCACTCTGTCACCAGGCTAAAGTGCAGTGGCAAGATCTTGGCTTACTGCAATCTCCACCTCCCGGTTCAAGCGATTCTCCTGCCTCAGCCTCCCTGGTAGCTCGGGCTACAGGTGCGTGCCACCACCCCCAGCTAATTTTTGTATTTTGAGTAGAGACAGGGTTTCACCATGCTGGCCAGGATGGTCTCAATCTCTTGACCTCATGATCCGCCTGCCTTGGCCTCCCAAAGTGCTAGGATTACAGGTGTCAGCCACTGCGCCAGGCCTAATTTTTAAAAAAATATATTTGTAGAGACGGGAGTCTCCCTATGTTGCCCAGCCTAGTCTCAAATTCCTGGGTTCAAGTAATTCTCCCGCTTAGGCCACCCAAAGTGTTAGGATTACAGGTGGGAGCCACCGCCCCCAGATGCTCCTCTTTCTTCTTTTGCAAAATTCACCATTCTTAAATTTTTTTGAGGGGGGGATGGAGTGTCCCTCTGTCCCCCAGGCTGGAGTGCAGTGGTGTGATCTCAGTTCACTGCAACCTCCGCCTCTCAGGTTCAAGCGATTCTCCTACCTCAGTCTCCCCAGTAGCTGGGACTACAGGTGTATGACACCATGCCCAGCTAACTTTTTTTTGTATTTTCATTAGAGATGGGGTTTCACCATGTTGGCCGTGATGGTCTCGATATCCTGACTTCCTGATCCGCCCACCTCGGCCTCCCAAAGTGCTGGGATTACAGGCGTGAGCCACCGTGCCTGGCCCTTTCTTTTTTTTTTTAGACACAGTCTCACTCTGTCTTCCAAGGCTAGAGTGCAGTGGCAGGATATTGGCTCAGTGCAACCTCCGCCTCTGGGTTCAAATGTTTCTTGGGCCTCAGCCTCCCTAGTAGCTGGGATTACAGGCATATGCTACCACCCTCGGCTAATTTTTTTGTATTTTTAGTAGAGACAGAGTTTTGTCATGTTGGCAAGGGTGGTCTTGAACTCCTGACCTCAAGTGATTCACCCTTCTTGGCCTCTCAAAGTGCTGGCATTACAGGCACAAGCCACTATGCCTGACCATTGTTTTTGTTTTGGAGACAGTCTTGCTCTGTCACCCGGGCTGGAATGCAGCAGCGCCATCTTGGCTCACTGCAACCTCCGCCTCCTGGGTTCAAGCCATTCTCCTGCCTCAGCCTCCCAAATAGCTGGGACTACAGTTGCATGCCACTACGCCCAGCTACTTTTTGTATTTTTGTAGAGACAGGTTTTTGCTATGTTGGCCAGGCTGGTATCAAACTCCTGGACTCAAGCGATTCACCTACTTTGACCTCCCAAAGTGCTGGGATTAGAAGTGTGAGCCACTGTGCCTGGCCCATTTTTATATGTTTAAGGCATCATAGGAATTTTAACATTGGATCTACACGTTCCATTTTAGAATTTTGATTGGTGTAATTGGTAATGTATTAGTTTCTTTTGTTTTTGAGACAGACTCTCACTGTCACCCAGGCTGGAGTGCAGTGATGTCATCTAGGCTCACTGCAACTCCACCTCCAAGTTCAAGGGATTCTCATGCCTCAGCCTCCCAAGTAGTAGGGATTACAGGCATCCACCACCACGCCCGGCTAATTTTTTTTTTTTTTTTTTTTTGAGACAGAGTATTGCTCTGTCACCAGGTGCCAGGCTGGAGTACAGTGGCACAATCTCGGCTCACTGCAATCTCCGCCTCCTGGGTTCAAGCAATTCTCCTGCCTCAGCCTCCCAAGTAGCTGGGACTACAGGCGCACGCCACCACACCCAGCTATTTTTTTTTTTTTGGTAGTAGAGACGTTAACCATGTTGGCCAGGATGGTCTCGATCTCTTGACCTTGCGATCCACTCGCCTCGGCCTCCCAAAGTGCTGGGATTACAGGCATGAGCCACCGTGTCCGGCCAGAAGTCATCTTTATTATGTGGAGGTCCCCTCCCACCCCTGGTATGAGATGGTTTGTGTGAGTATGAATGTGCAAGTTTACGAAAGCAGCTGACAGTCCTGTGAAATAAGGATGCCAATACAGAAGGTCCGAGGTAAATGGGAACTCAGTGAAACTCCTATAGGCGCAACAAAGGGCGGGGTCTTGGCATGTCGGGAAAGAGGAAGGGAAGGCTGCGGGTCTGAGTGAGCTACGTGCACCTGAAGGTACGGATGAGACCCTCCGCCTTGTGCAAGCCGGCTTGCATGCGTCTGGCATACAGGAGCGCTCAGTAAATGTTGAATAAATGAACCAATGAGCTAATAAACTAATTTTGGAAAGCTTCTTGTATGACAAACAACCTGCTAGCACTTTTCATATACTATCTTTAATCCTCAGAACAACCCTGCCAGACAGGTATTTTGATCTCCATTTAACAGGCCAGGAAAGTTGAGGCTGGGAGAGGGGAGGTCCCCTTCCATATTCAAACCTGGATCTTTGTGATTCCAGAAGTCGTCATTCACCGAAGGGACCAGATTCATCACCCGTCAAGAATTTATTAAGCACATATTGCGCAGCGCAACGAACATAGTACACCAACCTCTCTCGATGGCATGGAACAAGTGGAGTACTCCCAGAAGACCAGCTGGGCGGCTGGACTGCGGATACCAAAAGGATAGGGTTTCTGGCCCGGACTTTCAGGGAATGTAGCTGCCTCTGCCTCATAATTATGGCTTTGGCTGAGAGAGCACAGTTAGATCGAGGTTGCAGCGCGGTCTAGGGCGCAGATATTACGAATATTGGCCGAGAGAGGGCGCGGTTCCGCAGCTAAAAGCTAGGCCAGGAGACCCTCAGCGCGCCGACTGGCTGTCGAGGCGCAGGCGCAGAGGACCCAAGGAGCGGCTTAATATATTATCTTGCAGGGGAATAATTTGAGAAGAGAGGGCGTGGCTCCAAAAGCGACGCAAACATGGAGGCGTGGCTCAACCAAATTGCCCCTCGCCTATTTGTCGCTGTCCTTGAGGGCGTGGACTGGGCGCTTCTTTTCAGAATGAGGGCGGGCCGAATCGCGTTTTTCCTCCGCGTTGGAGGCGTCGCTTAGGGCGGACCGTCGAATCGCCGTTCAGCGATTGGCTGCCTCACTAATGGGTCGTGGCCAGACGGGCCGTCCATCCCCAGTGCGGTCACTTCCTGTGGAGTTTCCCCATCCCTGGCAGGAGGGAGGCGGGGGAAGAGGACGAGGGGGAGGAGGGCGGTCGTCCGGGGTTAGGTTGGGGGGGGCGTTGGTCCTTTCTGGGCGGGGGATGACTCACAGCCCATCCCATCTCCCCGACGCCGCCCGCCCGCGCAGTGCTAGCTCCTTGGCTTAGCGGAGGAGGAGGCGGTGAAGAACTGGGGGGAGGGGGACTCTTATTTTGTTAGGGGGACCGGGCCAAGGCCCGACCGGCCTGGCAGGGCTCGCCCGCGGCCGGGCGTCATGTCTCATGCGGCCGAGCCAGCTCGGGATGGCGTAGAGGCCAGCGCGGAGGGCCCTCGAGCCGTGTTCGTGCTGTTGGAGGAGCGCAGGCCGGCCGACTCGGCTCAGCTGCTCAGGTGCGGGGCCGGCAGGGGCCGGGAGTGCCGACTGGGGCTCCCGGGGGCCTGATCTGGGGGGCAGCGGGGGCCCTGGATTGGGATTGGAGGCCCTCGGCCTAGGCTTGGAGGACGTCGGGGCGCCAGTCTTGTGGGGGCACCAGTCTTGTGGGGGCACCTAAGGAATCCGGCAGTGGCCTGCTTGGACTGTGGCTTAAAGGAGTCGTGGGAGAGTGCATTAAGCGGGCCTGTGTCAGGTTTGGGGAACCCTTGACTGCGTCTAGAGGGGCTGATTCTGGAGTATCCAGAAACTGAACTTGGCGGACTGGGACTCTGATTAGAGGCTGAATTCGGGGGTTTTCAGTCAGACATGAAGGGAATGAATTTGAGGGGACACTGTCAGGTGAGGCACTGATTTTAAGGGGATCCTGGAATCTTTTTCCCTCAGCGTGGGAGAAGGGGTCCTGAGGGACAGAAGTGCTGTCTTGGGAGCTTGGTGCCTCTCAGTGGCTGGTTGCTGTGTTTGATGATAACATGAATCTGGAGGGATTTGCAGGTATCTCAGATATGCTGTCTGGGACCAGCCTTGTGAGTGCGTGTGAATGAACAAGAGAAGCAACATTAAGCAAGACTTGATCAGAATAATCTTTTCTCCCCTGCCCGCCCACCCAGCTGGGGCAGACCCAGGGATAGTGGAAAAGCCCTCTTCCCACACCTGATAAGGGCCTGAATGACAGAGGGCAGACAGAGGGTGATGATGTTACCTCTTAGCTCAGACAAGGCCTCAGACCTTGTTTGGGAACCCAGAGGAGGCTCTTGTTCATGCTGCTACTTGCTCTACCCTCTCAGCCCTTCCCAGTTCCTAGTCCCACACCCCTCTTATTTTTATTTTATGTTTTTTTCTATCTCCGACCTCCTGGGGGTAATCTTGAATCTGTCCATAGAGCTGGAATGAGTACAGATTGCACCATCCCTGCCTGGGTGGGTCCCCTCCGGCCTCTTCTCATCCTCACTTCCATCAACGGGCTTTGGAGCCCCAGCCCTCCCTGCTCATCCCAGCACGCCCATCTCTTCCAACTTCTATGCAATGGGTGTGTGAGCTTGGCGGGGGCTGCGTGAGGGGGGAGGGGTCTTTGCCTCCTTTGTGCCTGGGATTGTGCTGAGCTCAGTGCCTTCCCCGAGCTTCCTCTTCCCAACTTCCTGGGTGGTTTTAGGACTCCATCTGAGGGTGAGGAGAGGAAGGAAGAGAGATCCTTGGGGAGGGGAGAGGATTCTTGTCAAGTGAAGTCACCAGCAATCTCTCAGGATTCTAAATCTTTGGCTAAATTAAAGGATGCATATTCATCTACCACATGTGTGTTAAGTGTCCCTTGCTCTCTAGGGCTAAGCATAGCCTTTCTGTATATCGATTCACCATCTTCTAATTCCTCTGTAACAACCTAGATCATCGCAGTAGTGGACATAGTTAAAAGGGAGGGGTGTATTTGGCTTATTTTGTGTGACAGTGGGTGTTGGTGTTGGAGGTGTGTGTGTTTTGATCTATCCAAAAAAACAGGAGAAGGCTGGACAGGCTCCTCTGGCTAAGAAAAGAATGCTTGTATAAAGTGGATCAACCACCTATATTCTCCCTCCTGTAAATCCAGTCTGTTGGAGCGAGGGGAGCCTTTGATATTTCTATTTTATATTTGGGCATGTGTTGGCATCCCGTGAACTCTGGCTAGGGCTGGGAGAAACTCATTTGTGAAATGGTAGATCTTTACATCAGGTGAATTATTCCCAGTTCTCTTTGTGATGCATTCATTTTGTGTTACAAGGGGCTCTTATGCTGAGGGATACCCCCACTTGCTGTGTGTGTGTGTGTGTGTGTGTGTGTGTGTGTATGTGTTTACGTTTACACATATACCTGGGCTCACATTCAGCTGTAAAGAAAATAGTAGGAGGTTGGCCAGGTGCAGTGGTTCACGCCTGTAATCCCAGAGAGGCCAAGGCAGGCAGATCATGAGGTCACAAGATCAAGACCATCCTGGCCAACAAGGTGAAACCCCGTCTCTACTAAAAATACAAAAATTAGCTGGGTGTGATGATGTGTACCTGTAATCCCAGCTACTCGGGAGGCTAAGGCACAAGAATGGCTTGAACCCAGGAGGTGGTGGTTGCAGTGAGCCGAGATCGCACCACTGCACTCCAGCCTGGTGACAGAGAAAAAAAAATAGTAGGGAGTATAGGGGCTGAGAGAACTCTGAATAGGAAGTCAGGAATTCTTCCATAAAGTGAATTGTTACTCCTAAATTCTGTTTAACTCAAACCCAGGTTCTTACACTGTTGGGGTTGGGATACAGGCATTCTTATTATTCTGACTCTTAAGGGACTATGAGTAACACGGTGGGGAAGGGAAAAGGGTATGAGGGGGAAGGAGGTGGGAATTCATGGTGGTGTGGTACCCAGCAACGTGGCCAAATATGAGGGGCTTGTGTTCTTCTGTTCTTTCTCCCCATCTCTGTCTGTCTGTCTGTCTCTCTTTCTCTGTCTCAGGGGAGGGCAGGGGAATAAGATCCTTCATTCAATCACTGACCACCACCCCACCTCCCCCTCAGCCTGAACTCTTTGCTTCCGGAATCTGGGATTGTTGCTGACATAGAATTAGAAAACATCCTTGATCCTGACAGCTTCTACGAGCTCAAAAGCCAACCCTTACCCCTTCGCTCAAGGTATGTATGAATTGTCTATCTGAGTCCCCTCCCAATTCCTCAGCACTCCTCTCCCCTCTTGATGGGCAGAGGCCCTCAGTACCAGCCCAATCCAGTCTTTCACTAGCCTGCATTTTCCAGATGGTAATATTAGGGGCCAGAAAGAGCATGATCACACAGGGAAGTAGGTTGCCAAGCTAGGATTCCAGTATCTCTGTCAAGACCTCCCCTGCCTCCCCGCAACCCACCTGCACACCCATTCATACGTAAGGGTTTCAGCCTCAGGTGTTCCAGCTGGCCTGGAGTGCCCAGAGATAGGGCGTGGCCTGCTTAAACTCACACCCCTGGGTGGGCGGGGCCATACCTCTAGCCCCAACTCAGCCCCTTCCCACACTACCCACTTACCCACCCTCAGCCTTTGAGGAGCCCCTGCTGGTCTCTTTCCCCAAGCTTGGAAGTCTAAATGTGCTGAGTCATCGGCCCGGGCTCTGAGAGAGGGGAGGGGATGTGGAAGAGGGGCAGGAAGAGAGGATTGTGAAATCTCTGAGATTTTCAAAACTGACTAGCTCCTGGGACCAAAGGTCCAAGCAGGGGAGGAAGAGGAACCTGGGGCTTCTCCTATTGCTTGGTGCTCACCCCCAGGAGCTCAGAGAGCTTCTTCAGCCTCACATTGGGCTTAGGAGCCCTGTGTATCCATGTTCTGCTGCCACAACCTCAATTCTGCTTCTTCTGCTCCTTTAAATAGGACAAACCCCCTCTCGCAGAGCTGAACAATGGCATCTCCACTTAATATATGAACAGACTCAAATCTAGGCTTCACCATTAGGACTAAAAGCTAAAACTCCCCCACTAGAGTGACCTCCAGTGTGTCCCCCATCAGATTGTTACCTCGGAGAGCCACCACCAAGCTTGGTTCCTGTGTCTCTACTTCTACATTGTGGTCTCAGAAGGCAGAGAACAGGCCCGGTTCCTGTGTCTGTTCCATCACACTATGACCCTTTAGGCTTGGGACGAGACTTTTAGCTTACCTAAAATATGGCCCCATATTTCCCATTCCACAGCCTCCCAATATCACTGCAGGCCACGCCAGCCACCCCAGCTACACTCTCTGCATCGTCTTCTGCAGGGGGCTCCAGGACCCCTGCCATGTCGTCATCTTCTTCATCGAGGGTCTTGCTGCGGCAGCAGCTAATGCGGGCTCAGGCACAGGAGCAGGAAAGGCGTGAGCGTCGGGAACAGGCCGCCGCGGCTCCCTTCCCCAGTCCTGCACCTGCCTCTCCTGCCATCTCTGTGGTTGGCGTCTCTGCTGGGGGCCACACATTGAGCCGTCCACCCCCTGCTCAGGTGCCCAGGGAGGTGCTCAAGGTAAGGTGAGATCCAGGGCCCTGGGAGGGAGCTCCTGGTGACTGAGGAGTGGTCCTAGGAGCTAGGGATGGCCTCAATGTGCTGGTGATTTGGGGGCAATATCTTAGGGGCTCTAAGAAAGGTCCCTGGTACTGTTTTTTTGTTGTTTTTTGTTTGGTTGTTTTTCAGATGGAATTTTGCTCTTGTTGCCCAGGCTGGAGTAATGGCATGATCTCGGCTCACTGCAACCTCTACCTCCTGGGTTCAAGCAATTCGCCTGCCTCAGCCTCCCAAGTAGCTGGGATTATAGGCACAAGCCAACATGCCCAGCTGATTTTTTGTATTTTTAGTAAAGACGAGTTTCTCCATGTTGGTCAGGCTCCATTCGAACTCCTGACCTCAGGTGATCTGCCCGCCTCAGCCTTCCAAAGTGCTGGGATTACAGGCATGAGCCACCTCGCCCATCCCCCGATACTATTTAAATGATCTGTGCTCATGTCTCGTGTGTGTTTTGGGTTTCTGAGGTGATCTTGTAAAATTGCGAGGGGTTCTTGGGGGCCATGAGGATGTTTTGGTGGACCATGGAGGGTCATGAGTGCCCCAAGTAGGCTCTGGCTTTGTAGGAAGAGCTTCATGTGTGTGTGATAGATTAGTTCTTTGGCCATTAGGGGGTCTTGGGAAGCATTATATGGTTCCCAAGTCTATTAGGTGGTGTCAGAGACTAGGTGGGGAATCTTGGGGACTGTGACAGGGTTTTCCAGAAACTATGAGGGATCCTGTCAGTCATGGGTGGATCTTGGCAGCTGTGAACGATTTCTGAGAAAGAGAGTTTGGGTCTGGTGGGAGACTCGACAATATTTTTGGAGTGTTCTCAGATTCTGGGCTCAGCTTGTCTGCCTAAGTCTAGGCATCGATGAGTTAGGAGGGTAAGGCTGGGGCTCAGAGTCACCCCTTTGAGTCCTGTTCTGCCTTGTCCCCTCCCTTTCCTTGTCTACCTTCTTTCACAGGTACAAACCCACCTAGAGAACCCGACGCGCTACCACCTGCAGCAGGCGCGCCGGCAGCAGGTGAAACAGTACCTGTCCACCACACTTGGGCCCAAGCTGGCTTCCCAGGCCCTCACCCCACCACCGGGGCCTGCAAGTGCCCAGCCACTGCCTGCTCCTGAGGCTGCCCACACTACCGGCCCCACGGGCAGCGCGCCCAACAGCCCCATGGCGCTGCTAACCATCGGGTCCAGCTCAGAGAAGGAGGTAAGAGGCTACAGCCAAACCTCCTCCAACACTCCCCTCCCAAATTCTTCTAACCCTGTACAATATTTACTTCTTCCCCCAGATTGATGATGTCATTGATGAGATCATCAGCCTGGAGTCCAGTTACAATGATGAAATGCTCAGCTACCTGCCTGGAGGCACCACAGGACTGCAGCTCCCCAGCACGGTGAGGCCCTGAGATGTGACGTTGGTTTGAAAATTAGGGCATTTCTGTATCACCAAGACCCTACCCAGGCTGGCTGCCTGTATATGAGATCCTTGTCTGGATTGTACTAAGATAGAGAGGGAGGTCTTATGATGAAAACAGGATATGTCAATGCCCTTGGACCTTATTGGACTGCGTTGAGAGGTGGCCCGTGTAGACTGTGAGAGATACAGGTGGGGCTTTGCTGTAAGAAGTACCAAGACATGAGATTTTTTTTTTTTGAGATGGAGTTTTGCTCTTGTCACCCAGGCTGGAGTGCAGTGGCATGATCTCAGCACACTGCAACCTCCACCTCATGGGTTCAGGTGATTCTCCTGCCTCAGCCTCCTGAGTAACTGGGATTACAGGTGCCCACCACCATGCCCAGCTAACTTTTTGTACTATTAGTAGAGACAGGGTTTTGCCATTTCGGGTAGGCTGGTCTCAAACTCCTGACCTCAGGTGATCCACCTGCCTTGGCCTCCCAAAGTGCTGGGATTGCATCCATGAGCCACTACGCCCAGCTGAGATGAGAATCTTATAGCACTTGAATGTACCAAGGGATTCAGGTCACTAGGACATATACACCAGATCGTGTAGTGATTAGTGATTAGGGCATTTGGTTTTACTTTATTTTTACTTCTTTTTTTTTGAGATGGAGTTTCATTCTAGTTGCCCAGGCCGAAGTGTAATGGTGCGATCTCAGCTCACCACAACCTCAGCCTCTCGGGTTCAAGCGATTCTCCTGCCTCAGCCTTCAGAGTAGCTGGGATTACAGGTGTGCACCACCATGCCTGGCTAATTTGTTTGTTTGTTTGTTTGTTTAGTTATTTTTGAGACGGAGTTTCACTCTCATCGCCCAGGCTGGAGTGCAATGGTGCGTTCTCAGCTCACCGCAAACTCTGCCTGTTGGGTTCAAGCGATTCTTCTGCTGCCTCAGCCTCCCGAGTAGCTAGGATTGCAGGCATGCTCTACCACATCTGGCTAATTTTCATATTTTTAGTAGAGACGGGGTTTCGCCATGTTGGCCAGAATGGTCTCCATCTCTTGACCTTGTGATCCACTCACCTCAGCCTCCCAAAGTGCTGGGATTACAGGTGTGAGCTACCACGCCCAGCCTCATTTTGTATTTTTAGTAGAGACAGGATTTCTCCATGTTGGCCAGGCTGGTCTTGAACTTCTGACTTCAGGTGATCTGCCGCCCGCCTTGGCCTCTCAAAGTGTTGGGATTACAGGCATGAGCCACTGCGCCTGGCCAGTTTTTTTTTTTTTTTTTTTTTTTTTTTGAGACCCAGTCTTGCTCTGTCACACAGGCTGGAGTTTAGCGGTGCAATCACAGCTCACTGCAACCTCTGCCTCCTGGGTTCAAGTGATTTTCGTGCCTCAGCCTCTTGAGTAGCTGGGATTACAGGTGTGCCCCACCGTGCTTGGCTAATTTTTGTATTTTTAGTAGAGACTGGGTTTCACCCTGTGGGCCAGGCTGGTCTTGAACTCCTGACTTCAAGTGATCCACCTGGCTTCAACCTCCCAAAGTGCTGAGATTACAGGTGTGAGCCACTGCGCCCGGCCTTGAAGCATATCAAAAGTCTTCAAACTTGCTGTGGGTTATAACAAGTAGTTGGATCTTGTAGTGATTGGAATATATCAACTGAACTGTGCCAGGAGGCAGAGTCCTTCTAGTGAGTAGATACAACTTTCTAGAGCAAGGGATGTACCATTGTAACATTCTGGTTCTGAAACACTCCAAAAGTCTCATAACTTGCTTTATGTATTTATTTATTTTTGAGATGGAATCTTGCTCTGTCACCCAGGCTGGAATGTTCAATGGCATGATCTTGGCTTATTGCACCCTCTGCCTCTCGGGTTCAAGCGATTCTCCTGCCTCAGCCTCCTGAGTAGCTGGGACTACAGGCACGTGTCATGATGCCCGGCTAATTTTTGTATTTTTAGTAGAGATGGGGTTTCACCATGTTAGCTGCGATGGTCTCGATCTCCTGACCTCGTGATCCACAGGCTTCAGCCTCCCAAAGTCCTGGGATTACAAGCGTGAGCCACTGCACCTGGACTAACTTGCTTTATTTATTTATTTATTTATTTTTGAGACAGAGTTTTGCTCTTGTTGCCCACACTGGAGTGCAGTGGCACGATCTTGACTCATTGCAACCTCTGCTACCTGGGTTCAAGTGATTCTCCTTTCTCAGGCTCCCAAGTAGCCGAGATTACAGGTGCCCACCAGCACACCCGGCTAATTTTTGTATTTTAGTAGAAATGGGGTTTCACTATGTTAGTCAGGCTGGTCTCGAACTCCTGACCTCAGGTGATCCACCCGCCTCAGCCTCCCAAAGTGCTGGGATTACAGGCTTGAGACACCGCACCTGGCCTATTTGTTTATTTTTGAGACAGGTTCTTGTTCTGTCACCCAGGCTGGAGTACAGTGGTACAATCTTGGGTCACTGCAGCCTCCACCTTACAGGCTCCAGTGATCCTCCCACCTTGGCCTCCCAAGTAGCTGGGACCACAGGCATGTGCCACCACCAGCTAATTTTTTGTATTTTCGGTAGAGACAGCGTCTCACTATGTTACCCAGGCTGGTCTCAAACTTCTGAGCTCAAGTGATCCACCCACCTTGGCCTACCAAAGTGCTGGGATTACAGGCATGAGCCACAATACTTGGTCTCATAACTTGCTTTAGAACATACCAAGTGGCTATAGTTTTGCTTTTTAATAACTTATCAAGAGGATGGAAGCATGTATAAAAATGGTACTAATTTATCAGAACTTTTTATTGATTTGTACACAGAGTTTAGGACTTTATATCCAGCAGATTGGAAGTGGGTTCAAGAAATTAAAACTCGTGAAGAGGTGAGATTTGGGTATACTTTATTTTGTTTTTTGTTTTTATTTTGAGATGGAGTCTCGCTTTGTCACCCAGGCTAGAGTGCAGTGGCATGATCTTGGCTTATTGCAACCTCCACTTCCTGAGTTCAAACAACTCTCCTGTCTCAGCCTCCCAAGTAGCTGGGACTATAGGTGTGGACCACCATGCCCAGCTGATTTTTGTTTTTTGTGGTTTTTTTTTTTTTGTATTTTTAGTAGAGACGGAGTTTCACCATGTCGGCCAGGCTGGTCACGAACTCCGACCTCAAGTGATCTGCCCACCCCACCCTCCCAAAGTGCTGGGATTACAGGCGTGAGCACTGGGCCTGGCCCTGGGTATACTTCAGATTAGCGTGCTGCCCTAGAGTATATTCAGGAAAGTGTGAAGGAGAGAAGAAAAAAAACCTTAGCTGACATAAAGCAGTGCTAATTGAAAAGTTGGATAAGAATCTCCTGAGAGAACAGGATGCAGGAAGATACTGGAGTCAGGAGCTTGGTCCATAGCAGCAGGAGACCCTGATGTGGAAGATGGTACAACTTGATCAGAGTGAAAGACTGAAGATTATGTTGGAATTCTCCAGAAGGCCAGATTTTAGATAGAATGTTGTCATGACAATTGACCAAGGTCGGAGAAGATTGGGTTGGAGTGTTCCAAGAATGCTGGATTGGAATGTTGTGCTGGGAGGAGCTAACGGACTGGAATGTCGCATCAGGGCTGACGAAGACCTGAGAAGGGTGGTTTTCCAGCATTTCTTCTCAGAGCTAGCCCCCGGGGTTTGGGAAGGGGGCTTTAGAGGTCACTGAGGGATATGAGGGACTGGAGGAAGTGATAAGCAGGCCAGGCAGGCTCCAATCTCCCAGTGAAACAAGGTACGTCCGGTTTGCTCTGTCCTAGCTATTTGCTCACCATGTGAAATTGCCTTGAAGGAGAAGCAAGGGTTCCGGTGCTGAGTCAGCCAGTCCTTGCATTAGAGGGTACCCCGTCTTTGGGATATGTGGAGGCTTAGGAACCTGGTTCTGAGGAGGAGCCAAGTCTGGGGATTGTTCCCAACTGGTGGTTCTCTGCCCTCTCTGTCCCCAGCTGCCTGTGTCAGGGAATCTGATTGATGTGTACAGTAGTCAAGGCGTGGCCACACCAGCCATCACTGTCAGCAACTCCTGCCCAGCTGAGCTGCCTAACATCAAACGGGAGATCTCTGGTAGGTGATAGGGTCTTGGTCCCATGGCCCTACACTTTACCCAGGTGAGCCCTGTGCCTTCCAGGCCTAGAGATGGGCCTGATTCTGGGGGGAATGGTTTGGACATAAAGAAATGGGGCTGTTTATCCACTTTCCCCATATGGTCTGTGATCTTGTTTTCACCCCACTTCCTCTCACTTCCTCTCATCTTGGATTTAACAACCAGCCTATCATCACAGCTTAAAATAGTAAAAAGAGAGGCGCTTTTTAAAAAAGGCATTTCCGGCTGGGCGCGGTGGCTCACGCCTGTAATCCCAGCACTTTGGGAGGCCGAGGCAGGAGGATCACCTGAGGTCGGGAGTTCAAGACCAGCCTGACCAACATGGAGAAACCTCGTCTCTTAAAAAAAAAAAAAAAAAAAAAAAAGTCGGGCATGGTGGCTCATGCCTGTAATCCCAGCACTTTGGGAGGCCAAGGTGGGCAGATCACCTGAGGTCAAGAGTTCGATACCAGCCTGACCAATATGGTGAAACCTCATCTTTTTTTTAAAAAAAAAAAAAGGCATTTCCCCTGCTTTCGGCTACCAAACCCTACTTTAGCATCTGCAAGTATTTCTTTCCTTCCCATGCCCAGAGGCCCTGACCACTCCACTCTTTTCCAGAGACTGAGGCAAAGGCCCTTTTGAAGGAACGGCAGAAGAAAGACAATCACAACCTAAGTAAGCCAGAGAGCATGTGCATTGCCCCGGTGCTGTGCAGCCCTGCCTCGCCCTGCGTCCTGGCCCGCCATGGGGAACCCCTTCCCTGCAACAGCCTCCTGACTCCTACTTTCTGTCTCTTCCCTTCTTGGCTAATCGACAACTCTTTTCCCACTCTTTCTTCCTCTCCTCCCCACTCCAAAGTTGAGCGTCGCAGGCGATTCAACATTAACGACAGGATCAAGGAACTGGGCACTCTCATCCCTAAGTCCAGTGACCCGTGAGTCTGGGCTGGGACCCTCAGGCCAGTGGGAGGTGGGGCAGGTGTCCCATGCTACTACAGTTGTGCCTTGGTGGGCTCACCAGGCAGTCTTGGCCCAGGCATTTCTCCTCTGTCTGGTTCTTTCTCAGCCTGAGCAGGGTTGCAGACACTCACTGTGTCAGCACCTAAAATTTTAGGCACATAATGTTATGGTCTGTGTACCCCGTCTGGTCCCCATAGAATATATGCCCCTACTTTTCCGTTCACTTAGTACTTCCTTTTTTTTTTTTTTGAGATGGAGTCTTGCTCTGTCACCCAGGCTGGAGTGCAGTGGTGCAATATTACTTCCCTTATTTATTCAAGATTTATTTATTGGCCAGGCACAGTGGCTCAAGCCTGTAATCCCAGCACTTTGGGAGGCCAAGGTGGGTGGATCACAAGGTCAAGAGATCAAGACCATCCTGGCCAGCATGGTGAAACCCCATCTCTACTAAAACTAAAATTAGCTGGGCATGGTGGTGGGCACCTGTAATCCCAGCTACTCGGGAGGCTGAGGCGGAAGAATCGCTTGAACCCAGGAGGCAGAGGTTGCAGTGAGCCGAGATTGTGCCACTGCACTCCAGCCTGGTGACAGAGCAAGACTCCGTCTCAAAAAAAAAATTTATCTATTGAGCCTCCGGTTTGTGCCAGGTACTATATTAGGCCCTAAAGATACCAGAGGGAACAAAACAGACCTCATAAAACTGATGTTTTAGTGGGGGCAGACAAATAGTAAATAAGTAAACGTCCATGAGATTCATTACGATGAGTGTTATGAGAAGAATAAAGACTGGAAGGAAAATGGGAGAATGTTGCGGGGGGTTACTGTTTGGGGTAAGGAAGGTAAGGACAGGGCAGGCCCCAACTGACAAGGAAACGTTTGAATAAAGAGCCTAAGGAGGCAAGGAAGGGAGCCACATGGGTGTCTGCAGGGAAGAGTATTCAAGGCAGAGGGCGCAGCTGGGATTGAGGCCCTGAGTTGGGAATGTTTTTCCATATTCTAGGAGCACTGAGAGGCCGACATGGCTGTAGTGAGATCAATCGGAGGGACATAGGGAAGACAGGAATCCTAAGGGATCAGGTCAGAGATGGCTTCCAGGATTTGGAGTGTGATGGGGCACCATTGGAAGACTCCAGGCAGGAAATTGTCCTCTGGGCACTCCATACCTTTGATGGACCCCGGCCTCATGTTCTAGGCATGTGGTAGGGACTCCTACCTGGTGCAATTCCCACCTCAGCTCCTGAGAAACCCCTCATGTAGCATCTCCCTTTTCCCTCCTGATTGGGCCCTGCAGGGAGATGCGCTGGAACAAGGGCACCATCCTGAAGGCCTCTGTGGATTATATCCGCAAGCTGCAGAAGGAGCAACAGCGCTCCAAAGACTTGGAGAGCCGGCAGCGATCCCTGGAGCAGGCCAACCGCAGCCTGCAGCTCCGAATTCAGGTCTGAAAGAGAAGATGGTGGTAGGGGAGGCAGGGGAGAGCTTCCTGCAGGTGGAGGCAGAGAGAGAGTAGGCCAGGGTTTTCTTTCCTGGCACACTTGGGGGATCCCCAGGCTTCCCAACTCACACAATGATGATAATGATAAGTAATCATAATATTAACAAGGATAATAACATTGCTAATGTACATAGCATTTACCTTGTGCTATGTACTGTGACAAGAGCTTTATATCCATTAACTTCTTCAATCCTCACAACTGTATGAGATAGGAGCCATTATATATACCCACTTTACAGTTTGCAACTCTGAAGCTTCAGAGATGTTAACTAAAGTTTTGCAACTAGTGAGTAGCAGAAGCTGAATTCCGACCTGGGGAACCTGCCCTTTTCAACCTTTACGCTCCTCTGTCTCTGAGGAACTCTGAACCCTACTTATCCTGCACCCAACCCCTGTTTTTCACAGGAGCTAGAACTGCAGGCCCAGATCCATGGCCTGCCGGTACCTCCCACCCCAGGGCTGCTCTCTCTGGCCACGACTTCGGCCTCTGACAGCCTCAAGCCAGAGCAGCTGGACATTGAGGAGGAGGGCAGGCCAGGCGCCGCAACGTTCCATGTAGCGGGGGGACCTACCCAGAATGCTTCCCATCAGCAGCCCCCCGCACCGCCCTCGGATGCCCTTCTGGACCTGCACTTTCCCAGCGACCACCTGGGGGACCTGGGAGACCCCTTTCACCTGGGGCTGGAGGACATTCTGATGGAGGAGGAGGAGGGGGTGGTGGGAGGACTGTCGGGGGGTGCCCTGTCCCCACTGCGGGCTGCCTCTGATCCCCTGCTCTCTTCAGTATCCCCTGCTGTCTCCAAGGCCAGCAGCCGCCGCAGCAGCTTCAGCATGGAGGAGGAGTCCTGATCAGGCCTCACCCCTTCCCTGGGAATTCCCCACCCAGGAAAGGAGGACGAGTCAGGATAAGGCCCCGCCTTTTCCCCCACCCTCCCATGAGACTGCCCTGCCCAGGTATTCTGGGGGAAGAGGAGATGTGATCAGGCCCCACCCCTGTAATCAGGCAAGGAGGAGGAGTCAGGTGAGACCCTGCACCTTCCCCAAAGGAACTGCCCAGTGCAGGTATTTCAGAAGGCGAAGGCTGGAGAAGGACATGAGATCAGGGCCTGCCCCCCACCTCCCCGGGGATCACAGCCTCACCCCTGCCCCTATGGGACTCATCCTTGTCCAGGTGAGGGAAGGAGACACAATGAGGTCTCACCCCTGTCCCCTAGGGACTGTCCTAGCCAGGTCTCCTGGGAAAGGGATATGTCAGGATGAAGCTCCATCCTTTGTCTTGAAACTACCAGACTAGTCCATCCTGGCACAGAAGAGGAGTCAAGTAATGGAGGTCCCAGCCCTGGGGGTTTAAGTTCTGCCCCTTCCCCATGAACCCTGCCCTGCCCTGCCCAGGCAAGGAACAGAAGCGAGGATGAGACCCCGCCCATTCCCTGGGAACTCTCCTGGCCTTCGAGGAATGGAGGAGCCAGGCCCCACCCCTTCCCTATAGGAACAGCCCAGCACAGGCACTTCAGGTGTGGAATTATCAGTAGGACCAGGCCACCGCTCATGCTCCTGGAGATCACAGCCCCACCCTTGTCCCTCAGCAACATCCCATCTAAGCATTCCACACTGCAGGGAGGAGTGGAACTTAAGCTCCCCTGCCTTAACCTGGGACCAACCTGACCTAACCTAGGAGGACTCTGGGCCAACCTTGCTCTTGGGGAAGGGGACAGATGATGAAATTTCATGGATGAATTTTCCAGACCTAGATCTAGAGTGAGAGTTAGGCCCCCACCCTTGGGCAGAGTTCTGCCTTCTTACTTGAGGGGCAGTTTGGGAAGGTGATGGGGATTAGTGAGGGACTGAGTCCAGGTTACCAGAACCAGTACCCCAGTATTCTTTTTCAACATGTAGAACAACAGGATGAAGGAAGGGGCTATCCTGGGAGTTCCCCAGCCCTGGAAAAACTGGAAGCCTTCCCCCAGCAAGGCAGAGGCTTGGAGGAGGGTTGTAAAAGCATATTGCACCTCTTCATTTGTTTATCTGATTTTTTTATTGTTTCCCATACTGCGAATCTAGGTCACCTCAACTTCTGTCCACCACCCAGTTCTTCATTTGGAGGAATCACCCCATTTCAGAGTTATCAAGAGACACTCCCCCCCAATTCCCACCTCTCATACCTACACCCAAGGTTGTCAGCTTTGGATTGCTGGGGCAAAGCCCCAGGGAGGATATACTGAGGGGTCTATAGATTTGTGATTAAAATAATAAAAGCTAGGCGTGTTTGATGCGCTTTTAACTTTGGCAAAGCGCCTCCGCATCTCCTATCCTTGACTTTCACTGTGCAGTGAACATGGCTCATGCAGGCCAAGAGGGATAAAAGTCCTTGGGAGAAACAGATTCCAGAAGGATGGGTGAAATAATTTAGGGCATGGAGGAAGACAATATGCAAACAAAAGACGTTAGTCCTTTTAAAGACCAATCACCAGACACCATTTTAACTGACACTAGTGTTTTATCTAATTTATTTCTCTAAAGGGATGTTAGTCAGAAAATGCTGCTTCTTACTCCCATTTGGTCTTCGAAGAAGCTGATGAATACAATCGAACTGTTCTGAAGATATGCAAGCCTGTAAATGGGTGAGGGCTCTGGATTGAAAAATGCCGCTCCTCAGCAGAGGGGGAAAGAAGACTTTCTTGCAAATCCACTTTTGAAACAGATAAGGATGTCTATGAGGATATTTCCTGGCAGACAACAGAGGTATTCAAGATGGTGGAGAGGACAAAGACAAATATCTGAAAGGCAGAGGAACATGCAGCCAACTGAATTTTAGAATAGATGTTGAGATTTTGGGAGAATTTAAATGAGCACAAGTATCTTTTTGAAGGTTGGGAAAAAGGATTTTTCCCACAATTTCTCAACCAGAACAAGCATCAGGCCTGGTCCCTGCATTTCCCTGACCAGACCTCTGAGGGCTGGACCGAGGATTGGTCACTGTGACTCCCCCAGACCGTGACCACCATACTTGCTATCTTCTTTTTTTTTTTTTTTTTTTTGAGACAGAGTCTCACTCTGTCGCCCAGGCTGGAGTGCAGTGGCACTATCTTGGCTCACTGCAACCACCACCTCCTGGGTTCAGGTAATTATCCTGTCTCAGCCTCCCCAGTAGCTGGGATTACAGGCAGGTGCCACTGCCACCCAACTAATTTTTGTATTTTTAGTAGAGATGGGGTTTCACCATATTGGCCAGGATGGCCTCGAACTCCTGACCTCAAATGATCCACCCACCTCAGCCTCCCAAAGTGCTGGGATAACAGGTGTGAGCCACTGCACACGGCCTCGGTCTCCCACAGGTTTTTGGTTTTTATTTTTTGTTTTTTTGTTTGTTTGTTTTTGCTCTTGTTGCGCAGGCTGGAGTGCAATGGTACGATCTCAGCTCACCACAACCTCCACCTCCTGGGTTCAAGCAATTCTCCTGGCATAGCCTCCTGAGTAGCTAGCTGGGACTACAGGCATGTGCCACCACACCCGACTAGTTTTATACTTTTGGTAGAGACAGGGTTTCTCCATGTTGTTCAGGCTGATCTCAAACTCTCAGGTGATCCAACTGCCTCAGCCTCCAAAAAGCGCTGGGATTACAGGTGTGACCCACTGTGCCTGGCCTCCCAGAAGTTTTTTAAGGTTTTTCTGAAGTAATTTTAGATTTACAGAAGAGTTGCATCACCATTAGTGAGCTTCCATACCTGTCACCCACCTCCCCCTAACGTTAACATCCTACATAACCATGGCACATTTATCAGTGCTAAGAAAATAGCATTGGTAGAGTACTATTAACAACTTCAGACTTTATTTGGATTTCACCGGCTTTTCTGCTAATGTCTTTTCTGTTCTAGGATCCAAGTAAGGATGCCATACTAGTTATTCCTGTGAAACAAATGACCACAGTCTTAGCTGCTCCAACAACACACACAAATTATCTCTTGGGTTTTGTGAGTCAGGAATCCAGGCTGGGTTCAGCTGGGTCCTCAGCTTCAGCGTTTCTCACTATGGCACAATCAAGGAAGGAATTGGTCAGGATTGAGGACTTCTCTGAATGTGCGACCGGGGAAGGATCTACTATGTACTCCCATAGTTGTTAGCAGCATTCGGTTCTCTGCAGCCTGTCGGACAGAGGGCCCCAGTTCCTTGCTGGCTGTCAGCCAGAGGTGCCCACCATCCACACCATGTGTGCCTTCCCATGTGGTGGCTCACAGCATGGTAGTTTGCTTCATCCAAGCCAGTGAGAGAAAGAGTTGGCTAGCAAAATAGAGGTTACATCTCTTGTAATCTAATTATGGAAGTGATATCCCCTCAAGGTTGAGGCATTCTGTCGCCTGGAAACAAGTTACTGAAGGGGAGGGGATTCGAGAAGACCAAGAACATAGCAGGCAGGGAGCACTGGTTGGGGGCATCTCAGAAGGCACCAACCACAGATACTATGTTGCACTAAGTGGGCCTGTCTTCTTGTTTTTTGCTGACAGTTTCTCAGTCTCTCCACTGAGAAGTCTTATAAATCGTGCTATTCCAGAAACAATGAGCACATCTAGCCGCCAGATCTTTCTAAATGCTTTTCTCCAATGAAAGGAACCAGGGCTCCTGGGAAAATGGCTGATTTTCAGGCTGTGGCAGAGAGAAATACAAGATGAGCCTGGAGCATCCTGTACTGACAGAAAGTAAGGAAGTGCCTAAAAGCAATGATGGTGGTCGCAGTGGCTCATGCCTGTAATCCCAGCACTTTGGGAGGCCGAGGTGGGTGGATCACCTGGGGTCAGGAGTTTGAGACCAGCCTGGTCAAAATGGTGAAACCCCGTCTCTACTAAAAATACAAAACATTAAGGCCGAGCATAGTGGCTCATGCCTGTAATCCCAACACTTTGGGAGGCCGAGGCAGGTGGATCACGAGATCAGGCGTTTGAGACGAGCCTGCCCAACATGGTGAAACCCCATCTCTACTAAAAATACAAAAATTACCCGGGCATGGTGGCGGGTGCCTGTAATCTCAGCTACTCAGGAGGCTGAGCCAGGAGAATCACTTGAACCCTGGAGGTGGAGGTTGCAGTGAGCCAAGACCGCACCATTGCACTCCAGCCTGGGTGACAAAGCAAGACTCTGTCTCAAAAAAAAAAAAAAAATAACCAGGTGTGTGTGTGGGCAGGCACGTCTGCCAGGAGGCTCTTGGCCAGCAAGAGGGTCCCAACCTGGAAACGGGGGTGCACGGAAGAGAAGAAGAAAGAACAGACGGGGTCTGGAAGGTTGAGAAGTCAGGTGCTTCACCAACGGCTTTATTGAACTCAGGGTCTGATTATATACATTACAAGTAAAAGTGTTTACATCATGGGATCAGTGTTTTGTGAGATAAAGGGGAACAGAAAGTTTTACAATACAATCACAAGTCACCATATTTTGGATAAATATGCTGGGAACAGGGAGATACGTAATCAGGTTAAAGCGGGGGGTGCAATTATCAGTCACAAGAGTCCGGGTGCAATATCTAAGTTTAGAAGTTTAAAAGAAACTATTTATCTAGGGCAGGAGTTTCACAAGAAAATCACAGGCTACACTATAAATCATTAAGTCACAAGCAGTATTGTAAATACCACATCAAGGGTCCAGGTGCAGGAAAGACATAAACAAAGCAATTTTTACTATCAGCTTGCTTTGAAGATTTAAATCATAACTTTAAGAAGAAACTACAATGAATAGAGAAACAAAAGTGGACACCGTGCCTCCCATCACCTCAGCACAATAGAGTAATAACTCATGTTATTTTTTGTATATCACATAAGCCTTCTTGCAGTTCTTCTTCCCCATAGCTCGACTACCTCCAACAGGGGGCCCGTGTCCGGGATCAAGCTCAACCATATGGTGTGACCCACTACTTGGGGGTCTCACATGGGAGCGTTCCCACAGGTGTGGAGGCTGACACCTGTAATCCCAGCTACTTAAGAGGCTGAGGCAGGAGGATTGCTTGAATCAGGGAGGCCAAGGTTGCAATGAGCCAGGATCGCACCATTGCACTCCAGCCTGGGCAACAAGAGCAAAACTCTGTTTCAAAAAAAAGAGAGAGAGAGAGAGAGAGATGGCAGCATGTCATAAAATACAGAAGCCAACCTGAAAGAGCTCCCAGCCAGGTGCGGTGGCTCATGCCTGTAATGCCAGCACTTTGGGAGGCCAAGGGGCGGATCATGAGGTCAAGAGATCAAGACCATCCTGGCCAACATGGTGAAACACCATCTCTACTAAAAATACAAAATTTAACTGGGCATGGTGGTGCATGCCAGTAGTCCCAGCTGGTCAGGGGGCTGAGGCAAGAGAATCGCTTGAACCTGGGAGGCAGGGGTTGCAGGAAGCCAAGATCTCACTGCACTCCAGCCTGGCGACAGAGTGACTCTCTTAAAAAAAGAGCTCCCCCCAGTGGCCAAAGCTGGAACAACTTGAGCAAGAATAACAAAAAGGATATTATAGTCCAAACAATGAACATCCATGATTCCATATTTATTTATATAAGTGATATGATTGAATAAAGTCTCAGCTACTTGGGAGGCTGAGGTAGGAGGATGACTTGAGTCCAGTAGTTTGAGGCTGTAATGCACCATGATCACTCCTATGAATAGCCCTTGCACTCTAGCCTGAATGACACAGTGAGACGCTATCACTAATAAATACATGAATGCAGCCGGGTGCGGTGGCTTGCCTATAATCCCAGCACTTTGGGAGGCCGAGGTGGGCGGATCACCTGAGGTCAAGAGTTAGAGACCAGCCTCACCTACATGATGAAACCCCGTCTCTACTAAAAATACAAATTTAGCTGGGTGTGATGTCACATGCCTGTAATCCAAGCTACTCAGGAGCCTGAGGTGATCGAGCCATTGCACTCCAGCCTGAGCAACAAGAGCAAAATTCCATCTTAAAAAAAAAAAAAAAAAAAAAGTCCGGGTGAGTTGGCTCACGCCTGTAATCCAAGCACTTTGGAGGCCAAGGTGGGCGGATCACCTGAGGTCGGGAGTTCAAGACCAGCCTGACCAAAATGGTGAAACCCCATCTTTTAAAAAATAAAAATAAATAAATTTTTAAAAAAAAGAAGGAATGGCTGAGGTGGGAGGATTGCTTGAGCTCTGGAGTTCAAGACCACCCTAAGCAATATAGTGAAACCCCGTCTCAAAAAATATTATTGGGCCGGGTGTGGTGGCTCACGCCTGTAATCCCAGCACTTTGGGAGGCCGAGGTGGGTGGATTACCTGAGGTCAGGAGTTTGAGACCAGTCTGAACAACATGGTGAGACCCCGTTTCAAAAAAAATAAAATAATAAAAATTAAAAAAATACTATCATAGGCCGGGCGAGGTGGCTCACGCCTGTAATCCCAGCACTTCAGGAGGCCGAGGCGGGCGGATTACTAGGTCAAGAGATCAAGACCATCCTGGCCAACATAGTGAAACCTTGTCTCTACTAAAAAAAAGAAAATACAAAAATTAGCTGGGCGTGGTGGTGCGCACCTGTAGTCCCAGCTACTCGGGAAGCTGAGGCAGGAGAATCGCTTGAACCCAGGAGTCAGAGGTTGCAGTGAGCCGATATTGCACAACTGCACTCCAGCCAGGGCGAAAAGAGCAAGCCTCCATCTAAAAAAAAAAAAGTTTTTATAATTTTTTAAAATTTATATAATCCCTCTCGAATAGGTGGAATTACAAACACACGCCAACACGCCCGGCTAATTTTTGTACTTTTAGTAGAGATGGAGTTTCATCATATTGGCCAGGCTCGTCTTGAACTCCTGACCTCAAGTGATCCACCCACCTCAGCCTCCCAAAGTGCTGGGATTATATATGTGAGCCACCATACCCAGCCACAAAATATATTATTTTTTATTTTTATTTTTTAAGAAATAACTATCATAGGCCAGGCATGGTGGCTCACGCCTATAATCCAAGCACTTTGGAGGCCGAGGCAGGCAGATCATCTGAGGTCAGGAGTTCAAGACCAGCCTGACCAACATGGTGAAACCCCGTATTAAAAAAAAAAAAGAAATAACGATCTGATTTTTTATTGCACTTTAGGTTCTGGGGTACAGAATGTGCAGAACATGCAGGATTATTGCATAGGCACATACATGGCAATATGGTTTGCTGCCTTCATCCCTCCGTTACCTATATCCGGCATTTCTCCCCATGTTATCCCTCCCTAACCTCCCTACTCCCCGCTGTCCCTCCCCTATTCACCCCCAACAGACCCCAGTGTATGATGCTCCCCTGCCCCATGTCTATGTGTTCTCATTGTTCAGTACCTGCCTATGAGTGATAGCATGTGGTGTTTGATTTTCTGTTCTTGTGTCAGTTTGCTGAGAATGATGGTTTCCAGATTTGTTCATGTCCCTACAAAGGACACAAACTCATTGTTTTTTATGGCTGCATAATATTCCATGGTGTATATGTGCCACATTTTCCTTGTCCACTCTATCATGGATGGGCATTTAGGTTGGTTCCAGGTCTTTGCTATTGTAAATAGTGCAATGCCAGAATGAACATACGTGTGCATGTGTCTTTATAATAGAACAATTTATGGCCAGGCGCGGTGGCTCACGCCTATAATCCCAGCACTTTGGGAGGCCGAGGTGGGTGGATCACGAGGTCAAGAGATCGAGATCATACTGGTTAACAAGGTGAAACCCCGTCTCTACTAAAAATACAAAACTTAGCTGGGCATGGTGGCGCGCACCTGTAGTCCCAGCTACTCGGGAGGCTGAGGCAGGAGAATTGCTTGAACCCAGAAGGCGAAGGTTGCAGTGAGCCGAGATCGTGCTATTGCACTCCAGTCTGGGTAACAACAGCGAAACTCTGTCTCAAAAAAAAAAAAGAATAAAAGTTGAATATTAAAATATATTTTGTTAACTGAAAAGCAGGTGGGGAAGGGAGAAATAGGCTCAAAAACTAGAAAGAATAAATAGAAAACATGTAAGAGTATGATAGAGCTTAATCTGACTATATCAATAATTCCATAAAATTTAAATGGGTTAAAAGATGTAATTAACAGGCAAGAATTTTTCTTTTTTTTTCATATTACATGAAGCTTTCCACCATTGTGAACAATTAGGCAAGGCATTAGTGACAGAGGGGCATCACTGATAAATACAGAGCAACATTGGGACAGTAAAGAGGAAGCTACAGAGACATCATGTTTCTTCAAATATCAGAAGCTTCCACGTCACAGCAGGAGAGCCAAGGATGAGCTCCACCTCCCGGAGGCTTAGTCCAAAAACATCCTGTTGGCATTCACACCAAACAAGGCTCCTCGGACTTCTGGCATCATCTGCTGGGCTATGAGGTCCTGCGGCTTTCCAGGGTGTTGGAAACCTTTATTTTATGATCCCCATTATAGATCTCAACTCCACCAGCTACGTCCTCAGGCAGGTAGGACTCCTGGTCAATTTGGACATCAACATCGTTTTTGGTGGTAATTTTGTACATTGGGATTGCCTTTTGCACCGCAGCCTTTACCAGAGGGAAATCTTGTTTCCTGCATTGAACAATCATTCGGGGCTCCAGCAACTGGTACAAACCCTGGAGAACCAGTCCATTCAGCAGCACTTGGTACCTGGTTGTATCTTTTACCACCTTGCTCAGCCTCTGTTTTACTTCATTTAGTAGTTCTGTGATAAGGCCATCTCTTGCTCTGAGGACTTTGAGCCTTGCTTGATTAATCAAATTGGACATTTGAATTTTCTTCTGCTGCTCAATCTGTTTCTCTTTCTTCTCACAATACTCCATAATCTTTAGCCTTTGGGTTTGCACAAGCCGACCTTTCTCTATGTTGAACTCTTCCTCTGCCTTTGCATCTGTTTCTTCTGCTTTCTCATTGGCTTCTTGTTCAAATGAAAGCCATCATATGCTTAATCTGCTTTTGCACGTCAGCATTGCTGAGAGCCATGGTGAGAGCAACGTTAGGCCAGTGAGCAGCAGGTTCGAGTTTAGGTTTGAAGGGCGAGGTGGGTGGAATGGCAGAGACAGCCCTTGAATTTTTCTTTATATATAGACAGATGAGTTCTTGCTATGTTGCCTAGGCTGGTCTCAAACTTCTGGGCTCAAGTGATCCGCACACGTCAGCCTCCCAAAGTGCTGAGATTACAGGCATGAGCCACCACACCCAGCTGAAAGGCAAAGTTTTGTTTTGTTTTGTTTTTGAGACAGAGTCTCACTCTGTCACCAGGTGCCAGGCTAAAGTGCAGTGGCGTAATCTCGGCTCACTGCAAACTCTGCCTCCCAGGTTCAAGCAATTCTGCCTCAGCCTCCCGAGTAACTGGGACTACAGGTGTGCACCACCACACCCAGCTAATTGCTGTATTTCAGTAGAGACGGGGTTTCACCACGTTGGCCAGGATGGTCTCGATCTCTTGACCTCGTGATCTGCTCACCTCGGCTTCCCAAAGTGCTGGGATTACAGGCATGAGCCACCTTGCCTGGCCTGATTTTTTTTTTTTTTTGAGACATAGTCTCACTCTGTCCACCAGGGCCAGGCTGGAGTGCAGTGACATGACCTTAGCTCACTGCAAGCTCCATCTCCCAGGCTCAAGCAATTCTCCTGCCTCAGCCTCCCAAGTAGCTGAGATTACAGGTGTGTGCAACCACGCCCAGCTAATTTTTTTTATTTTTAGTAGAGACAGGGTTTCACCACGTTGGCCAGACTGGTCTTGAACTCCTGACCTCAGGCAATCCACCTGCCTTGGCCTCCCAAAATGTTGGGATTACAAGTGTGAGCCATGGTGCCTGAACCCTGATTTATTTCTTGCATGAGATCCAGGAACCCTCTCTTGGGGTCTGGATCCCGACCCCTTTCCTGTAACATCTTTCTGGTGACCACAGAAGGGACTATAATGAGGAAACCCCTGACCCAAAGGCTGCTTTTGAGTAAGTGGTGGGGTCCTGTAACATATTTCTGGTGAATGGAGGGAGGATACTTCCATGACCCAAAGGACCCAAAGGAAATAGACTGCAGCACTAATTGGACAACTTTGGGCTAACCCTGCTTATTGCTGTGAACCAACCAGTGAACTCTGCTGCTCAGAAGAAACAAGAGTGTTGGGTAATGTAAAAATCTGGATCAGTATTCTAATTCTGGACACATTGCAATCAGCTAGCGGCTTCATATCAGCTTGGTTCCAACAGTTGCCCAGTTCATGGAAAGCCTTCCTGTTTATTTTACTTGGGATAATTTTGCTTTACTCTTGTGGAATACATTGCTGCTGTACTCCTGTATAAGAATGAGAATAAGCAGATAACACCTTTTGTCAAAACTCGAGTTATGAATGGCCTTTGCCATACTGGGGCTGTCTGACTGAGTTCCTCTCTATCCCAAATAGGAGAGGCCCTGATATTTAGGCAGGGATATCATTGCCCCTGTTCAGCCTGCAGAAGTTACAGAAGATGGATCATCATCCCTCTGCAATCCTTAGGATTAAGGGTTCTCTTTTATTTGATTTGATTTATTTTTGAGATGGAGTCTCAATATGTTGGCCTGGCTGGAATACAGTGGCATGATCTCGGCCCACTACAACCTCTGCCTCCTGGGTTCAAGCGATTCTCGTGCCTCAGCCTCCCGAGTAGCTGGGATTAGAGGAGCCCACTACCACACCTGCGTAATTTTTGTATTTTTAGAAGAGAGGGCATTTTGCCATTTTGGCCAGGCTGGTCTTGAACTGATCTCAGGTGATCTGCCTGCCTTGGTCCCCAAAAGTGCTGGTATTATAGGCATGAGTCACCACGTCCAGCCAAGGGTTCTCTTTTAAAAGGTAGGGGGAGGCCAGGCATAGTGACTCAGACCTGTAATCTCAGCACTTTGGGAGGCTGAGGCAGGTGGATCACCTGAGGTCAGGAGTTTGAGACCAGTCTAGCCAACATGGCGAAAGCTTGTCTCCCTAAAAATACAAAAACTAGCCAGGCATGGTGGTGTGCACCTGTAATCTGACCTGTTCGGGAGGCTAAGGCAGGAGAATTGTTTTAACCCAGGAAGTGGAGGTTGCAGTGAGCAGAGATATTGCCACCGCACTCCAGCCTGTACGACAGAGTGAGACTCCATCTCAAAATAGACAAATACACAAAATTTGAAAAAAAAAAAAAAAGGTGGGGGGGAATGTCAGAGGCATGTAAACCAGAGCAACTCCATCTTGAATAGGGGCTGGGTAAAATGAGGCTGAGACCTACTCGGCTACATTCCCAGACAGTTAAGGCATTCTAAGTCACAGGATGAGATAGAATTCAGCACAAGATACAGGTCATAAAAACCTTGCTGATGAAACAGGTTGCAGTAAGGAAGCCAGCTAAAACCCACTAAAACCAAGATGGCCACGAGAGTAACCTCTGGTAGTCCACACTGCTACACTCCCACCAGCAGCTTGACAATTTACAAATGCCATGACAATGTCAGGAAGTTACCCTATATGGTCTAACAAGCGGAGGCATGACTAATCCACGCGTTATTTAGTATATCATCAAGAAATAACCAGAACAATACAAAATACATAATTACAGGCATGAGCCACCGGCCAAGCCATTTTATTTTATTACAGCAGCTTATGCCTGTAATCCCAGCACTTTGGGAAGCCGAGGTGGACAGATTACCTGAGATCGGGAGTTCAAGACCAGCCTGGCCAACATAGTGAAACCCTGTCTCTACTAAAAATACAAAAATTATCCGAGCATGGTGGCACATGCCATTAGTCCCAGCTACTGGGGAGGCTGAGGCAGGAAAATCACTTGAACCCAGGAGGCGGAGGTTGTGGTGAGCCGAGATTGTGCCACTCCACTCCAGCCTGAGTGACAAGAGTGAAACTCTGTCTCTAAACAAATAAACAAACAACAACAAAAATACTTGATAAATAGTTCACTGTTATTACTTTATTTTTATTTTTTAATTAAAAAAATTAAGACAGGGTTTCACCATGTTAGTCAGGCTGGTCTTGAACTCCCGACTTCAGGTGATCTGCCTGCCTTGGCATCCAAAGTGCTTGGATTACAGGTGTGAGCCACCACGCCCGGCTTACTTCCTTTTTATTAAAAAAAACTATTTTGTGGCCAGGAGCTGTGGTTCACACCTGTAATCCCAGCACTTTGGGAGGCCGAGGAGGGTGGAACACCTGGGGTCAGGAAGTCAGGAGACTAACCTGACCCATATGGAGAAACCCTGTCTCTACTAAAAATACAAAATTAGCCGGGCGTGGTGGCATATGCCTGTAATCCCAGCTACTCGGGAGGCTGAGGCAGGAGAATCGCTTGAACCTGGGAGCCGGAGGTTGCAGTGAGCAGAGATCCAGCCATTGCATTCAAGCCTGGGTGACTAGATCAAAACTTCGTCTCAAAAAAAAAAAACAACCCTATTTTGTACTACTTATCTTTCCCCAAATTTGTCTGGAAACCTGGCACATAATTGTCTACTGTTTATAATTATTGATTTTCATATATATTTTTTTGAGACAGAGTCTCACTCTCTTGCCCAGGCTGGAGTGCAATGGTGTAATCTTGGCTCACTGAAACCTCTACCTCCCGGGTTCAAGCGATTCTCCTGCCTTAGCCTCCCAAATAGCTGGGATTACAGGCACCCACCATCATGTCTGGCTAATTTTTTGTATTTTTGTAGAGATGGGTTTCACCATGTTGGTCAGGCTGGTCTCGAACTCCTGACCCCAGATGACTCACCTGTCTCAGTCTCCCAAAGTGCTGGGATTACAGGCATGAGCCACCTTGCCTGGCCTAGTTTTTGTATTTTTAGCAGAGACGGGGTTTCTCCATGTTGGCCAGCCTGGTCTGAAACTCCTGACTTCAAGTGATCCACTCACCTCTGCCTCCCAAAGTGCTGGGATTACAGGTGTGAGCCACTGCACCCAGCCTGTAATTATTGATTTTCAAATTTTTGATTGTGTAAATTGTTATGCACACCTATTTTCTTGTTACATGTCAAAATGCATATGGATCTACTCTTCTATTTACTGTAATTAAATACTGTATTAATGAAAAATAAATATTTAAAATTTATACTAAAAAACTGTTTAGGGCTGGGTGCGGTGGCTCATGCCTGTAATCTTAGCACTTTGGGAGGCTGGGGCTGGTGGATCATGAAGTCAGGAGTTTGAGACCAGCCTGGCCAACATGGTGAAACCCCATCTGTACTAAAGATACGTAAAGATACGAAAAATTAGCTGGGCGTGGTGGTGGACGCCTGTAATCCTAGCTACTTGGGAGGCTGAGGCAGAAGAATTGCTTGAATCCGGAGGCAGAAGTTGCAATGAGCCGAGATCACACCATTGCACTCCAGCCTGGGCGACAGGGCAAGACTCCATCTCAAATAAAACAAAAAAACTTTAGACAAAGTATGACATATGACACATGCACATGTAGTCCCAGCACTCCGGAGGCTGAGGTGGGAGGATCACCTGAATCCAGGAGGTTGAAGCTTTAGCGAGCCATGTTTGTGCCACTGCACTCCAGCCTGGGCAATGGAGAAACAAAGCAAGATACTATCTCTAAAAACAAAAAGCTGGAATGGCTATACTCGGACAAAATAGACTTTAAAAATGGTGATGTTACCAAACATAAAGGGACGTGTCATAACAATAAAAAGATGAATTCATCAGGAAGGCATAACATCATAAATGTGTAAGATGTCTAATAACAGGATTTCACAATACATGACACAACCCCCAACAGAAACATAGGGAGAAATAGACAAGTCCACAATCATGACTGGAGATTTTAACATCCTGTGTCCAGTAGTTGATGGAACTATTAGATAAACAAAGCATTCTGGAGATTTCTACTTTCTTTTCTTTCTTTTTTCTTTTTTTCTTGAGATGGAGTCTTGCTCTGTCAACCCAGGCTGGAGTGCAATGGCGCAATCTCCACTCACCACAATCTCTGCCTCCTGGCTTCAAACTATTCTCCAGCCTCAGCCTCCCAAGTAGCTGGGATTACAGGTGTACCCCACCACGCCCAGCTAATTTTTTTTTTTTTTTTTGTATTTTTAGTAGAAACGGGCTTTCACCATGTTGGCGTGTCTGGTCTCGAACTCCTGACCTCGTGATCTGCCCACCTTGGCCTCCCAAAGTGCTGGGATTACAGGTGTGAGCCACCATGCCCAGCCTAACTTTCAACCAAGAAGGAAAAATGGGGATGGAATTTAACCTCCCGCCCTGAACAAATAAAAATCCAGACGAATAAAATGGAACAAATCTCAAGATATTAGACATCAGGTTAGCCAGGTGTGGTGGATAATTTGGAAGCCTCAGCTATTTGGAAGGCTGAGACGGGAGGATCGCTTGAGCCCAGGAGGTCAAGACTGCAGCGATCCATGATTGCACCACTCCACTCCAGCCTGGGTGAGAACGAGATCCTGTCTCAAAAAATATATATATATATTGGACATCAGACAATGAAGGACAGTGATCCCTGAGAGATGGGAAACAAACAAGGTAAGCATGATGGTTGCCCAGTTTACTGCCTGGAGATGGAGAGGGCCAACTCAGGATGAACCCTGAAAATACACTAAGTGAAATATGCCAGACACAGGACAAATATTGAATGATTCTACTTATATGTGGTATTTAGAGCAGGCAAATTACTAGAGACGGAAAGTGGAATAGAGGTTACCAGGGTCTTGGGGGTTGGGGAGAGTGGGGAGTTATTGCTTAACGGGTACAGAGTTTCTGCCTGGGGTGATGAAAAAGTTCTGGAAATAGACAGTGGTGCTTGTTATACAACATTGTGAATGTACTGAATGCTCCTGAGCTGTACATTTGCAGATCGCAAAAATGATAAATTTTATGTCATGCCAATTTTACCACAATTTTAACCAAGGATAAAGGATAATAACATAAACAAATTTATGCCAATAATTCTCACAACAAATTCCTTGCAAAACACAAATACCAATGTCCACTCACAAAGAAATAGATAACTTGAATAGCCCTATATATATATTAAATAAATTGAATTTGTAGTAAAACATATTCCCATGAAGGAAATTCCAGGCCCAGATAGCTTTCTTGGGGAATTCTACCACAAATATATATACATATGAAATAAATAATATCAATTCTACACAAACTCTTCCAGAAAAGAGGAGGGGATACTTTCCCCTCTTTTATAAAGCTAGCGATAACTCTGATACAAAACCAGAGAAAGTCATTTAAAAAAGAAAACTATATGTAACTATCCTTCATGAACACAGGTGCAAAAGTTAACATTTTAGTAAATCTTATTGTTGCAAGCAGTTAATTCAAGGACATGCAAGGAAGAAAAAAAGTTTTGTTGTTGCTTTTCTTTTCTTTTCTTTTTTTTTTTTTTTTGAGGAGTCTCACTCTATCGCCAGGCTGGAGTGCAGTGGCTTGATCTTGGCTCACTGCAACCTCTGCCTCCCAGGTTCAAGCCATTCTCCTGCCTCAGCCTCCCGAGTAGCTGGGACTACAGGCTCATGCCAACACACCCAGTTTATTTCTGTATTTTTAGTAGAGACGGGGTTTCGCCTTGTTGGCTAGGATGGTCTCGATCTCTTGACCTCATGATCTGCCCGCCTTGGCCTCCCAAAGTGCTGGGATTACAGGTGTGAGCCACCTTGCCCAGCTCATTTTAGTAAATAAAATCCAACAATATATACAAAAGAAAATACAGGCCAGGCGCGGTGGTGTCCAACATGGTGAAACCCTGTCTCTACTAAAAATACAAAAATTAGCTGGGTTTGGTGGCAGGCGCCTGTAATCCGAGCTACTTGGGTGACTGAGGCAGGACTATCTCTTGAACCTGGGAGGCAGAGTTTGCAGTGAGCTGAGATCACTTCACTGCACTCTAGCCTGGGCGACAGATGGAGACTCTATCTAAAAAATAAATTAAATTAAATCTAAAAGTAAATTAAGAACATATATTAAAATGATTCTTGGGCCCAGTGCAGGGGCTCATGCCTGTAATCCCAGCACTTTGGGAAGCTGAGGCGGGCAAATCACCTGAGATCAGGAGTTTGAGACCAGCCTGACCTACATGGAGAAACCCTGTCTCTACTAAAAATACAAAAATAGCCAGGCGTGGTGGTGCATAACTGTAATCCCAGCTACTCGGGAGGCAGAGGCAGAGGCAGAGGCAGGAGAATCGCTTGAATGTGGGAGGTGGAGGTTGCAGTGAGCCGAGATTGCACTATTGCACTCCAGCCTAGGCAACAAGAGTGAAACTCCGTCTCAAAAAAAAAGAAAAGAGAATGGATAAACAAATTGTGGTCTATTCATACGTTGGATTTGTTTTGTTTTGGTTTGTTTTCCAAACAGAGTTTTCCCTCTGTCACTCAGGCTGGAGTGCAGTGGGGAGATCTCGGCTCACTACAACCTCCACAGTTAGAGTTCAAGCGATTCTCCTGCCTCAGACTCCCGAGTAGCTGGGATTACAGGCGTGTACCACCATTGCTGGCTAATTTTTGTATTTTTAGCAGAGATGTGGTTTCACTATGCTGGCCAGGCTGGTCTTGAACTCCTGACCTCAGGTGATCCACCGGTCTCGGCCTCCTAAAGTGCTGGGATTATAGGCGTGAGCCACTGAGCCTGCTCGGCTCATACTATGGAATTTTACTCATCGATAAAAATTTAAAAAAATATTTATACACAAAACAACTTGGATGAATCTCAAAAGCATTATGCTGAGTGGAAAAAAATCCAGACAGAAAATAATACATCCTCTCCCGTTCTATTTGCATGAAGCTGAAAGACAAATACAATCCAGGTAACAGGAAGCCAATCACTGGTTACCTGAGGTAGGGGGTGGGGTTTGGGATAGGGTACAAAGGAACCAATGCTCCCTATCTTGTTTGTGTTGGTGGTTACGAGGTTGTATACGTTAGCCAAAGCTCACTAAATTGTACCCTTAAAAATTCGTGCATTTATACATATAGACAGATTGATAGTGTTATCTTTTAATAAAGTTAATTAAATCAAGAAAGGAAAAAAGGAGTCCTGGCTGCTTCTTTGTGTGCGCGTGCGTGTGTGTGTGTAGACAGTGTCTCGCTCTACCCCCTGGCTGGAGTGTCGTGGCGCGATCTCACCTCACTGCAACCTCCGCCTGGCAGGTTCAAGCAATTCTCCTGTCTCAGCCTTCGGAGTAGCTGGGATTACAGGCCCCCGCCACCACGCCAGGCTAATTTTTGCATTTTTAGTGGAGACATGGTTTCGCCTTGTTGGCCAGGCTGATCTAGAACTCCTAGACCTCAAGTGATCCGCCTGCCTCGGACTCCAAAAGGCTAGGATTACAGGCGTGAGCCACTGCGCCCGGCCTTGGCTAGCTACACTGAGATACCATTTCTTACTCTCAGATCGGTGAGGATTATAGTGGATTCTAATACTTAATTGAATGATCCTGATGTTTCACCACCCTGGTTTGTTTTTGTTTTGTTTTTATGAAGCTTTTTCGTTTGATTCACTGTCATTCTTTCCACTCCGCTGTTTTTAACTTATTGGTGGCTAAGTCCTTTACCTAATGTGACCAACAGCATCACGATAACAAAATCAGTGTCGAATCTTAAAAAAAAAAAAAAAAGCCAAAGGCTTTACAAGAGGTGGGATTCCCCTTTGGGGTCGCCCGGAGGAGGGCGGGAACAAGACCTGAGCGAATCTTCCGCTTTCATTTCTATGGTTATTAAGTTACCCATTCTCATTAAAGGAATAACGCGGAAGGGTTATTTTCTGTCGGCAAAGACTTCCCTAGCGACGAGTCCACTCATGAGACGGGGATGTCATAATGTCATACCACAATGGATGGCCTAGAAGAGTCCAAAAGCAAATCAGATGACTTACATTCTAGTATAACGTTATATTACAATTCACCTGACCCGTCGGTTTCGTTCTTTTCTCTGCGTCTCCAAAATGCTGTCCTTCAGAATTACGTTCTACCCCCTCCATTCCTGGCCAGTGGTTTGGTCCGACCTTAATACTGACAGGCGGCACGAGCTGCGTCTGCGCAGAAAGCTGGCGGGGGGGGTGGGGGGAGGAACATGGCGCAAGCTCTGTCTGAGGAGGAGTTTCAGCGGATGCAGGTGCCGCTCGCGGTGGGAAAGACCACCCGGCTAGGCGACCGGGGGCGGGGTAGAGAGAGGTCGTGTCACCAGCTCTGAGAAGGGGTTGGTTGGGATGGACTCTGAGTTTAGGGGGTGGGTCTGGAGAAGGTAAACTGAGGCTCGGAGTTGTGAGACTATTGGATTCCGAGATATTCTGGGGCTTTGAAGGTTGGACTCTGTTAGCATTGTGGGTGGGGGAGAGCGCCCTTGAGTAGGCGATACCTTACTCAGACCTGGAGGGGACGAGACTTTTGGGCTTGTGCAGGGGACACCGTCCGTCGGCGTGTGATGATAATGGGCTTTGAGGGAAGGAGATCCTGAGAAGGCGAAACCATTTTGTCTGGAGAGGAAGGAAGCGGGTGTTGGGTCGTTTACGTCACAGACGGGGGAGCCCTTGAGAGGGCAGAACCATTAGTGGGTGGGAGGTGGTAAGTTTTTGGGAGATACCACTGTGCCCGGGGGTTGAGGAAAGACCCCAGTTGTTGCCATTGTTCCTGGGAGGTGGAGATCCTATGCCATTGGTGGTTGGTAGTGCATCCTAAGAGGGGGCGGCACCATTGGATGATTAAGGGTGATCCCATTAGGCCTGGGGTGAAGAAGTCCATGAATGGGTAATACCATTATTAGGCCTGGGGTGAAGAAGTCCATGAATGGGTAATACCATTAATCCCATTAATTGGGGGAAGGACTAGAGGAGGTAAAAGAGTGATAGCTTGTACTACAAGGAGGGGAGATAACTGGGCTTTGGGGACGTACCTCCATTTGATTCTTTTGAGGTGACTCTGAGATGTGATGAAAGGCCATAGCATTGCACTATGAATGGGCCCTTGTCAAGAGGGTTCCTCACTGGGGGACTCTGAACAGGGTCCTGCATGAAGAGGGGAGGAACTCTGAGGGAGGACAAGTAATCCCATTGGTCCTTGAATGAGGGAAACCAGCTGTCCCTGTGTGAGGGACACTGAGAGTGGAAGGCTGAGTTGATTGGCCCATGAATAGGGAAGACCACTGTCATCTGAAGGGGATTCTAAGTCATTCTAAGAGTCATCCAACTGGCCCACCCAAGGCCTTGTAGAGGTGTACTCTGAAGGGTGTAGGGCCATTCATGTTGGATGATGACTGGGGAGCTCTTGAGGGGAGTCGGGGTACCCTTGAATGAGGAACATTGATCGCACTGGGCCATGTATTGGGGAGAACTACTAGGCTTTGTTGGGAAAGGAGTCTTAAGGGATACAAAGGATATTCCAACTGGACCAGGACTTGGAGAGACAGATCACTGGGTCCTCAGGAGGACAGGAGCAGAAAAGATTCTATGAAGGCCAACCCCTCTGACCTTGAGCAGACTACCACAGGATAGGGAGTGGAGGCTGGTGCCGTGGCAGGGAGGGAAAAATCCTGGTAGGGGAAGGAATGGTGAGTTCCTTACTGGGAAGGAACCAGCCTCAGGGCCCTGTAGGGGTGATAGGGAGGAGGATGCTGTTTGGAATGGCCCATACTTCACTTAATTCTTTTTTTTTTTTTTTTTTGAGATGGAGTCTCACTTTGTCACCCAGGCTGGAGTGCAGTGACACAGTCTCAGCTCACTGCAACTTCCACCTCCCAGATTCAAGCAATTCTCCTATCTCAGCCTCCCAAGTAGCTGGGATTACAGGCGCGTGTAACATGCCCAGCTAATTTATTTGTATTTTTTTAGTAGAGACAGGGTTTCACCATGTTGACCAGGATGGTGTTGAACTCCTGACCTCAAGTGGTCTGCCCACTTCGGCCTCCGAAAGTGCTGAGATCACAGGTGTGAACCACTGTGCCCAGCACTTTACCTTAATTCTTTTTTTTTTTTTTTTTTTTGATACGGAGTCTCACTCTGTTACTCAGGCTGGAGTGCAGCGGTGCAATCTCAGCTCACTGCAACCTCTGCCTCCCGGGTTCAGGCTATTCTCCTGCCTCAGCCTCCCAAGTAGCTGGAACTACAGGTGCATGCTACCACACTTAGCTAATTTTTTTATATTTTTAGTAGAGACAGGGTTTCACCATATTGGCTAATCTGGTCTTGAACTCCTGACCTTGTGATCCACACACCTCGGCCTCCCAAAGTGCTGGGATTACAGGCGTGAGCCACCGCGCCCAGCTCTCCCTTAATTCTTGAAAGGGGCCTGGATGTATTTTGAGAGACTTGGAGGTCGGGGGGGGGGACCCTGGAAAGTCCCCTGAGTCAATGAAAGTTGGACAGGAGAATACTAGACCCTCTTCTCTTGGGAAAGAGGGAAGAAGACAGGCCTCTACCCGCTGCCTTCAGGGGCTTCCAAGTCTGGCCAGGAAGACGGACAACTCCCCTGATAGTGTGTGTTCAGTGTGTGGAGAGGTCAGCCAGGATGAGGAGGAGGAACTTTATCCTGTGGGCATGGAGAGCCAGGGAACTCACACAAGCAAGAACCTAACTGGGGCAGTGCTCTAGGATTGCCTGAGTGCAGTATGGATTGTAGTGTGAGATGGAGGTGGGAGCCTGGCTGGGGTTATAAGTAGAGCTGGAAAAGGTGGGCCAGGGTCTGAGGGCCTGGAAGCTCACTTTGGGTACAGCTCATACAGGTCTTAAGGAGTAGCTAAAGAGACATATGGAGGGCATAAGGTCTGTGGGGCTTAGGAGCTTGGTTCCCTCATGGTGGGGGTAGGGGTGCTTTCCTGACCAAGTCTTTTCCCTTCCTGCTTCCCGCAAAGGCTCAGCTCCTAGAACTCCGGACAAACAACTACCAGCTTTCAGATGAACTACGCAAGAATGGTGTTGGTGAGCCAAGAGGGCCTTATTAGATGGGGGTGGCTTTGGGGCATGGAGTCTGAGGTTTTCCCTCAAAGACCTGGCAGGAAGCCCTTTCAGTTCCTTGCCACTGGCTGAGGCTGAGATTCCCTGCTTTCCCGACACCAGAACTTGCCAGTCTTCGACAGAAGGTCGCCTACTTGGATAAGGAGTTCAGCAAAGCTCAGAAGGTACCTCCCTCCACCCACCCATCCACCCTTGCTTCTACCTATCTGACTCATTCATCCCTCCAGTGAGCAGCTGCAGTGAACCAGACCTAATGTTGCATGCTGTTTTCATGTAGTCATTTAAAGAATTCTCATGGAATTCTCTTTAGTTTGCTAATTTCATCTAATCCTGCATAGTTTATTGATTAATTTTAATTTACTTTTAATTCATTTCTAATTTCAGTTACTCATTCTCATTCACTGACTTTTAATTAAATATTCAAATCTATCAGTAAATCTGCCTCGAATCTGCCTACTGTCCTCCACTCACACTCCTGGCTTGTGCTTCTACTTCCCATCCCTGTCCTGGTCCAGTTGGGAAAGTGACAGCAAACTCACCTCTCAGATCCTCTAAAGATGAGAGATGAGATAGAATATAACCTATTGTGGCCCCTCAAGACATTCAAGGTTCTCCTTTGTCACTGCTCTGTCCCCATACCTAGCACAATGTTAATATATAATATGTGCTCAATAAATATTTGTTAAATGAACGAATACAGAATGCAGAAAATCTGGCAGTCAGGAAGCTGTGCTTCTCTTTGGTAGAATGCTGATTCCCCTAAGCTGGCAATGCTCTTGGCTGCCTAGCAGGGGAGTGACAGTTTCCACACTGTATGGGAGAGACCCACAGAGACAAGTATGGACAAATGTAGCAATGAAGCCACAGTTTCTGAGCCTGGAGATCCAGCCCACAAATGGTTAAATACCATCTCCCCCATCCCCCTACCAGCCTCAAGAGCTTCCAAGAAAGGATGATTTCTGTGTGCTGGGGCCCCAGGGCAGGACTTGCATTCATTCGCTCACTCGGGCACTCATTCCGTCATTCCTTTGGGCTCCAAATTGTCACATATGTTCTGTGGTTGAAGATGCTCCCATCCTGCAACCTCTATCATCATTGTCCTCCCAAAACGCTTGGCATGATTGTCTCCATACCCTAGTAAGGCCGTCCATCTCTGTTCACTTTAGCTCTCTTCTACCCACCCCCACTTTAGGCACTGAGCAAGAGCAAGAAAGCTCAGGTAAGGGGATCCCTGGTGGGTGAGTGTGAAGGGAGACTGTGTCTTGGTGGGCTATCTGTGTATGCTGAGCTTTTCTTGTACTGGCCTTTCTTTCTCTGTGTGCCCTTATGTCTGCTACTATCTCACTGCCATGTGTTGCTGTATCTGTCCTTGTTTCCCTGTATTTGTCTCTAACTCTGTGTCTCTTTCCTTCTCTCTTTCTCTCTCTATCCTTTTCTCTGCATCTCTTTCTGTCTCTGTCTCTGTCTTCTTGTTCCTGTCTCTCTGACTCGTTTCTCTTCCCAATCTTCTCTTTGTCTCTCCCCCACCTGTCTCTGTGGTTTCTCTTTTTTCTGCTTTCTCTCTCTGACTCTTTGTTTCTCCCCCACCATTCCTCTCTCTTCCTAACTCATTTATTTTCCTGACCCCTCCTCTTCTCCCTGCTCTGTTCTTTCCCTGTTGATTTCTGTTTGTTCCTCTCTCCATCTTTTTCACTCTCTCCCTCCCAATCCCTCTCCCCTTTTCTATCTCTCCCCCCCGTTTCCCCATCTCTACCTCCTTGCTCCCCCTATCATCTTCTCATTTTTTCCTCTGCTCTCTTCCTCCCTGTACTTCCTTTTCTCTACCTTCCCATGTCTTTTTCTCTCCATCCCTGTCTCTCACTTTTTTTTTTTTGAGACGGAGTTTCACTCTCATTACCCAGGCTGGAGTGCAATGGCGCGATCTCGGCTCACCGCAGCCTCCACCTCCTGGGTTCAGGCAATTCTCCTGCCTCAGCCTCCCGAGTAGCTGGGATTACAGGCACGCACCACCATGCCCAGCTAATTTTTTGTATTTTTAGTAGCGATGGGGTTTCGCCATGTTGACCAGGATGGTCTCGATCTCTTGACCTTGTGATCCACCCGCTTCGGCCTCCCAAAGTGCTGGGATTACAGGCATGAGCCACCGCGCCTGGCCCACCTGTCTCTCATTTTCTCTCTCCCTGTGTCTCTCTCTCCTATCTCACCTCATTCTCTGTACCCTATGTCCTCCCCTAACCATGTCATTTTCTCCCTCTCTCTGTTTCTTTGCCCTGCCTCCCCATCCTTCCTGCCCTTGCTGGAGTCCTGGCCCTTGTCTGCCACTGCAGGAAGTTGAGGTACTGCTGAGTGAAAATGAGATGCTGCAGGCAAAGCTGCACAGCCAGGAGGAGGACTTCCGTTTGCAGAACAGCACGCTAATGGCCGAGTTCAGCAAGGTGCTGGTGTCTGGGATAGTCAAAGGGGAAATGAGGGGTAGGGTCCATCTGGGCTGAAACATAACATCTGCAGAGTGATTGGACAGGGTCTGGCCCTGGAGCACTGTCCGTGGTGCTGAAACAGGTCCTGGATTGCTGCTGGGGGGCAGTAATTTGACAGATGGAGCCACTCACTGTGCTGGGATTAGAAGGCTTTGAGCCCTGAGGTCAGCTGGTTCCTGGCTAAGTCACTCCTTTTATTTGAGCCTCAAGTCTCCATGTGCATAACGTGGGGTTGATGCTATGGAGCTCCAAGGTACTGGCGGCGGGGGGGGTTAGGTAAAGTTCTTATGCTTAATATAGAATGGAAAAGTGTTCAAGCTTCTTCCCTTTTCTCTTCCTTTTCTTCATCTGACATAAGACTGACGTTCTACCTCTTCCAGATAATTCATCCTGGATCTACTAATTATGTCTCTCCACTGATTTTAGTGTCCTGGCTGTTTCTAAATCTACAGGGCAGTTGGAGGCATTGTCTTTTGCTCCCTCATCTATCTTCTGTAAACAGTTAATAATTGTTTATGTTGGCTGGCGTGGTGGCTCATGCCTGTAATCCCAGTACTTTGGGAGGCTGAGGCGGGCGAATCACAAGGTCAGGAGTTCAAGACCAGCCTGGCTAACATAGTGAAACCCCATCTCTACTAAAAAATAAAAAAGTAAAAATTCTCCAGGCATGGTGGCATGTGCCTGTAATCCCAGCTACTCAGAAGGCTAAAGCAGAAGAATCGCATGAACCTGGAGGTGGAGGTTACAGTGAGCTGAGATAGCACCACTGTACTCCAGCTTGGGGAACAGAGTGAGACTTCATCTCAAAAAAAAAAATGTCTATGTTTTTAGTATGTTTTAAGGAAAAAAGTCTCATGGCAGCAAAAATGGTATTTCTAAGGCTCCATCTGAGAATATAGTGCCTATGACCTTAAAAATACAAAACCGAGGCTGGGCGTAGTAGCTCATGCCTGTATTAATCCCAGCAGTCTGGGAGGCTGAGGTGGGCAGATCATAAGGTCAAGAGATCAAGACCATCCTGGCCAACATGGTGAAACCCTATCTCTTAAAAAATAAAAAAATTAGCTGGGCATGGTGGCACACGCCTGTAGTCCCAACAACTACTCAGGAGGCTGAGGCAGGAGAATCACTCGAACCCAGGAGGCAGAGGTTGCCGTGAGCCGAGATCATGCCACTACACTCCAGCCTGGTGACAGAGCAAGACTCTGTCTCAAAAAAAACACAAAACCTGAAAATAACCTTTAAGCAGGTACAATACCAGGAAAGGCACTTGAGCAAGTAGTGGTTACCAGCAGGACTCTGGAACCAGAAGGCCTAGATTAAAATCTTGGCTCTATGTTTTACTAACTGTAATCTTGAGCAAGACACTTAACTTGCCTGGTTCTTGGTTCCCAAATGTCAAATAGAAGTCATGATAATAACAGTACCTGCTTCATCACAGGGATTTTGTGAGGATTAAATGAATAAATGTATGTAAATCACTTAGAACAGAGCCTTGCACATAGTATCAGTTATGGAAGCATTAGCTATAATATTATCCTTCTATTAACTCATTTTCCCTCTAAAATATTTGACTTTTTAAAAGTTTATTTTTCTGCAACATTTATTTTTTAAAGGAATGGATTTTGAGAGAAAACAACATAGTACAGAAGTATGGAATAGAAAGTAAATACAAATGTAGGTTATTTTGCTAATTGTTTTATAACCGCAACAAGCTAGTTCAGAGAATCCCCTGTACAAAACACAGAGGTTCAAACATCAAGGTGTTCCCTTAGCAAGGCTGAAAATTTCAGTCTCTGGTATTTGAAATTTAGGCTGCAGTCCTTGTTTTTGGATGGATCACTGGGTGTGTGGCACAGTCCATGCTTTTTTTTTTTTTTTAACAATATCCCTTCTTATATGTATCAAAACTCATACTGAACAATGAGTTCTGGGTTACAAAAGAGGATTTATTTTTTGCACCTATCCATGCTTTTTTCTTTTTTTTAATGAGACAGAGTCTCACTCTGTTACCCAGGCTGGAGTACAATGGCCTGATCTCAGCTCACTGCAACCTCTGCCTCCCAGGTTCAAGTGATTCTCCTGCCTCAGCCTCCTGAGTACCTGGGATTACAGGTGCATACCACCATGCCCAGCTAATTTTTATAATTTTAGTAGAGACAAGGTTTCACCATGTTGGCCAGTCTGGTCTCAAACTCCTGACCTCAGGTGACCTGCCCGCCTTGGCCTCCCAAAGTGCTGGGATTACAGGCATGAACCACCATGCCTGGCATACTTTTTAAAAGTTTTATATCCACCCTGTGGCCCTCCTCTGCCTTAGCCTCTACCACCTCTTATTTGCTGTTTCTACAGCTGCCTCCCTGGTCTCTTCACTTGTAGTTTCTTCTACTTAGTTCACACCACAGAGGCTATTCTGACCAGCAGATCTTATGACATCACTCCTTTACATAATATATTCCAGTGCCCCCTGTCCTGCTCCTAGTTCAGAGCCCCTGGTATTCACATAACTGCTGGTCTCACCAACTGACTCCTCACTACTTCCTGCCTCCAGCCTCCATGGTATCATGATTCTTGCAGAGTGAGGCAGGGGCAGACATTCTTCCATATATCCGGCTTGTTTCCCTGCACCTGTCCTGGGCTGGCACTGGAGCAGTTGTAGGGACTTCCTACATACTCCCTTTCCTCCTCCCACTCCTCCCAGGAACTGGAAGTGCTTGCAGAGAGACCTGTGTTAAACCTGCCACCATCCCTTATTCACCACGACATTTCAGCTCAATTGTTCCTTCAACAAATAGTTACTGAGTACCCACCACATGCTTTATGTTCTGGAAATCCAGTTGTAAGCAGCGCAGAATGATCTCCACTCTTGGGTAGCTTACATTCTGGGGGTGGGATGGGAGAAAGATAACAGTAAACAAATAATACTAGTAGTGATAGCTGACATTTATATGGTGTTCTGCGTGCCAAGTCCTGTTTGAAGTACTCTACATGATTCACTCATTTAATCTTTGAAACAAGCCTATGAGATATTATTGGTGTCCCTATTTGACAGATGAGGAAAACTGAGTTCCATGGAGATTAAGTAACTTGTCACACAGCTAGTAAATGACAGAGTAGAGATTCACATTCAAGCAGTTTGGTTTCAGAATCTGTGCTTATAACCCTACGTTACAAAAGAAAATTGTGATTAGTACTAGGTAAAAAAGAAATGAACAGAGTGCTGTGACAGAGAGTACTGGAATTTTCTGTGTTGAGGGATACTACTTAAAAGGCAACATCTGAGCAGAGCATTGAAGGATGCAAAGAACCCAGTTACGTGAATAACTGGATAAAAGAATTGGTGTTCTGGGTAGAAAATATTGCAGGCAGACCGGGCGTGGTGGCTCACACCTGTAATCCCAGCACTTTGGGAGGCCAAGGCAGGTGGATCACCTGAGGTCAGGAGTTCGAGACCAGCTTGGCCAACATGGTGAAACCTCATCTCTACTAAGAATACAAAAATTAGCCAGGCATGGTAGCGCATGCCTCTAGTCCCAGCTACTCAGGAGGCTGAGGCAGGAGAATCGCTTGAACCCAGGAGGCGGAGGTTGCAGTGAGCGGAAATTACACCACTGTACTCCAGCCTGGGTGACGGAGCGAGACTCCATCTCAAAAAAAGAAAATATTGCAGACAATAAAATAAACATTCTCTGTAGGCCTCGATATTCTCATCTGAAAGGGGGACAAGGGATTTTTTTCAGGACTGCTTTGAGAAGTATACTTTAGCAGGAGTTGGGCAGGGGGTTGGCTTAGTTTTATTGGCAGGGGGTTGGCTTAGTTTTATTGGCATTGTATGCCTCTCCAAGGCTAACGGCTGGAAGTGCAGGAGCTGTCATCAGTTGTTGGCCCTGGAAATGCCCTGCAAGCTCTTTGTGGTCCCTAGGATGAGAGGGAGCTGTCTCCAGGCCTAGGATCCAGGACACAGAGCCCTCCACAGAAGAAGGGTGGCAGTAAAGCTGTCTGTAGCACTGACAACTTCCAGAGGAGCCTGAGGTCTTGGATTGCATCTCTGAGGTTGGAAGTAGGAAGGGGAAAATTGTTCTTGGTGTCCTTATGCTTGGTATGCTCTTGGTATCCTCTGACTCTGCCACTTAAAAGGGGTGTAGACCAGGCATGTTGGCTCACACCTGTAGTCCCAGGACTTTGGGAGGCTGAGGCGGGCAGATTATGAGGTCAGGAGATTGAAACTGTCCTGGCTAACACGGTGAAACCCTGTATCTACTAAAAAAAAAATACAAAAAATTAACCGAGTGTGGTGGCAAGGGTCTGTAGTCCCAGCTACTAGGGAGGCTGAGGCAGGAGATTCGCTTGAACCCAGGAGGCAAAGGTTGCAGCGAGCCAAGATGGCACCACTGCACTCCAGCCTGGGTGACAGAGCAAGACTCTGTCTCAAAAACAAAAAAAAGATGTGTGAATTTGAAATTGTTTAACATCTCTGTGCCCCAATGTCCTTATTTGTAAAGTGGGAGGGCACCTACATCATAGGGTCATGATGGGAATTAAGTTAATTGTAAAGTGCATGGACAAATGCTATGTAGGTTTCAGCAAATACTGTTCTGATTCTCTGCTTTTTTGCCCCTTTTCTTCCTCTGTTCAGCTCTGCAGCCAGATGGAACAGCTGGAGCGAGAGAACCAGCAACTGAAGGAGGGGGCTGCAGGAGCAGGGGTTGCCCAAGCTGGGCCCATCGTGGACGGGGAGCTGCTGAGGCTACAGGCTGAAAACACAGCCTTGCAGAAGAATGTGGCAGGTACATAGAGGCCCTCCTGGGGATGTGGAGACCCTGGGGCTTGAGTAGGGCAAGGAAGGCTGTCATCCTCTCAGTGTAGGGAGAAGAGCTTCAGAGTTAGGGTTGGCCCATGCACTTTGTGACTTTGGACAAGCCATTTTGCCTCTCTGAGCCAAAGTCTTGTCATCTACACAGTGCATGTAGTGATGTCTTGCCAGCCAGAAGATTGTAGTAGTGATAAAAGTGGTATCATTCCGCATTAGTTCGGTGTCTGCTACCTAGCAAATGTTACAGATTAGCAGCTTGAATGTCAAAAAGGAGATATTTGCTAAGTGGAGAAAGTGAATGGAGTGTTGGGAAAATTCTGAGCCCAGATTGTAAGTGGGGTTTGGGATGAAAGCTGAAAGAAAGCTTGATAGAGTGTGGGAGCATGTGGTGTGTGGACCTTTCGAGAGCAGCTGGGACTTCGGTGGTGGTAGGAGCTGGTTCCATGACCAGGAGGGAGACTTAATAGAATGTGGGTGGGAATTGGGAGGCTCTAGGAGGGATTCAGCTGTAAGTCAAGGGTGGCACATGGTGGACATGGTCTTAAAAGATTATGGGTGGGACTTGAAGGATTGAGAATGGGGGTTTGTGAATCCAGCTTGGGCTAATTTAATAGTAAACAGGATCTTAGTGGTTGGTAGGGCTTAAAAGATTTGTAAGAGGCTGGGCACAGTGGCTTATACCTGTAATCCCAGCACTCTGTGAGGCTGAGGCAGAAGGATCTCGAGGCTAGGAGTTTAAGACCAGTCTGGGCAATATAGCAGGACCTTATCTGTACTAAAAATAAAAAAATTGACTGGGCCCAGTGGCTCACACCTGTAATCCCAGCACTTTGGGAGGCTGAGGTGGTAGGATCACCTGAGGTTGGTGGTTTGAGACCAGCCTAACCAACGTGGAGAAACCCTGTCTCTACTAAAAATACAAAAGTACCCGGGCATGGTGGCACATGCCCATAATCCCAACTACTTTAGAGGCTAAGGCAGGAGAATCGCTTAAACCTGGGTGGCAGAGGTTGCAGTGAGCCGAGATCATGCCATTGCACTCCAGTCTGGGCAACAAGAGTAAAACTCCGTCTCAAAAAAATAATAAAAATTTAAAAATTAGGCCAGGCGTGGTGGCTAATACCTGTAATCCTAGCACTTTGAGAGGCTGAGGTAGGCAGCTCACCTGAGGTCAGGAGTTCAAGACCAGCCCAGCCAACATGGTGAAACCCTGTTTCTATTAAAAATAGAATAATTAGCCAGGCATGGTGGCACATGCCTGTGATTCCAGCTACTTGGGAAGCTGAGGCAGGAGACTGCTTGAACCAAGGAGGCAGAGGTTGCAGTGAGCAGAGTTTGCACCACTATACTGCAGCCTAGGTGACAGAGGGAGACTCTGTCTCATAAATAAATAAATAAATAAACAATAAGAATTTTTTTTATTTATTTATTTTGAGGTGGAGTTTTGCTCTTGTTACCCAGGCTGGAGTGCAATGGCGCGATCTCGGCTCACCAGAACCTCCATCTCCTGGGTTCAAGCAATTCTCCTGCCTCAGCCTCCCAAGTAGCTGGGACTACAGGCGTGCGCCACCATGCCCAGCTAATTTTTGTATTTTTAGTAGAGACGGGGTTTCACCATGTTGACCAGGATGGTCTCGATCTTTTGACCTCATGATCCACCTGTCTCAGCCTCCCAAAGCGCTGGGATTATAGGTGTGAGCCACTGTGCCCGGCCTTCATAAATAATAAAATTTAAAAATCAGCCAGGCATGGTGGTGTGCACTTGTAGTCCCAGCTACTTGGGAGGCTGAGATGGGAGGATTGCTTGAGCCCAGGAGTTGGAGGCTGCAGTGAGCTATGATTGCACCAGTGCACACCAGCCTGGGCAACAGAGCAAGACTATCTAGGGAAAAAGATTTTTTGGGGGAGGCTGAGGCGGGAGGATTGCTTGAGCTCAGGAGTTCAAGACCAGCCTCAGCAGTGTAGTGAGACCTCGTCTCTGCAAAACAATAAAAAAATTAGCCCAGCGTGGTGGCACATACCTGTGGTCCCAGCTACTTGGGAGGCTGAGGTGGGAGAATCACTTGAACCCAGGAGGTCAAGGCTACAGTGAACCATGATCACTCTACTGCACTCCAGCCTGGGTGACAGAACAAGTCCCTGTCAAAAAAAAAAAAATTGTAAGAGGTGTGGCTAGGGCTGAACCTTTATCTTTTAGGCATGTGGTCACTTGGCACAGGGTCTCTGCCACCTGAGGGGTTTAATGCCAGTTCTCCCTCTATTCGAGGTATGGCAAGAGACTTCAGAGACCACCTCATCCATCATGTATTCCTATTTTACTTACCAGCCCTGCAGGAACGCTATGGGAAAGAAGCCGGGAAGTCCTCAGCTGTCAGTGAGGGCCAGGGGGACTCCCCAGGGGGCCCTGCCCCCACCATCCTGGCCCCCATGCCACTGGCAGAGGTGGAGCTGAAATGGGAAATGGAGAAAGAGGAGAAGAGATTGCTCTGGGAGCAGCTGCAAGGCTTAGAGGTGAATCTGGGTCCGCTGGAGCTGGGATGCCAGAGGCAAAGCAGATGTTCTACCTCTGCCTATGGTCCCACAGAGATGTCTGTGACATTGCCATCTTGTGGGCTGATGGGGTAAGGGAAGCAGAAGAGCAGGGGAAGACCTCTCCCCTGTCCTTGCTGACAACAACCCTCCCATTCCTCATCCGTCCCTGCAGAGCTCAAAGCAGGCCGAAACATCCAGGCTGCAGGAAGAACTTGCTAAGGTGGGGCTGCTTGGCTCTTTCCTATTCTACTCCCAATCTGCTGGCTCTTTCCCATTCCACTGTCAATCTGACAGGGCAGAAGGGGCATTATACCCCATCAAAGCCTCAGTTTCATCATTTGTGAAATGGAGAGACTCACACCTATGTCTCAAAGTTACTTTCAATATGGAATGGGCTAATGTGGTCCCACTGTATCTTGTGCATGACAGGTTTCATCCCATCCATCTCCTCTCAACTTTGCCCATTCACTCACTCATTCATTCATGCAAGCATTTACAGACTCTTGGCTCTTATCTTAGGACCTGACGACCCAGTGATGAGGCAGCCAGTCATGACCCCACTTTCCAAGCCTCTCAGCCTAGCCATTCTATAACATGGCCATTGGCCACTATTTTGGGAGCATAAACACTAGGCTTTGGAGCCTGAAGGATCTGGCTGGAGGTAATTGTTGTTGCTGACCAGCTAGGCAATCAAATTACTTAATCTTTCTGAGACTCAGTTTCCTCATTTGTAAAACTGGTACTACTCACTTCTCACGGCTACTTTGAGGATTCCACAAGATAACATAAGTAAATCCTGGCTTCCAAAAAGGACTTAATAAGAAGTGTCTGTATTTATTAAGTTTATATTTGTCTTTATATTGTTCTCAGTGTTATCTCTTGTCTGTACTCCTCTCCCCAGCTCTCGGAGAAACTGAAAAAGAAACAAGAAAGGTGAATTACTTTTTTCCCAGGGGGTATTGAGGGCCAAGGGAGGAATTGACTTATGGAACTGACCCATCTATATCTGTTTTTCTGTGCCTAGTTTTTGCCGTCTGCAGACAGAAAAGGAGACGCTATTTAATGACAGCAGGTAACTGCCAGATTCGTGGGCATTGGTGGACAATGGGGACAGTGCCCAATGAAGACTACAGGGGAAGAGCTAGGAGACTGGACCTCAAGCCATGCTCACCGCATCCCCTCCCCATCATCCCTAGGAACAAGATTGAGGAATTACAACAACGGAAAGAAGCTGATCTCAAAGCTCAGTTGGCTCGAACTCAGAAGCTGCAGCAGGAACTTGAAGCTGCCAATCAGGTGATAGGGGCTGAGTTCTGAGATCAGAACTACCCCCTGGGGTAGGGGCCAGGACTGGGAGCCTAGAGAGGTCTGAGGTCCATGGAGGCTGGTTGGGGAGTCTGAGATTTCCTGTGTTGGAAATCAGTGCTAGGCACCCCCGCCCAGGAGCTATGAAAATGTGAACTGGAGAGACCTAGGAATTGTTATAGGAGTATTCATGAATGTAAGATCTCAGGGGGCTAAGGACTTAGGGGGCTGTGTGCTATAAGTCTGTATAAATCTGAAACTCCTGGAGGTTCGAGACCACAGTCTGGATAAATCTGTGGTCACTGGGGCCTAGGACCAGGCATTGTGGTAAGTCAGAACTCCCTAGGCACTGGGTGACTTTGAGACCTTTAGGGGCTGGGATATCAGTAAATTTGGGACTCCCAAGGGGTGAGGACATGGCTGGGTAGATATATGACTTTCAAGGCTGAGACAGTTGGGGCTGAAGGCTGAGTGTATTTGAGACCCTCAGGATTTGGGCACTGGCTTGGGCCTAAGACCACCTAGGAAGTAGGATTATATGGGCTAGGTGGTCCTGAGATCCTTGGGGGCTGTGAACAAAAAGCTGGTCAGTCTGAGACCTCCACGGGCTGGAGCAAAAGTCTAGGTGGGTCTGAGGCTCCTGAGGACTGGGGACTGGATGACTAAAGCCTCTGGATTTCCTTCTAGAAGAGGTGAGTCTGAAGTTCCTTAGAATGGAGGATATGGTGGCTTGTGGTTCTGAAGACCATAGAAATTGGGAACATGGGATCTGAGACAGGAGTCTGGATAAAGCTGAGACCCCCCTGGTTAGCTGGGTCTGAAGATCCCAAGAGACTAGGGAGCAGAGTGACAGGTGGAAGGGTCAGTCTGAGAGTTCACCAGGACCTGGAAACTAGGAGGTTGTGAGTTTGAGACCTCTAGGATCTGGGACTGTGAGTTTGGGTGGATCTCATTTGGGAGGTAGGGATGTGGGAGATGAGTGTGTCTGAAACCCCTGGTGGTTGGGATTGGGAGACTGGATGAAGCTGTCATCCTTGTGTGCTGACTACATCTGAGATCCATGGGGCTGACTGTGTCAGAATCCCGGGGCTCCCAAGCTTGAATCTGGGCGAGTATGAGATCTCTTATGGATGGGAGCTGAGTGAGTTTGAACGGTGCAGGAGCTAGGGCTAGGAGCCTAGGTGCGTCTGAGATCTTGGAGGCTGGGATAGAGGGATTGACTCTTTCTGAGGCCCTGAGGGTAGTGACCTGGAGTCTGGGTGAACTTGAGATCCCTGCTGGCTGGGTAGTCTGAGACCCACAGGTGCTGGGAACATGATTTTGGGTGGTCAAAGAGGGAGTCTGTATGGTTATTTGTACACCAGGGGAGGCTGATGTGTAAAATGGGCTCCCCTGGTCTCCACAGAGCTTGGCAGAGCTGAGAGATCAGCGGCAGGGGGAGCGCCTGGAACATGCGGCAGCTTTGCGGGCCTTACAAGATCAGGTATGCTGTACTGGGTGGGCTCAGGGAGGTGGGGTTCAGGATGGGGCAGCCTGAGTGGGTACTACCTAGGCAGGCAAGGTCCCAGGGGTCTTGCTTCCCCCAAACCTTCGTGTGTGTGTGTGTGTGTGTGTGTGTGTGTGTGTGTGTGTCCGTGTCCTTACTTAGCTGTGGGTAGGTCCTGTCCCCCTGTTTTGGACCCGCTCTCACCTGCTGTGGGCGTGGGACCAGGTATCCATCCAGAGTGCAGATGCACAGGAACAAGTGGAAGGGCTTTTGGCCGAGAACAATGCCTTGAGGACTAGCCTGGCTGCCCTGGAGCAGGTAAAGGATGCCTGGGGGCCCTTGCGGATCCCTCTCTGGTTCCCCCATCTCCATCTGCTTCTGGTCCACATCAGGGTAGGGTGGTCTGGCCCCATGCTGTTCTGTCTTTGTTTCTGTTGCTCCTTTTTGTTGGCGTCTAGCCCTTTTCTCTCTGGCCATCCATCCCTACTTTTTTGTTTTAACTTTAAAAAATTTTATTGGCCAAGCATGGTGGCTCATGCCTATAATCCCAGCACTTTGGGAGGTGGAGGTGGGCAGATCACCTGAGGTCAGGAGTTCAAGACCAGCATGGCCAACATGGCGAAACCCTGTCTCTACTAAAAATACAAAAGTTAGGCCAGGTGCAGTGGCTCACGCATGTAATCCCAGCACTTTGCGAGGCCAAGGCGGGCAAATCACAAGGTCAGGAGTTCGAGACCAGCCTGGCCAAAATGGTAAAACCCCATCTCTACTAAAAATACAAAAAAATTAGCTGGGCATGGTGGCACATGCCTGTAATCCCAGCTACTCGGGAGGCTGAGGCAGGAGAATTGCTTAAACCTGGGAGGTGGAGGTTGCAGTAAGCCGAGATTGAGCCACTGTACTCCAGCCTGGGTAACAGAGCAAGAGTCCGTCTCAAAAAAAATACAAAAATTAGCCGAGTGTGGTGGTGCCTGTAATCTAAGCTACTTGGGAGGCTGAGGTAGGAGAATCGCTTGAACCTGGGAGGCGGAGGCTGCAGTGAGCCGAGATGGCACCACTGCATTCCAGCCTGGGCGACAGAGCAAAACTCTGTCTCAAAAAAAAGAAAAAAAAATTTATTTTGTAGAGGCAGGGTCTCACTATGTTGCTCAGACTGGCTCAAACTTCTAAACTCAAGCTATCTTCCCACCTTGGCCTCCCAAAGTGCTAGGATTACAGGCATGAGCCACGGTGCCCAGCCTATCTGCCTTTCTTGCATTCTAGCTTCTCTCTAGTAAAGTGCATAAAGTGCATTAATCGTAAGTGTACACCCAGTGAATCCTCTCTTCCTTTCTCCCTCTCTCTCCCTCCCCCTGTCGCTGTCACTCTTTACTCTCTCTCTCTCTCTCTTTCTCACCCCACTGCTGCCATAGCCAACACCCAGATCAAGGAATAAAGCACTTTTAGTACCCCAGAAGGTCCCCTTTACCCTTTCACAGTCAGTGCTTCCCCAGAAGTAACTATTATTCTGATCTCTAGCAACAAAGATTCATTTTGCTTGTTCTTTAACCATATAAATGGAATCAGCTGCTCTTTGTCTCTGACTTCTTTCTGGCAGCATTATGTAAGTTTATCCATATGCAGCACAGGTCTGTTCTCTTATTGTTGTGTGATATTCCATTGGATGGAATACCACATTTACCCGTTCTCTTCATTGTTTTTCTGTTTGAGATTTCCTCTCTCTTCCTGGTTCTCTTCCCACCTCCCTCCCTGTTTCCCTGGATCTGGGAGGCTCATACCCTGTGCCTGGCCCCTGGGGTCCCTTTCACTCTACTTCTCATCACCACTGCTTTCTCCAGATCCAAACAGCAAAGACCCAAGAACTGAATATGCTCCGGGAACAGACCACTGGGATGGCAGCTGAGTTGCAGCAGCGGCAGGCTGAGTACGAGGACCTTATGGGACAGAAAGATGACCTTAACTCCCAGCTCCAGGTAACACCTTTGGCTCTGGCCTGTCTCCTCCTGGTTCCCTAAGTAATGGCCCAGTGAAGTCCTCAATAAGGTGGAATAGGAAGACTAGAATTAGAAGGACCTAGGTTCCAGTCTGGCTCCTTATTAGTACCTGTGTGTCCTGGGACAAGTCATTTCACTTCTCTGAAACTGAGCCTCTTCCGTTAGTTAGGATATCCATTCTTTTTTTTTTTTTAAGACATAGTCTTGCTCTGTCGCCCAGGCTGGAGTGCAGTGGTGTGATCTCAGTTCACTGCAATCTCCGCCTCCTGGGTTCGAGTGATTTTCCTGGCTCAGCTTCCCAAGTAGCTGGGATTACAGGCACCTGCCACCATGCCCTGCTAAGTTTGTATTTTTAGTAGAGATGGAGTTTCACCATGTTGGTCAGGCTGATCTCCAACTCCTGACCTCAGGTGATCCACCTGCCTCAGCCTCCCAAAGGATATCCATTCTGATTCCATAATAGAAACCAAAATAATAGTGGATTAAATAAGATAGAAATTTAGTTCTCTCTTGTTAAAAATCCAGGTAGGTTGTTCAGGGATGGAGTGATGGCTTTCCAGTTATCAGTGACCCAGGTCCTTTCTCCATTGCTGTTCCTCTACCTTCAACACAAGACTTTTATCTTAGCATCCAAGATGGTTGCTGAAGCTCCCCAACCATCATGTTTGCAATTTATTGGGAAGGAAGGAGGAAAGGAGGCAGGGAAGAGCGTGCCCCTTTCCTTTAAGAGTATAACCTAAATTACATTCACCGTATACAGGAATAAATCACATGGCCACACCTAACTGTGAGGGAGGAGGGGAAATATCTGCTAGACAACTGTATGCCCAACTATAAATTTTATTGCTAAGGAAGTAAGGGAAAATGAATACTGGGGAACAAGTAGCAGTCTCTGCTATATTTCGGATCCAGAAATTGAGATCACAATACCAACTTTACCAGGGAGAAGGGAGATGGTCTATTAGATGGTCCTGGGTGACTAGCACCTGCTAGGTGCTCTTTATCAAACTCATCCCCTTCGTGTCTGCATTAGGAGTCATTACGGGCCAATAGTCGGCTGCTGGAACAACTTCAAGAAATAGGGCAGGAGAAGGAGCAGTTGACCCAAGAACTACAGGAGGCTCGGAAGGTAGGGTAACATGAAGGTTTAGCAGGGAGGATGAGGGGTAGGAATTGGCTCAGTCGATGAGCCATGGGAGGATGGGGGTAGGTGATATAGCCAAAATATGTGGGGATATGAGGGAAAGGAAAATTGACTGGTTTGTGGTTGACCAGTTTCTTGGCCAAATCCATGAGAGTGGGAGGGGAAAGAAAGAAGTGACAAGTTCCATAAGGATAGGTGAGTACCTTAGCCAGTTCAACAGGGATGGGAGGGAGTAGAGTTTGGCTAGTTCCTTGGTCATGGGAAGAAGATGGGAGGTCTTTTCTTGGTGTTATGGAAGGAAGTTGACTGCCATCCTCCTGGCCCCCAGAGTGCTGAGAAGCGGAAGGCCATGCTGGATGAGCTGGCAATGGAGACGCTGCAAGAGAAGTCCCAGCACAAGGAAGAGCTGGGAGCAGTCCGTCTACGGCATGAGAAGGAGGTACTGGGAGTGCGTGCCCGCTATGAACGTGAGCTCCGAGAGCTGCATGAAGACAAGAAGCGTCAGGAGGAGGAACTCCGTGGGCAGATCCGGGAGGAGAAGGTGGGTGGGTAGATGACAATGCCTTTCCTCCTCTGAAACCACAGCATTGCTGATAGACCAGTGTGTAGTGTGTGTGAGGTGCCTACTCCTCTGCTTGCCTGGCCCATGACAGTCTGCCCCATCCCAGGCCCGGACACGGGAGCTAGAGACTCTCCAGCAGACAGTGGAAGAACTTCAAGCTCAGGTACACTCCATGGATGGAGCCAAGGGCTGGTTTGAACGGCGCCTGAAGGAAGCCGAGGTGAGTTGGTGATGCCTGGTCCTCACCATGACTGGAGCCCTCATGTCAAACCATAGAAGCAGGAGTAGTCAGGCCCTGGAACTTTCTGAGATGTTCTGAGCTTAGGGATATCCTCATAGTCCTCTGACTCAATAGCAGCCCTCTGGACTGGATCAGGGGATGGCCATCAGATAGGACATACTGTCACATGTTCAAGGCTGCCCTGCCTTTGTGCAAATTTCAAAAGGCACTTCTTTCTCCTGAAACAGTACTTCTGTCAGGAAATTAATGCAATACACTGATGTTATTTGAACAAGAACCTGCTGGGTGTGGTGGCTCATGCCCGTAATCCCAGCACTTTGGGAGGCCGAGGTGGGCAGATCACTTGAAGTCAGGAGTTGGAGACCAGCCTGGCGAACATGTTGAAACCCCGTCTCTACTAAAAATACAAAAATTAGCCAGGTGTTATGGCTGGCACCTGTAATCCCAGCTACTCAGGAGGCTGAGGCAGAAGAATCACTTGAACCCAGGAGGCAGAGGTTACATGAGCTGAGATTGTGCCACTGCACTCCAGCTTGGGTGACAGAGTGAGACTGTCTCAGAAAAAGAACTTTTGTTGCCATTTTCTGGAAATCTTTTTTTTTTTTTTTTGAGACGGAGTCTCGCTCTGTCATCCAGGCTGGAGTGCAGTGGTGCCGTGTCAGCTCACTGCAACTTCCGCCTCCCGGGTTCAAGTGATTCTCCTGCCTCAGCCTCCTGAGTAGCTGGGACTATAGGCACGTGTCACCATACCCAGCTAATTTTTTGTATTTTTAGTAGAGACGGGGTTTTACTGTGTTAGCCAGGTTGGTCTTGATCTGACCTTGTGATCCGTCTGCCTTGGCCTCCCAAAGTGCTGGGATTACAGGCATGAGCTACCTCGCCTGGTCCATTTTCTGGAAATCTTATAATACATTGAAAGGAATTGTCATGTAGCAGTGGAAAGCACAGGTGGGAGCCAGTTGTTTGTCTAGATTTAAATCCTGGCTGGGCTGCTTCCTAGCTGTGTGACCTTGGGCAAGTTATCTTACCTCTCTGTGGCCTGTTTTCATCAATGGTAGAAAGAGGATAACAATAATATCTACCATCTAGGTATTATGGGAGAATTATAGAAAATGAGTAGTAAGTGCTGTGTTATGTTTTGTTAAATAAGAGAAAATGGTAATGGAAATCTAGGTCAACCATGTGAATGGTGCAGACCTAGATGTGAACTTCTGCATACTGCCTAAGGGCGTGTGGGGTTCCCCACAGGAAGGGTCATTTCTGCATACCTCTGGACCCCCATTGCAGTCCCTCATACCCCTAACGGGGATGATGTCTTCTGGGAGGCTGTGGCGAGACCTGGGACTTGTCTTGTAGGAATCCCTGCAGCAGCAGCAGCAGGAACAAGAGGAAGCCCTCAAGCAGTGTCGGGAGCAGCATGCTGCCGAGCTGAAGGTGCCTCTCGCATGATGGTGTTCCTCTCTCCAGATAGTGACGGGCCCCTTGGGAGGACAGAGGCTTCTCTAGCCGAGACCTGAGCTGCTTTCTGCTTTGCAGGGCAAGGAGGAGGAACTACAGGATGTTCGGGATCAGCTCCAGCAGGCCCAGGAGGAGCGGGACTGCCACCTGAAGACCATTAGCAGCCTGAAGCAGGTCAGCAAACCCTGTACAGCCCCAGACACACCCCTGATCCTCTGTGTGCATCAGGGCAGGGGGGGAGCATGCTGCAGGCAACTCTTCCAGCACCCACCAGCCATGCTTGCTTTCTCCCACAGGAGGTGAAGGACACAGTGGATGGGCAGAGGATCCTGGAGAAGAAGGGCAGTGCTGCGGTAAGACAGAGGGATGCCCAAGCATGGCTCCCTCCTACCAGTAGCCTCCTCCTATAGGCCCACTGGGCCTCAGTCCTAATCTTACCCCCTACCCCAAAGCTCAAGGACCTCAAGCGGCAGCTGCATCTGGAGCGGAAACGGGCAGACAAGCTGCAGGAGCGGCTGCAGGACATCCTCACTAACAGCAAGAGCCGCTCAGGTGAGGGACCAGGACAGGAAGAGGAGGCTGAGGCAGAGGGGAGGCAGGGCCTGGGCCTGCAGGCTGCAGGTCAGTCCTGCATCTTCCTCGGTTGTGCTTTCCTGCTTCTGTCGCTCTAGAACTTCATCTGTCTTTTACCTTTTCTTTGTCTCTCCTCTGATTCTTTCTCTGCATTCTCTGTTTATTTCTTTCTGTCTCTTTTTTGCTGTATCTTCTCTGTTTCTGTCTCTGCCTCTTTCTCATTTTGTTCTTTCTCTTTCCTCTATATTTGCCTTTATCTCCTTACCTACTTTCTCCAGTTTTCTCCTTTTTTCCTCCCCTCTTTCTTTTCTCTGTTCCTTTATCTCTTCGTACTGTTCTATCTCTGTCTCATTTTTCTTTCTTCTGTTTGTCTGTTTATATCCCTGTCTCCTCACTGTATGTACTATACACACTCCCACACCTCACTTGGTGTTTCTAAATCTGTTGTATGTAATCTCTCATTCTATAAATCTCCAAACTCAAGTCCAGGGTCCCTGATATCAAACTCCCTGAGTCCCTGCCCTCCAGAAGCCCCCAGTTGAGCTAGGGAGACAGACTTACAGTCAGCAACACTGTGGTGTTTTCATTATACAGCTAATCCAATCTGTTATTTCTGCCACTTCAAGCAGAAGACACACACACACAACTTGAGTTGCTTCAGCCTTTTTTTAGACAGGGATGGCCTATAAATACATTTAAGTAAGTAAAATGCAATCATGGCTCTGGTGTATCTCTGAGATCACAGATTCAGAGAAAACTTGGTCCCTTGTTCCCCCAGTCGGGATGATCCCCAACTCAGCCACCCCACCCTTGCTGGATATCCTTGAGGGCGTGTTGTCATCCCCCTCCCTGACACCCAGAAACAGCTACATGAGCAGCTGCACAAGCTCTGTGCCTGTGCTTTAAGTGATGTGGCAAAACAGATGTATCTCTCACCAAATCAATTTTTCTCTGAGGCACTCAGTCTCCTGAAGTAACCTTTCTTTATAAAGGAGGAGTTCTGTTTCTGTTTTATTACAGATGAATGTAAAAATCTTGGGAAAGGGTTCAATTGTATACCATACATTGACCTTGTCCATTAGATGAGGTGCATGGTTAACGAGATTTAGGTGCATGGTTACGAGAGCCTGCCTGCATCTTTTGTCTCTCTGTCGCTGTCTCTGCTCTGGCTCGTTTCTTTCTCCAGGTTCTCTCTCTCTGTTAGTTTCTGTCATTTGCTCTGGCGTTTTCTCTCTGCAAGTGGCTGTGCCCTGTGCTTTCTCTAGTTGTCTTCCTTTCTCTGAGCCCTATGTCTGAGTGTGTCTGTTTGCCACTTGAGGCCCACGTGTACCCACATTGCTATGTTTCTCCTTGCTCTTCCATTTTCTCTCTCTTTTTGTATGTGTTTCTCCAGAAAGGCAGCCCTTTTTTTCTTTTCTTTTCTTTTTTTTTTTTTGAGACAGTGCAATGGTGTCATCTCAGCTCACTGCAACCTCTGCCTCCCGGGTTCAAGTGATTCTCCTGCCTCAGCCTCCCAAGTAGCTGGGATTACAGGTGTGCACCACCACACCCAGCTAATTTTTGTATTTTTAGTAGAGATGGGTTTTTACCATGTTGGCCAGGCTGTTCTCGAACTCCTGACCTCCAGTGATCCACCCGTCTTGACCTCCCAAAGTGCTGGGATTACCCTGCGCCTGGCCTCAGCTCTTTTTTCTGTCTCTGTCTCTCCCTGTCCTGCCATCCGCTTCTGCCTTTCCCCATGCCTAGGTGTCTCTCCATCTCTGTCAAATCTATTTCTGCTGCTTCCTACTGGTTGCTACCCTGGGACTCAGGGGGATTGGGACTCAAGTTTCTCTTCCCTCCACCACCCAGGCCTTGAGGAGCTGGTTCTCTCAGAGATGAACTCACCAAGCCGGACTCAGACAGGGGACAGCAGTAGCATCTCCTCCTTCAGCTACCGGGAGATCTTGCGAGAAAAGGAGAGCTCAGCTGTTCCAGCCAGGGTAAGGGGCAAGGAAGAACCTACAGCCCCAGCTTCTCCCAACCTAAAAATCTGAGAACCCCTCTCCTTTTCTCCTTACCTAAAACCATCTCCTACTTTGGGGCGCAGCACACATATTTTCTTGTCAACTTCTCCTCAAGCCCACCAAATTGGATTCAGATTGTTAAATGGGGGACAGGCCAATCATTCATATTCATTCTCTCTCTCTCTCTCTCTCTCTCTCTCTCTTTCTCTGTTTCGTCATCTGTGGGCTAATTTCCCCTTCACTATAGTATAATTTTTTTAAAACCACAAATGATGAAATGATGCGGGGTGTGGTAGCTCACACCTGTAATCCCAGCACTTAGGGAGGCCAAGGTGAGTATATCATGAGGTCAGGAGTTCGGGACCAGTCTGACCAACATGGTGAAACCCCATCTCTACTAAAAATAAAAAAAAAAAACTAGCCAGTTGTGGTGGGGGCCTGTAATCCGAACTACTTAGGAGGCTGAGACAGGAGAATCACTTGAACCTGGGAGGTAGAGGTTGCAGTAAGCCAGGATCGCACTACCGCGCTCCAGCCTGGGCATAGAGTGAAACTCCATCTTAAAACACACACACAAATGAGCAAGTTTTTTTTTTTTTTAAGAGACGTGGTCTCGTTATGTTGCACAGGCTGGAGTGCAGTATTCACAGGCGTGATCCCACTACTGATCAGCACAGGAGTTTTGACCTGCCCTGTTTCCAACCTGGGCTGGTTCACCCCTCCTTAGGCAACCTGATGTTCCCCGCTCCCGGGAGGTCACTGTATTGATGCCAAACTTAGTGGGGACACCTTATTGGCATAGTGCACTACAGCCCAGAAGTTCTGGGCTCAAGAGATTCTCCCACCTCATCCTCCTGAGTAGCTGGGACTACAGGCATGTGCCACTGCGCCCAGCCAGCAAAGATTTTTTAAAACCTTAAATGTCTGACTGGGTGTGGTGGCTCATGCCTATAATCTTAGCACTTTGGGAGGCCAAGGTGGGTGGATCACTTGAGCTCAGGAATTCAAGACCAGCCTGAGAAACATGGTCAAAACCCAACTCTTAAAAAAACAAAAACCGCCGGGCATGGTGGCTCACGCCTGTAATCCAAGCACTTTGGAGGACAAGGCGGGCAGATCACCTGAAGTCGGGAGTTCAAGACCAGCCTGACCAACATGGTGAAACCCCCATCTTAAAAAATAAATAAATAATAAAAACAAAAACCAAAAAACCTTAATGTAAAAAAAAAAATATTTTCAACATCCAGAAGTCACCATTGTAAATTCTTAGTTCAGGACCAGGCTCACGCCTGTAATCCCAGCACTTTGGGAGGCTGAGGCGGGCAGATCACTTTAGGTCACGAGTTTGAGAACAGCCTGGCCAATATAGGGAAACCTTGTCTCTATTAAAACGCAAAAATTAGCTGGGCATGGTGGTGCATGCCTGTAATCCCAGCTACTCGGGAGGCTGAGACAAGGGAATCACTCGAACCTGGGAGTTGGAGGTTGCAGTGAGCCAAGATCACACCACTGCACTCCAGCTTGGGTGACAGAGTGTGACTCCATCTCTAAATAAATAAATAAAATAAATTCTTGCTGGGTGCTGTGGCTCACGCCTGTAATCCCAGCACTTTGGGAGGCCGAGGTGGGTGGATCACAAGGTCAGGAGATCAAGACCATCCTGGCTAACATGGTAAAACCCCGTCTCTACTAAAAATACAAAAAAAAAAATTAGCCGGGCGCGGTGGCATACACATGTAGTCCCAGCTACTCGGGAGGCTGAGGCAGGAGAATCACTTGAACCTGGGAGGCAGGGGTTGCAGTGAGCTGAAATCGTGCCACTGCACTCCAGCCTGGGTGACAGAGCGAGACTTCGTCTCAAAAAAGGAAATAAATAAATAAATTCTTAGTTTATACTCTTCCAGAATTCTCTCTCTTTTTAAAACCTAGATATGATTAACCTGTTTTTATTCAACTGTTGTCTCTACCTTCCCAATTAGATAAATTTTCAAGTCATCAGCTGGGTACGGTGGCTCACGCCTGTAATCCCAGCACTTCTGGGAGGTGGAGGTGGGCAGATCACTTGAGGTCAGGAGTTCAAGACTAGCCTAGCTAACATGGTGAAACACCGTCTCTACTAAAAATACAAAAATTAGCTGGGCATGGTGGCACATGCCTGTAATTCCAGCTACTCGGGAGGCTGAGGCAGGAGAATCACTTGAACCTGGGAAGTGGAGGTTGCAGTAAGCCAAGATTGCACCACTGCACCGCAGTCTGGGCATCAAGAGCAAAACTCTGTCTCCAAAAAACAAAAAAAATTCATGTCATCTAATACTTCGATTTAATCAGATTTCTCTAGTTTGCCCCAGAATGCCCTTTCTTGCTGGTTTTGTGAAAACTAGCATTCAGATTCAGAGCACATGTTACATCTGGTTGTTTTATGGCCCTTAAATCTCTTCAGTGTGATCCCTTTTTTCCTGAGACCAACTTGTTGAAGAGGCCAGCCCAGTCACCGCACAGGAAGTATGCTACCTTTTGGGTTTTTCTGCTGGCTTCCTGATAGTATGATTTAGCATGACCCTTTCTCTTCCAGTTTTCCTGTCAGCTGGAAGTTAGATCTCATGTGCTTTGCGATCTTCCTTTAATCCTCTCCATAAGGCTCTGATGTTGTTACTCTCTACCTCTGTTTAGGCAGAGGGGAAAACAGTCTGAGGGTACTAAGATGGACCTACAGTCCCAGTTTCAGGGTCTATGTTCTCTCACCTACCTCTGGCCTGGTTCTCCTCCCCAGTACCTGACACTTGTCTGGGGTGGGTGGTGCTAAGCCTGGGGCTAGCCTCTCCCCTTCTCTTTCCTGCAGTCCTTATCCAGCAGCCCTCAGGCCCAGCCCCCTCGGCCAGCAGAGCTGTCAGATGAGGAAGTGGCTGAGCTCTTTCAGCGGCTGGCAGAGACACAGCAGGAGAAATGGATGCTGGAAGAGAAGGTGCTGCCTGCCCGCCCGCCTGCCCATCCTCACTTGAAGTGCCCTTGGGGGTGTGGGATAGGGCTGGGGCCGCCTCATGTGTGAACATGTACAGTAGAGAGGTCTCAAGCGGACTGGGCCATCCTGCAGGTGAAGCACCTAGAGGTGAGCAGTGCCTCCATGGCAGAGGACCTCTGCCGGAAGAGTGCCATCATCGAGACCTACGTCATGGACAGCCGGATCGGTCAGTGCCCCCTCCCCACCCTTAGCCCTGGTCCAGCCTTCACCTGGCCTTCCCTCTCCCTTCTGTGCCTTGGCTTCTCTTCTCTCCTCTTGGAACTCAGAGAAGCTACTGACAAGACCATGACCTCTGGAGGAAAGAACAGGAAAGCGCTGTCTCTTGCTCTCGCCTCCTCCCTCTTCTGTCTGTCATCTCTCCACTCTCATTCTCCAGTGTGTCTCTCTGTCTGCTTTCTCCTTTCCTCTCCCTATGCCTCATCTTCCTCTCCCCTTCTCTCCCTTCTCTCTTCCTGTTTCTTTTTCACCCACCTCCTTCATCTTGTCTTGCTGTCTATATTGTTCTATCTCCATACATTTTCTTTCTCTGTATCTTCATTGCTTGTGCTTCTTTCTTTCAAACCTTCTCCTTCACAGATTTTTCTTTATTAATCAGAATCATACCAACCAATATGTGCCGAGGGCTTTCTGTGTGCTCTGTGCTTCACATGCAGTCATGTGCATCTTTCCAGTCCATGAGTTATCCTCATCTCTCAGGGCCGCACAGCTAGTGAGTGACAGAGCTAGGTTTCCTATGTCAAAGCCTCTGCCCTACATGGCGTGGCTTTTCCTGCTCCCTTCTCCCCTAGTATTTGTCTCGCTCTTTTCTCCTCTGGCTCCGCCTGGCTCTCCTCTGGCTCGGCCGAGGGGGTGGTTTTCAGCCTGGGCCCTTGCAGATGTGTCTGTGGCAGCAGGCCACACAGACCGAAGCGGGCTGGGCAGCGTCCTGAGAGACCTTGTGAAGCCAGGCGACGAGAACCTTCGGGAGATGAACAAGAAGCTGCAGAACATGCTGGAGGAACAGCTCACCAAGAATATGCACTTGCACAAGGCGAGTGTGGCCTGCCAGCCTACCCATCTGTTCACCTAGCCGCCTGCCTACCCAGCCACACAGCCCCTGGGTCATCACCCACCCACCCAGCCTGTCCTCCCAGCTATCCTCCTACCCACTCAACTACCCCATCATGCTCTCATCTTCCACCCTCTCATCAACTTACCCATTTGTTCCTTCCATGTACCCGCTCATCCATTTATCTACACATTCACCCAGCCATTTGCCCATCTGTCCATCTACCCAACCTACAACTAATTCATCTCATTGTCTACCTCATGTCCTGCCACCCATTTCCTGACAGATCATTCTCTTATCTACTCATCAGTTGCCCCTTATGTTACCTTTCACCCACCCAGTGGCCTCCCTGCCTACCTGTTGATCTCCATCTGTCCTCTGGACAATTCATTTGTTCGCCTATTTGCCTACGATAGATCCCCCATGGGTCCACGTACCCATCTTTTTGCCCAACCTGTCACCCAAAGACTTACCCCATCTCTGAGAGTCAGAAAGGAGTCAGATCCAGCTCCTGCCTTTGAGAAGTAAGTGCACACTTAGTAGAAGAGCAGGTGGCCAGAGTGGTGGTGTATCCTGCAGCAGCACCATGCCGCAAGAGGTGCCACACTCCCATATCTGTAGCTCCCCACCCATCTTCATGACTTTTGAGCCCAGCCCACTGCTGGTGGCACTGTGAGCTTCTCCAAGTACCTTCCTATCTCAGGCCAGACACAGCTGAGCATTGATTAATGAAGGGGTATGAAGGAAATCACAGATGATACCCTAGGTTTGGCAAGGGAGCAGCCTGTCCCGTTCTCTGACCCCTGATGGTTCATTTGTTTCTTAGGACATGGAAGTTCTGTCCCAGGAAATTGTGCGGCTCAGCAAGGAGTGCGTGGGGTCTCCTGACCCAGACCTAGAGCCAGGAGAAACCAGCTAAAGACCTGCAGGCTGTACCCACACCCTCCCCTTCCTACCCGCTAGGATGCCATTCCCTTGGGCTGTGGTGGGAAAATGAGGGCTGGAGCCAAAATCATATAGGTTAGGAGACTGGACATTAAAGGGGCTAGAGGCCTGACGGTTAGTGTTAATTACCCTGTCTTAGGGCAGAAGCCACTGGGAAGTGGAGATCCTGAGAGAAGAGGCAGGGATTTCTCCTCCTTGGTCCTGGCTCCCAAGGGCTTCTGCCTTCATCTCTGCATGAGCTCTCCTTCCCAGAGACCAACTCTTTTTTTATTTTATTTTATTTTTTAATTTATGTCTGGAGCCTGGCTACTCTGCATTTGGGATTGGGGATGTTGGGTGGGTGTGTGGTCCATGTTCAGCGTTCTTGCAACACGTGCGTGTGTGTATGTAAAGGCTGTGCAGCTAAAATACCATCTGGCCAGACGGGCCCACCCACTTACTGTCTGGTCTCGTTCTTTTCAACCAGGAGGGATGTGCTGGGATTGGGGAGGTTCACACCATTGGAATAGGGAGGGAGGTCTCTGGCTGCAACATTACTCTCTTTTCCCTACCCTTATCCAGCCTGTCTCCATTTACTGCTGACCAACCCCTCAAACTGAGTGGAGCTGAAATACCTGCAGATATGTACATGGGTAGACATGTATGGGATTGTGGGTGTAGATGAGTAGACAGATGGGAGGATGGATAAGTGATTAGATGGACTGATGGATGAATATGTGGACGGTTGCATGGACTGATGATGGATAGGTTGAAAAATAAATGATAGACGTATGTATGTATGGATGGATGGATGGGTGGTTGGATGAATAAATGGATAGATAGATTGGTAGGTGGATAAAGGATGGATAGTGGAGATGTAAATGCACAGGTAGATAATAGGTCTGTGGACAAATGGATGGTGGATGAATTAGGTAGATAGGTGAATGGATGGGTTTACGGACAGGTTGGGAGTAAATGGACCAATGGATAGGGGAATGGATGGATGGGTAGATGAGCTAATGAATGGAAAAGGTAAAGAGTAGGAGAAGAAATGATGAGTGGAGCTATGTATGAACAGAGGTGGGCAGAGGATGTCACCCTGCATGTGTTCTGGGTGGACAGAGATGGGTGGAGGATGGATACATACAGATAGGTTGGTGAATAGTTAGGTGGATGGGGTGAACTTACAAATGGATGAATGAGTGGGTGGGTGGATTAACAACTAAGTGGACAGATGGGTGGGTGGAGAGATGGATAGAGTAATTGGTTGTGTGGGTGGGAGAATGGGTGGATAGGTGGGTGGAGGGATGGATGTAGAGACGGACAAATCAGGAGTGTGCCAAGTGAGCAAATGGAAGATTACATGAGTGGGTAAATTGGATGGAAGGCTAGGCCTGGCCCTGTGATACGATGCCCCCATCATCACACGCCTTTAAGGTTAAGCATCCCTGGTGCTGTGTCCTGTGCCATCACCTTTCACATTGTGTAATGCTCCAAATGACGCTATCAAGTTAGGATAACACTCTCCATCTTACAACTGAGGAAACAATACAAGTCACTTGCTCAAGGATGCAGCAAGTCAGTGGCAAAGCTGGAGTTCGAACCCACTGATAGCCAGCCAGAGGCACTCCATAATCAGTGCTCCTGCCATCCAGAAGCAGAGCCCTCTAGTGGAGGAGGTGTGATTTGAGGCCACTGGATGTGGACAGATAAGGGAGACCCCCCCCTCGGAGTGGGGCCTGCCTGGGAGATGACTTGGTAGGGGCATGGGACCTGGATTGCCCCCTCTACATTCCCTTTACCCTCATTGCATATCTAAAAACAGGAAGTTGCGTGCTCCAGTCCCACAGCCGAAATCTTAGAGCAGGGGCTCTAACCAATGCTGCGTCCCTCAAGGGGCAGCTTTGGAGACTTGGCCATCTGGAGAAACACTCCCCAGCAATTACCCCCGGTTCTCCTGCCCTTCCACAGTCTGGGGGGCAGGGAGGGGACAGCGCTGCATCATTCCCTGTGGCACTCCGCTCTGGGGCCATTAACAGACGCCTCCCCATCGATCGGATCTGCTAAGTGCTGCTGATTCAGGCGAGTGGGGGTGGGGGCCCCTGGGGGCAGAGGGGGTAGGAGCTGGGCAGGAAGAAAGGGGAGTCCAGGAAGGAGGTGGGGAGAATTGGCAAAGTTCCCTGCCACCCCCATTTTCCAGATGACGCGACTGAGGCCCAACCAGCTTTGTAGGAGGCGGAGTCTCCCCAGGGTCCCTCTCTGGCTGTCCTAGGGGAGGGGGCTCGGGGAGCCACGAGGCCCCTCCCTGCCTCTCTCTTCATCTCCCGGCAAGCTTGGAGGGGCGGGGAGAGAGAGCCAGAGGAGGAGGAGAACTCAGGCAGCTCTGCAGAGGGTGCCAGGAGCTCGGGTGTTTGGTACCCCCAGCCCCACCGCTGTTGCTACTGCTGCAGCAGGGACACAGGTGAGGACAGCCCGAGAAGGGGGGGGAGGGGGACCACCACTAGCGCTGTCCTCATCCTTTCCTGGTCCAGCCCCCACACCCTAGCTCATCCTGGGATAGCCCCCAGGGGTCCCACTGGACCTTGTCCTTCCCAGGCCTCCTTCCGGGGACCCCGAGCCCTCCCCCTGCCTATGCCACCACCTTCTCTCCTACGCCTGGCTGTGGTTGCTTCTCTTCCTTCTGCTGCCGCTGCTGCTACTGCCACTGCCCGGCACGCACCGCCAGCCCCTCGGGGTGTGGTTTCCCCAGACCTGCCCCCAACAGTGGTTCCCAGCCTTCTCCCAGCCTCCCCTGCCAGTTTCCTGCAAAGCCCAGGAGCACCCCCTCACTGGAGACACACCCAACTACCTTACAACATCCCACCCCCTCTTACTCCCATTTTGGGGTACCCCCCTTCCTCTTACTTAGTCTTTATAGATCCCCTGGATGCTCTGGGACTGTGCCCAACTTCCTAACATTTGAGTCCTAGTCCCTTGGAATTCCCCAGGCCCCTTTTTCCTCCCTGTAGAACTCCTGAGAGTGTCGACCAGGCTTTCTTGGCCCCTCTAGATACCCACCTCCCCCAGATAACTCTCAGCCTCCCAAAAAATAACCCAGCCCCCGTCTAACTCTTCAGATAATGCCTTCCCCTCTCCAGCCCTACTAGGAGGCCCTGGCCTCTCCTTTGTTCCCCAGAACTCCTGTAGAGTACAGACACCCTCCCCGGGTTATTCTTGGCAGCTCTAGGCACTCCCAAGACACCTTTCAGCCTCTTTACAACCTCCTGGCTCCACACCCACCCCTCGAGATGTACCAGCTCCCTTTCCAGATCCATGAGGGGGCTCCAGCTGTCTTATGCTTCCCCTAGAAGTCTTGAGGGTGCGGACAACCCTCATCACCTGTCTCAGCCCCTCTAGAACCCCCACTTCCAGGCACTCTCAGCCTCTTTCAAGCACCTCAGGTCCCATTTCTATCCCTCTGGATGCCCCAGTCTCTTCTCCAGCCTTGCAAAGGAGTTCCAGGCCCTTCTGCCTTCCCTGAGACTCTTGAGAGTGTAGACAACTCCCCACGTGTGTCTTGGCCCCTCTAGACGCCCCTAGATACCTCCTAGGCACAGGCTGACTCCCTTAGAATCATCTCAGTGTCTCTAAACCGTTCCTCAGCTCCTTCTTGGCCCCATCCCCACACCCTTTTACTGCTCTTCTCCACATCCTCAAGTCCCTTCTCAGTCCCTCAGGACATTGCCCAGGCCCTTCCTAGGCCCTGTAAATGTCCCCCAAGCTCCTGCCCATCTCTCTAGTTCTTCCTTCTGGTTACTCTTGGCCTCTCTAGACACCCCCAGTTTCCTTGTTCAGGTGGCTCAAGGCATCTCCAAGCCCCCACCATCCTGGAGACAGCCACATTCTCCTAAACACCACCCCCGCTAAGTCTCCCTGGGCTTGGGGAGTGGCACGATGGCGGCAGGCCTGGCCACGTGGCTGCCTTTTGCTCGGGCGGCGGCGGTGGGCTGGCTGCCCCTGGCCCAGCAGCCCCTGCCCCCAGCCCCGGGGGTAAAGGCATCTCGAGGAGATGAGGTTCTGGTGGTGAATGTGAGTGGACGGCGCTTTGAGACTTGGAAGAATACGCTGGACCGCTACCCAGATACCTTGCTGGGCAGCTCAGAGAAGGAATTCTTCTATGATGCTGACTCAGGCGAGTACTTCTTTGATCGCGACCCGGACATGTTCCGCCACGTGCTGAACTTTTACCGAACAGGACGGCTCCACTGCCCACGACAGGAGTGCATCCAGGCCTTCGATGAAGAACTGGCCTTCTATGGCCTGGTCCCCGAGTTAGTCGGTGACTGCTGCCTTGAAGAGTATCGGGACCGAAAGAAGGAGAACGCTGAGCGCCTGGCAGAGGACGAGGAGGCTGAGCAGACCGGGGATGGCCCAGCCCTGCCAGCAGGCAGCTCCCTGCGACAGCGACTGTGGCGGGCCTTTGAGAATCCACACACGAGCACTGCAGCCCTCGTTTTCTACTATGTGACCGGCTTCTTCATCGCCGTGTCGGTCATCGCCAATGTGGTAGAGACCATCCCATGCCGCAGCTCTGCACGCAGGTCCTCGAGGGAACAGCCCTGTGGTGAACGCTTCCCGCAGGCCTTTTTCTGCATGGACACAGCCTGTGTACTCATATTCACAGGTGAATACCTCCTGCGGCTGTTTGCCGCCCCCAGCCGTTGCCGCTTCCTGCGGAGTGTCATGAGCCTCATCGACGTGGTGGCCATCCTGCCCTACTACATTGGGCTTTTGGTGCCCAAGAACGACGACGTGTCAGGCGCCTTTGTCACCCTGCGTGTGTTCCGAGTGTTCCGCATCTTCAAGTTCTCCAGGCACTCACAGGGCTTGAGGATTCTGGGCTATACACTTAAGAGCTGTGCCTCTGAGCTGGGCTTTCTCCTCTTTTCCCTAACCATGGCCATCATCATCTTTGCCACTGTTATGTTTTATGCCGAGAAGGGCACAAATAAGACCAACTTTACAAGCATACCTGCAGCCTTCTGGTATACCATTGTCACCATGACCACACTTGGGTGAGTGCAAACTCTGTGTTGGGGGCTGCCCAATCAATTACACTCACCCTTTCTGCAAAATTAGGAAGTTTAAAGGAATGATCTCTTTCTTTTCTTTTCTTTTCTTTTTTTTTTTTTTTTTTGAGACAGAGGTTTATTCTGTCACCCAGGCCAGAGTGCAGTGGCAAGATCTCAGCTCACTGCAACCTGTGCCTCCCAGGTTCAAGTGATTCTCCTGCCTCAGACTCCCAAGTAGCTCGGATTACAGATACATGCCACCACGCCCAGAAAATTTTTGTATTTTTGGTAGAGATGGGGTTTCACCATGTTGGCCAGGCTGGTCTGCAACTCCTGACCTCAGGTGATCCACCCACCTTGGCCTCTCAAAAGTGCTGGGATTACAGGCGTGAGCCACAGTGCCCAGCCTCTTTCTCATTTTGGGCTTCAGTTTGCTCATCTGTATAAACTGAGGGAGCTTGACTTATTCTTCAGATCCCTCCCAGCTCTGACAATGCCTTAATTTTCTAGGTCAGGAGACTTGGGTTCAAGGATTATCTTAGCCGCTGTCTTTCTGTTGATGTCGTTTTCTCGTGGCCTCAGTTTTCTCCTCTGTAAAATGGGAAATGCTGATCCCTTTATCATCTAGAGAGGATTCAATGGCATCACAGTTGTGAAAGTTCTCTGAATGTTTCTGGTGCAGGATACATAGGTGTTGGCTTTCTGGCACCTCTTTTTCTGTTTTGGGGACCCATGTCTCCCAACCTTCTAGAATTGTCTGCTGTGTGGGACACTACTTCTGTGCCTTTGTGATTCCCAGATGTTTCCCAGAACAAGATGTTTTCAGCATTTTTTTTTTGTTGATCCCTGCAGAAGAAACGGTTGGGATAAAAAGTATCAAATGGAATCATCAAACTCATGAGCTTTCTAAAGATATTGTCTAGGGCAGATGCTGTGATCCTTCTCTAAGTTTCCATCACTGGGATTGAGTATACAGTTGGTACTCAGTATTCATTGAAGGAATGACTGAATGAATTGGGTTTGCTCAGTGCCTTCATAGAAGTACAAAAAAAATTGATTTGGGGTTTCTAAAGAGTAGACTTTAATTCTGGTTGGAGGCCCAGGATCAGACCGACAGACAAATACTGAGTCCTTACAGTGGGCTGGAACTGAGTATTTTGATGGCTTTTACTCTATTCAAGTCCTCACAACAACTCTGTGAGGGTGGATGGCTCCTTATGTCTCATAGTTGAGGACACGGTCTGAGATGACACATCACAGAGCGAGCATGGCCAAGTTGGAGAGACTTTTGAGCAGAGTCCTGCATGCTTGAAATGAGTCAAAATACAGAAATAAGGAACAGCCATCCTAGGGCACAGCCCAAGAAAGGGCTTAGAGGCTGAAGACTGCAGAGGCTGTGTTTCTGTGGAGGAGTTCTGATTGGTTCTGCAATCAGAACAAAAGTATGCAGTGTGATCTTTGGCGAGTCAGTTACAGAACGTCCCTGATCTTCAGGGGAGCTCTCTGTGAACAAATTAGTAAGGCTGACTCTGCTCTATCTCTATGGGAGGTGGGTGACATGGAGAAAGGCAGGGGGGTTTCAAGGCTCCTCCCTGTTTTGTCATATGTGGACAGTTATCAAGGATTCCCCTATAGGGGAATGAGAAGGGGTCCTACCGAGACCAGGTAAGACAGAAGCAGCCAAAACCAACAGAACATTCCTCCCAGGACTTGAAGCCCTTCGGCTCGCCTGTGGTGCTGGGACTGTCTCTCCAGGAGGCTGTGTTTACTGCCTGTGAATTCTTCATGCTCCCCTCTGCTTGGTTTTCATAGATTTCCAGCTGACTCAGGTGCTTGGTATATAGCTTGGACAGGGGCAGCAGATGGTAGGGGCTGAGGGCCAGGCCCATTTCTCATTTGGCCCCTCAACATTTTACAGAGCAAGAAACCAAAGCACTCAGAAGGTTTGAGTGCCTGACCAGGGTCACAGAGCTAGTCTGGGTTAGATGGGGTGGAGTGGGGGACTGAGAAGTAGGTGGGCACTTTTCCTGACCTTGACCTACCTCCCCTCACTCCAGCTATGGAGACATGGTGCCCAGCACCATTGCTGGCAAGATTTTCGGGTCCATCTGCTCACTCAGTGGCGTCTTGGTCATTGCCCTGCCTGTGCCAGTCATTGTGTCCAACTTTAGCCGCATCTACCACCAGAACCAGCGGGCTGACAAGCGCAGAGCACAGCAGGTAACCACATTTCCCATCTGAGCACCTCCTACTGTCCGCACCCCAAGCCAGTCTACTTTGGGGCTTACCTCCTGACCCTTTATCTCCTCTCTCTGCAGAAGGTGCGCTTGGCAAGGATCCGATTGGCAAAGAGTGGTACCACTAATGCCTTCCTGCAGTACAAGCAGAATGGGGGCCTTGAGGTGGGTTGGGGTCTAGACTGGGGTTAGGGTGAGCCATGACAGCGGGAGAAGGATGCTGCCCTTACCACTCTGCTCCATCCACTCCAGGACAGTGGCAGTGGTGAGGAACAGGCTGTGTGTGTCAGGAACCGTTCTGCTTTCGAACAGCAACATCACCACCTGCTGCACTGTCTGGAGAAGACAACGGTAAGGCCTAATGTGAGGTGGTATAGCAGAATATAGGGGGGTCCCTCCATGGCCATGCCAGCTCTCTCCCTTGGATGGGAGGCTCACTACAAATTGTGGAAATCACACAGAGCTTCCTGGAAGAGGCTACAGGAGAGCCAAGCCTTGAAGGATGGGCAAGGGAAGGGAAAAGAGCAATTTCCAGAAAGGAGAAAACAGTCTGAGCAAAGGCTTGAGGGTGAGATCAGCTCCCATGGGATGCCCCATGACTCTGCCTCCCTTCTGCCCACAGTGCTATGAGTTCACAGACGAGCTTACCTTCAGTGAAGCCCTGGGAGCTGTCTCACTGGGTGGCCGCACCAGCCGCAGCACCTCTGTGTCTTCCCAGCCAACGGGGCCCGGCAGCCTGCTGTCTTCTTGCTGCCCTCGCAGGGCCAAACGCCGTGCCATCCGCCTTGCCAACTCCACTGCCTCAGTCAGCCGTGGCAGCATGCAGGAGCTGGACATGCTGGCAGGGCTGCACAGGAGCCCTGCCCCTCAGAGGTAAGCAGCCCTCCTACCTGCTAGCCATACCTGGGGAAGCTCAGAGCTTGCACCAGTGGTTTTGAGATTTCATGATTCCAGGCCTAGCAAGTTATACTCGAACCCAAACCCCTCCATGCTGGGAGCTTGGGTTTATCTTGTCTGGAACTCATTCTTCATCTATTTTTTTGTTTTGTTTTGAGACGGAGTCTCAGTCACCCAGACTGGAGTGCAATGGTGTGATCTCAGCTCACTGCAGCTTCCACCTCCTGGGTTCAAGTGATTCTCTCACCTTAGTCTCCCAAGTAGCTAGGATTACAGGCATGTGCCACCATGCCTGGCTAATTTTTTGTATTTAGTAGAGACGGGGTTTTGCCATGTTGGTCAGGCTGAAGACCAACTCCTGATCTCAGGTGATCCACCTGCCTTGGCCTCCCAAAGTGCTGGGTTTACAGGCGTAAGCCATCGTGCCCAGCCTAAAATAACTTTTTAAGAGACTTCCATCTTCTCCACCCTTGTCCACAGCCGCTCAAGCCTCAATGCCAAGCCCCATGACAGCCTTGACCTGAACTGTGACAGCCGGGACTTCGTGGCTGCCATTATCAGTATCCCTACCCCTCCTGCCAACACCCCAGATGAGAGCCAACCTTCCTCCCCTGGCGGTGGCGGCAGGGCCAGCAGCACCCTCAGGAACTCCAGCCTGGGTACCCCTTGCCTCTTCCCCGAAACTGTCAAGATCTCATCCCTGTGAGGGGTAGGCCTGCCCATTCAGAGGGCCCTCTTCATTTCTGGGGACTCCTTTCCAAAGCCATATTTTTGGGAGGCAGAGAGGGGCAGGCTTGGGGACCCCTTCTGCCCCCCACTGAGAACTATGCAATGGAGTTTTGTGAAATGGTCCACATGGTGGGGAAGTAGCCAGGGAATGGGAAACTTCCCCCCATCCCAGACATTTTTCCTGGTGGGAGCTGAAGCACTGGGCTTCCACAGGCTCCTGGCCTCCTAGCCCCAGCACTCTGGGAATGGCCCCTCTCTCCCAGCTGGACTCCTGCATGCTCCTCCCCTCAGGCTCTCAAATGAAGGTAAAGCTTTGATCCAACATCTGAGCTCTGGCCTAAGAAGGAGAGTTGAGATTTCCTTCTCCCTCCAGCTGGGATATGGAGCTTTGGAGGTTCAGAGAAGAGAACCCTCACCTTTGATCTTGCCTCTAAGCGAGGTCCTCACCCTCCATCTAGCCCAACAATTCCAAGATTCCGAAGCTTGGAATGCAAACACAGGCTTCATGGGCTATGGCCTCTGCAGTGACCTGCCATCCCCAGGCCTTGCCTGAGGGGTCAGGCTTCCTCTCCCAACACACATTCAGATAGCACAAACTTCACCATCCCCTTCCCTGGCTGCTGGAAATGGGACCCTGCAACACTATCCTCTGCTGGGCCCACAGCAAACTCTAGCAATAGCAGCTGCTGCCGTGTCATTATGCAAAGCCTCTGACCAGTTTGCTGCAGCATTTACATCTGCCCTGATCAGGGGGCCACCTCTAACTACTCTTCCTCCTCTCTTCTCTGGTTTGCTTCCTTCCTGGGGTGGGCTGGAGTCTGGACTGGCTGAGATAAGAGCCTGGCAGCCAGCAAGAGCTGGGCGGTGTTTGGAGATCATGGGCTGATTCCATGTTCTTGGGCAAGAGTCCAGAAGCATTGGGGGCTCAGGCCTGGGATGTTCCTGAACTTGGGAGTTACAGGAGACAGGAGGAACTTCTTGATCTCCTCCTCCTCTCTTACAATTCCTTTTCACATACTCCTTTCTTCTCTCTCAAGTCACCTTCCAGAACTCTGCTCTCAGGCTGAAATCTGGTATCATCTCAGGTTCCCTGTCCCCAGCACTGTCCCCATGGAGCTGGCGGCTGACAAAGATGTAGTTTCCATCAGTCAATAAAACCTGAGAGGAGAGATGAGGACTGAGTATCTCCTGGCTCTGTGGGTTTGGGGGCTGGGTTGGGCTGGAGGGGTTGAAAACACTCTGATTTTGATCCCTTTTAGCTAGGAGAAGGGTTGGTATGGGTCAAGGTATGGGAGATGGATGGTTGGTGATATATTCTGGAAGATGGGAATCCAGGAGTAATGGAAGAACGTGGTTTGAAGAGTCCATCTACAGTCAGTGAGGAAGGCCAGGGAGTCCTGAGACATTCCTCCTTGTATATCATCTGCTCCAGTCTCCTCATTCACAGATGGGGAAACTGAGGCCCAGAGAAACACATAAGTTGGTTAGAGGAGACTTAAACCCAGGCTTCCTGACAGCAAACAACTCTGAATGTAACCCTAATAAAAGCATCTCTTGGTTTGGTAAATTTCCCTTCCTTGTGGGCACCCCCTACATTCTCTCTTCTGGGCTACTGGCTATACCAGGTTAGTGTGTGGCTGAGTTCTGTAGAGCACTGAGCAGACAGACCATGGATTCAGGTTGACCTGGGTTTCAATCCCTGGGTGAGAGAATCATTTACCTTCTCTTGCATAGGTTGCTAATCTGTGAAACAGGGATAATTTATTTAGTCACCAAATATTTATTAACTTCCATCATGTGCCAGCCCTAGGGATACAAAGATGGGCAAAGTAGACATTGTCTCTGATGTAGAGTTGAGCATGGAAGGCAGACAATTAAGTCATTACAACATGGTGTGGCAGAACTAAGATCCCTGTGTTATGGAAGCATGCAGATGGCAGGAGAACCTAACCTGGCCAACACACAAGGAATGAGTTGGAGTTAGCCAGGCAGCAAATGAAAGGATGCAATGTTCTAGACAGAGAGAACAGCATGTGCAATGACCTGGAGGTTAGAGAGTGAGCTCAGGCCTTCAGGGAACTGAAAGTAGTTCAGTCCAGCTAGGGAGGAGAGTGCGAGGCTGTGAGGAGAGGAAGGATGGAGAGGTAGGCCAGATAACAAAAGGCTTTGGAAGCTATGACGCAAATTTTGAACTTCATCCTAAGGACAGTGGGGACCTCTAAAGGCTCTTAAACAGAAAAGTCATAATGAAGTTTGTTTCAGAAGGATCATTCTGTTTGTGAAGAGTGGATATAAACAGTCCTGGAAGGAAGAAAAGTAGGGAGGAGGCTTTCATAGTAGTCCAGGTGGTAGGTGACAGTGGCTTGGACCAGAGTAGTGGCAGTAGAATTGGAGAATCTAGAGATTTGGGAGGTAGAATTGGCAGGATTTGGGATTAACAGGCATGTGGGAATTGAGGAAGAGGGAGCAGTCAAGGTTGACCCCCAGGTTATGGCTTGAGCAGTGGCTGGATGGGAGTACTATTCCCTGGTAAAGGGAACATCAAAGCTTTTAGCACTCAGTGCTAGGTACATAGTAAGTACTTGGTGAAAGGTAGCCATGATTACTATCATGAGTTCAGTTTTAGATGTGTAATGAGTAGAATATATGGGGCTGGAGTGAGATGATCATGAGAAGATTCAATATGATAATGTGCATAGGTATTTGGCACAGAGCCCTGAACACAACAGGCTCGGTAAACATGAAAGTCCCCTCCTCCCATTAAGTCTCATGAGCAGAAAACACTACTAGAGCCCATTTATTACTTAATGCCTTTCAGGGAAGAACTTCAACTAGGGTTAATATCTGAAGGGAATCAAAGCCCTATTCAAAACAGCTTTCCCATGGTCTCTTTCAGTCGACCTGTTGTATGGTTTGTCTCCTAAGACTGGAAGTGAACTCTTAATACCTTCTTGGTTCATCAGCTCATCTGAACCCCATAACCATTCCCTGAGATAGTATGGGCAGGCATTATCATTCCCGTTTTAAATATGGGTAATCCCAAAAGCAACACAATGAGTTCCTCAAGGTCTTAGTTGGTGATGGTCCATCTGTGCCCGGAACTGAGATCTTTCTGGCTCCAAAGCCTGGGGTCCTTCCACTGTACCACCATGCAGACTACTTTATTAAACACGTTCTATGTGGTGGGCACAGCACCAGGCCCTTTACAAGCATTAATCTCTGATCCTCAGATTGGAATTATCATTGCCAATTTATTATAGAGTGGAAATTGAGGATGGGTGCTCGCTTCCCAGCACATATACTAAAATTAGAACGATAGAGAAGATTAGCATGGCACCATTTGAAAGGATGACACGCGAATTTGTGAAGCGTTCCATTAAAAAAGTAAACAACAGGCCGGTGCGGTGGCTCACGCCTGTAATCCCAGCACTTTGGGAGGCCAAGGCAGGCGGATCAGGAGGTCAGGAGATCGAGACCATTCTGGCCAACATGGTGAAACTCCGTCTCTACTAAAATACAAAAAATTAGTCAGGTGTGGTGGTGTGCACCTGTAGTCTAAGCTACTCGGGAGGCTGAGGCAGGGGGATCCCTTGAACCCGGGAGGCGGAGGTTGCAGTGAGCGGAGATCGCACCACTGCACTCCAGCCTGGCGACAGAGAAAGACTCCGACTCAAAAAAAAAAAAAAGTAAACAACAACAATTGAGGACGGAGTGGATGCTAAATGACTTGCCAAAGATCACTCAGACAAGAAGGGCAGAGCTAGGATTAGTGTGTAGCTCTCCAGCCACTCAATAGCAGGGATTTTTGCCAACCCCATTGCGAGACGCTGACTGGTGACAGAGGTGGTTCATAAACCTCGATCGACCCAGGCAAACTTAGTTTTAGAAAAAGGCTAGGCTTGGCCAGGCACGGTGACTCATGCCTGTAATCCCAGCACTCTGGGAAGCTGAGGCGGGAGGATCCTTTGAGCCCAGGAGCTGTAGATCAGCCTGGCAACGTAGCGAGACTTTGTCCCTACAAAAAAAGTGAAAAAATAAATTAGCCGGGCGTGGTGGTGTGCACCTGTGGTCCCAGCTATTCGGGAGGCTGAGGCGGGAGAATCGCTTGAACCTGGGAGTTGGAGTCTACAGTGAGCTATGATCGCGCCACTGCATTCCAGCCTGGGCGACAGAGTGAGACCCTCGTCTCAATTAGGAAACAATTAAAAATAAAAAGGCTGGGCCGCTCCTGCGCACTAGCCATAGGGGCGGGGAGGTCACCGCGAGGGCGAGAGTGCTGTGTCGCCAGAGAAGGCGTGTCTGTTTCCCAAACAACCACTGTCCCCACGGTGCCTGTCGGTCCCAAGGTTGGTCGGTATGACGGGAGTGACGGCGTCTCTTAACCAATCACCGCAGAACTTAAGCTGTTGCTGGGGTGAAGCGGTGTCCACCTCCCCCGGAAGGGTATTTGCAGGGGGGTAATATCGGAAGTGACGCTCGAGAGGAATGCTGTGCTCTGGACTGTTGATGTTTTCCTGTCAGTCCGGCTGACAGCGTTCAAGTTGGAAGCCTGGAGGGGAGGCGTTTTTCCTTTCGTAGGTGAAACAGGCCACGCTGTCCGTCCACAGTTACGACGCCTGCAAGTGAGAGCTTCGGGGAGAAAAGTAAAGAGCAAGACGGGACCGACAGCAAGAAAGGCTGGGAACGAGGGTGTCGACTTTGACTGAAATTTGAGACGGAGGGCACCGGAGGGCAAGCACTCGCCTCTGATTGGCCCGTGGGCGTCGTCGGGGACCCACGCAGCTGCTCAATTGGTTGGTGTTAGCAATTGTTGTGGCAGCGGCGACGATTTTGCCCACGTACTTCGAGCGAGGGGCGGGGCTGTGCCCTGGCACGCGTGCGCAGCGCCCCGGGGCCCCACCCGGTAGTGCAAGAACCTGCGAGGGGGCGGAGTGAAGAGGTGCTTGTTTTGGTTCTGTCTCCTTTGAAGCAGAAGGCCAGAACGAGCGTAGCAATAAACTTGCTGGACTTGGAGAGAAGGCTACGACAAATTCGCCGCACTGCCTTCATCTTGGACTTCACATCCGGGTTCTCCCGGCGTGACCCGCGCGCCGTCGCCGCCACTGTCGCCGCCGCCACTGCCACCGCCGCCGCCGCCGCCGCCGCGGGTTCTCGGACCGGTGCCGCGATCTCTTTATCCGGGTCTCGCCGTTCCCGTCGTGCTTCGCGCACTACACTAGCCCCCTCATCCGGGTTCTCTCCCGGCGTGCTCTGCGCCGGGTTTGCTGGGGGGCACTCGGCGGTGAAGCCATGACTATACTCCCCAAAAAGAAGCCGCCGCCTCCCGACGCCGACCCTGCCAACGAGCCGCCGCCGCCCGGGCCGCTGCCCCCGGCGCCGCGGCGCGGCGGGGGTGTGGGCGTGGGCGGCGGCGGCACGGGCGTGGGCGGCGGCGATCGCGACCGTGACTCCGGCGTGGTGGGGGCCCGTCCTCGAGCTTCGCCACCGCCTCAAGGCCCGCTACCAGGACCACCGGGCGCTCTTCACCGCTGGGCACTGGCCGTGCCGCCTGGTGCAGTGGCGGGCCCTCGGCCACAACAGGCTTCTCCACCTCCTTGCGGGGGCCCAGGTGGGCCCGGCGGCGGGCCCGGTGACGCGCTGGGCGCAGCGGCGGCGGGTGTGGGTGCCGCGGGCGTGGTGGTGGGTGTGGGTGGTGCCGTAGGCGTGGGCGGCTGCTGCTCTGGGCCTGGCCACAGCAAGCGGCGACGTCAAGCTCCCGGGGTTGGCGCAGTTGGCGGGGGTAGTCCCGAGCGTGAGGAGGTCGGCGCAGGCTACAACAGTGAGGACGAGTATGAGGCTGCTGCAGCACGCATCGAGGCTATGGATCCTGCCACTGTCGAGCAGGTAAGAGCTGTGGGGTGATGGGTGGGCGGCTACGGTAGATGGGACCCCCACACTGTGAAGGTACCCGAAGGCTGTTTGAGATCTCCCCAAGGGATCTAGGCCTTTTCACTGGGCCTGACAGTCTTCTCTCGTGGTAGAGGTGTGAGACACCTTCTTTCCCCCCGTCTAGGGATTTGGGGCTAGAGGCCTACGGTGAAGTGGCAGACTTCCAAAGAGGACCTCGTAGAGATCCGAGGCCTCTTTTAGGGTCTGTAGTCGTCATTCCAGTTCCTGGGACCTCATCTTGTAGGGCCAATAGGTGGGAATTCTCCAAGAGACACAGGTAGGATCGAGCCCCTCTTGAACAGGAGTCTCAGGTTTCCCAAGAGACCTAGGTCTGTGTTCAGTGGCTTAAGAGCTCTTTTTCTCTGGGATAGAAGTTTGAGATTAGCCCTCTAGGGAAATCAAATAAAGTAGAGACCCCAGAGATGGGGTATGAACATCCCCAAGGAACCTAAGCCCCTTCAAGAGTCTGAGACACTCTGCATATAGGACAACCGTCTCCGCTTTGCTGGGTAATAGAACACAGGACCACTGAATAGCCAGACCTGAGACCTCAAGGGTCCTAACTCTGTCTTCAGGGGCCTGAGAATTCCTCTTCTAGAATCAAGGTCCTGATAAACACATAACGCCCTCTTTAAGGAGAGGGGTCTTCTAAGCTTTTTCCAGAGATATAAAACTTTTTGCAGGAAGATGATTCCCTTGCCCTTGGGGTCAGGGGCCAAAACCAACACCCAAGGACCGGCAGCTTTACTTGAGTACATGAGACTCATCCTCTTTCTGAGTGACAAAGGTCTTCATTTTCTATCAGTGGCCTGCAACCTACCTCTTTGGAGACAAGGGCCAGAACCTCTCTTCAGAATATTAAGCTCCCTGTAAGAAGAGATGGGCCCTCAAAGCCCCCACCTCCCACCAAGGGCCTGAAGCTTCTTCAGGAGAATGAGACTCAGAGGGTTGGATCCTAGGGCCTAAGATCTACCTTCTTACAGACTGAGGTGTTTTTTTTTTTTTTTTTTTTGAGACAGGGTTTCACCATATTGGTCAGGCTGGTCACGAATTCCTGACCTCAGGTGATCCACCCGCCTCAGCCTCCCAAAGTGCTGGGATTACAGGCGTGAGCCACTGCATCTGGCCCTGGACTGAGGTTTTTAGGGACTGAGTCTGAGGCCTCTTCAGGGGCCTGGTGCCCCGCTGCAGAGGTGAAGTCTTTAGGAGACCCTTCTTGAGACTGGTATCTGAGTGGTTTTGGGGGTCTCAGACTCCCCACTCCACAAGGATATGTGACCCTTTTACCTCAGTTATAAGGGACTGAAACATACCTTGGGGATACAATATCCCATCTTCTCTCTGTGACAGTAGTTTGAGGCCCTTCCCCCTTGGGCCTAAGCTTCTTGTCAGAGACACACGACCCATGTCTTGAGAACTTGAGCCTGAGACGACTACTCAGGGGACATGGGCAACATAGAATCCCAGAGATGATGTCTGGGGCCTCCCTATGGATCTCTGCCTACCTTTAAGGGCCTGAGAGCCACTCTACCAAGGACTCTTGAGTTTTCCTTCAGGGACAGGAGATTCGTACATACCCTGGTGACTTCTGTTTCTAGAGGTAAGGTCTGAGCTTCCTTCTCAAGAAACTTGAGATGTACCCCTGAGAAACAGGAGGACTCCTCCCCCAGACCTGACCCCTGAGACCCTTTCCTTGGGGCATGGATAAAGGATCCCTGTGGAACAGGGTCCTGAGTCTACCCCCAGGGTTTGAATCCTACCTCAGGTGTGCGAAGGCCTGTTCCTCTCCTTAGGAGCTGATTTCTAAAACTGCCCTGAGGGTACTGTCACCTCACCTCAGACAACGTACAGACACCCCAGTCATAGGGGTCATTTAGGGACATAAGATTTCCTCCCTCGGGGACTTTGGGCCTCAGATTCCAACTCCCCTTGGGGATATGAATAGGGTAGGATTCTGAGGAAAAGAGTCTGGGGCCGAGCTTTTGCTCTGGGACAAGAGATCCTTTGCCTTAGGGACAGGGGCCTGGCTCCCACTTGGGCATGAGGCTCTCCTCCTACCACACTAGGCAATCCTTTCTGTCCAGGGAGAGAAATGTAAGGTCATCCTCTCCCATTGGACAGATGGACCTGGATGCTCTTCAGGGTCATATGAACCCCATATTCTGAACCCCCTTGTGGCCAGGGCCAAGAGGGTCCTCCTACTTTCTGTGAGAAGATTGTCCCGTCCTCAAGACATGGAGTGTGGAGCCTCCCCTCTGAAACCAGAAGTGATTCTGAGTCTCTCCCTGACCCAGTTATGCTTGCTTCTCACCTCTAGGTCATGTAATAAGTTCTGAACTGCTTTTGACAAGCTTTTTTCTTTCCAGAGACAGGAAAGGGGTTTGGGACATTGCCACTCAAGAAACTCTCCTCCCACATTCCTTTTCCCTTTGGCTCAGGTAAATCTGTAATTCACAGGGGCCCCAAGCCTTGTCTGGAGCCCCTTGTTCTTGTTCCCTTCCTCCCATCATTCTAGCACTATAAGCCATCTGTACTCAAGGGTCAGGACCAGTTATTTCTTCTCTCTCTGGTCAGATAGTTTCTCTCCTCCCACAGAAGCAGGGAGTGATACATCACTGGTCTCAGGGACAGAGGAAGAACATCCTGTGCTGGCATGATAACTCAAAAACACCTCCTTACTCCCCCTCCCTTGAGATATATCCCTGGTTCCAGGTACAAAGAAAAAACATCTTGTGCTGCCATTGTAACTCAGAAACACCACCTTATGCCCCTTGCAGTCCCTCCCTTATACTTGTCTTCACAAGAACATAGGAGTAAGCTGGGCATAGTGCTGTGTGCCTGTAGTCCCAGCTAGTTGAGAGGCTGAAGCAAGAGGATCACTTGAGCCCTGGAGTTCAAGACCTGCTTGGGCAACATAGCGAGACTTCATCTTTATTTAAAAAAACAAACAAAAAAAGGCTGGGCGTGGTGGCTCATGCTTGTAATCCCAGCACTTTGAGTGGCAAGTGGATCATTTGAGGTCAGGAGTTCAAGACTAGCCTGGCCATCATAGTGAAACCCTGTCTCTACTAAAAATACAAAAATTTGCTGGGTGTGGTGGCATGCACCTGTAGTTCCAGCTACTTGGGAGGCTGAGGCAGGACAGTCGCTTGAACCTGGGAGGTGGAGGTTGCAGTGAACCAGGATCATGCCACTGCGCTCCAGCCTGAGTGACAGAGTGAGAATCTGTCTCAAAAAAAGAAAAAAAAAATCACATTCTATGGGCTCATGAAACCTGCCCTTCCCAATGACAGAGAAGAGGCTTTCTGTCCCTGTGCTTCTTGGGACAAAGATGATCTTCTCCCTTTCTCACCTGGTCCAACTGGAGAACTTTTGGGGATGAGAAGAGGGAACATTCCTCCTACCACTGCAGTATTGGTCCTAAGGGCTGTTTGTAGCCTGGAGATGAGTTGGATCCCTTGGAAAGAGAGGGAGTTGTTGAGAGGGAGTCTGGATGGTGATCCTGGTCCTGGTTCTGACTACTTGGGCTTCCTCATTGTCCTGATTTCTCTGAATGTATCTCTACTCCCTTTAGGAGTCTTTTTGGTACCCTGGGGTCCAGGTGCTGGGTGGGTGGTGGTGATAAGGGTTACCAGGCATGGTTGCCTTGCTGAGAGCCTGCTCTATGAAAAGGTCAGCCTGTAAGCATCCTGAGTTTGGAGATCCCACAAAGAGCTCTTTGAGAAGGGGCATATGAACTGAGGTGGTAGAAGAAGCTGAGCGTGGTACCATAGTTGTTGCCTGGGTTCCAACTCTGGGTCTTTCAGGGCTTTGCTGGGTGCACCAGGGTAGGTTCTACCTATGCTCTCTGGGCCTCAGTTTCCTTACTGGTCAAGCAGGATGCTGGTGAGGTGTTGTTTAGCTTTGGGATTTTAGGGAACTCAGTCCAAAGCTCTCTGGACCTGGAGGTGATAAAGAATGATGGATGTCTCTTGAGGAGGAACTGGGTTTCTCCCCTCTCTTCCTGGCTCCTCTGTTCCCTATCAGCCATCCAAGCTTGGTGGGCAGGACAAGCAGCCTGTTTCGTATGAGGCTCAGGGTTGAAGAATAGCCATTTTTTGTGGGCAGCCGTGTTGTAGTGAACAAGCTCGGTGGGATTTCCTGTCCGGAGGCCTGTTGGATAATGGTGTAGAAAGGTAGAGTTGTGTGTGGAGTTTGGGCTTTCGGAGCAAGGCAAGCTTTGAGCCATCATCCCTCAATTCTTTCATCACCTTCCAGACCTCAGTGTCTCCTCCTTACCTACTTTATAGCTTTAGGCAAACTACTTCCCCCCTTAGCTGCCTTTTTTGCAGAAGTTCATTCATGTCCAGGTGTGAGTATGTGACCTTGCTCACCTTGGACCTTGGTGGGTTCTTCGTCTTGGCCAGAATGGACAGTTTGCCCCAGGGTCATCTTGATTCTTCCTAGACGACTTTGTCCACTCCTAGTAACCTATCTTTGGTAGCAGAAGCCCTTCATTTGGCATCTAGGAACCTGCTGATTTCTTGGGCTCTTCTTACCCCACCTGGAATTGGGTAGCTAGCTGGTAGGGAAGCAGGAAAGGGTCGCTGCCCAGGCAACGTGGATGTAAGTCCTGATTCTGCAGTAAGTTTTTTTGTGGTCTTCAGGCAGTTCCCTTTTCTGGGTCTTGGTTTCTCCCTCCATGAAATGGGTAGTGGTGATGAGGGAGGTTAGACTCACTGCTCTGAAGTAAGTTGTAGTCTTTTCTTTAATTCCCTGCTGCCACTCCCCTCACCTTACCTGCAAGTTTTAAGTGGGACCTCTTGACCTTTGGGGGTTGTGCTAGAACATTTCAAGCAGTGTTCAGCATCCTCCTTGGCTGATGCTGAGCCCTTGGATGTGTTTCTTTTAACAACTTTAATGAGATGTAATTCAATTACCATACCATTTACCTATTTAAAGTGTACGATTTAGTGGCTTTTAGTATATTCACAGATCTGTGACTACAGTCAATTTTACATTTTCATCACCTTAAAGAGAAATCCTGCACTCCTTAGCTATCATCCTCCAATTTCCTTATCCCCTTCTTGCCTCTGGCAACCACTAATTTACTTTATGGCTTGATTGATTTGTCTATTCTGGATGTTTTATGTAAATGGAATAATATGCAGTTATTTGTTACTTGTTTTTTTTCAGTTAGCATAGTATGTTCGAGGCTTATCCACGTTGTAGCATGTATCAGTACTTCATTCCTTTCTACTGCTGAATAGCAGGATAACAGGATCTTGGTTTTTGTTTTGCCTTTTTTTTTTTTTTTTTTGAGACAGAGTCTCGGTTTGCCACCCAGGCTGGAGTGCAGCAGCTTGATCTCGGCTCACTACAACCTCTGCCTCCCGGGTTCAAGTGATTCTCCTGCCTGAGCCTCCCAAGTAGCTGGGATTACAGGCCTCTGACACCACGCCCGGCTAATTTTTGTATATTTAGTAGAGATGGGGTTTCACCATGTTGACAAAGCTGGTCTTGAACTCCTGACCTCAGGTGATCCATCCTCCTCGACCTCCCAAAGTTCTGGGATTACAGGTGTGAGCCACCATGCCTGGGCAATCTTGGGGTTTTTTAATTCCCCTCCCCTCAGTGGCCTAGCCAAAGGTTGGGGCCTTGCTCTTCTTCCCTTCTGCCCTGGAGGGGTTGTGTTGGTCCTTAGAGCTCAGTGTGTCTGTGTTTCTCTTTGGATGGGTTGCCTGTGTTTTGTCCATGGAGCCAGGCTAGTGTTCCTGGGTGCTTTGCTGGAGGGGGTGGTCTTGGCACCAGGGCTGCTGAGACAGAACTGTGAATCCCAGAATACTAAATACCTCTTGGCCATGGGCTCTGGGAAGACATCTGTCCATGAGCTGCCACTGCTGCTGCCATCTTTTTTCCCCTCCCCACTTCAGTAGCAGCTCATCCATCCATAGGCAGAGTCAGTAGTTTCCCAGGCTGAGCGGGGAGATTCCAGGGCCCTGCTGCCTTAATTCTAACCTCTCACCCTGGAGGATACTAGGTAGGTGGATCCTGAAGAGTGGGATCCATGCCATGTTGTCTCACAGCCGTGAGGCCCTAGGGCTCAGACACCAAGGAGTGCTACCAATGGGGGTGTGTTTCCTGTGGCTGCTGTGATATTACCACAGACTGGGCGGTTTAAAACAACAGAAGTTGGCTGGGTACGGTGGCTTACCCCTGTAATCCCAGCAGTTTGGGAGGCCAAGGCGGGTGGATCATGAAGTCAGGTGTTCAAGACCAACCTGGCCAAGATGGTGAAACCCCCATCTCTACTAAAAACACAAAAATTAGCCAGACATGGTGACAGCGCCTATAATCCCAGCTGCTTGGGAGGCTGAGGCAGAGAATTGCTTGAATCCGGGAGGCGGAGTTTGCAGTGAGCCAAGATCCTGCCACTGTACTCCAGCCTGGGCAACAGAGTGAGACTCCATCTCAAAAACAGACAAACAAAAAATACAAAAGAATTTTATTCTCTCACAGTTCTTGAGGCCATAAGTCCAAAATTAGTTACACTATATCCAAATCAAAATGTTGCCAGGACCATACTCCTGGAAGCTCTCAAGGAGAATTCAGACCTTTTCTAGCCTCTCACGGCTGCCAGCATTCCTTGGTTTATGTTATGGCTGCATCATTCTAATCTCTGCCTCCATCTTCAGCATCGCCTTCTCTGTATATGTGGTTTCCTCTTCTGTTCTTATTAAATTTCTCTCTGTCTCTCTTTTATAAGGATACTTGTAATTGCATTTACTTCCTACCTGATACTCCAAGATAACCCCCCATCTCCAGATTTAATAATGTAAGTTAATTACATCTGCAAACACCTCCCCTTCCCCTTTCCCTTCCCCTTCTTCTCCTTCTTCCCTTTCCTTCCCCTCTTCTGACAGGGTCTTACTCTGTCACCTAGGCTGGAGTGCAATGGCGCAGGCTTGGTTCACTGCAACCTCCACTTCCTGGAATCAAGTGATCCTCTAGCCTCAGCCTCCCAAGTAGCTGGGACCACAGGTGCGAGCCACCACGCCCGGCTAATTTTTTATTTTTGTTTGTTTTTGAGACGGGGTCTCGCTCTGTCGCCCAGGCTGGAGTGCCATGGTGTGACCTTGGCTCACTGCAACTTCCACCTCCCAGGTTACAGCAATTCTCCTGCCTCAACCTCCTGAGTAGCTGGAATTACAGGCGCCTACTACCACGCCTGGCTAATTTTTGTGTTATTAGTACATATGGGGTTTCACCATGTTGGCCAGGCTGGTCTCGAACTCCTGACCACAAATGATCCACCTGCCTCAGCCTCCCAAAGTGCTGGGATTACAGGCGTGAGCCACTGCGCCTGGCCTGTATTTTTTGTAGAGATGAGATTTAGCCATGTTGCCCAAGCTGATCTTGAACTCCTAAGCTCAAAGCAATCTGTCTGCCTTGGCCTCCCAAAGTGCTGGGATTACAGGCATGAGCCACCACACCTGGCCCTACGTTTTCATTATAAGGTAGCATTTACATGTTCCAGGGGTGTTAGGGTTTGATATCTTTGCGTGGCTATTAATCAGCCTACTACAGAGGCTTTTTTCCCATCCAAGGAAGGGAAAGGAACTCATTAAATGGTCTCTTCCCTTCAAATATTAGAGGGGAAGCCCTTAATATTTGAGTCTGCCCAGCATCCCTATTATTGGGAGGCTTGGTGTCCCCATTCACAGATTGGAAAACTGTGGCTCAAAGCAGTTCATCACATGGCTAATAATTGGTGGAGCTAGATTGGAACCCAAGTCAGTTGAGTTCCACAGCCTGCTCCAACTTTACTTGGGCCTTTAGACCACTAGGTGACAGAATCTTGCCTCAGCTCCTGGGATCCTCTGGTGTTAGAGAGCTTTACTCAGCCTTTTTGTGGAGGCTCAGAGATAGGGAGGGACTTTCCCACAGGCTTTGCAATGGGTTTACAAGGTTCACAGCCTGGACTTGACCTCCTCAGGCAAGGGCACTGTTGGAGCTTAAACTTATCTATGGCTGAGCTACCTCCTACCCCTAACTCCTACCAGCCCTTCCTAAGCAACGTTTTACCCCCAAAGGGAGAAAGAGAAAGGCCAGAGCCCAAACTCTTCAGGCTGCTGATGCCAAAGCCAGTGGGTGGCTAGCAGTCCAGCCTCTAGATCCAGGCCTGGATGCCAATTTGACTGGCCCAGGACCCAAACCCTGCTGTACAAGGGGCCTACTTGGGTCTCTTTAATTTTTAGAGACAAACAAGGATATTTCATGAGTGGACTGCAAGATATGTCCTTCATGCTGTGGCTTGTGGGAGCCTTCCCTGTTGTCTCTACACTAGACTTTGCTGGTATCCAAACTCCAGCTCCTTTCTCTTTCTGCCTTTATTTTTGTTTTTTATTTTTTTGAGACAGTCTTGCTCTGTTGCTTAGCCTGGCTGGAGTGCAATGGCACAATCTCAGCTCACTGCAACCTCCACCTCCCAGGTTCAAGTGATTCTCCTGCCTCAGCCTCCCGAAGAACTGGGATTACAGGCACACGTCACCACGCCCAGCTGATTTTTTGTATTTTTAGTAGAGATGGGGTTTCGCCGTGTTGGCCAGGCTGGTCTCAAACTCCTGACCTCAGGTGATCCACCCACCTTAGCCTCCCAAAGTGCTGGGATTACAGGCATGAGCCATCACGCCCAGCCTCCTTTCTGCCTTTGTAAAGTGTGGGTAATGTTTCCTGCCACCTGGGCTGTGGTCAGGACAATTAAATGAGATCACTGTTGGCATCTGGCATGGGGTAGGTATTCAGCTAATATGAGTTCATCTTCCTGGCCCTCCCTGCTTACCTACCTAGTACTACCCAGAACTTTAGCTCTACTGAATTCATAGCTGGGCTCCGGGCATCCCTGGTGCTTTGTGGCAGAAGCGACTTCATTTCTCATCCAGTTAACAAGCATTTTTGGAGGTCTTGGTGTTTTAATGCTTTGCTCAGGTTGCACCTCCTCTCAGGTGCTCACCTAAATGTCTGGGTCAGGTCTCTGTTTCTTTTCTTTTCTTTCTTTCTTTCTTTTTTTGAGACAGCCTCACTCTCACCCACCCTGACTAGAGTGCAGTGGCATGATCCTGGCTCACTGCAACCTCTGCCTTCCAGGTTCAAGCGATTCTTCTGTCTCAGCCTCCTTAATAGCTGGGATTACAGGTGTTCACCACCACACCCAGCTAATTTTTTATTGTATTTTTTAGTAGAAACAGGATTTCACCATGTTGGCCAGGCTGGTCTTGAACTCCTGACCTCAAGTGATCCACCTGCCTCAACCTCCCAAACAGCTGGGATTACAGGCATGAGCCACCACACCAGGCCCCTCTTTCTGTTTCACAACACCTGGTATTCACCTTTTTCACAGCCCTATTCATACCTTGTGGTTACCAGATTCCCTGCCTCTCTGCTAAGTAGTTTGTGAACTTATCAAGAGTAGAGACTAAATCTGATTCATTTCACTGTCCTCACTGCCCAGCCCAGGATTGATCATAGTAGCCACCTGGTAAGTCTTTCTTGGCTGGATAATAGGAACCCCTCTCCTGTTTGATCTCCTTTTCTCTTTTTTCCGCCCCCTCTCCACAGGCAGGAATTTGTTATGTTCCCTTATTTTTTAAGAACCTTTTGTTCTGTCAGGTTTGGGACTATAGTTATGGTTGCAGCATCCCTGCTGGAGACCCCTGGCTGGGGCAGGCCCATGACTCTGGGAGATGACTAACCCTGTGGGGCCAGGATGGACTTAGGGATAACTGGCTGGAGTGTGTTAATCCACAGGCTTGGGGGCAAGGAGGGGCACTTGGACCACTGGAATGTTGTGTACAAACAGGAGTCTTTGTGCTGCCCATAGAAGCTCATTAAGGGCTTGCAGGTGCCTCTGTCATCTTTAGAAATCTAGCCACATCTTCCTGGGGTATGGGCCCTGATGATAGGGCTGACTGGATATTCCCTTGTCACCTCTTCATCCCTCCAGTCCAGCTACTCAGAAGGACTTTCTGAGGGTTTCTCAGTTGTACATAATCTCCGTGCTGATCTCCTCCCCTTCTGTGATTGGCAACAACCTTCCCCAGTATATGGTACGTTATTTAAAAATAATCTTGGCCTGGCGCGGTGGCTGACGCCTGTAATCCCAGCACTTTGGGAGGCTGAGGCGGGTGGATCACGAGGTCAAGAGATCGAGACCATCCTGGTTAACATGGTGAAACCCCGTCTCTACTAAAAATACAAAAATTAGCTGGGTATGGTGGCGCGTGCCTGTAATCCCAGCTACTTGGGAGGGTGAGGCAGAAGAATTGCTTGACCCAGAAGGCGGAGGTTGCGGTGAGCCGAGATCGTTCCATTGCACTCCAGTCTGGGTAACAACAGCGAAACTCCGTCTCAAAAAATAATAATAATCTTTAGGTCCTGAAACTCGTCTGAACCTGTTGACAGCTCTGTCCAGTAGATCAACATATCCCCCATTCCATAGGAAACAGACTGATAGCGGGCAGCAATTTGACAAAGCTGGGGTTGGAACCCAAAGCTCTTTGCTTCCGAACCTTGTGCTTACAACTTTGCCAGAGATGCCTCTCCTCTGGCTTTCCTAGGGGATGGGTTCCACCCCTTGCCTGAGCTGGGGAAAAATAGCCTTATGGATAGGTGGGCCCCTATAACTGGTTTCTGTTAGCCTGGATTGTATAAATCCCTGGGTAGTGCTGTGTCCCCAGGGAGCAGGCTTGGGATCCTGTAGTTTGCAGCCCTGTTGCTGGGTCAGGCTGGCTGCTTCTGGTAGCCAGCAGAGGGCGTGAGGGACCCAGAAAAGGTTGGTCTGTTGCTTCTGGTTTGGTTTGTTTTGAAATGAAAATTATGTTTTAAGAGGTTATGTGGTCTTTTTTTTTTTAATTCAAAAAATATATATTTATACAGGTTTATTTAACTTGAACCTTTGCGGTGCCAGATGTGCTTTGGAATTTAGGAAAGATTCAGAATCTCTAACACTCACTTAGTGTATATACTTTGCATTATATACACCTCCAGCAGGGTCTGAGGCAGTACCTCATAATCAAACACCTGAATATTTTCTGCATTGAAATATTTGAATATTCACCCCAAGTGGGATAGATTCTTGTCAGTTCTAGTCGGGTTATGATGCCAAATGAGTTAGATAAAGACTTTTGATTTTCAAAGCTTTTTGGGTTTAGTATACCTTTTTAAAAGGGAAATGGGCCAGGTGCAGTGGCTCATGCCTATAATCCCAGCATTTTGGAAGGCCGTGGTGGGTGGATCATGAGGTCAGTAGATCAAGACCATCTTGGCTAACATGGTGAAACCCCATCTCTACTAAAAATACAAAAAATTAGCTGGGCATGGTGGCACGCACCTGTAGTCCCCGCTACTCAGGAGGCTGAGGCAGGAGAATCGCTTGAACTTGGGAGGTGGAGGTTGCAGTGAGCCAAGATCACGCCACTCTACTCAGGCCTGGGCGACAGAGGGAGACTCCGTCTCAAAAAAAGGGAAAGTGAGATAAAATTGCTGATAACACCAGCACTTAGGGATAATATTTTGCTGTCTAGTCTTCCCAATTTTGTGTACGTGTGTTTGTATACATACATAAGTATATATGTGTATAAATGTGTGTGTATATATATCTGTTAAATGTGTTTAGTTACAGATGAGAGCATTATTTGCAGACTTGTGACTTATACAGTATATCTTGGAATCCTCTAACTCTTTGTCAGATTCAGGATCTAGGCTCTTGCCAGTCACTTCCTCTTCAACATCTTTCCTAGATGAAACTCCTTGAGGTAGAGCCACATTCTCCACCCAGACACTTGCTGGATCTGAGTATCTGGCTGTCTGGTGGAATGTGGCTCCCTGGGCCAGGCCCTTCAGGATCAGCAGAAGTGAGAAGGCAGATGGGGCCACTGTTCTCAGATTACTTGGGACCCTTTTGGAAGCAAGTCTTAGGTTCACCCAGCAACTGATTCCCTAAAAGAGTCTCCTACTTCACATTCATGGAGTGGTCAAACAGGGCTGAGAACTTTACTTTGCCCAGCATCCTCTCTGTCAATGATCTGGTCCTCTCAGGAGCTTAAGGTTGGGGCTGTGGGGAGGGAGTACAGGTCTTCCCTGTTGCTGACTCCCACCTCTTCCCTCCAGCAGGAGCACTGGTTTGAAAAGGCCCTACGGGACAAGAAGGGCTTCATCATCAAGCAGATGAAGGAGGATGGCGCCTGTCTCTTCCGGGCTGTAGGTGAGTCTCTGCCTTAGTCCTTAAGGGCCTAGGGCTGCCCCTAAGCAGTGTCCCAGTTATCAGGAATAGCCCCTGAGACAGGGTTGAGGCAGTTAGCTAATCTTTTAGGGACTCTAGACTCCACCCTCAAGTTGATATGTGACCTCTAGCTGTGGGTCTTGAGACATTGTAGTGGTGGAGGATTAATACTAATAGTAGCAAGAATAGTGATAAAGAAAATAACATCCTTTGGGACACATTGGTCTGTCAGGTGCTACAGGAAACCTCTTTGATTCCCCACTAAACTAGGTGAGTGTAGGGACTATTGTTGCTTCCATTTGTCAGAAGAGAAAAGTGGCTCAGAGATGCGGGGGTGACTTTTCTGGAGTAAAATAAGTAGTAGAGTTGGGATTCAGTGTCTGGGTTACATTAGTCTGAGGCCCATGCTCTTAACCATAGCACACTGCTGTTACCCTGGGCTGTAGGACCGCTAGGTTTATACCCAGATCCCATCTCTGGTGTGTTGTGAGTCTCTGTTCCTCAATCTGTGTGTATGGGGGCTATGAAACTAGATCTCCACAAATTTCTTATATAAATTTTTTTCAACTTATACGAAAGAAAAAGGATGAACCCTCATCCTTCTTCAAAATAGTCAACACATGGCCAGCCTTATTTCATCACTATCCCACCCACTCTTTCTCACTACCCTAAAACAAGAGTATTTTAAAGCAAAACCCTGACATTGGATCATTTCATTCATAAATATTTCTGTATGTTTCTCTGACAGATACAGACTTTTTTCTTTTTAACATAATCAAAATGCCATTACTGCACCTAACAGAATTAATAATGCCTTAATACTGTCTGTTATCCAGTCTGAGCTGGATCTTTGAGGCCATTTTGGCTCTGAATCTGTGACCCAATAGGTAGTTGTGAGGTCATGTGCTAGGGTGAAGGGGAAGCTGGGAGTATGACCTTATCCTGCCTTTGATGCTCTGATATCTACCAAGGACAAGTACCCTCTGATAGGAGCTTTGAGCTAGGAGTCAGAAGACCTACCTTCTAGTTCTGGCCCTGACTCATAACTGCTGTGACACTTGGCCTTGGTTTTCCCATCTGTGAAATGGTGTTGATTCTCAGTGCCTCTTTGAGTTCCTTCTTGGTCTGCTGTTCTCTCTGTCTGTGGGTACCTCCATGTCTACTGGTTGGCGGGACTGTTTCAGGCTCCATCTCTGGCTGCGCCACTGATTCTCAGTATGACCTTAGGCAAGCAGCTCTTCTTTCTGAGCTTGTTTCCTCATCTATAAAATGGGGCTAAAAGACCCTCATGCTGTAACGATTTAATGAAGTTGCTTTGGTAAATCCCTTTAGTGCCTGACACATATAGCAGACCCTCAAGGAACAGTAGCATTTGTAAAACCCAGATGCCATTTTCAGTGGTGCCTCAGAGTCACATGTGTTTGTTGAAAGGGTGGAGTGGGTGATCTCCTCTCTATTCTGCCAAGCAGAAGAGGCCCAGGCAATGGGCTCTGTTGGACTGGGAAAAAACTCACCCATCCTACACCTCTGGCTCAAGTCGCTATTCTCCCTGGGATGTTTCCCAGAGGAAGAGCTGGGTTTGGGGGCATCTTAGACAAAAGGAAGGCAAACGAAAAATAGATGGGGGCCTGTTAGGTGCTAGGCCCTGTGTCGAGACCTCAGGCTGGATGTGGAGTAAGCGGGGCTGCTGGTGCAGTTAGGATCAGAGAATGCAGCAGGCATCTGAGTCTTGGGCAGTCATTGAGGGTAGGCCTTGGGGCTGGCTAGTGAGGACCTGGCTTGTGTAGTAACTCATATCAAGAGCAGTGTGTGTGTGTGTGTGTGTTTGTGTATCTAACTGTTCTCCCCAAATACCCCCGACCCTTCCTCCCACTGGGGCCTTCAGTAAGGGGCCTCCACTTACAGGAAGAGCTGACCACGGCAGGTTGAAGGTCTTTCCTTATCGGCACTATGACTACACATTTCCCCTGACTGGGCTGCCTTTGGCTTTTCTCTGTAAAACCTCAGAAGTCTGTGGCCTCTCCCCAGAAGTACATGGCCCCTGGTCTCTAGACCTTATCTGGAGGTTTCCCTGGTGCAGAGTGCATAGTACATGTGCCTGGGAAGGGGACTTTGTCCCCGGGCTTTTCGCTGCCCCCCGTTTCCAGCCTAGCCTGGATGGAGACAGATGGCAGTCAGCTTAGGCTGTAGTGTGAAGCCCTACAGGCTGACTTCCTGCCCTGTGTTGAATAGTAGAAGGAACATGTAGCAGAGTTGGAGTTGGGGGGGGTGTTGCAAATGTAGAAGGCACTGTTTCCTTGACCCCTGCTGTGTGCCAGGCATTCAGCTGGGTGCTTCAGGCTCACTTGCAAAACTTGGATATTTATCCCATGAGACAGGTGAAAAGATTGAAGCATAGAAAGGGAAATGACATGCTCAGAGCCATTAGCCAGAGCTGGCCTGGGAACCCAGAGGTGTCCAAAGGACACATTTGTTGTTGTTGTTGGTTGTTGTTTTGAGACAGAGTTTCACTCTTTTTGCCCAGGCTGGGGTGCAGTGGTATAATCTCGGCGCACTGCAGCCTCTGCCTCCTGAGTTCAAGTGATTCTTCTGCCTCACTCCTGAGTAGTTGGGATTACAGTCTTGTGCTACCATACCGGGCTAATTTTTGTATTTTAGTAGAGATGGGGGTTTCACCATGTTGGTCAGGCTGGTCTCAAACTCCTGACCCTCATGACCTACCCGCCTTGGCTTCCCCAAGTGCTGGGATTACAGGCATGAGCCACTGTGCCCTGCCAGGACACATTCTTTTCATGATCCTAGGATCCTTAGCTTCTTAGCTTGGTTGTCAACTGGCAGATGACCTTGGCTGTGTTCCTTGACTTCTCCGGGCCTTACCTCCTCCAAGTAGGAGCATGTGGCCCTCTATGGTTGGGAGTCTTGAGGCAGGTGGCTTTCTGCTTTCTGTTCCCCTGGATTATCTTCCTTTTTTTTGAGACAGAGTCTTGCTCTGTCACCTAGGCTGGTGCAGTGGCACGATCTCAGCTCACTGCAGCCTCCACCTGCCAGGTTCAAGCAATTCTGTCTCAGCCTCCCGAGTAGCTGAGATTACAGGTGTGTGCCACCATGCCTGGCTAGTTTTTTTGTATTTTTAGTAGAGAGTAGAGATGGGGTTTTATCATATTGGCTAGGTTGGTCTCAAACTCCTGACTCATGATCCTCCTGCCTCGGCCTCCCAAAGTGCTGGGATTACAGGCGTGAACTACCACACCCAGCCCATCCCCTGGATTATCTTCCTGTAGGGTCCTACCATTTGCTTTAGAGACATCTGAGAACTGCCTACTCCCCAGGTAGCTGCCTGTCTGCCATTGGTTCCCCTGAGGGAACCAATATGCATTGGCTGCACTCAGTTCTCTCCCACCTCCTCTTATTGGGGATTCATGAGCATAGGAACCTGAGCCTCAGAGGTAGCCTCAGTGGAGTGGCCCACCCTGTCCCTGCTATGCTCAGATAACCTCCTCTTGGAAACATGACTCTGCATCTCTCCCTTGCTCCCTCCCTCCATGTGGCTTTGACTCAGCAAAAACCTCTAACCCTGACAGGGTCCTGGTGCTAGCTTCTGTGGGCAAAGTGGAGGCCACATGGTTGTTTCTACATGGGCCATGGGGGAGCAGCAAGGTCTGTGCATGTTACCAGGATGAGGCCCAGAAACATTAGCTAGGCCCACTCCTCTGGGCCTTTTGGTCTTGGAACATGGACCGTTAGCACTAGGAGGGATGGATCTGAGATTAGTTTTGACTGTTTTATAAATGGGGAAACAGGCCTTAAGAAAGCCAAGACCCTACCCTATCTAGGTTATACAACCAGTGTCAGAACATTGGTATTTGAGGTTGAACCAGGCCACAGAAGGAAGAAGATTCCCATGGGCCATTTCCTGTACACCAGTTTCTTTCAGCCTCTCTCCCCGCTGTATCCTTCAGTTTTTCTCATCCTTGCAGTGAGAATTCTTAAGCAGAGGAGCACACATATCAGGGACCAGGCTATCCAGGGGGATGAGTTCTCCTGTCTCTCCCACTGAGGGTATGCCAGTTGTGGTAGTTGGGACCACAGACCAGGTCACACCACAGCTGCTTGACAAGCAGGTGAGACCTTTGTCCTGGCTCATATCCTCAGGAGATTTGTTCTCAGTGGGACCAGGGTTCTCACTGGACTAGGAGGGTGGTGTGGAGCAGACCACGTCCCTGTCTCCCTCTGTGGCTGTATGTACATGTTTGTGTGGTTTGTTTTTAGGTTCCCTGTAGGTACCAAGGTTCCTTTTTTGCCCTTAGTGGAACTTGCTATGACTCTTCTGGCAGGTAAGCAGCTATTTGGGGAGTAGGCAGTTCTCAGCTGTCTCTAAAGCAAATGGTAGGACCCTATAGAAAGAAAATTCAGGCTCCCATGTCTTGCTTCTTCACATAAATCTGGGTATATACTGGTTACATTACATTGGTTACATAAGGACTTCTCCCAGACAGCAGAGGAGAGAGGTTGAGGCTAGTCTGTTAGAGCTCTTAGGGTTATTTCCCCTGCCCTTCACCTACCCTGCCAGAGGCTAGGAAAGAGGTTGGTGGGATAGGGGATTCCTCAGTTTTTAGAGCCTCACATCTTCAGTCTTTCCTGGTTAGAGGCAAGGGCATCTGCTCATTGAATGTGATAGTTCTCTGTTGTGGGATTTGTTGGGTGAGCATTTAGCTTCAGCGAGCATCTTTGGCAGGCTCTGCTGGGTATATATACACATGTGCATTTCTACATCGTCTATGTGTCCAGAAAAAGGAAAGAAGTGGGGTGCATATGGGGAGGGTAAGGTTGGCCTCTGTGGCCCTAGGGAGAGTTACAGCCCCTGATATCTATAATCTCTGCCCATTCCCATGCCTTTCCTGGGTTCTAGCTGATTCCTGCTTGTACTGGTGTGGAAACTGAGGTACACAGGATCAGGTTCTGCCCCAGGGAGTAAGGTGACTAAGATGGTAGCTAGACTGGGGTAAGGGTGGTAATATCACCTGGGGCCAGCAGCTACCTTTGAGAGTGTGGCCTCACCTTCACCCGCCCTAGATGTGTGATTCCAGGTCAGCTTTGCCACATTTCTGTGTCCCCTGTGTAAAGTCAGAGTGTTTTGGTAAGAATAGAATGAGTTTGAGTGTGAAAAGTCTTTGATAGAACCAATTGTAGTATTGTACTGAGGATTTCTGAGCCCTGTTGGAGATGGGAACAGAGGTAGAATGGTGGGGGACCCCTTTCCAGCTGGCCTCTGGGAGGGGAGAACAGGTGCAGATTGCCCGCAAGTGCAGCGTCAGCAAGAGGAGGAGTTTCAGTTTCTATCAAAACAAGTTCTCTGAATTCCCCTTCCTCTGCAGGTCATCCCCCCAACTTCAGACCCCTCCAAAGGGAAGTCTAGCCTGCCCCCAGCCCTGTGTGCCAGCCTTCTGGGAAGAGGAGGGCTTTCTGGAGGACAGAGGTGGAACTAGGAAAGTCAGAGAAACGAATTCTTTTTTTTTTTTTTTTGAGACAGAGTTTCGCTGTTGTAGCCCAGGCTGGAGTGCAGTGGCACCATCTTGGCTCACTGCAACCTCTTCCTCCTGGGTTCAAGTGATTCTCCTGCCTCAGCCTCCCAAATAGCTGGGATTATAGGTGTCTGCCACCATGCCTGGCTAAGTTTTTATATTTTTAGTAGAGATTGGATTTTACCATGTTGGCTAATCTGGTCTCGAACTCCTGACCTCAGGTTATCCACCTGCCTTGGCCTCCCAAAGTGCTGGGATTACAGGCATGAGCCACCACACCTGGCCAAAAAGGAATACTTGTTGAGTAGAGAAATCCTTCTATTCTCCTTGTTGTGGGGAGTACTATTGCTGTTTTCCTTGGTTTGGAGATGCATATTTTTCTTCTACATTAACGATTCCAAACTTAGGGTGTACCTTATAATCAGTGTGGTGTGTTTTCCCCCCTCAAAAGCTGTGATTAAATACATGTTATACCATATCACCTAACAGTGACATCATAGGTTTGAGGAGAAAAGGTGGTATTTTACATTTTACAGATAAGTCGAGAAGTGTCATAACTTGTCCATACTTTAAGACCCTGTTTTATGAAGCCTGTATTGTTAATTTGATATTAATTTGACTGCTGAAGTTTAAACTAAAGGCTCAGAGGTAGACTTGTGGACCTTTGGTTTCAGTAAAGATAGAGAGCCGGGAGAGGACATGCAGCCTAAGCTCTGCATTTGAGGCTTTCCTCTGGCTGAGGAATTGCAACAGAAATGAGGAGAAGGGCTTTATAAGTGGTTCTGGCAAGATTCTGGCTGACTTGTGAGTAACTAGCAATATGAAGGAATCTTTGTCCTCCTGATAAATGGTGCTCCTGTTTCTTGACCACCTACTGTGCCTTAGGTGCTTCGCAGACCTCCTGTGTAGTTTTGACAATACCCAGCAAATGGAAGGGGAGTTACTGTCTCTACCTTATGCCTGAGGACATTTCAGCTCAGAGAGGTTAAAGGCCTTATCCATTGCCACACAGCTAGGAGGCAGCAGAGCCTTTCTACCAGGCAAAGGGGTCAGTGGTAGAGAAATGGGACCCTCAGGGTTTTCCCCAGCTCTCTTCCCTGTTCCACGGTGTCCTCTCTTTCCCCCATTTTCCTGCATCTGTCATCTAGCTCTTGAAGATAGAACTCCCAGGCCTGGAAATGACAATTGACCTTTCCATAGAGATAGGTTTTCTCCAACACCTCAGCCTATCTCTCTGAGCCTGGCCAGTCAACCCCTATTTAACCCCTTCACTCTCATCTTTATTCCTGTTTACTGCAGCTGCTGACAGCACTGCCTCCCAGCACCCCAAGCCCAGCCTACAGAAATAGCTCCTCAAGCAGCTCACTGTGCGGGCTCTGTGGTTCTGGCTTCTAAGAAAGGCAGCAGCAGGGGGCCCCCAGCCTGTGCACAGGACATGTGACTTGCTGGAAATGCCGCTGAGGGGGCAGGGAAGAGTGTGGCCGCAGAACCCACATCCTTGTTTACATTGGTGAAGGGGCTACCCCTTCCCGCCTTCACAACCTCCACACCCCCTTACTCTTCAGGTCTCTTTGCCTCCAAGAGGACTGGAGGACCAGAGACAACTGGGCCCTATTTTCTGTCTCAGAATAGCCTTTCTCACAGAGCCCTCCAGAGTAGGAAGGGGAAGGCAGGGAAGGCATTCTTCTGACAGTTCTTCACAAAGGTAGACTGACAGGGAAGAACTCAGGAGTGTTCCCATATGACCTGATCCTAGCCCAGTGCCCTAAGGGAGATCCCATCAGAGCAGTGGTCCTCTGGGGAAACAAAGGGAAATTCCCTAAACCAGTGGAAATCAGACTCGCATGATCTTCAGACCCACTTTAATTTCACAGGGAGAAGAGCTCCCTGGCTTACCCAGCCTATCCATTTGCTCAATAAACTTTTCCTGATTTCCTTTACTGTATCGGGCCCTGAGCTGGGGGTGGACTTTGGTGTGAACTGCCCTTTGCCTTCAGTGGGAGCCCAGTGTGGTCGGACAGAAGTCTATGCACGCCTTTGATAAATCTAGTGATAGAGGTGTCCTGGGTAGTGGGAAACTGTATTAAAGAACATGTTGGGCCAGGCGCGGTGGCTCACACCTATAATCCAGGCACTTTGGGAATCTGAGACGAGAGGATCGCTTGAGCCCAGGCGATCGAGGCTGCAGTGAACTATGATCATGCCACTGCACTCCAGCCTGGGCAACAGAGCGAGACCTTGTCTCAAATAAATAAATAAATAAAGAACACATTGGTGTTTGAGAAGTAGGCAGCTGACGAGGATGGAAGGAGCGTCCTGAAGAGAAGGAACGGCATGTGTGAAGATCCTCAAGCGAAGCAGAGGGAGTGTGTTTCCTTCTCGCCTTAGTTTGACCAAATCTCACGACGCCTGGACTATTCGGGCCACAGGCTGCCCATCCTGAGTTAAGCTAAAGTTAGTTGCATGTGTGTCTTATCTCTTTTACTAGACTGTGTGCTCCCCGAAGGTAGGGGCAGGATTTTACTCACCTCTGTCACCTTCACAGTATCCCATATTCAGGCCTCCCTATGAAGAAAGGAATTCTGATTTACTGTGTGCCTACTCTGTCCCAAGCCCAGTGGTAGTCATTTTATACCCATTATCTCAATTAAGCCTCACAAAAGGCCTACCATGTTGTTATCCCTCTTTTTGTGTGTGTGTGTGTGAGACAGTCTCACTCACTCTGTCGCCCACGCTAGAGTGCAGTGGCACGGTCTCAGCTCACTGCAACCTCTGCATCCTGGGTTCAAGCGATTCTTCTGCCTTAGCTTCCCAAGTAGCTGGGATTACAGGTGCCTAACCCCACACCCAGCTAATTTTTGTATTTTTAATAGAGACGGGATTTCACCATGTTGGCCAGGCTGGTCTCGGACTCCTGACCTCAAGTGATCTGCCTGCCTCGGCCTCCCAAAGTGCTGGGATTAAGGTGTGCGCCACTGCACCCAGCCTATTAACCCTCTTGTTCCCATTTTACAGATGAGGCATATGAGGCTCAGAACACTTGGGTCATTTGCCTCTGGTCACTCAGCTCTCTAGTATCTGGCAGAACTGGGCTTAGAGCCCATTTTGTTTTTTCCTTTCCTTTTTTTTTCAACCTATGAAGGCTGTGCTGACTCGTGGGAGTCAGGAAAACTGAATTCCAGAGTTGATTCTGTCACAAACTGAGTCTTTGTGACCTTGGACAAACTACAAACTCCCCCTGAACCTCAGTTTCCTCATGTGGAAAGTGAAAGAGGGGGTGTGGGAATCAATAGCGTTTGAGGCCAACCTATGGAACTTAAAATGTTCTTGATTTCTCTGAGTGGCCACGTGTATCCTAGACAAAGTCATGTGCCCAAGAGGCCTGTGGCCGTGTTACTCTCACCTGCACTCTCTTGTTCTTCAAGTCTGGCCCTGCCTGCCTAATTTTTCCGTGACCCCGTTCTAGCCTACAAGGGCAAGAACGCTCCAGGCCTTGGGGTAGAAAAGGGAGTTTCCCTGGTTCCCCAGCTCCTTCTCCCCAAAGGATGTTCTGTGATTCAGAACTCTTCTCTGGCATCTCTGACCCCAAAGTGCTGCTTTCTTCTGTCCCCACAGCTGACCAGGTGTATGGAGACCAGGACATGCATGAGGTTGTGCGAAAGCATTGCATGGACTATTTGGTGAGAACTTAGGGAGGCCTTGGGGCAAGGGCAGGGTGGGAGGATTTCTTCTCCACATTGACCTTGACCTTCCAATCTATTCTGCAGATGAAGAATGCCGACTACTTCTCCAACTATGTCACAGAGGACTTTACCACCTACATTAACCGGAAGCGGAAAAACAATTGCCATGGCAACCACATTGAGATGCAGGCCATGGCAGAGATGTACAACCGTCCTGTGGAAGTGTACCAGTACAGCACAGGTACTTCTGCAGTGGGTAGGTGAGGGACTAATAGTGCCTCGTTCGAGCCTGCCCAACCTGGCCTGCTGTGGATGCTCCCTCCTTCTCTTTCTCTGCAGACCCTATCAACACATTCCATGGGATACATCAAAATGAGGATGAACCTATCCGTGTCAGCTACCATCGGAATATCCACTATAATTCGGTGGTGAATCCTAACAAGGCCACCATTGGTGTGGGGCTGGGCCTGCCATCATTCAAACCAGGGGTGAGTGAGTCCCTTGCCTAGAATGGCTGCTGGATATAGAGGTCAGAAACCTCTCTTGGAGTCTCTTTTGCCCCAACTCACAAAAATAATCTGTCTCCTCTCTGGGTCTCCCTGAGGTCTCACCCTTATAAAAAAGTAGGGAGTTACTCAAGGAGATCTCTCAGGGCTTATTCTTTGGTCTTGGTTTACCTGTCTGAGCTGGCTTACCTATCTTTTGTGCCTGTTGAGGGCTGGCATTTTAGGATATGGAGTCCTATTTGGGAGCAGTGAGCCAGGGTTTGGTCGGGGCATCTTGGCATGGATCTTCCTCCTGGGATCATGGTGGTTACAGATAGCTGTGGTCACAGAGACAAGGGGTACAGGCCTGGCCCCACCACTGACTCGCTGTGTGACCTAGGCAGATTCTACAGGTATTCCAGGCTGACAGCTTGGCTGATACAGAAAGCGCCTCCCACTGGGCCTGGGACCTACTAGGTGTTCAGAAGGTGGCAGTGCATTTTCCCAACACACACTGATAGATACTCATTCATTTCTCTGTCTCTCTCTTTCTCTCTCATAGTCGTCAGCTGGGGATTTTGATATCTTCTATTCAGGTTTCACTTCTACAAACACAAAGTACTCCTTCATTTTCGGAAACACATACCCTAACACCAACACACCCTCCAGCATAGGATTCTTTTTTGTTTTGTTTTTAAATAAACTTAATTTTAGAGCAGCTTTAGATTTATAGAATTATTGCAAAGAGGCCAGGTACGGTGGCTCACGTCTGTTTGTAATCACAGCACTTTGTGAGGGTGAGGCAGGCAGATCACCTGAGGTCAGAAGTTCAAGATCAGCCTGGCTAACATGGTGAAACCCTGTCTCTACTAAAAATACAAAAATTGGCTGGGTGTGGCAGCAGGTGCCTGTAATCCCAGCTACTGGAGAGGCTGAGGCAGGAGAATCGCTTGAACTTGGGAGGCGGAGGTTGCAGTGAGCCGAGATTGTGCCACCGCACTCCAGACTGGGCAACAGAACGAGACTCTGTCTCGAAAAAAAAAAAAAAAATTATTGCAAACATATTCCAGAATTCCGATATGCCCCACTTAAGATTAATGTATTAGCATAGTACCTTTGTCATAGTTGATGAACCAATATTGACATATTATTAACTAAAGACCATACCTGACTCAGATTACCTCAGTTTTTCCCTAATGACTTATCTGTTCCAGGATCCCATCCAGGATGCCATTTTATGTTTTGTAGTTGTTTCTCCGTTATCTCCTCTTGGCTGTGACAGTTTCTCAGAATTTTCTTATTTTTGTTTTCAATCTGTTTACTGATTCTAGTTTTGCCTTTTCTGGAATGTCATATAATTGGAAATGTACAGTATGTAGCTTTTTCAGACTGGCTGTTTTCATTTAACACTATATATTTAAAATTCATCTGTGATTTGTCCTGGTTTAAAGGCTCCTTTTCTTTTTTGGTGGGCAGGTGGGGAGACAAGGTCTCACTCTGTCAACCAGGCTGGAGTGTAGTGGGGCAATCTAGGCTCACTGTAGCTAGGCTGTGCTTCCCAGGTTTAAGCAAGCCTCTCACTTCAGCCTCCCGAGTAGCTGGGAGACTGCAGGCACTCGCCACCATGCCCAGCTGGTGTTTTTAAAAAATTTTTTTGTAGAGACAAGGTCTCACTTATAATGGCGAGGCTGGCCTTGAACTCTTGGGCTCAAGTGATCCTCCTGCCTTGGCCTCTCAAAGTTCTGGAATTACAGGCATGAGCCACTGCACCCCGTTTCCTCTTTTTCTTTCTTCCAAAATGTGAATATTTTGGCTGGGCATGGGGGCTCACGCCAGTAATCTCAACACTTTGGGAGGCCAAGGTGGGAGGATCACCTAAGGTCAGGAGTTTGAGACCAGCCTGGCCAACATGGTGAAGCCCTGTCTCTACTAAAAATACAAAAAAAGTAGCCGGGCATGGTAGCACATGCTTGTAATCCCAGCTACTTGGGAGGCTAAGGCAGGAAAATCACTTGAACCTAGGAGGCGGAGGTAGTAAGCTGAGATTGCATCCCTGCACTCCAACCTGGGCGACAGAGCAAGACTCTGTCTCAGAAAAAAAAAAATGTTTTACGTTTTTTATTTAATAGACTTAATTGTTTAGAGCAGTTTTAGATTTACGAAACAATTGAGGAGATAGTATAGAATTCACACATATCCTCCTCCTCCCAAACACAGTTCTGCTGTTATTAACACCTCAGATGATTATGGTACATGTGTTACAATGTGCAAACCAAATATGAATATATTATTAACTGAAGTATGCATGCCTCCTTAGGCCTCCTTATCTGTGACAGTTTCTCAGTTTTGTTTTAATGACCTTGACAGTTTTAAGGAGTACTGATCAAATATTGTGTAGGAAACGTCTCTTTTGGACTTTTTCTCATGATTAAACTAGGGTTGTGGGTTTTAGAGGGGAAGAGCACAGAGATTAAGTGCCATTCTCATTACATCACTTCAAGGGTGTATACTATCAGTGTCATTTATGCCCATTGGTGTTATCCTTGATCACCTGGCAGAAGGAGTGTTTGTTAGGTTTCTCCACTTAAGGTTACTCTTTCCCACCTTTTCCAAACTGTACTGCCTGGAAGGAAGTCACTGTGTGCAGCCCACACCCAAGAAATGGTCATGCCCATCCCCTTGAAGTTTTTACAAAGATTATTTGAAATTCCTCTTCAAGGGAGCTGTCTCTCGTCTTTAATTCATCCTTAATTTATGAATTTTTCCAGTCATTTATTCATATCAATATGGTCTTTGTTTTTTTTGAGATGGAGTTTTGCTCTTGTTGCCCAGGCTGGAGTGCAATGGCAAGATCTCGGCTCACCGAAACCTCCACCTCCCTGGTTCAAGTGATTCTCCTGCTTCACCCTCCAAAGTAGCTGAGAATTACAGGCATGTACCACCACACCCAGCTATTTTTTTGTATTTTTAGTAGAGATGGGGTTTCACCATGTTGGTCAGGCTGGTCTCGAACTCCTGACCTTAGGTGATCCAGTCGCCTCGGCCTACTTGGGAGGCTGAGGGAGGAGAATCACTTGAACCAGGAGGTGGAGGTTGCAGTGAGCTGAGATCGCGCCATTGGACTCTCCAGCCTGGGCAACAAGAGTAAGACTCCATCTCAAAAAACAAAAAAGAAAAGACATTCTTGGTTCCTTCCAGTTTTTGATGATTATGAATAAAGCTTCTGTAACGTGTTTGCAGGTTTTTTCATGGACATAAGTTTTTAGACCAGTTGTTTACATACCTGGGAGCAAGATTGCTGGATTGTGTTGTAAGATTATGTTTTGATTTGTGAGGAACTTCGAAACTGTCTTCCAAAGTGGCTGTATTATTTGCATGCGCACAGTAATGATTTGGAAGTTCCTGTTGCTCAGCATTATTACCAGCAATTAATACTGTCATTGTGTTGGATTTTAGCCATTCCCTTAGGTGTGTGGTGGTATCTCATTATTTTAATTTGCAATTGCCTAATGGCGAATGCTGTTGAGCATCTTTTCATATGCTTATTTGCCATCTGTATATCTTCTTTGGTGAATTGTGTTCATGACTTCCTGACATACAGTTCCTAAAATCCTTAGAAACTCCCAAGTGATGCCTTTTTGTATGCTAATGAGTTGACTGATGGCTAGCAGCCCATAGGTAGCTTCAGGATGGGGGCTGGTGACCAGAAAAACCAAGGCAGGATTTGGGGTTTGAGACTTTAAGCCCATCCCCCAGCCTTTGGGGACGGGGGAGGGCTGAAGATTAGGTTGATCACCAATGTCCAGTGGCTTAATCAATAATGCCTACATAATGAAGCTTCCATGAAATCCTGAAAAGATTGGGTTCTGGGAGCTTCTGGCTAGCTGAATACGTGGAAGTTTCTAGAGGTTGGCACCCCAGGGAGGGCATGGAAGCTCCACATCCCTTCCCCCATACCTCACCCTGTGCATCTTTTCATCTGTATCCTTTGTAATTTCCTCTATGTAAACTGGCAAACGTGTTTCCTGGGTTTTGTGAGCTGCTCTAGCAAGTTAATTGAACCCCTCCAAAAAAATACTGTGGGAATCCCAATTTATAGCTGGTCAGTCAGAAATTCTTCAGGCCCAGACTTTCGACTGGTGTCCAAAGGGGAGTTGGGGGGAGTCTTGTGGGACTGAGCCCTCAACCTGTGGGATCTTAGGCTGTCTCTAGGTATTGAATTGCATCGGAGGACACCAGGTGTCCGCTGCTTGCTGTGTGGGAAAACAGCCTCCCCCCAGCCCACACCTTTGGTTACAGAAGTCTCCTGTGTTGATTGTTGTTGATGGAGCAAGTAGAAAAAACACTTGGAATGTGTTTAATACTGCCAGAATGTGTTTAGATTTTTTGACTGTTTTTTAATTGGCTTGTTCTAACGTAGTTTTATGTATTTTTTTACTGTTATCCATAGTAAAAAATTACATTTTATCTAAATGCAAGGTCTGCAGGAAAAATAAAAGAATACATTTTACATGACTACTTAGCACATATGTATTTGTGTGTAGCATATATATGTACATTAAAATAATGTTAACTATGACATTTTGGGCTGGATGATAGAAAAATTTAAAAAAATGAAAAAAATAATGTTAACTAAAGCTTCATGAAATAATATTTGCACTTATTCCCTGGGATATACTCTGATATTTTCCCTTTTTTTTTAAATACTGTTGAATCTCACAGCTTGAAAAACAGTACTCTCATGTAGTGTCATGTAACTTATGAGTACCCCACACCTTGTTGATACTGCCCTCTTATCCCCTCACACACCCACTGCTTCCCCGAACCCCTCACATGCTTGAATACTCCCTCCACCCTGTGCACACATAGCTGATTTTTCTATTTGTCTCATCTGCTCATGTGTGAGGAAGGCCTCAGTATTGTGAAACAGTCATCTCTGGATGGGGCTTCTTTAAATTAAGGCCCAGGCCAGGCACAGTGGCTCATGCCTGTAATCCCAGCACTTTGGGAGGCCAAGGTGGGTGGATCACCTGAGGCCAGGAGTTCAAGAACAGCTTGGCTAACATGGTGAAACCCCGTCTCTACTAAAAATACAAAAAAATTAGCCAAGTGTGGTGGTGCCTGCCTGTAATCCCAGCTACTCAAGATGCTAAGGCAGGAGAATCGCTTGAACCTGGGAGACAGAAGTTTCAGGGAGCTGAGATCGTGCCACTGCACTCTAGCCTGGGCAACAGAGCGAGACTCCATCTCAAAAGAAAAAAAAATTAAGGCCCAGGCTGGAGGGCACCTGACTGCCTCAGTCTCAGTGCCTCAGTTGAAGTGGTTGGGGATTGGAGTCAGGTTTTCCAAGCAAAGGAGGTTGGAATGACAGGTCTCACACCCTAAGCCTGCTTTCCCCCAGTCCTGGATCAAGAGGCGGTCTGCAGAGGGTTGCTCTGTGGGAACATCTGCTCTCCTGTCTTCTTTTTTTCTGGGCCTGTGGACCTACCCCACTGAGCCTGTTCTGGCTCTTGGGTAGATTCAGAGGGTTATTGCACATCCCTGCTCCTCTCCCTCCTTGCAGTTTGCAGAGCAGTCTCTGATGAAGAATGCCATAAAAACATCGGAGGAGTCGTGGATTGAACAGCAGATGCTAGAAGACAAGAAACGGGCCACAGACTGGGAGGCCACAAATGAGGCCATCGAGGAGCAGGTGGCTCGGGAATCCTACCTGCAGTGGTTGCGGGATCAGGAGAAACAGGCTCGCCAGGTCCGCGGCCCCAGCCAGGTGGGTCATGGACTCTGTCACAGGCTTGGCCAAGAACCCATTACTTCTCATGCTTTGCCCTCAAACGAGCAGGAAAAAATTAAGCAGTTTTGACATCTGGGAGGGAAGGAAGCATCCAACACCTGTAACTCATCTTGTGTCTTAGTTTTGGCATTATACCTTGGAACTTTAAATACTTGTGCAGAACAGGCACTTAAAGAGTGAGAGGAGGGCAGCCACTGCTGCTGGTGACACAAGAGAATGATGGATAGCTTCAGAGACACAAGCTTTTGTTGACTGCCCGTGTGTGCCAGGTTTCTACTGAGGATGTAACATCAGATCTGGACTGCTCTGCCCTCAACGATCTCATCTGCTGAGGGAAGACAACTCATTGGTGGGGTCCTTGACCCTGGCTGGGAGATCAGTGGAGGTGGGGGATCTAGTTAGTCTTCACAGAGGAAGGTTGAATTTTTAGGGAAGGGAGAGGCAGAGCAGACAAGCATCTGAGGATTTATAAAATCACAAGGAGTTTGGAGTGATTGTAGATATTGGCTGGCAAGAGCTGAGTCTTATTCCACAAATACTTATTGCCAGTCTGTGCCAGGCATTGTTTTCAGTGTATGGGGATACATAGGTGAGCCCAGCAGGCCAAGATCCCTGTCCTTGTGATGCTCACATGTTTGCAGATTGATACAAAGTAAACAATAAACATAATGAATAAATTAGTTGGGAAGTACTATGAATGGGAAAGTGTAGAGCCAGGATAAAGGGGCTGGGCAGGAATGTGAATTCACAGTATTAAATAGCGCAGTCAGGGTAGGCCTCAGAGCAGGTTAGATTTGAGCCTTGCAGAAGGTGAGAGTTAGCTGCGTGCACATGCAGGGGAGGGCAGCAGGCCCACACACCTGGTGCGACTCAGGCACAGCTTAGAGGGAGGCCAGTGTGCCCGAACAGAATGTAGTAGTAGTAGATGAAGTCAGAGAGGTGGTGAGTCCAATTGGGTAGGGGCTTGTGGGCTGTGGCCAGGACTTTGGCTTTTACTCTGAGTGAGGCAGAAGCTATGGGAGGATTGTGAGCAGAGGAATGACAGGATGTGGTTGGGGATTTAACAAGATCCCCTTGCCTGCTAGTCATCCAGTGGAGTCTGGCAGGTGAGGGCAGAAGCAGGGGCCAGCGAGGAGGAAGCTGCTGCAGTAGGCCAGGTGACCGGTTCCAGTGCTGGCAGTGGACATGGTGAGAAGGGGTTGGATTTGGGTCTATTTTGAAGATAGAGGTAACAGGGTTTCCTGTCAGATTGGCTGTAGGGATGTGAGAGAGAGGGTAAGGAGCTCCACCTCTGTCCTGCGAGGAGCCTTGTGGTCCACCGTGTGAGAGGGGATGATGATGACCTATGTAGAAGCTATATCATAGCCAAGGTCCTGGGAAGGGAGCCAGCATTCAGGGATGGGTCACAGGAGGGTCATGACTGTTGGTCATCCTTACTGCATTTTCCTTCCCCACTGCAGCCCCGGAAAGCCAGTGCCACATGCAGTTCGGCCACAGCAGCAGCCTCCAGTGGCCTGGAGGAGTGGACTAGCCGGTCCCCACGGCAGCGGAGTTCAGCCTCATCACCTGAGCATCCTGAGCTGCATGCTGAGCTGGGCATCAAGCCCCCTTCCCCAGGCACTGTCTTAGCTCTTGCCAAACCTCCTTCACCCTGTGCGCCAGGTCAGTGACTTGCTCACAGGGAATGTGCTGGGGGTTAGGAGGCACTGCCTGGGTCCTGGGTCCTGGGTCCTGGGTCCTGGATCCTGGGTCCTGGGTCCTGGGTCCTGGATCCTGGATCCTGGGTCCTGGGTCCTGGGTCCTGGGTCCCTACCTTTGACTGTCCGTCTGCTTCAGGTACAAGCAGTCAGTTCTCGGCAGGGGCCGACCGGGCAACTTCCCCCCTTGTGTCCCTCTACCCTGCTTTGGAGTGCCGGGCCCTCATTCAGCAGATGTCCCCCTCTGCCTTTGGTAAGCCTCCTTTGTATGGGGGGATGGAGGCTACTAGGAGCTCGGAGACACTAGAAAAAGCGGCAAGTCCTGAGAGGGGGTTTCTGGAGCCTCTGGACATCTCACCAAGAAAAGAAGAGAGAGGTGCTGGAGGGGATTTTTCAGGCCCAAGGAATTTTCCACAGAAGGGGCCTGGGATCTAAGTGGGATTTCACAGGCCTAGCGGATCCTTCTGTTTTAAGAAAGGAGTGAGAAGGGCCTTATGGGATTTCTCCAGAGCCCTGGATTCTGGCACAGGGTGAGGAGAAGGCAGGCTGAGAGCACTCCATCATCCTTTTTCTCTTCCTCTCGCCCAGCAGGTCTGAATGACTGGGATGATGATGACATCCTAGCATCGGTGCTGGCAGTGTCCCAACAGGAATACCTAGACAGTATGAAGAAAAACAAAGTGCACAGAGACCCGCCCCCAGATAAGAGTTGATGGAGACCCAGGGATTGGACACCATCTCTCAACCCTAGCACTCCTGCCCTCTGGTGCCGCCTCAACCTTCTTTGGCTTCTCCCCTCTTGCCTCCTTCTGTTCTTCTGCTCTCCCCTCTTTTCCCTCCTCCTCACTTCCCTCTGGCTAGCCCACCCCTGTGTTCCCTCTCATTGCTGCTGCCACTATCACCTGTCTCTCTGCCAGCTGACGTGCCCTGTTGCCCCCCACCCTGCATAGCACCATCCCTGCATTCCACAGGGGACTCGGGCAAGGGTGCCGAAGATAGACAAGAGGTACACAGAGACAGACCAACTGGCAGCCAGGCAGCCCCAGAGGAGAGAGACATTCAGACAGGGGAAAGTCTCCCTGCCCCTCATTCCTTCCAAGATGAGAAAAACTTGCTGCCCCCCCCCACACTGATGCCAGGGATGTGGGAGGAAGAAGTGGGAAATTTCCCTTTCCAGTACCCCAAGAATGTCTGAGCCTTTGATCTTGAATTTTTTTCTTTATGAAAATGTACTTTTATCTTATGAAATTAACTAATCAAAAATGATATAGATGACAGCACTGGGTCTGTGAAGGTGGCATCTTTCTGGCCAGGCAGGTCATGGGGCATGGAGGGGGGTGAAAAGATGTGGGTTGCTGTCTTCTAGCCTCCAGCTGCATGGAGGCAGGCCCAGGGCCAAGGTTGTGCACTGGGCAGGGCAGCAGGTGTCAGGCCAGCTTGGACAATGAAACCCTGACCTTGCTGCATTCCTTTTGCTTCCACCACCACTAGTCTCTTTGGAATCTTGGGGTGGGGGGGCATCTTTGGGGATCATGGCTGCCACCCGGGATTTGAGTGTAGCAAGTGTGGGAGCAGCCTTGGCAGATGGGGCACCCGTGCCCTGCAGGTGTTGACAAGATCCACCATCTGTAATGTCCTTGGCACAATAAAACCAAATGTCAGTTTCCCTGAGCGGCTCTGTTCTGTGTGGGGCAGGGGTTGGGCGGACTTCTGGGCAGAGGAGGGAATGGCATGGACCTTGGCTTGACCTCAGAGGTGTGAATCTTCTCCAGCAGGGTCTGTCTGGGGGCCTGGAGTTTGTATTTGATTTGCTGCTTATTAAACCTCCTTCTATTACCACTGGAAAAGCTGCATCTTTGCCTGCTGACCCCACCCCTGCCTATCCTATTTCCTGGGGTGTGATGGTAGCAGAGGACTATGAGCTTGAACTTCCTGCCTGAATTCCAGCTTCTCCGCCTGCCTCTAGCCATGAATGTTGCTCTTTCCTTCCCATGATCTGTTGAAGAAAAGCCCTGGAAAAGCACAACTGATCATTTGTGGCAACACGAGTTTAGTGGAAGTAACCAGAGGGGCCTCCCCCAGTGGGTTCTAGAAGGTGAAGGATGGCTAAATCCTTCTTTGTTCCTGTCCCCTAGTCCTCTGACACCTCTTTCCCTGCCCTCCCTAGGGGTAGATCCAAGGTAGAGAAGGCTGGCTGACCTCTAGGTTTTCTCAAGCATCTTTTATGGAGACCCTCTGGCAGGATGTATGTCTGGTTCTGCAGTCGAGGGCATGGCCAGCTGAGTGGCTGGCCGCAGAGTATCTCTGGAACCCAATGGCCAAGCATCCATTTGTTGTAGAGTTGCTTTGAAACCTTTCCTGGCATTTTCTAGCTGTGTGGCCTTGGTCAGTTCATAGTTTCTCTGAGTTTCAAGTGTCTCATCTGTACAAGAGGGGTGATTAGGCCGGGCACAATGACTCACGCCTAAAATCCCAGCACTTTGGGAGGCTGAGGTGAGTGAATCACCTGAGATCAAGAGTTTCAGACTAGCCTGGCCAACATGGAAAAACCCATCTCTATTAAAAATACAAAAATTAGCAAGGCGTGGTTGTGCCCACATGTAATCCCAGCCACATGGGAGGCTGAGGCATGAGAATCACTTGAGCTTGTGGCAAGGAGGTTGCAGTGAGCTGACACTGCACCATTGCACTCCAGCCTGGGTGACAGAGACACTGTCTCAAAAAAAAAAAAGATGACTACTCCCTCATGCTGTCTGCTTGTGATCATCGAGAGGGAATAGGCATGGTCAAAGAAAGTAACGTACTACTGGGCACAGTGCCTGGCACATTTGGAGGGTGCAAATGTGTTATTTTTGTAGAAGTTTCTGTACCATTTGGCCCCTACCAATTTCTTGCCACTTTATCCAGTTTTCTTGGCCTTTGCCTGCAATTTGCCCTCTCCTGTCCTGAGCCACCAACCTTTGTCTTTCAAGATAGGTAGCAGCGCACCTGCTGAGAAGCCCATTCACATTCTTTTTTTTTTTTTTTAGTGTCTGTTGCCATCCTGGAGTGCAGTGGTGTGGATCTCGGCTCACTGCAACTTCCGCCTCCCAGGTTCAAGCTATTTTTTTTTGTATTTTTAGTAGAGATGGGGTTTCACCATGTTGGCCAGGCTAGTCTCGAACTCCTGGTCTCAGGTGTTTCACCCACCTCAGCCTCCCAAAGTGCTGGGATTACAGGCATGAGCCACCACACCCGGCAGGACATTCTCACTTCTATCTAAAAATTTCCTCAGTAACTACTACAGATAAACTGCATGACACAGGTTTGATGCCTGACTTATTTGTGCATCTGTAATATCAACATCCCCACCAAGGCTTGCAAGGCTTTTAGTAAACCCCTAATAATGTTGGGTGAACAAAGGAGAGTACATGTATGCTTTTTTGGTGTTGTCTGTGTGACTGGCGAGTCCAAGTCTTCATGTACAGTTCACCGAGTGTCTCCAGTTGTGTGTGTGATGAGGGCTTGTTTCCAGGTGTGTCAGATGGTGACTGAGTGTGGGACTCTGAGAGTTTGTGTCTAAATCCAAGATGCGTGCATGCCTGTGTGGGTCTGTCTGTGACAGGGCATCTGTTGTTTCTGTCTGATGGGGTAGATGTCCGTTTGTGTTCCTGCAACAGATTCTGGATAGCTATTTTTGGACAGTTTGTTCCATTGATAAGCTGCATGTATGATGGTGTATGTGTGTCTGTGCCTGAACAGGTCTATCCATGCCTGTTTTTGTAACACTGTCACGAAATGCGGCTCTGTCACATCAGTACATGTCTGCCTTCAGAGCAGTGCACGTGTGTCTCGGGAGCATCTGTGTATCTTCCTGTGACAGACTCTGTGTCTCATTTCTGGGACAGTACAAGTCTTGCTGTGATAGTGCATGTCTGATGGTGCCAGCGTTTGTGACAAGTTCTGTCAGTGTGTTTGAGGGGACATTTCTGTGTCATCACATGGCCAGTGTAGGTCTGCATGAATGCCTTTCTGTAACTGTGTCTCTGGGTGTCATTCTGGGACGTAACTATTTTTCTAACAGTGTGCCTGCCTGAAAGTGTATGGTCAATCTATGTATCATAGCGCATGGCTGCATGTGTATCTAGGTCGTTTCCGTGAATATGACAGTATGTTTGTGTATATCTTGGCGTTCATGTGTCTTGGGAGTGCATTTTTCTTCCTGAGGTGTGGCACCTTCTCTGGCTGTTTTTCACAAATTTGTGTACTAGAGTTGCCACTTCTCTAGCAGCCTCTATCATGTCTCTCAGCCCTTGCCTCTCTCAACTCCAAGTGCAGCCCAATGCCACCACCACCCTGGGCTCACCCCCATCCCCCAAGAACCACCCCCTGCTGTTCTAGATTCTAGACCTGCTGACTGGGCTCAGGGCTCCGGGTTAAAAACTCCAATAAACACTCCGCAGCAGTCTTAAGCCATGGGAAATGTTGCCTGTGACCAATGCACACCCGTGTTGGTGATGGCGGGGTTTCCCCCTCCCTGGCTACCAGATTTTTCTAGGGCCCTGGTTTCAGCTTTCCAGTGAAGGCCACCAGTCTCCTGGAGGACTTCGGTGAAGGATGGCAAGCGCCTTTCGAGACGGGGTCCTGGATAGCCACAGGCTCGAATTCTTAAAAGCCCGGCTGGCGCTATCTCTGTGCTAATTTCGAGGCAGCGGCGGCAAACCAACTTCCCGGGAAAGGATACTGCGCAGTTATTTTTTAAGTGTAAATACACACACCACCACCACTACCAGCAACAACCAAAACAAGCGCGGTTGCTGCAAAAGGATTCCCAGAACCGGTTTCCTCTTGGTGTGAGTCCCACCTCGAGCCCCTTCATTTACGTGCAGGCCCCGCCTCCTCGGAAGAACGAGCGTGTATTTGCATAAGGGGGCATTTGAAATGAAGAGGGTGGTATGCAAATAAGAACTGGCTCCGATTGGCTGTGGTACAGCAGGTGCCGCGTCCGGATTGATCAAAGCCAGGTGGGCGGGGCTGTCGCCCAGGGTGACTCTCCCGGGAGGCGCGTGCCCCGGCTCAGTAGCTTTGGGGCTGGCGCGCGCGGCGAATCTTAAGGCTGCGCCGTCTGCGGGCGCTTCCGGGCCACCAGTTTCTCTGTCTTCCACCCTGGCGCCCCCCAGCCCTGGCTCCCCAGCTGCGCTGCCCCGGGCGTCCACGCCCTGCGGGCTTAGCGGGTTCAGCGGGCTCAATCTGCGCGGTGCATCCTCCATGTTGACCAAGCCTCTGCAGGGGCCTCCCGCGCCCCCGGTGACCCCCACGCCGCCGCCAGGTGAGCGCATTCTCCCCTACTGCAACCAGACTGGGTTGGCTGGAATGATGGATTGCAGGGCGGTGGGGAGGCAGTCGTGGCTGGGCTCAGCACGCCGCCACCCTGACTTCCTTGCCTCCGCCTGCGTAGGAGGCAAGGATCGGGAAGCGTTCGAGGCCGAGTACCGACTCGGCCCCCTCCTGGGTAAGGGGGGCTTTGGCACCGTCTTCGCAGGACACCGCGTCACAGATCGACTCCAGGTATCCATCACGAGGGTCTTTGGGAGGGTCAGGTGCGTGTGTCGGGGTCGGGGGTCCTGGGCATGGAATGCTGGTTGATGGACTAAGCCTGCAGAGTGTGTAGAGGACCAAGTGTGTGTGTGTGTGTGTGTGTGTGTGTGTCCGAAGAGTGAGCCTGCAGTGTGTTGAGGACCAGGGGTGTGTGTGTTTGTGTGTCGGTCTAGGGGGTTGTGTGTGGAGGGTAGGGGGCTTCAAGGCAAGGATTTCTGGAAGTCCTCGACTCCCAGGGTCCAGGCTGTGTATGTGGGAAAGCGGGGGGACCTAGATGTGAGATTTATGGGATTTTTGGAGGTAGGTGTCCAGTGTGGAGTCATGCGGACCAGGACTCTGGTACAGAGTTGGGGTATCGTAGAGCTAAATAGGAAGATTGTGGGCCTGGGGTATTAGGAAATCTAGAACTCAGGACTTGGAGTGATGAGGAGTGATGAGTACTGATGCCTGAGAACGGAGAGCCCAGGGCTGAGGAGGGTGGGAGAGATGAACTTGGTTCCGGAGACTTCGAGGGCAGAGGAGACGCCCTGGTACGGGTTGTGTGGGATGGTGTGGTTGGGGACCAGAAAGATTAGAGTGCTGGTGGATGGAAGAGCACTGGAGGTGGGCAGAAGGTCTAGACTGGGAGGGGTCTGGGGATCACCTGCTGGCCTCCTTATCACGGCCCTCTTCTCCAGGTGGCCATCAAAGTGATTCCCCGGAATCGTGTGCTGGCCTGGTCCCCCTTGGTGAGTACTTTTGGAGCCCTTCCAGACCTATCCATCACTGATAATGAATTGACCCCCTTGGTTTTCCAGGGGATGTATGACTCCCTGGGCCCTGTAACAGTAAGAACACTCCTTCCAGCCCATGTTTACTCCCTTGGGGTGACATACAGTTCTGATTCACCCCAATTCCCCTAGAGCCCTGGAGTCTCCCTTTGAACAATCCTTTTCCATCCTCCAAACACTGCTGGAGGACTGCCCGCAGAGCATGCTGGTGGGGAACGCGGGGCAGAGGTCACTGGTTGCCATGGTGATGGTGGCTGCTTCTCTCCGGCCATTGTAGCGCTAACGGACATCAGGGCGGGTCTGGGCGAGTTGTAGAGCTGGGAGCGCCCCCTGGCGGACTCTAGGGGAAACTACGCCTGCGCAGTCCGTGGGACCCAGGAGACGATGCGCCTGCGCTATACCAGAATTTTTGCATCTCTGTGAGAAAGTCTGTTGCTGTGCAAGTCAGCAGCCTGGCCAGGAGAGGGCTCTACCTCAGCCTAGAAGGTTGCCGCTCGAAGTGTGCCTGCTCAGGGCTTGTGGAGCGGATTTTGTAGCCAGTAGCATTTATACCTTCTTTTTTTTTCTTTTTGAGACAGAGTCTCCCTCTGTCTTAACAGGCCTGAGTGCGGTGGTGCGATCCCGGCTCACTGCAACCTCCATCTCCCGGGTTCAAGCGATTCTCCTCCCTAAGCCTCCCGAGTAGCTGGGACTATAGGAGCGCAAAACCACGCCCGGCTGTTTGTATTTTTTTTTTTTTTTTTAAGACGAGTTTCGCTCTTGTTACCCAGGCTGGAGTGCAATGGCGCAATCTCGGCTCACCGCAACCTCCGCCTCCTGGGTTCAGGCAGTTCTCCTGCCTCAGCTTCCCAAGCAGCTGGGATTACAGGCACGCGCCACCATGCCCAGCTATTTTTTTGTATTTTTAGTAGAGACTGGGTTTCACCATGTTGACCAGGATGGTCTCCATCTCTCGACCTCGTGATCCACTCGTCTCGGCCTCCCAAAGTGCTGGGATTACAGGCTTGAGCCACCGCGCCCCGCTGCATTTATGCTTTTTATTGACTGGTTCTAGGTGCTTGGTGCTGCTGACAAAAAAACACTAAGTACTTTTGTGCTAAGTCCTTTGCAATTAATCACTCAGCTTTTTAACAAAGGTATATGGACCACCTACTATATGACAGACATAATTCTAGACACTCAGCAAATTACTACGTAATAGTTACTGAGAGCTCATTTTGTGCTAGGTCCTTTTTTACTAATTGTTTTTACCTGTTTAACAAAATATTTATTCAGCCCTACTTCGTTAGCAGGCACTGTTGTGCTTCAGATACGTCTGTCTGTGAACAAAACAAACCATTACACAATAACTGTTTATTGAGTGCTAACTGCTTGTCAGAGTCTATGCTATCAAGTACTTTCATCTGTTTAACAAACATTTATTGAGCACCTACTGTGTAAGGTACTATTCTAATCTGGGATATGTCAGGGAACAAAACATAAAACGCTACATAATGGTGCTGCTTCTGCTGAAGACCTTTTGTTAATAACCAGTTTGTTGTTGTTGTTGTTTTGGTTCGTTTTGAGACAGTCTCTGTTACCCAGACTGGAGTATAGTGGTGCGATCTTGGCTTACTGCAACCTTTGCTTTCTGGGCTCAAGTGATCCTCCTACCTCAGTCTCCCAAGTAGCTGGGACAGGTGCATGCCACCAAGCCTGGCAAATTTTTGTGTAGAGATGGGGTCTTGCCCTTTTGCCCTGGCTGATCTTGAACTTGTGGGCTCAAGCGATCCACCTGCATCAGCCTCCCAAAGTGCTGGGATTATAGGCATGAACCACTGTGCCTGGCTGAATTACTTTTTTTTTTTTGAGACGGAGTCTTGCTCTGTCACCAGGCTGGAGTGCAGTGGCGCAATCTCAGCTCACTGCAACCTCCGCCTCCTGGGTTCAAGTGATTCTTCTGCCTCAGCCTCCCGAGTAGTTGGGACCACAGGCGCGGGCCAGCATGCCCGGCTAACTTTTGTATTTTTAGTAGAGACGGGGTTTCACCATGTTGGCCAGGACGGTCTCGATCTCTTGACCTTGTGATCTGCCCGCCTCAGCCTCCCAAAGTGCTGGGATTATAGGCATGAGCCCCACCACGCCTGGCTACTTTCATTTATTCAAATGTGTTGATCTACTACATGCAAGATGTGTGCAGGCTCTTTGCTGGATTCACCCTCCCAATCCCTGTGTGAGTTTGTGTCTTTAGGGAAAGTGAAGCCCACAAAGGGAAGTGAATTGCTCAAGGACACACTGTCAGGAGAACAAGAGGCCATGATTTGACCTTAGGAAAAAGTCAGCCTCAGAGCTGTTGGCCTGACATCTGTCTTTTTTCTCTCCCTGCTTCCCACCCCACCTGTGCCCCCAGTCAGACTCAGTCACATGCCCACTCGAAGTGGCACTGCTATGGAAAGTGGGTGCAGGTGGTGGGCACCCTGGCGTGATCCGCCTGCTTGACTGGTTTGAGACACAAGAGGGCTTCATGCTGGTCCTCGAGCGGCCTTTGCCCGCCCAGGATCTCTTTGACTATATCACAGAGAAGGGCCCGCTGGGTGAAGGCCCAAGCCGCTGCTTCTTTGGCCAAGTAGTGGCAGCCATCCAGCACTGCCATGCCCGTGGAGTTGTCCATCGTGACATCAAGGATGAGAACATCCTGATAGACCTACGCCGTGGCTGTGCCAAACTCATTGATTTTGGTTCTGGTGCCCTGCTTCATGATGAACCCTACACTGACTTTGATGGTAAGGCTTCTCTAAATCTCACTGGAGGGATTGTTTTTACTTGATGGCCTTGTGACTTCTGGCCTCCAGTGGTGGGGTGTCCTATAATCCTTGACCTATACTGTATCTATATAAGATAGATGATCAGTTCTAATACTGGGGATTCTTAGCCTTGCCCTCCGATAAAGTCCATCTTCTAATGGTGCCCTAACTTTGTTCTGGACTCTTATTCTGGTGAGGGGATCCTTTTACTATCCTGAGTATTCTTTTCTCTGGTAAGGGGATCCTGTTACTTTTCATTGCTTTTATTCTGTTGAGGGGACTCTGCTATTTTAGCTGCTCTTTATGTAGTGAGGGGACTCTGCTTTTGTATTGAGTGCTCTTAATTGTGGTAATGGGGCCATCTGTCCTGGGAAGTTTGGGATTGCAGAAAGGCATCATGAGAGAGAGTGGTCTAACCCCTGGCTTGTGTGCAGGGACAAGGGTGTACAGCCCCCCAGAGTGGATCTCTCGACACCAGTACCATGCACTCCCAGCCACTGTCTGGTCACTTGGTATCCTCCTCTATGACATGGTGTGTGGGGACATTCCCTTCGAGAGGGACCAGGAAATTCTGGAAGCTGAGCTTCACTTCCCTGCCCATGTCTCCCCAGGTGAGGCCTCACTAATCCCGGCCCAGAAGACCATCCCTCTCAGGGACCGGTACCTGCTACTGAGTGCTAATCTTCCCTGTGCTTCTTGGCCCACAGACTGCTGTGCCCTAATCCGCCGGTGCCTGGCCCCCAAACCTTCTTCCCGACCCTCACTGGAGGAGATCCTGCTGGACCCCTGGATGCAAATGCCAGCCGAGGATGCACCCCTCAACCCCCCAAAAGGAGGGCCCACCCCTTTGGCCTGGTCTTTGCTACCCTAAGCCTGGCCTGGCCCCCAATGGTGGGAAGAGCCATCCCATGGCCATGTCACAGGGATAGATGGACATTTGTTGACTTGGTTTTACAGGTCATTACCGGTCATTAAAGTCCAGTATTACTGAGGTAAGGGATTGAGGATCAGGGGTTAGAAGACATAAGCCAAGTCTGCCCAGTTCCCTTCCCAATCCTACAAAGAAGCTTTCTTCCAGAACCTGTGGTCCCTGATTCTGGAGGGGGAACTTCTTGTTTCTAATTTTGCTAACGATGTTTTATTTCGGGTGAAGTCCCCATTCTGAGCCCCGGGACTCATTCTGATGACATGTCACCCCTACATTGGCACCTCCTCCTACCATCACACAAACTTCCTTCATATGCTCTTACTTGGGCAAGGGTGCTTTCCTTCCAATACCCCAGTAGCTTTTATTTTAGCAAAGGGACCCTTTCCCCTGGCCTAGGGTCCCATATTGGGTCAAGCTGCTTACCCTGCCTCAGCCCGGGATTCCTTATTCTGGGGGAGGTAATCCACTGTTTTTACTCCAAGGCTTTTTTTTTTTTTTTTTTTTTTTTTGGTGAGGTGATCCTATTCTGTTATCCGAAGTGCTCTTATTCTGGTGAGAAGAACCTTACTTCCGAATTTGGGAAAGAATGGGAGATGGACACCACCGGACCCCACCAGACACTAGGATGGGATGGATGGTTTTTTGGGGGATGGGCTAGGGGAAATAAGGCTTGCTGTTTGTTCTCCTGGGGCGCCCCCTCCAACTTTAGCAGATTTCTTGCAACCTTCTCCTGAGCCGGGATTGTCCAATTGCTAAAATGTAAATAATCACGTATTGTGGGGAGGGGAGTCCCAAGTGTGCTCTCCTCTCTTCTCCCCCTGCCTGGATTATTTAAAAAGCCATGTGTGGAAACCCACTATTTAATAAAAGTAATAGAATTAGAAGCGGCTGGCCATTTGTAGGTGCGAGACTTTTATGGAGCATCTACTGTGCGCTGAGACAGACTTGTCAGCTTTGTCCTCATGGAACCAGTCTTGTCTTGCCATCCTAAAGAGCTTTAAGGGTTCTGGAAGCTGCACCACACAAAAAAAACTTGATTTTCCCTGTCCATTATTTTATGCCATGTCCAGTACATGCAGAAGGGCTCTCTGTTGGAGATACTGTGCATATTGAAGGTGTTTAGGGCACATCCCCAATCAAGATGGCCATCTCAGTAGCAGAAAAAACTACCCCTCCGGCTGGTATGGTGGATCACGAGGTCAGAATATCGAGGCCCTTCTGGCCAACATGGTGAAACCCCGTCTCTACTAAAAATACAAAAAACTGAGCATGGTGGTACACCCCTGTAGTCCCAGCTACTTAGGAGGTGGAGGCTGCAATAAGCCAGTATCTTACCACACCACTCCAGCCTGGGCGAATACCTTCCCTGACACTCATGGGGAGGAAAGAAGCCCTTTCCCTGTTGGAGAAGAAAAGCCTATCAGGGTACTGGTGAAGGCAGGGCTGGAGTTGGGTGTTGACTGTAATCTTGTAGCTCTTGTCTACTGATGTGCAGGGTGCAGTCACCGGTTTTACTCTTATCTTTAACCTCTTCCCCCATCTTTACCCTTACATACTACTCATCCTTCCCGTTTCTCCTTAACACTTGACTACCTGGCCTGCCCTATCCCATCTTGATTTCACTTGTTCTACCCTCAGCTGTCCCCTCTTGCTCTGCTTTCATTTTTAAAATTTGAGATGGGATTCAAGCGATTCTCCTGCCTCAGCCTCCCAAGTAGCTGGGTACAGGTGCACACCACTACACCTGGCTAATTATTTTTAGTAGAGATGGGGTTTCACCATAGGCTGGAACTCCCGAACTCAGGCGATCTGCCAGATGGCCTCCCAAAGTGCTGGGATTATAGACGTAAGCCATCGCCCCCGGCCCGGTCTCCTGCCCTGCTTCCAAATGCTAGCTAACCTGTGAGCCTTTCATCTGTCTCCTTTGCCATCCTCAATGGTGACTCACTTGTCACCTGCTCTGCTTTTATCTGCTAGTTCACATGCCTGACTCTCACCTGATGCTTCAGCCTGTATGCCCTCACCCGCTCCGGCCAGGTCAAAGAGTCTTCGTCCCTAGATTCCCGTGTGCTCTCCAGGGCGGGACCTTCCTGGGGAACGGGAAAGCGGAACTTCAGTCCAACCAGGAAGCACCTGGGAGTTTTTGATGCGGAAAGGGCGGTGTCTTCTAGAGAATCTGCCAATAAAAGGCCGAGATGAAAAGGGTGATTGAGCCAATGAGACTAGGAGACAGGATTGCGGGGTGATCTGTAAAGTGCAACGAGCGGACCGGACGCGAACGCCAAGACAAGGCGGATCTAATGACGGGAAAGGGCCAGTGAAGCTGAGTAGGGACGGTGGGTAGGCCGAGCGGGCCATGTACCCTGCATCCCGATCCGACAGAATTTGGAAGTCCTGGGGCTACTCTTACGTTCAGCTTTTAGGAGCGGACAAGGAAAGCCACTACCACCCTGAATATCCTGGCTCTTACCCCACCTTCACTCAGGTGGTCCGGAAGCGGAAGTGACGAACACGGAAGTAGCCTACTGTTGCCGAGGGGACGGGCCGGGCAGATGCCAACATGGCAGCAGTTGGGGCTGGTGGTTCCACCGCAGCGGCCGGGCCAGGGGTGGTTTCCGCGGGTGTATTGGAGCCGGGGACCGCGAGTGCCGGTGAGACAGTCTGCGGCCGAGCAGTGGCGTGGAGGCAGAGGTCACGATTGTTAGGAGTTGGGAATGGTCCTTACTAAAGTGAGAAGGAGCATCCCGTGTGGTCCGACGTGTGTGTGCGCGCGCGCGCGCACCTTGTGAGTGTGTTGGGGGCGGGGAAGAGAACATTGTGAGGTTGATTGTGGGATCCCTCCGCATATGGAGAGTAGAGACCATTGTCAGTGTGGAGGGTATTTCTTTTTGGGGAGGCTAAGGCCACCGAAACCATTCTGAATGTGTGGGGTCCTTCCGTGTGGAAGAGACCATTCTGCGGGTGTGGGAGTTCTTCGTTGAAGGGAGAGACTATTCTGAGGGTGGTGGTTCCTTCCTTATAAAGGGACAGAGACTATTCTGAGGGTAGGTCGACTCCTTCCTTATATGACTAGAGAGGGTCCATTTTGAGGATGGGGATGTCCTTCATTATGTGCAGAGAAGATCGTGCTGGGGGCTCCCTTCCTAATGGAGGTAGAGATCGTTGTACATTCGGGTGGAGGGCTCATCGTTATATGGTGGAGAAAGAACATTCTGAGGGTGCCGGGTCCTTCCTTACAGCAGAGAGAGCTAATTGTGAGTGTGGGTAGAGCAAGGAAAAGTTCATTAGCTAGAGGGTCGGTGTGCGGTGGTGGGAGGATGGTCCCTTTGGAGTGCAGGGAAATATGTCCTCATCTGTTTGAGGGAGCCAGACCATTCTTAGTGGGATAACCATTTCTGATGCAGGATTCAGTCCCTGGGAGCATGGGGAAATCAATTCTTATATTTAGTAGATTATTCCGGGTCAGGAGGAACCAGTTGTCACAGGAGGGAGGGGTTGGAGAGACCATTCTGAGTATGAGGAGGATCATTCCATATGTGATATAGGCCATTCTGAGTGTGAGGGAATCAAATAATTTCTTAGATGGGAGAATGACCAGTCCTTAGGGGGTGAACATACCTCATACAGTGGCGTCATTCCCTGCACTGATTTATTCTTTACATGGGCCAGTCCCTCGTTAAATAGGAGCATCATTTCATATAAATCCTCAGTTTGCTCATCCATAAAATGGGAATCCTTGCAGTTATTTTAGAGATGAGAAAGATATGAGAGTCTCTTGAAGTAATCCATAGAAATCCCTTAACCCAGTGATAGGTACACATGAACAATAAACATGGAGAATGTAATTGTCAGTATTCTGCCTGGGGAAGAGTTGCTTCTCACTTGGGAGGGAGCCAAGGCACACGGCCAGGGTTTACCTCAGCCATTCCTGACACCTCGGTAAGGGTTCCAGGTATAGACTGGACAGGGTGGGGCCCATTTCTCCCTTCTGGCTCTTCCTGCTCATGGCTGAGGTAGTAAGCTGTTAGGAATCAGACTTTCATTGGGTGAGGGCATGCAGGCTAAGGGAGCAAGTAGCGGTGGCTAGGAGGGTCCTGGGTGACAAAGTAGAGGGGGTGGGTGGTGGTGTGGCTGTGCCCCAGTGGCTTCTGACCCCTCCCTTACCCCTTGCTCCTTCCATTCCCCACAGCTCATAGGCGCCTGAAGTACATATCCCTAGCCGTGCTGGTGGTCCAGAATGCCTCCCTCATCCTCAGCATCCGCTACGCCCGCACATTGCCTGGGGACCGCTTCTTTGCCACCACTGCTGTGGTCATGGCAGAAGTGCTCAAAGGTCTCACCTGCCTGCTGCTGCTCTTCGCACAGAAGAGGGGTACGAGCCAGGGAGGGGTACGATCCAGGGAGGGGGCTGCACTGGGGTCAGTGGGTGGGACTCCTTATGTATGTGTGTGTGTTCACACAGAGCGTTTGCTTCAGTTGTCTCCAAATCTGAACCTGCCTGGGGAACCCTTCCAGCTGTGCGTAGCTGCATCTTACACTTTTCTAGCCCTAAAGGTGGGGAGCCGGCCTGTGTGGACTGTAGGAGTGATTGTCTATACTTATAAAGTAGCAGGGGGATGGCACATGTGATTTAGTCATCTTTAGCTTCATATTATGGAGAATTCCAAATGCAAACTTAGAGAGAATAATCAAATAGTAAATATCCATGTACCCATCCCCCAGAGTCAGCAAGCAACTCCTGGCTGCTCATTAATCATCATCAGTGATTGTCCACTCACTGCCAATCTATATGTCTACCTATGTCCTTATCCCATTCTATTTTGAAGTTAATCCCACACAGAGTAATATTGTATGGAAGAAATTCCCCCATATTATCTTGAATAAATGTTTTGGTGCGTTTTTTTTTTTTTTTTTTTTTAAATAAATAATCCCAGCACTTTGGGAGGCCCAGGTGGGCAGATCACCTGAGGTCAAGAGTTCAAGACCAGACTGACCAAAATGGTGAAACCCGTTCTCTACTAAAATTACAAAATGAGCTGGGTGTTGTAGTGCATGCCTGTAATCCCAGCTACCTGGGAGGCTGAGGCAGGAGGATCACTTGAACTCAGGAGGCAGAGGTTGCAGGGAGCCAAAATCTCGACATTTCACTCCAGCCTGGGTGACAGAGCGAGACTCTGTATCAAAAAAATAAATAGCCAGGCACGGTGGCTCATGCCTGTAATCCCAGCACTTTGGGAAGCTGAGGCCGGCAGATCACCTGAGGTCAGGAGTTTGAGACCAGCCTGGCCAACATGATGAAACCCCGTCTCTACTAAAATTACAAAATGAGCTGGGTGTTGTCGTGCATGCCTGTAATCCCAGCTACCTGGGAGGCTGAGGCAGGAGAATCGCTGGAACCCAGGAGGCAGAGGTTGCATTGAGCCGAGATCTCGCCATTGCACTCCAGCCTGGGCAACAAGAGCGAAACTCCGTATCAAAAAATATATATAAATAGCCAGGCACTGTGGCTTATGCCTGTAATCCCACTACTTTGGGAGGCCAAGGTGGGTGGATCACCTGAGGTCAGGAGTTCAAGATCAGCCTGGCCAACATGATGAAACTCCGTCTCTACTAAAAATACTAAAAAATTAGCTGGGTGTGGTGGTGGGTGCCTGTAATCCCAGCTACTCGGGAGGTTGAGGCAGGAGAATCACTTGAACCTAGGAGGTAGAGGTCACAGTGAGCCAAGATCCCACCATTGCACTCCAGCCCAGGCAATACGAGTGAAACTCTGTCTTTAAAGAAAAAATACATACATACGGTACTGGCCTGGCACGGTGGCTCACACCTGTAATCCCAGCACTTTGGAAGGCTGAGGTGGGTGGATCATTTGAGGTCAGGAGTTTAAGACCAGCCTGGCCAACTACTAAAAATATAAAAATTAGCTGTATGTGGTGGTGGATACCTGTAATCCCCGCTACTCAGGAGACTGAGGCACAAGAATCACTCAAACCCAGGAAATGGAGGTTGTGGTGAGTGGAGATCACACCACTACACTCCAGCCTGGGTGTCAGAGTGAGACTCCATCTCTAAAATAAAATAAAATAAAAATAAATACAATGCCTAGGAATCGTACTTGAAAAAATTAACACTAATTTAAAAAATAGGGCAGGCCAAGTGTGGTGGCTCACGCCTGTGATCCCAGCACTTTGGGAGGCTGAGGTGGGCAGATCACCTGAGGTCAGGAGTTCAAGAACAGCGTGACCAACATGGAGAAACCCTGTCTCTTCTAAAAATACAAAATGAGCCGGGCTGGGTGGCGCATGCCTGTAATCCCAGCTACTTGGGAGGCTGAGGCAGGAGAATCGCTTGAACCTGGGAGACAGAGGTTCTTGTGAGCCTAGATTGTGCCATTGCACCACTCCAGCCTGGGCAACGAGAGCGAAACTCTGTCTCAAAAAAAAAAAAAAAAAAAAGCTGGGCATAGTGGCTAACGCCTTTAGTCCCAGCACTTTGGGAGGCGGAGGTGGGTGGATCACTTGAGGTCGGGAGTTTGAGACCAGCCTCGGCAACATGGCAAAACCCCGTCTCTACTACAAATACAAAAATTAGCTGGGCAAGGTGATGCATGCCTGTTAATTCCAGCTACTTGGGAAGCTGAGGCAGGAGAACTGCTTGAACCCGGGCGGTGAGGGTTGCAGTAAGCTCAGAGCACGCCAGTGCACTCCAGCTTGGGCGACAGTGAGACTCCACCTCAAAAAATAATAATTCAAAAAATGACATGGGCATAGTGGAATAATTGGCCTTGGAGACATGAAAAGGTGGTAGGCAAGTGAAGAGAGAGAAATTTTCTAATGGGTACAGTGTATAGTGTTCAGGTGATGGGTACACTAAAAACAGAGTTCACCAGTGTGCAGTATATCCATGTAACAAAACTGCAGTTATACCCCCTAAATGTATGGGGTTTGTTTGTTTTGTGTGTTTTTTGAGACAGGGTCTTACTTTGTTGCCCAGGCTGGAGTGCAGTGGTGTGATCTTGACTCACTGCAGCCTTGACCTCCTGGGTTCAAGCAGTCTTCCCACTTCATCCTTCTGACTAGTTGGGACCACAGGCATCGCTAATTTTTGTACTTTTTGGAGAGACAAGGGTTTTGCCATGTTGCCCAGGCTTACATCTTTTTCTGATTTTTTTTTTTTTTTTGACAAGTCCTGCTCTGTCACCAAGGCTGGAGTGCAGTGGTGCGAGCAATTTTCGGCTCACTGCAACCTCCCCCTCCCGGGTTAAAGTAATTCTCCTGCCTCAGCCTCCCCAGTAGCGGGATTACAGGCACCCAGCACCATACCTGGCTAAATTTTTGTAATTTTTTATTAGACGCAGGGTTTCACCATGTTGGTCAGGCTGGTCTCAAACTCCTGACCTCAGGTGATTCACCTGCCTCGGCCTCCCAAAGTGCTGGGATTACAGGCGTGAGCCACCGCGCCTGGGTCCTTTTTTCAATTTAAATAAAAAATAGTCAAATAATTGTGACACTGCACTCCAGCTTGGATGAGAGTGAGACTGTCTAAAAAAAAAAAAATTAAACTCAAATAATCAAGTAATCCAGTCAGTGTCCAAATTTATAATGCTTTCTTAAATGTTATAAAAGTTTTTTAAAAATTCACTGGTATTTAGTCAATGTTTTGTAATTAGTAACTTTTTTTTTTTTTTTTTGAGATGGCTCACTGCAACCTTCATCTCCCAGGTTCAAGTGATTCTCCTGCCTCAGCCTCCCGAGTAGCTGGGATTACAGGTGGGCGCCACCATGCCTGACTAATTTTTGTATTTTCAGTAGAGACAAGGTTTCACTATGTTGGTTAGGCTGGTCTCAAACTCCTGACCTCATGATCCACCTGCCTCAGCCTCCTAAAATCCTGGGATTACAGGTGTGAGCCACCAAACGGATGCCTGCTTGGTATCTTCTAAATCTGTTACTCTAGGGTTTGTTTTTTTTTTTTGGTCTTTGCAATTAATTTGTTGGAGAAAACAGGCCATTTGTCTTGTAGACTTTGGGTAGTCTGGATCTTACTGACTCCCTCCCTGAGGCAAATATTCTCAAAAATTTAACAAATATTCTTCTGTCTTCTACATCTCTTGTAAATTGGGAGTTCGGTTTATCTACTAATTTCAACATTTCCCTCAGTTTATCTACTAATTTCAACATCTCCCTGAAGGCCTTCTACTTTGAAGTGTTGCCCAATTGTTTCTCTAAAAAGGTCTTGCATAAGTAAAGGGATAAAGATGAATTATGCACCTTTGCCCATTGTTTACATTGAAGAGAACACTCACCCACTTGTTAACTCCAGGTTAACAAGATACCTGCTCTTACCTTTATTGACTCTGTGGACAATGTAGATCTGAACACTGCCTCAGGCCATGGGGTTGCATGGGTTAGCAATGCTGAGGAGCAGCTTGTCCTCACTGCTGATGGGAGATGGCAATAACAGATAGTCTTAATCACAGGCCTTCATCTCAGCCACAATTTCAGCTCCTCTCCCTCCCCCACCCCCTGAAATTTTTTCCCCCTGAATTAGAGTTTGAAGACCAGTAATTGCTCCTGGGATTAGTGACATGAAGGGCAAGGACAGGGTTTGGTGAATGAGCATCATTAGGAGTTCCTAGGACAACCTTGTTCAGTGGCTGTTGAAGTTTTGCCTGCTGGAGTGACACCCAGCTATGACTTAAAAGATAAACTGCCAAAAAGTGGGGCAAGCTTTGCAAAGGCCTTGTTACATAGCAAATGATTCTCATGTTTCCTTTCCTTTTTTTTTTTCGATACAGAGTTTCACTCTTGTTTCCCAAGCTGGAGTGCAGTGGTGTAATCTTAGCTCACTGCAACCTCCACCTCCTGGGTTCAAGAGATTCTCCTGCCTAAGCCTCCCGAGTAGCTGGGACTACAGGTACCCGCCACCACGCCCAGCTAATTTTTGTATTTTTAGAAGAGATGGGGTTTCACTGTGTTGGGCAGGCTGGTCTCAAACTCCTGACCTCAGGTGATCCACTCACCTTGGCCTCCCAAAGTGCTGGGATTACAGGTCTGAGCCACCCCACCTGGCCTAATGATGGTTATTTCATTGTACACACATGTATTGAGTATTGAGTACTTGCCTTGAATGTGGCTCTCTGCCAGGGAGGTAGGCTCTGAGATGAGTGACATGGTCTGTGATTAGCAGACACAGATGGTTGGTTCTGTTGCTGCTATTAAACTGAGTCTTAGAAAGGCTTGTTGGAAACACAGTTGCACTCTAGGGAAAACCGAGATCACAGACTTCATTCATTCCAGTCCCCAGAAAGTGGAGAGCAGGGTGGATAGGGGAGTCACGGGAGCCAGGCCTGGTGCCAGCCTTCAGGCGTTCCCGATGTATGGCTGTCAGTGCTAAAAAGGGTTCTCCTCCCACCTAGGTAACGTGAAGCACCTGATTCTCTTCCTCCACGAGGCTGTCCTGGTGCAGTATGTGGACACGCTCAAGCTTGCAGTGCCCTCTCTTATCTACACCTTGCAGAATAACCTCCAGTATGTTGCCATCTCTAACCTACCAGCTGCCACTTTCCAGGTGAGCCCCAAGCCCAGCATGGCCCCAGAGGAACTGGGTTGGGGACTGGAGTATGGGAATGGCGTGGTGGGGGGTATTGCAGAGGACAGGGGCTGTGTTACCTCCAGAATGTCCTCAGAATGCCCTCCACCTCCCTTTCCTTGTCTGTGAGAATTGGGGGTGGAAATAGTAATGCCTGTTCACTGAGATGCTGGGATACTTAAAAGAAGTATCTGTGAAGAGCCCTTAGCTGCCAATAGATAAGCTTTAGGCTATCTGTGGGCAGCTTTGTGAAATGGTTAAAGAGCCTGAGTTCTACGGCCAGGCTGCCTGTGTTCAAGTCTTAGCTCTGCTACTTTCCAGCTGTCTGATTTTGAGGCATGTCACCTAACCTCTCTGCGCCTTAGTTTTCTGATCTTTAAATCAGGGCTTACGGCCAGGCATAGTGGCTCATGCCTGTAATCCCAGCACTTTGGGAGGCCGAGGTGGGTGGATCACAAGGTCAAGAGTTTGAGACTAGTCTGGCAAACATAGTGAAACCCCATCTCAACTAAAAATACAAAAAATTAGCTGGGTGTGGTGGTGCACGCCTGTAATCCCAGCTACTCGGGAGGCTGAGGCAGGAGATTCGGGTGAACCCGGGAGGTGGAGGTTGCAGTGAGCTGAGATTGTGCCACTGCACTCTAGCCCAGGCAACAGTGTGAGACTCCATCTTAAAAACAGGCCTGGATGCAGTGGCTCATGCCTATAATCCCAGCACTTTGGAAGGCCAAAGAGGGTGGATCACGAGGTCAAGAGATCGAGACCATCCTGGTCAACAAGGTTAAACCCCGTCTCTACTAAAAAAATATAAAAAATTAGCTGGGCATGGTGGTGCGTGCCTGTAGTCCCAGCTACTCGGGAGGCTGAGGCAGAAGAATTGCTTGAACCCAGGACGCGGAGGTTGCAGTGAGCCAAGATCGCGCCATTGCACTCCAGCCTGGGTAACAAGAGCGAAACTCCGTCTCAAAAAAAAAAAAAAAAAAATCAGGGCTTATAGTGGTACTTACTTCAGAATGGTGTTGTGAGGACTAAATGAATGAATTCATGTACAGTACCTAGAACTGCACTGATACATAGTAAGCACTATGTAAGTATTTGCTAACATTGTTGCTATTGATTCATTTGTATCAAGTCCCTCATCACAAAGATTACCTACTTCTTTTTTTTTTTTTTTTTTTTTTAAAGAGATGGGGTTTCACCATGTTGGCCAGGCTGGTCTTGAACTCCTGACCTCTAGTGATCCGCCCACCTCAGCCTCCCAAAGTGCTGAGATTACAGGCGTGAGCCACCATGTACAGCTGAGATTACCTACTTCTATACCTCAGCCATATTTTATAGATGATGCCAGGGCTCAAACAGGGCAAGTGCTTTGTCCCTGGTCACACAGCCAGGAAATGGGATTGGGATGTGGACTTCCTGGCACAGCCATCCTTTTGTGCACTTTCTGGGAGGGACCTCAGAGCTGTTTTGCTACAGCTCAGTCAATGGCCAGTGGCTGGCTACTTTTGCTGTTTTTATTATCATCCACCCCACCCTGTCCCTCTGTTGTGACTGGGGCCCACAGTAGGTGCTGCCCCCCACGTGCACCTGTTGGGGGCTGGGGTCAGCCCTCAGTGCCTTCCATGTGCCACTCACAGGTGACGTACCAGCTGAAGATCCTGACCACAGCGCTGTTCTCTGTGCTTATGCTGAACCGCAGCCTTTCCCGGCTGCAGTGGGCCTCCCTGCTGCTCCTCTTTACTGGCGTCGCCATTGTCCAGGCACAGCAAGCCGGTGGGGGAGGCCCACGGCCACTGGATCAGAACCCTGGGGCAGGCCTGGCAGCTGTCGTGGCCTCCTGTCTCTCCTCCGGCTTCGCAGGTGTCTACTTTGAGAAGATCCTCAAAGGCAGCTCAGGCTCTGTGTGGCTACGCAACCTGCAACTGGGCCTCTTTGGTACAGCACTGGGCCTGGTGGGGCTCTGGTGGGCTGAGGGCACTGCCGTGGCCAGCCGCGGTTTCTTTTTTGGGTACACGCCTGCTGTCTGGGGCGTGGTACTCAACCAGGCCTTCGGCGGGTTATTGGTGGCTGTGGTTGTCAAGTACGCTGACAACATCCTCAAGGGCTTTGCCACCTCCTTGTCCATTGTGCTGTCCACTGTTGCCTCCATTCGCCTCTTTGGCTTCCATGTGGACCCATTGTTTGCCCTTGGCGCTGGGCTCGTCATTGGTGCTGTCTACCTCTACAGCCTTCCCCGAGGTGCAGCCAAAGCCATAGCCGCTGCCTCTGCCTCCGCCTCCGCCTCCGGGCCCTGCGTTCACCAGCAGCCTCCGGGGCAGCCACCACCACCACAGCTTTCTTCCCACCGTGGAGACCTCATCACGGAGCCCTTTCTGCCAAAGTCAGTGCTGGTGAAGTGAGGGCTGGCAGCAATGGGGGGACACAAGGGAGGGGGACTGGGTAGAGGGTGTTGGGCATCTGCAGGACCCAAGTCGCCGCCCTCCGGGGCCTGGCTCCTCTGGGTTTGGGAGATGGTCTTTTCTCCCACATCACTGAGACTTCTGGAGGGGCTTGAGACTAGGGCTGGGTGTCACGTGAACCCTTCCTGGTAGGCTGATCCTCTTCCCCTGGAGGGGTTTTAGAGCTGCCTCCTCTGCCCCCTCTAACCTCTTTGGAGGCAGGGTTGGGGGTTATTGTCATTCAAGGCCTTTTTTTTTGTCTGCCCCCTTCCCCACCCTGTGCCCTCTGCCGGAGGTGTCTTGTCTGGGAGAGTCCCTCCCGGCAGTCTCTCCACCTCCACAAGGACACACTGGACAAAAGTCCTGCAGCTCTTCAGGAATGACCGATGCCTACCTGTGGGGTTTGGTCGCCCATAGTTTGAGGCCTTCTCTCCTCCCTTACCACCACTCTGGATCATGTTAGCAGTTCGGTCTTTTGTGTGGCCTTGGGGCAGCTTCCCTGACACCTTGAGGATGGGCTTCTTGCGAGTCCTGGACAAGAGCTGAGATTTTTGCATCAGCCCTTATGGTGGGCGGTAGGGGCTATTTTTTTTTTTTTTCCAGTGGACTTGGGATTTGTGGTGTAATCAGATCATTAATGATCCAGGGCGTGGGAAAAGTGGAGGTCCTTGAAGTGGCTGAATCTCATTGTATTTAAGACACTGTCAGTTGCCAGATGCAGGGTTATTTATGGAGACATCTAGAGAGGAAAAATAAAGCTGCCAATCACATTCTTGATACCCCATTGGCTGTGTCAGGCACCCCTACCTCATGGGGGTGTCTTGGGATTGATGAACTATGGAACCTGCCTCCTGCACTCCCCAAAGCTTATTAACCCCTTAACTGTATCGGGGCACGGGGTGTGTGTGTGCATGGAAGATGCCTGGGCTGTCTTTGCTATATGTAAATAGAGCCATTGGATCTTTATTTTTGATTAATTTGTTCTGATTTTTTTGGTTTGTTTTTTAAGGAACTGTAATGAACAAATGTCAGGATACCCAATGCCAAATAAAGATGTTGTATTTATTTAGTCCATGTGTAGCTTTCTGACCCAAGTGGGCATCGTTACTAACCCCCAGGACTACCAGCCTCACCACTGCCACCCTCGCTTGCTCAGGAAACCCACCTGCCAGCCTAGCCCAGCTTTGTGTTTTTCTTTCCTCCCCATTCCCACCGCAGGTTGCTCACCAAGGTGAAGGGTTCCTAGCCGCTGGGATTGAAGACGTTGGCCTGGCCTCGTTCTCTCTTCTTGCTCTGGCCCAGCTGGGACCAAACTGATCAGTATTAGGGGTAGGGTGAGGTAGACACCGGACTCCCTGTACCCTCCACCCCTGCCCTGTGCAGGGCCGACATGACTAAGCTGTCTCGTAATGACCCACCTTAGCTCAGCCCCCAGCTCCTGCCAGCCCCACACGATCTCTTAGCTGAGTTTTTGCAAATAAAATGTGTTGTACATCTTGCCGACTTGGGTTGGGCAGCCTCGAAGGAACCACTCAGGCATGGTGGGCAGCATCACCGGAAAACTTTTATTTTAACCCAGGGCTGGGAAGGCTGAAGCCTCAATCCTGCTGCTTGGTTCGGGAGGCCTCCGCATTGGCTCGGAGCACAGCCCCTGGGGATGGATACGGCCGCTGCTGGAAGAGGGGACCAGCTGCTGTTGTGTCAGCGCCGGTCTTGGCCTCATTCCGCTTGGGGAGTCCCGTTGACCACGTGCCCCTGCCGATGAAAGAGTCAGGGGGTGGGGATGGGAGATGTGGCAGACACAGCCCACCTGGTCACAATGAGGAATGGAGGAAGGAGGCAGGTGGATGGTGTCCACATATTGAGTCATGAGGGGCTGTCACTTACCGGGGGGCATCTGAGTATGAGCTAGGGTCCATGGGGTCTAACTCTTCATCCTTTCGGCTTACTGCTGTGGAAGTGGCAGGGCAGGATCTTCAATAGAGGTACCACGAGCCCCCTGATCACTGGGCCCAACCCCCCAAGAAGAAATGGAGCCCCTGGCTGCCATGGACCACAGCACCCTCCTCCAGGCCCCAGGTCCAGGCACCTTTCTGAGAGAAGGCTTCCTCGGTGTGCCCTGTGCCTTTCTGGTTTCACCAGCCCCATTCTGCCCAGCTTACCCTTCTTGCTCTTGGGGTAGGGAGCCAGCTCCTCCCGGCGATGGTGGCGCCGTTCTTTGCCCTCTTCCCGGTCAGCCTTGTCATATCCGCGGTCCCGATCCCGTTCCCTGTCTCGCTCTCTCTCTCTGTCTACCTTGTCGTAGCCACGCTCTCGATCCCTGTCAGACTTGTCGTGGCCCCGGTCTGACTTGTCATGGCCCCTGTCTGGTTTCTCATGGCCGCGGTCTGATTTATCATGGCCCCTGTCCGACTTGTCATGGCTCCGGTCCAACTTCTCTTCAGCATCTGAGGACATGAGTCTTGAAGTGACCTTCTCTTCTACCCCAGGACCCAGCAGCCTCTGCCTTCAACAACCTCCCTTGCCTGAGGCTGGGCCCACCTGGTCTCACCTGCCCCTCTGATCCACTATCATTCTACTTGGCCTCTCAGTGAAAACTGCTAAGATCACTCAAGGCCCCCTTGTACCTGCCAACTCACCTGCATTACTGTTTCTGACCTTCTTGGCAGATTTAGTGACCACAGAGTTGGGGTCATGTGGGGAGAGCCAGGATACGAGGTCTGTGTCCGCATTCCAGTAGTAAGGGAGCCCACTGTGGGGCCACAGGAGGAGAGGAGTTTCAGCACAGAAGTCCTCGCCTTAGATCCTCAACTCTTGTCTCCCCAGTCTCTGACTATACTTGCCCCATGTCAGGACCCCACAGGGAGGATCCCCAGAATCTCATCTCCTCTTCCAATCCCAGAGGAGCCAGGCCCCAGCATGCAGCAACTTGGGTCCTGCAGATACCCAACAACCCCCACCCAAGGGCCCCTCCCTTGTGTGCCCCTGTACTTCACAATCAAGGCCAGCACAGGAAGGGTGAAGTCAGAAGTCACCTCCCCCTCATCCAGGCTCACCAGGAAGGGTCGAACACTTTATACCAGCTTGGAGGTAGGCCCTCCAACCTGGTGGCCTCGTAGTCCACAGGATCATCGTCATAGTCCTCAGCAATGATCTCTTCCTCTGGTTCTGGCAGATCAAGGTGGGGAGGAGGAGAGCAGTTAGGGACCAGGGGAGTCCTCATCCTACAGAGCCTAGAGATACACACACACATTCCACACAAGCCACATGTAAAAGACACGTGTGTGTGTGTATGCCAGGAAGGATATGAAGTATCCCTCACATTCCAAATCCAACTCTCTGTATTAAGAGGGTTACAAAAAAAAAGTTTACCTAACTGTTCTGTTTCTGGGTTCAGATGATGAGTTCTATTGTTGGCCAAAGCTATCTTGTTTCAGAGTTGACAGGGATTCACCAAAAAATTTACCCTTCTCTTTTTTTTTCTTTTCTTTTTTTTTTTAAGATGGGGTTTCACCATGATGGCTAGGCTGGTCTTGAACTCCTGACCTCAGGTGATCCACCCACCTCGGCCTCCCAAAGTGCTAGGATTACAGGCGTGAGCCACCGGGCCTGGCCAAAATTTACCCTTCTCTATTCAGTTCGAGTTCAGATATGTAAAACTGTGTAATCCAAATCTATTTAGATAAAATGGGTTTCAACGGTAAAGGATTAATCTGACAATATGTTCAATCTGTTTAGCATGCGAGCTTCATGATTACAGGGTAAGTCCCGTATATTGGGTATCAGGAGTTTGGATGGCAGTGGATTTATCCAAACATTACTCTGAATCCGTTCAGTTCCTGAGGCCTGACACACACAGTAAGCCTGCAGCAGGTATCAGTCAATATCATAGAATAAAAAGATGTCCCTTAGCTCAGTGCCTGGCCCTTAGTAGGCCTATAACAGATTTCAGCTGTGGATATAATAAATAATGAAATGCATATGCCAGCAACAGCACAGTGGCTGTCACACAGCAGAACCAAAACAGATGTCAGCTATATAATCACCACTACTGTTAATAAGAGGCTGGGTGTGGTAGTTCATACCTGTGATCCCAGCACTTTGGACTAAGGTGGAGGATCACTTGAGGCCAGAAGTTCAACATGAGACCAGCCTGGTCAACACAGCGAGACCCCTGTCTCCACAAAACAAATTACCTGGGCACAATGGTACGTATATATAATCCCAACTACTCAGGAGGCTAAGGCAGGAGGATCATTTGAACCCCAGAGTTTGAGCTTGCAGTGAGCTATTACCGTGCCACTGCACTCCAGCCTGGGCAAAAGAGTGAGACCGTGTCTCAAATAAATAAATAAATAAGATACATACCATAAGGACAGGTCATTCAGTAGGCTTAAAAGAAAATCCAGCCTGGCCAACATGGTGAAACCCTGTCTCTACTAAAAAATACAAACACTAGCCAGGCACCATGGTGCGTGCCTATAGTCCCAGCTACTCAGGAGGCTGAGGCAGGAGAATTGCTTCGACCCAGGAGGCAGAGGTAGCAGTGAGCCGAGATTGGGCTACTGCACTCCAGCCTGGGTGACAGAGCGACACTCTCAAAAAAAAAAAAAAAAGGAAAATAAAATCAATGATCATTGTCAATATTATTAACCACAAGGAGGTCTATGCCTTGCATACAGTAGGCTTGTAATAGATGTCAGTTATCAATAAGGATAAGATGTATTTTTCAGTGCCACACCATAGCCTCAAATAGATGCCAGTTTTTAGTATTACTGACAATAGGGTGTGATTTGCAGCCAGAGCTCAATAAGCCTAAATGATAGATCCTCACTGAAACTGTACTTGGCACACAGGAGACAGCAGTAGAAGTTTAGCAATCCTTCCTATTAGATACTGTGTCATCACTCCCAGAGTAATCCATGGGTTTAACCTGGCATACGATAGGCCCAACATAGGCATTAGGTGGTCAGTATTGTTTTCTGGTTTTTTTGGATTTTTTTGAGACAGGGTCTCCATGTGTCACCAAGGCTGAAGTGCAGTGGCACAATCTCGGCTCACTGCAGCCTCGACATCATCCCAGGCTCAAGCAATCCTCTCACCTCAGCCTCCCAAATAGCTGAGACTACAGGCACGCACCACAACACACAGCTAATTTGTGCATTTTTTGTAGAGATGGGGTTTCGCCTTGTTGCTCAGGCTGGTCTTGAACCCCTAAACTCAAGTGAGCCACCACGCCCAGCCAGTCAGTTTTGTTAAGAATGAAATATCCGTGGGATGTGGTGGCTCACGCCTGTAATCCCAGCACTCTGGGAGATCGATGGGGGGTGGATCACCTGAGGTCAAGAGTTTGAGACCAGGTTGGCCAACATGGTGAAATCCTGTCTCTACTGTAAATACAAAAATCAGCCGGGTGTGGCTGGGCGCCGTGGCTCATGCCTGTAATCCTAGCACTTTGGGAGGCTGAGGCAGGTGGATTACTTGAGCTCAGGAGTTTGAGACCAGCCTGGGCAACACAGTGAAACCCCGCCTCTACTAGAAATATAAAGAATTAGCCAGGCATGGCAGCGTATGCCTGTAGTCCCAGCTACTAGAGAGGCTGAGACAGGAGAATTGCTTGAACTGGTGAGGCAGAGGTTGCAGTAAGCCAAGATAGCACCACTGCATTCCAGCCTCTGCAACAGAGCAAGACTCTGCCCGAAAAAAAAAAAAAAAAAAAAAAATCAGCCAGGTGTGATGCCACATGCCTATAATGCCAGCTACTTGGGAAGCTGAGGCAGGAAAATCATGAACCTGGGAGGCAGAGGTTGCAGTGAGCCTAGATCGTGCCACTGCACTCCAGCCTGGGCAACAGAGCGAGACTCTGTCTCAAAAAAAAAAAAATCGCTGGGTATGGTGGTATGCCTGCAGTCCCAGCTACTTGAGAGGCTAAGGCATGAGAATCACGCTTGAACCCGGAAGGGGAGGTTGCAGTGAGCCAAGATGGTGCCACTGTATTCCAGCCTGGGCGCAGAGCGAGACTCCGTCTCCAAAAAACAAAATCAGCTGGGTGTAGTGGCACACGCCTATAATGGCAGCTACTCAGGAAGCTGAGGTAGGAGAATCACTTAAACCTGGGAGGCAGAAGTTGCAGTGAGCCTAGATTGCGCCACTGCACTCCAACCTGGGCGACAGAGCCAGACTCCGTCTCAAAAAAAAAAAAAAATTGCCAGGTGTGGTGGGGCGTGCCTATAGATTCAAGGAGAATCGCTTGAACCTGGAAGGCAGAGGTTGCAGTGATCAGAGATCATGCCACTGCACTCCAGCCTGGGCACAGAGCGAGACTCGATCTTTAAAAAAAAAAAAAAACCTATTCCCCCAACCCCCTCTACTTGAGATATGGTAGGGATGGACGTGAGGAATCCACATCGTTAACAACGAAAAATGCCTGCCACCCCATTGCTTAGTGCACAGTTGGTCCACTCTAGGTATCAAGCATCAATATCAACAACAAAAGTGCCGGTGGAGGCTGGAACGTGTAGGACCATCTGCTTTTAGCTGTCTCACCAGGCTCCAGATGTTTGAGGATGCCTCTCTTGGCCAAACGGGTCTGCAGCGCAACAGGCAGCGGCATACCTGGTAGCAGACAGACCTAAGAACAGGACAAACTGACAAGCAGCTCAGATAAAGATTCATATCTGGATCCCGTAAACAAGCGCCTCCCCTCAACATGTACACATCTGACTCCCATCTATTCAACTGAAACAGTAGTTGGGTGGACAGAACATACACACTACAAGATGTAAGAGATAGGTGGCAATATCACCAAAACTCTCACCAACTCTGTCCCGAAACAGGGTGCTCCAGGACCCAGTTCCTCTCCCAGGCCCAGGCTCCGCCCACCGCCTAAGAAGCGCGGCTACCCCGCACCCCAGAAATGGGCTCATCCAGCGTCCCCCAAAGATCGCCGGGTGGGAGAAACCAAAGCGCTGGGATGGGGGAGCAGAGGGCAGCACTTCCTCCAGCTCCAAAAGAATGCACCCACCCCAACGTTACCAATACAGTCGTGCAGGTAGTGGAAGGCTGTCACACCGGCCGTCTCTCTCGTGTCGCCGCTACGCTACCTGGGACCACACGACTCTCTTCCCAAAGCACAGAATGAGGTCTTCTCTCCCCGAGCTTGAAGGTAACTGGACTACGCTAAAGAGGCAGTGAGCAAATGGCGCAAATTCGATTGGCCAATGAGAGTGTGTCCTTGGTGTGACGTCTGCGTAGCAACCCAATCGCTGTCCGGTAATAGGCGGAAAGCTCGGACGCCAAGGTGCGTCAACACTGGGGGCATGGCCTGACTGCGCGGCCAGACGCCAGCGCCATGGAGGAGTACGCTCGGGAGCCTTGGTACGGCGATGGGCACTGGCATCGGGACTGTTGCTGCGACGCCAAGGCCAGCCGTGGGGGTCGGGCGGGGGAGGCGTCGGCCGCACAGAACCATGTACCAGACTCGGGGTACTCTTAACGTATCTCCCACTCCCCCAACTTGGTTCCTGTCACTCGGGCTCCGTTATGAGGGGCCACAACCGTCTCCGCTCAGAAGGTGCGGCGGAGGCCGAACCACGCCACGTTTTCTTGACTTCGTAATCTACTACCTGTTTGTTAACGAAAAACACGTTGGTCGAATCCATCCCCGCTGGGGGTGGTACGGGGTTGAACGGAAATCCCCAGAGTTGCCGCGGGTGGTTTTTCCCAGGTCGCCTTTGTTAGTGGGGGCGGGGCACGGATGAGCCTATTGAAGGCCAGTGGGGGCGGTGGATCCTCCCCGCGTTCGCTCTTGGTTTTTCCCAGTTGTACTGGATTGAAAAGGGGCGGGGCTTGATTGGACGGTCTCACCGTCGGAGAAGGGGTGTGAGGCGGTCCTGCTTTGCTGATGATCTGTCTTGGTTCGTTAACACGCCTATTTCGCTTATTGAAACGTCAGCTCTTTGCGTGTGCCAATTCATTTAATCTTTGAGCACAGTAAAGCAGTTGGCCGATTCCTTGGTTGGTAGACAGGGCGAAGACTAATATTTCTCCCCCTTTGCCCTATTTCTCGCTTTAATGCAGGGGGAACTGACAGGACTAGCTCCTTATTATCTGAAGTGTTTGTTCCTACTTAGGCACTTCCCATTCTGGTGACTAGGTTTCTCCCAGTTAGAAAAGAATCCTTGTGACAGGGCCTAGGGGAGGGCTCACAATAACCCCGTCCTTCCCTTCCTGCTTGCAGCCCATGGCGAATTGTGGATGATTGCGGAGGAGCCTTCACTATGGGTGTCATCGGTGGTGGAGTCTTCCAGGCCATCAAGGGTTTCCGCAATGCCCCTGTTGTGAGTCCAGACCTTCCTTGCGTTGGTGTGGGATCAGCTGTCTTGCCCACAAGGGATGTTGCTCTGAAAACTGCTTGGAGCTGTCAGTCACATGTACTTTTTCATTCTGGTGCCCACTCACCTACTGTGTGCCAAGCCTGACTCCTATATCTGGGATTTTGTAGGGATTGCAAACATGACCTCTGTCCTCCACCCTCCACCCCATCCAACTGAAGCTCCTCTGTGGAAATGCTGTGTTGTTCAAAGAGTCATTACCAAATCTTAAATGTGCGTGCAAAGCTAAACAGATTTTTTTTTTTGAGACAGTCTCTCCCTATAACTCGATCAAGACAGTTAAAGGTGAGCCAAAAAAAAGAAAAGAAAGGAGACGGAATCTCGCTGTGTCACCTAGGCTAGAGTGCAGAGGCACGATTTTGGCTCACTGCAACCTCCGCCTCCCAGGTTCAAGTGATTCTCCTGTTTCAGCCTCCCGAGTAGCTGGGATTACAGGCAGGTGCCACCACACCTGGCAAATTTTTGTATGTTTAGTAGAGACAGGGTTTCACTATGTTGTCCAGGCTCGTCTCGAACTCCAGACCTCAGGTGATTCACCTGCCTCGGCCTCCCCAAGTGCTGGGATTACAGGAGTGAGCCACTGCACCCAGCCAAGTTTTTTTTTTTTTTTTTTGAGGTGAGGTCTTGTTCTGTTGCCCAGGCTGGAGTGCAGTGGCACTACAGCCTCTGCCTCCTGGGTTCAAGCAATTCTCCTGCCTCAGCCTCTTGAGTAGCTGGGATTACAGGCACCTGCCACCATGCCTGCCTAATTTTTGTGTTTTTAGTAGAGACCGGGTTTTTACCATATTGATGAGGCTGGTCTCGAACTCCTGACCTCATGATCCACCTGCCTAGTGGGCCTCCCAAAGTGCTGAGATTATAGTGCTGTGATCACACCACTGCACCCAGCCTTTTTTTTTTTTTTTTTAATTTGAGACAGCATCTTGCCCTTTCTCCCAGGCTGGAGTATAGTGGTGCGATCACAGTTACTACAACCTCCATCTCCCAGGCTCAAGTGATCCTCCCACTTCAGCCTCCCAAGTAGCTGGGACCACTGGACTGTGCCACCACACCCAGCTAATTTTTTTTTTTTTAGAGATGGGGTTTCAAGATGTTGCTTAGGATGCTCTCTAACTCCTGAGCTCAAGTGATCCACCCACCTCAGCCTCCCGGAGTGCTGGGATTACAGGCAGTACTAGAGGCAGATTCTGGCTCAGAAACCTGGATAGAGGAAAATGACAGGAATTAATTGCCAGAGGGAAGACAGCCTTAAAGTTGAGATAATTTTTTTAACGTATTTCTTTTTCTCTGATGTCGGGGTCCGGCACGTCTGCCTGGGGACTACCGACCCGCAGGAGTCCCCAAGACCGCCAACGTAGATGTCTCGTTCAACCTGAGGGAGAGAGTGCGGGAAAGTGAAAGAAAATAGAAAAGTGGAGTCTGGAGGGCTGGCTTAGGCTATGTCCAAGCAGCAATTTTATTTTTGCAATACATTTCATGATATACTTTTCTGAAGCCAAAGTTGTTTACACCAGATCAACGTACTTAAGTTACAGTAAGCAAGTTACGCCCACTAAGTTACGCCCAGTAAGTAAGTTAATCCCATTAAGTAGGTTACGCCCAGTAAGTAGGTTACTTTCAGTAATTAGGTTACGCCCAATAGATCAATGTAAGTAAGTTACAGTCATGCCCAGTAAGCTATGGGAAGTAAGTTACAGTTACACCCAGTAAGTTATGGTAAGTAAGTTACCAAGTGTAAATACTTAAGTTAATATTTTACAATGAAGGTAACAAGGGTCCAAAATGAACACAATCAAGCAATAAACCATAAGGAGCCGAAAGTGGACACATTGACTCCCAAGTCCTCATATCCATAAAGTAATGTCTGTTAACTATTTAGAATAACATAGTCCCTCTCTCAGTTCCTGCTTTCCCTCAGCTCGACTCCCCCAACCGGGGATCTGTGTCCGGGCTCAAGCTTACCGTATGGCGAGGCCCGTTTCCCAGGGGCCTCACACGGGAGCGATCCCCACAGATTCCCTCACTCTGACCACCTCCCTTCCCAGAAGATTGAAAATGCTGTGGCTTTAATGCCATCTATTTGCCAAGTTCTCTGCAATTTACATATGTAGCCCCATCCCTCCCCTAGATTCCTGGAACTCTCCTTCCTGGATCTTTGGCCAAGTTTCTCATCATCAAGGTCTCAGCATGAATTCCCCCCCTTCAAGAGGCCTTTCCTGACACCTCAGCCCCAATCCTATTTCTTCATGGTGTTTTTGCTAAAGTGCAGATTGCTGTTTGAAGCTCCCTTGTTTATCTACCCTTGCCTCAGGATCTGTGTCTCCCACTGTTAATGTGACCTCTGAGAGGGCAGGGAGCAGATCTACCTTGTTCGTGGCTGTATCCCTGTATATGGCATGGTGCCTGGCACATGGCACATATAGTTAGGTACTTGTTTTTTTTGTTTTTTGTTTTTTGTTTTTTTTTTTAGAGACGAGGTTTCACCATGTTGGCCAGGATGGTCTCAATCTCCTGACCTCGTGATCTGCCTGCCTCAGCCTCCCAAATTGCTGGGATTACAGTCGTGAGCCACTGTGCCCAGCGGCGGTACTTGTTAATCATTTACTGAATGAATGAACAAATATATGAATGAATTAGTACTTGTCAACTCAGCTCTGAGAACATCCATTTTGGGGCACTCTCCACACCCCTAGTTCTTGGCCACTTCTCCACATCTCTATGGCTGATACCTCTAACAGATCTCCCATCTTCTTCCCTCTTTTAAAAGCTGGAAACCCATCTGCCAGTGGCTTCAGCCCTGCTCTGACTCCCTTTCTTCCTTTCCCCAGGGAATTCGGCACCGGTTGAGAGGTAGTGCCAACGCTGTGAGGATCCGAGCCCCCCAGATTGGAGGTGAGGGGCTTGGGGATATAGATATAGGAGATGTCTTGGCAAAGATGAGAGTGGTTGATCCTTCAGGTCTAGGCTTCAAGTTGGGGGTTCAGATTCTAGCCCCTGCCAGAGACTTTCCAGGGTTGTGTTGTTTTCTAACAATTGAATATGGAGGGGAAGAAAGTGGGTTCTGGAGTTTAAATTTAGGTCCTGACTCTTCCCTGCCATGTGACCTTGGGCTAGTGGCTTAACCTCTCTGAACCTCACCTGTTCTATGGGGGTGGTGATAACAGTAACCACCTTATCAGTAGTTTTGTAGTTTATGTAATTTACATACTACTAAGTGCTTGTTGCTATGCTAAACATTTTAATAACATTAACTAATTTAAAATTGCAGAAGTCAACACAGTACCTCAAACAGGTCCTGGCACACAGTAAGCCCTCAGTAAACATTTTAACTGATTAATTTTAACATCAATTAACTGGCTTTTCTAACCTATTTTCTTCTCACTGAAACCCAAATCAGAATTCCAACTCTGTGTGGTGATTATGAAGATCAAAATTGCTCTGTTAAAGGCTATATGAAGATATATCTGCTTGTAAACATTTGTCAGCTCCCCATAAAGGTGAAGGGAATGTCGATGGTGATTATAGATGACTTGAAGTGGGAGCTCCCCACAGGATGGGGACAGATAGGAAATACTCTCTGGGGATTTGCTATCTGCCTTTGTGTCTGGGTTTTTTTTCCCTGTTCTTGGCCGAAGCATTCAGGCCTTGGAAGCCCCCTGAGATGTGAATTCTTGGGATTTCCCAGGAACTAATTAGGCCTTGTTCCCACTACAGGTAGCTTTGCAGTGTGGGGGGGACTGTTCTCCACCATCGACTGTGGCCTGGTGCGGCTTCGGGGCAAGGAGGATCCCTGGAACTCTATCACCAGTGGAGCATTGACCGGGGCTGTGCTGGCTGCCCGCAGTGAGTGCCCCCTGGCCCTGGCCCTGACCCCAGCCTCTTCCACCCTGTTCTGCCTGCCCTCACCTCTGTTTCTCTGCCCCCAACTCCCCCAGGTGGTCCATTGGCCATGATGGGCTCAGCAATGATGGGGGGCATCCTGTTGGCCCTCATCGAGGGTGTTGGCATCCTCCTCACTCGCTACACGGCCCAGCAGTTCCGAAATGGTGAGTACCTGGTAGATGGTGGTGAGGGGAGTGGGAAATGCTCCACTTGGCCTCTTCCACTCATCCTTACCGGATTCTCCCCTCTCCAGCACCCCCATTCCTGGAGGACCCCAGCCAGCTGCCCCCTAAGGATGGCACCCCACCCCCAGGCTATCCCAGCTATCAGCAGTACCACTGAGGAAGCCACTGCCACCATGGGAGCTGCTTCTCAGTTCCCTCCCCGATGATCTACCTCGAAGGGAGGGCTGGCTCCCAGTTAGCCCTGGGACCCTCCAGAGAGGGCTTCTACTCTGCTCCCTAGTCCCAGGGTGGGGATGGGGCACCCCAGCTGCCCTGACAGATGGGTCCCCCTTTTTCTCTCTCAGGGCACCCCAGCCCCACACTCACTGTACCAAGTTCTCACCCCAGCTCCTTTGTGTGGCACCCCAATAAGTATTTAAAGCCCGTTTTGAAAAAAAAATAATAAAGTCCGTTTTGAAATGCCTATGTGTGGACTCCTTGAGCTGCCTATGGGGCCCCTCCATAGGACAAGGAGCAGAGCTTGCTTAAGGGACTCAGAAGCCCCAGACTTGGAGACCCACAGCAAGTGGGCTCTAGTAAATGTCTATGGGATGAATGAACAGGAAGGGAGATTGAAGATGTGAATTAGGGACATGAATAAGGTTGTCTGGGGCCAGGTGATGGGTCTGTCAGAGGAACAAGCCTGGGAAAGAAGGGAGTGAACACCAGGATTGCTGGGGGTGGGGGTGGTTCTGGATGTTGTGCCCCTGACCCCATCCACACACACACACCCCAGTACCCCTGACCCCTGCTCCACAAGCCCCCATCTCCGAGGCTGGGAAATGTGGCCTCACCAGAGTCCTTTCTTTCTGGATGCTCAGCACAGCATTTGTAAAGGTGATTCCCCTCCCTCTGTGTGGCCTCAGGGTGGATCTGGGATGGAAGGAGGGGCCGGGAGACTAGCTCCCTCAAGGTGGCCTGGTCTTTGTTTTGTTGTTGCTGTTTTGAGATGTTCTCTGTTGCCCAGGATGTAGTAGTAGTGGCATGAGCTCGGCTCACTGCAACTTCCACCTCCTGGGTTCAAGTGATTCTCCTTTCTCAGCATCCCAAGTAGCTGGGATTACAGGCGTACACCACCAAGCCCAGCTAAGTTTTTGCATTTTTAGTAGAGATGGGGTTTCACCATGTAGGCCAGGCTGGTCTCAAACTCCTGACCTCAGGTGATCTGCCCGCTCAGCCTCCCAAAGTGTTGGGATTACAGGTGTTGGGGGGGGTGCAGGAGACCAGTTTGACCAGGTCAAGTGTTTTTAAAGGGTAACCACAAAATAACCAGAAATCAGTTTTCATTTTGGGATGAGGGAGCTAGGACATTTTTTTGAGTGGACATGGGTTCTCCCGCCAAAACTGACTTCTGCACAAACCTCTACATGGGTGGGGCAAACACTGCCTTCACTGGGATGCAGATGCCACGGGGAGGCGCAAAAACTTCCTGAGGAGTCACTGGTTTCCTCTGCACAAACTGCTCTAGTTGGGAATGACCTCAAGAGACATGAAAACCGTCCCTTTCTTGCAAGTCATTGCAAGGTGGTGGAAACACCCTTTCTTCATTACAAAACTGGTCCGTGGGGATGCAGAGTCTTCAGCGGTGACAGCTGAGACTCCTGTTTGAGCGACTCAGTGCCGGGCAGTGCGCAGTCCCGCAGCCCTGAGGTGGCAGCACCAGGCGTGCATCTTTGAGACCGAAGCGTCTATCAGACCCAGGGTGTTCCTTGTGTCTCAGGGCCAATACCTCCTTTAGTCCCGCCCGTTCTGGATCCTTGGGCCGGCCTTGCCCCCTGCAGGCCTCCACCTGCGTCGATTTAGCGTCGCCCCAGTAACTCCTGGAGGCCCTTCCCTTCCGCGAGTCCTGGGGCCACTGGGGACTCCACGCGCCCGGGGTCACCGGACCTTCCCCTCGGCCCAGTCCGGGTCCTATCGCTCAGCACCGCCCCCTGAGGCCGCAGCGGGCTCCACCTCCGTACTACATCCACGCGGCTCCTCCGACGCCCCGACCCTGTGGTCTCCCCAGGGTCCCTCCAAGGCTGCGCCCCTCCGTGCTCCCCAAGACCCGCTGTCTCCAGGGCGGGGGCCACCGGTCCCACCCGCGGGGCCTAGGAGTGGTCCTGCGCGCCTCGGCCCGGGGTAGCTTGACAGCCTGCGGCGAGGTTCGGAGCCTTGCGTGAGAGTCGTAGGATGGCTGGGGACGGTGCCGGTGGAGGCGGGACTCCGTGGAGGCCAGGCGTCAACGGCAGTCGCCTGGTCTCACCGGCCTCGAGCTGGAGCTAGGTCGCCCTGAGTCGTCCTGGGCTCGAGAGCTGGGGCGAGCCCTGAGGCCCCGCCCTCTGAGCGACCTGGGCCCTGGGGCGGCGGCTTCTGTACCTAAAAGAAGGGAATGCAGCGTGAGACCCTCGTTGTTTCCAAGAGAAGAGACTACAGAGACCAAGGGAAGGCAGGAGATGGAAAGATTAAGAGAGAAATAGAAACAGACATGCATGTAGGGAGATAGAGACAGACAGGTGGAAAGAGATGGAGGCAGACAGAGACATGCAAGAGGTCAATGAGACAGACACAACTAGGAGGGGAGAGACTAAGGAATAAAAGAAGCTGCAGGAGGGTCAGAAACGCAGGCAGGTAGAGTGGAATACCGCCTCAGATGCAGGCAAACGCGGGAGACAAAGCAAGGAGCCAGTAGAGCTGTGAGTTGGCTTCAGGCCAGGCCTCCTCCGGCTGCCGTCCACCTGCACCCTAGCTGCGGGGCCTCAGGGAGGCCGACAGATGCCTCACCTGCATCCTCTTTGTGTCTCTCTCTGGCACTCTCCCAGTCTTGTCTCTAATTTAATCCCATCTGCTTCCAGCAAGGACTTCAGCGGCTCTGTCTCAGGTTCCTCCTCCTGTTTCTTCCCGTGTCCTCCATGCCTTAGCCCTTAGTCTCTACTTCTATCTTGCTTGATCTCTCAGCTCCCCTCCCCAATTTTTCTGCTTTGGTCTCCCTGGCTGATGTTTTCACAGTGTGACCCCGGTGGCCCTTGAGTTTGCCACCTACCTGTCTGCACCGGGAGAAGGGAAATAGTTGGTGAGCTAGAGGGTTAAGGAGGTGGGCGGGATCAGGGAAGAGCAAGGGGGTCCAGCCCTGACAGGTGTGGGATCACTTTACTCACTTCCTCAGGGAGGGACCCTGACAGATCAGGGAGAAAGAGATGGACATGGGGGAATCAGAAAGAAGAATAGGGAGAAACACATAGATAGAGAACCCAGAGTTTGAGAGATCAAAGGAGAGACAGAGATGCAGAGAAAGATACCAAAAGTCTGGGCACAGTGGCTCACGCCAGTAATCCCACCATTTTGGGAGGCGGAGGCAGGTGGATCACCAGAGGTCAGGAATTCCAGACCAGCCTGGCCAACAAGGTGAAACCCCATCTCTACTAAAAATACAAAAATTAGCCAGGCATGGTGGTGGGCACCTGTAGTCCCAGCTACTAGGGAGGCTGAGACAGGAGAATTCCTTGAACCTGGGAGGTAGAGGTTGCAGTAAACCGAGATTATGCCACTGCACTCCAGGCTGAAAGCCAGAGCGAGACTCCATCAAAAAAAAAAAAAAAAAAGTGAGAAGGAGAAAGACACACTGAGAAAGACACAGATAACAGGGAAAAAAGAAAAACGGGAACAGAGAGAACAAGATTGAGATGGTGAGATGGATACAGAGGAGCAAGAGATGGAGTCAATGCAGAGGGAGGAAGAGCAAGAGGGAGACAGAAGAGAGGTGCACGCACTTCACCTTGAGTCTGGGGCTACTGGTCTCAGTGTTCCTATCTATTTCCAACATTCTCTTAGTGGCAGCTGGAGAACAGGGCCTGACAGGCAAGGCAGCTCTGACACCCCCCACCCTAACCTAGGGGCAGACCTTTAGAGATCGATGCTCTGATGTTAAAAAATGGGAACCATCCCAATGGGCCTATTTAGGACCTTGTCTGAGGTGACACAAAACTGCCTTTTGTTATCCTCGTTTGCACTTGAGGAAACTGAAACACAAAAAGGCAAAGCAACTTCCTGTGATTACACTGCCTCAGAGGGGCAAGGTTGGGACTGAAATCCACGGCCGGCATGGTGGTCATGCCTGTAATCCCAGCACTTTGGGAGGCCAAAACGGGAGGATCGCTTGAGGCCAATAGTTCAAAATCCTTATTTACAGCACTTAGAGTTTCAGAGATGTAATTTACAACATAATTTCTGGGACAACATATTCTCAGTTATAATTACAGGTGTCATTTGAAGGTTTTATAAGCCTTCTTTGCTAACGTAGTAATTTCAAGGACAAACATTTATCTTTTTGGACAGGTTGTCTCTGTGTCACCCAGGCCGGAATGCAGTTGTGCAATCTCTGCTCGCTGCAACCTCTGCCTCCTGGGTACAAGTGATTCTTGTGCCTCAGCCGCACGTGTAGCTGAGATTACAGGCACATCCCATCACACCCAGCTAATTTTTGGATTTTTCGTAGAGATAGGGTTTCACCATGTTGACCAGGCTGGTCTCAAACTCATGACCTCAAGTGATCCACCCGCCTTGGCCTCCCAAAGTGCTGGGATTACAGGTATGAGCCACCACGCCCGGCCTATTATTATTATTATTTTTCAAGATGGAGTCTCTGTCAGCCCAGGCTGGAGTGCAGTGGTGCAATCTCAGCTCACTGCAACCTCTGCCTCCTGAGTCAAGCAATTCTTCGGCCTTAGTCTCCTGAGTAGCTGGAATTACAGGCACACACCACCATGCCTAGTTAATTTTTAGTATTTTTTTTAGTAGAGATAGGGTTTCACCATGTTGGCCAGGCTGGTCTCAAACTCCTGACCTCAGGTGATCCAAAGTGCTGAGATTACAGGTGTGAGCTACTGCACCAGGCCACAGCCTATTATTTTTAATAGACAGATAATAATTCTAAGTATTTATGGGGTACAGTGTGATTTTTTTCTTTTCGAGGCAGGATCTCACTCTGTCACTTGAGCTGGAGTGCAGTGGCACCATCATAGGTGACTGTACCCTCGACCTCCTGGGTTCAAGTGATCCTCCTGCCTCAGCCTCCCAAGTAGCTGGTAATACAGGCGTGCACCACCATGCCTGGGTAATTTTTTTATTTTTTATTTTTATTTTTATTTTTTTGAGACTGAGTCTTGCTCTGTCGCCCAGGCTGGAGTGCAGTGGCACAGTCTTGGCTCACTGCTACCTCTGCCTCCTGGGTTCAAGCGATTTTCTCTGCCCCAGTCTCCCGAGGAGCTGGGATTACAGGCACCCACCACCACGCCCGGCTAATTTTTGTGATTTTAGTAGAGAGGAGGTTCCATCATGTTGGCCAGGGTGGTCTTGAACTCCTGACCTCAGGTGATCTGCCCTTCTCAGCCTCCCAAAGTTCTGAGATTACAGGGGTAAACGACCATGCCCGGCCTAGTTTATATTAAAGACAAGATCTCACCATGTTGCACAGGCTGCTCTTGAATTCCTGGGCTCAAGTGATTCTCCCAAAGTGCTGGGATTATAGGTGGGAGCAGCTGCACCTGGCTGATATCTGTACTTTAGTATTTGTTAACCTTTTGCTCTTCCTAGCATGGACAGTCTTGACTTAATGAAGATGGTGTTGGAAATGATCCTGGGCATTTCACAGGGTTCTGTAGTTGTACGGGGGCTCAAGACAGACATTCTTGTCAAAGTTTCTCAATTAAACACCTCACCAAATCAGATGATGTAAACTAACTTTATGATGGAGATTGGACTCTCTCCCCGCAACTGCCAAAAGGAACCTGAGATTCCTTTAGTTAATTATAAAGACAATCATTATTAAGGCTAGTGTCTGGATCTGAAATTTAATTAGAAAGAAACATTAAAAAGAAAGTACATTTAGGCCTATGGAGCTAACTTTTTATTGCAAAATACAAAGGATAATGGCAAAGAGGATTTACAAAAAATTTCAGTGAAATAATGAGCATGTTGCCAGGCGCGGTGACTCACGCCTGTAATCCCAGCACTTTGGGAGGCCGAGGCGGGTGGATCACGAGGTCAAGAAATCGAGAACATCCTGGCCAACATGGTGAAACCCCGTCTCTACTAAAATACAAAAAAAATTAGCCGGGCATGGTGGCACATGCCTGTAATCCCAGCTACTTGGGAGGCTGAGACAGGAGAATCGTTTGAACCCAGGAGGCGGAGGTTGCGGTGAGCCGAGAATGCGCCATTGCATTCCAGCCTGGGTAACAAGAGCGAAACTCCGTCTCAAAAAAAAAAAAAAAAAAAGAAAGAAAGAAAGAAAGAAATGAACATGTTATATTTTCCTTCTACAAAATCAAAATAAAAGGATTCCTTTAGGATCTGCCCCCAACTTATCCCCCTTTCAGCTCACACAGTTTCTTTCTTTCGTTCTTTTTGAGGCAAAGTCTCATTCTGTCACCCAGGCTGAAGTGTAGAGGTGTGATCTTGGCTCATTACAGCCTCAACCTCCTGGGCTCAAGTGATTTTCCTGCCTCAGCCTCCCAAGTAGCTGGGACTACAGGTGTGCACCACCACATCCAGCTAATTTTTGTATTTTTTTGTAGAGATAGGGGTTTGCCATGTTGCCCAGGCTGGTCTTGAACTCTGGGGCTCAAATGATCTTCCTGCTTCAGCCTCCCAAAGTGCTGGGATTACAGGTGTGAGCCACTGTGCCCGGCCAACGCAGGCATCTTCTGAGATGTGCCAGGTGCTATGTAGGTCCTTGGATGTTGACCCATGTATGATGCTCGTGCTTTATCCCTCAGACTGACTATTGAGTACTTCCAGGTTGAACTCGGTTAAATCTGTATCCCCTAGAGCCATAGGAAATATATGCTTACTCCTCCTAGGCATAACAGGAGCTCAGTGGTTTTGTGGGGCCCATCTGCCTAGACCAGCATACACATATGTCTACCCAAAAAGACATAGCTTCAAACATATATGGTTGACAAAGGATGAATAGCCACAATACAAGGGGACTTCAAAAAGTGTGGAAAAATGAGATGACAATTGCCCTTGTTTGACGAGAGGAATGGGCAGGAGCATTGTTGTGGTGGAGGAAGACTCCCTGGTGAAGCTTTCCCAGGTGTTTTTCTGCTAAAGCCTTGGTTTTCTTAAAACACTCATAATACATACATATATATGTATATAGACATGGAGTTTTGCTTTTGACACCCAGGCTGGAGTGCAGTGGCACAATCTCAGCTCACTGCAACCTCTTCCTCCCAGGTTCAAGCGATTCTCGTTCCTCAGCCTTCTGAGTAGCTGGGATTAGAGACACCTGCCACCATGCCCGGCTAATTTTTGTATTTTTAGTAGAGACGGGGTTTCACCATGTTGGTTAGGCTGATCTCGAACTCCTGACCTCAAATGATCCGCCAGCCTCGGTCTCCCAAAGTGCTGGAATTACAGGCATGAGCCACCTCGCAGTGCCAGAATACATAATTGATTAATCCCCTACCTGCTCCTTTGCTCTTGCAACCTGTGAATGACCACACCCTCCCTCTTTCCCCTCCAGCCTGATTTTTCCCTTTAAATATTGAAGCCCTCAAAATCATGTTTGGAGAAAGGCACAGGCACAGATGTGTCTCCAGGGCATTGTCCTTAACCTTGGCAAAGTAAATTTTGTTTTTTTGAGATGGAGACTCACTCTGTCACCCAGGCTGGAGTGCAGTGGTGAGATCTCGGCTCACTGCAACCTCTGCCTCCCGCATATAGGCAATCCTCATGCCTCAGCTTTTCAAGTAGCTGGGATTACAGGCATGTGCCACCACGCCCGGCTATTTTTTGTAGTTTTAGTAGAGCAGCTACTCAGGAGGCTGAGGTAGGAGAATCGCTTGAACCCGGGAGGCAGAGGTTGCAGTGAGCCGAGATCGTGCCATTGCACCCCAGCCTGGAGAACTGAGCGGGACTCTGTCTCAAAAAAACAAAAAACAAAAACCCACAATGAGATATCACCTCACACCAGTTAGAATGGCTATTACCTGTTGTGAACTGAACGCCAGCCCGGGAATCTCGTCCAGCGAGAGGGTCCCAAACCTGGAAGAGAGCGCGCGCCGGAAAAAAAGGAGATAGAAAAGGCGAGGTCTGGAGGGCTACATGCGCTATGCTCATGCAGCAATTTTATTTTTGCAATGTGTTTCATTATATACTTTTCTGAAGTTAAAGTTGTTTACTCCAGATTAACGTACTTAAGTTACAGTAAGCAAGTTACACCCAGTAAGTAAGTTAAGCCCAGTAAGTAGGCTACGCCCTGTAAGTAGGTTACGCCCAATAGGTCAAGGTAAGTAGACTACAGTCACGCCCTGTAAGCTATGGTAAGTAAGTTACAGTTACGCCCTGTAAGTTACGGTAAGTAAGTAACACAGGTCCAAAATGAACACAAGCAATAAATCATAAGAAGCCGAAAGTAGACACATTGCCTCCCAAGTCCTCGTATCCATAAAGTAATGTCTGTTGATTATTTTGAATAACATATAGTTCCTCTCTCGGTTCCTGCTTTCCCTCAGCTCGACTCCCCCAACCAGGGATCTGTGTCCCGGCTCAAGCTCACCGTATGTCGAGGCCCATTTCCTAGGGGCCTCACATGGGAGCGATCCCCACAGGTCTCCTTTAATTACCAAAAAGACGAAGAGGCTGGGCAAGGTGGCTCAAATGCCTGTAATCCCATCACTTTGGGAGGCCAAGGCAGGCAGATCACTTGAGATCAGGAGTTTGCGAGCAGCCAAACATGGCAAAAATCCCGTCTCAACTGAAAATACAAAAACGTAGCCAGGCATGGTGGCATGCACCTGTAGTCCCAGCTACTTGGGAGGCTGAGGCAGGAGAATTGCTTGAATCCAGTAGGTGGAGGCTGCAGTGAGCCAAGATCTTGCCACTATGCTCCAGCTTGGGCAACAGAGCAAGACCTTCTCTCAAAAATAAAATAAAATAAAGAAAATAAAACAAAAAAAAAAAAGTTGGGCACAGCAGTGAATGCCTTTAGTATCAGCTAGTAGGAGGCTGAGTTGGAGGATCACTTGAGCCCAAGAGTTTTAGGCCCGCCTGGGCAACATAGTCAGACACCTATCTCTAAAATAAAAATAAAATACAACTTTTAAAAAGATGAAAGATAACAAATGTTGTTGAGGATATGGAGAACAGGGAACCCTTACACACTGTTGGGGAGAATGTAAACTAGTACAACCATTAAGGAAAACTGTATGAAGGTTCTTTTAAAATTAAAAATGGGCCAGGTGTGGTGGCTCATGCCTGTAATCCCAGCACTTTGGGAGGCCAAGGAGGGAGGATTACTTGAGGTCAGGAGTTTAAGACCAGCCTGGCCAACATGGTGAAACCCTGTCTCTACGAAAAATACAAAAATTAGCCAGGTGTGGTGGCAAGTGCCTGTAATCCCAGCTACTCAGGAGGCTGAGGCAGGAGAATCGGCCGGGCATGGTGGCTCACATCTGTAATCCCAGCAGTTTGGGAGGGTGAGGCAGGCAGATCACAAGGTCAGGAATTCAAGTCTAGCCTGGCCAACGTAGTGAAACCCGGTCTCTACTAAAAATACAAAAAATTAGCCGTGCGTGATGGCAGGTGACTGTAATCCCAGCTATTCGGGAGGTTGAGGTAGGAGAATCGCTTGAACCTGGGAGGTGGAGGTTGCAGTGAACAGAGATTGCACCACTGCCCTCCAGCCTGGGCGACAGTGCGAGACTTCATCTCAAAAAAAAAAAAAAAATCCACCAAAAAGATATAGCAATCATAAATGTGCATGCCCTAAACAAGATTATTTCAAATTACACGAAGAAAAAATGAACAGGCTGAAAGGAGAAGTGGACAAACTCACAATTATAATTGAGGATATCAACATCCACCCCACCAACAAGTGGAATTACTAGAGAGAAATTCAAGCAATGATAAAGAAGAACTAAACAACACTATCAACCAATAGTATCAAGGCTAGGGTCTGTGGCTCACACCTATAATCCCAGCACTTTAAGAGGCCAAGGCAGGTGGATCACCTGAGGTCAGGAGTTCCAGATCAGTCTGGCCAACATGGTAAAACCCTGTCTCTGCTAAAAATACAAAAATTAGCCAGGCATGGTGGCACATGCCTGTAGTCCCAGCTACTTGGGAGACTGAGGCAGGAGAATCGCTTGAAACCAGGAGGTAGAGGTTGCAGTGAGCCAAGATCATACCACTGCACTCCAGCCTGGTGACAGAGCAAGACTCCGTCTCAAAAAAAAAAAAAAAAAAAAAAAAAACAACACAAAACCAGTATTGAAATGACATTTATAGAACATTTGACCCAACAACAGAATACACGTTGTTTTTGAGTGCCTGTGGAACATTCACCAAGATAGAACATTACCTGGGCCATAAAACAAACCTCAACAAATTTAGAAAAACTGAAATTAGAGAGCGTATGTCTTCTGATTATATGGAATCAAATTAGAAATCATAACAGAAAGACAACAAGAAAATCTCTAAACACTTACTTAAAAACATGATTCTCAATAAACCATGGGTCACAAAGGGAGTCAAAAGGAAATTTTATAAATACATAGAACTGGGAAAAATGAAAATACACCTGTCAAAATTGTGCAATGCATGAGTTTAGTGTTGAGAGGGAAATTTATAGAACTAGGTACTTACATTAGAAAAGAGGAAAGGTCTCAAATCAATAATCTGTGTTCCTACTTCAAGAAACTAGAAAAAGAAGAGCAAACTAGGAAGCAGAGACAGGAAATAATGAAGATAACAACAGAAATCAACACAATTGAAAACAGAAAACCAGCAGAGAAAAAAAATCAATGAAACAAAAACTTGGATCTTTGAAAAGATCAGTACAATTGAAAAACTTGTAGCAAGACTGGCAAAGATAAAAAGAAAAAAGGTACAAATCACCAATATTAGGAATGAAAGAGGGGATGTCACTACAGATTTTGCAGTCACTGAAAGGAAACTAAGAATTCTATGAAGAACTCTATGCTTATAAATTCAACAACTTAGAAGAAATGGACCAGTTACTCCGAAACCACAAATGACCAAACTCAAGCAATATAAAATAGATGATCTGAATATTTCTACAACCATTAAAAATTTAGATGTATTATTTAACCCTCAAAAAAAGAAATATTGAGGCCCAGATGTTTTCACTAGAGAATTCCACCTAACATTAAAGAGAAATTAGTACCAATTTTGTAGAATCTCTTCCAGATAATAGAAGCAAAGGGAACACCTGCCATCTCCTTGTATGAGACCAGGGTCACCTTGCTACCAAAACCAGAGAAAAAAGCATACATACAAAAGGAAAACTACAAACTGATATCTCTTGTGAATTTAGGCACAAAAATCCTCAACAAAATATTAGGAAATCAAATCCAGCAATGTTTCAAAGGAATTATACACCATGACCAAGTAGGATTTGTTCCAGGTATGAGAGGCTCGTTCAGTTTTTGATACTCGTCAATGTCATCCACCACAACAGGTTAAAGAAAAAAAATCATATGATCAATTGATGCGAAACAAAAGCATCTCAGTTTTTTTTTTTTTTTTTTTTTTTTGAGACAGAGTTCTGCTCTGAGGCCCAGGCTGGACTGCAGTGGCATGATCTGGGCTCACTGCAACTTCTGCTTCCTGGGTTCAGGCGATTCTCCTGCCTCAGCCTCCCAAGTAGCTGGGATTACAGGCACCTGCCACTACACCCGGCTAATTTTTGTAGAGATGGGGTTTCACCATTTGGTCATGCTGGTCTCAAACTCTTGACTTCAAGTGATCCACCCGCCTTGACCTCCCCAAGTGCTGGGATTATAAGCATGAGCCACTGCACCCGGCTCATCCCAGTATTTGATAAACACCAATACCCAGACTTCTGGTTCTGTTCCCAGATAGATCTGCTTATTCTTGTGGTCCAATAATAAGATGCAGACAGACTTGAAAAGAGGAGAATTTTTTTCTGCAACCGGCTACAAGAAAGTGGGAGGAACTCACCAGACCCACTCAAAGTTAGGTGTTTTGTTAGTTTATGTATACAATTCAAACTCTATTCCTACGTGCAGGAGTGTTTCTTAATTAATCTAATTTTTTTTTTTGAAACAGGGTCTTGCTCTGTTGCCTAGGCTAGAGGGAAGTGGTTCGATCTCAGCTCACTGCAGTCTAGACCTCCCCAGCTCAAGCAGTCCCCCCACCTCAGCCTCCTGAGTAGCTGGGACTGCAGGCCGATGCCACCATGCCCATCTGATTTTTAAATTTTTTGTAGAGATGTGGTCTCCCAGTGTTGCCCAGGGTGGTCACAAACTCCTGGGCTCAAGTGATCCACCCACCTTGACCTCCCAGTTGGGATTACAGCTGTGAGCCACCGCACCTGCCATGTAATCCTCTTAACTAGGGGTCTGCAGGTAGGAAAGTTATTTTTTTAAGAGACAGAGTCTCCTTCTGTCGCCCAGACTGGAGTGCAGTGGCACGATCTCAACCCACTGCAACCTCCACCTCCTGGGTTCAAGTGATTATCCTGCCTCAGCCTCTGGAGTAGTTGGGACTACAGGCATGCGACACCACGCCCACCTAATTTTTGTATTTTTAGTAGAGACGGGTTTCACCATGTTTCAGGCTGGTCTTGAACTCCTGACCTCATGATCTGCCCACCTCAGCCTGCTCTCTGCTTCTAAGATGATGCCTTGAATGCTGTATCCTCTGGAGTCAGGGAATGCTGTGTCCTCACACGGCAGAAAAGGGGAAAGGGCAAAAAGGGAGGGATTCCCTCCATCAAACCCTTTTCTAACAGTATTAATCTGTTCATAAGGGCAGAGTCCTCATGACCTAAATACTTCCCAAAAGACCCCACCTCTCAACACTGCTGCATTGGGGATCAAGTTTAGACATGAATTTTTGGACGGGACACAAACATTCAAATCATAACAGTGATATGCTAAAAAATTATGTCAATAAGTCAAAATGGAATTTAAAAAAAAGATCATGTACCCCAAGGAAGGTAAAGTGAGAGAAACAAAGGAATGAGAATCCGAGAAAACAAACAGAAAAAAAAAAACAATAAAATATACAAATTTAAACCCCAGTGAGGGCCAGGCGGTGGCTCACACCTGTAAGCCCAGCACTTTGAGAGGCTGAGGCGGGTGGATCATGAGGTCAGGAGTTCGAGACCAGCCTGGCCAACATGATGAAACCCTGTCTACTAAAAATACAAAGAAAAATTAGCTGGGTATGGCAGCGTTAGTCTGTAATCTCAGCTACTTGGGAGGCTGAGGCGGGAGTATTGCTTGAATCCGGGAGGCAGGGGTTGCAGTGAGTCAAGATCGTGCCACTGCACTTCAGCTCTGGGCAACAGAGCAAGACTCTGTCTGCGGGTGGGGGCTGGGGGAAGAAAATAAAGGAAAAGGTATTACAGGGTTAGGGTTTGGGGGGCTTGAGATTTGTGTTAGGTGATTTCAGAGACGGTTAAAGAAACAGGACTTTTATCTGGATTGGCTGCTGTCAGAAAGTAGGAGTAATTCTAGGATGTAATATCTTGATTTATATCTACAAGGCAAAAGGAATTAAGTGGACGAAAGCTGTAACTAGTAAGGAAGCAGGAGCCACTCACATCAGCCAGGATGGAGGGATGATTGGTTATTTTGTGGTTTCGACAATGTCCATGTTTTTGTTTGTGTCTCAGACTTGATTCCAGATTGGTCTTGTTTTCGTCTTGATCTACCATAACCGCAGAGCAGAACCGTCTGATGTTGATATTTTGTGGAATTGTTCATGATCAACAGGAGACACCGATGGTTAGGTGATGAACCAGGCCAGTTGTTGGATGTCAAGTACTGCATTTCTTTTTGTCAGTACCTCTTTTGTCAAGGTCAGTATTGTACCACCCTGCAGAGGTGGGATGGATCCATGAATACACACACACACAGCAAATTTGGTTCACATATCAAGCCTGATGATACCACACATACACCAAAGGTATGAAAAGTTTATTACTCACGCAATGGGGCTTTTGAGAGACAGTAGGGCTGGTTCCCAAGCTGGTCTGAAAATGATGTTTGTTTTATTTTGTTTTGAGATGGAGTGCAGTGGTTCCATCACAGCTCACTGCAACCTCGACTTCCTGGGATTGAGTGATCCTCCTGCCTGAGCCTTTCAAGTAGCTGGGACTACAGGTGTGCACCACCACACCTGGCTAATTTTTGTATGTGTTTATAGAGATGGGATTTCACCATGTTGCCCAGGGTGGTCTCAAACTCCTAGCCTCATACAATCTTCCTACCTTGGCCTCTCAAAGTGATAGGATTACCCCTGGTGGTGTTTGTATGTCTTGTTTGGACAAGTATTTTGTCCACTTTTTAATCAAATCATTTGTATTTTGGCCAGGTGTGGTGGCTCACACCTGTGACCCCAGCACTTTGGGAGGCCGAGGCAAGTGGATCACTTGAGGTGAGGAGTTTGAGACCAGCTTGGCCAATATGACGAAACCCGGTCTCTAGTAAAAATACAAAAATTAGCGGGGTGTCGTGGCAGGTGCCTGTAATCCCAGTCATTTGGGAGGCTAAGGCAGGAGAATTGCTTGAACCCGGGAGATGGAGGTTGCAGTGAGCCGAGATCGTGCCACAGCACTCCAGCCTAGGCAACAGAGCAAGACTCCATCTCAGAAAAAAAATTGTTTTTCTTGTTGTTATTTGCTATTGAGCTGTTGGAGTTTCTTCTGTACTTTGGATATCAACCCCTTAAGAGAGAAACGGTTTGCAAATCTTTTTTCCATTCTGTATGTTGACTTTTCACTCTATTGATTGTTTTCCTTTGCTGTGCAGAAGATTTTGGTTTGATGTAGTCCCACTTGTCTATGTTTGCTTTTGTTGCCTGAGCTTTTTGTATCTATATCCAATAAATCACTGCCAACACCAATGTCAAGAAGCTTTCCTCCTGTGTTTTCTTCTAGGAGTTTTACAGTTTCAGGTTTTACATTTAAGTCTTTAATCCATTTTGAGTTGATTTTTCTGAGACTGAGTCTCACTCTGTTACCCAGGCTGGAGTGCAGTGGCACAATCTCAGCTCACTGCAGCCTCTGTCTCCCGGGTTCAAGTGATCCTCCTGCTTCAGCCTCCTGAGTACCTGGGACTACAGGCGTGCACCACCACACCCAGCTAATTTAGTAGAGATGGAGTTTCATGTTGGCCATGCTGGTCTCAAACTCCTGACCTCAGGTAATCTGCCCGCCTCGGCCTCACAAAGTGCTGGGATTACAGGCGTGAGCCAGCACACCTGGCCACTTTGAGTTGAGTTTTGTGTATGGTGAATTTTTTTGTGTATGGTGAATTTTTTTGTGTATGGTGAATTTTATTCTTCTGCATGTGGATATCTGGCTTTTCCAACACCATTTGTTGAAGATATAATTTTTCCATTGTATATTCTTGACACTCTACTCAAAGATTAGTTGACCATATGTCTTAGTCTGTTTTGTGCTACCATAACAGAATACTGCAGACTGGGTAATTTTTTGTTTTTGTTTTTGTTTTTGTTTTTTGAGATGGAGTCTTGCTCTGTCGGCCAGGCTGGAATGCACTGGTGTGATCTCAGTTCACTACAACCTCCGCTCCACGGGTTCAAACAATTTTCTTGCCTCAGCCTCCAGAGTAGCTGAGATTACAGGCATGTGCCACCACACCTGGCTAATTTTTATATTTTAGTAGAGACAGGGTTTCACCATGTTAGCCAGGCTGGTCTCAAACTCCTGACCTTGTGACCCACCCACCTCGGCTTCCCAAAGTTCTGTGATTACAGGCATGAGCCACTGCACCTGGCCAGACTGGGTAATTTAAAAAGAACAGAAATTCATTGACTCAAGTTTCTGGAGGCTGGAAAGTCCAAGATCAATGGAACAGCAATTAGGCCAGACTTGCTGCATCATCCTATGGCAGAGGGGCAAAGCGAGGGTGAGAGAGAGACAGAGAGAGAGAACGGGGGTGATAGAGTTTGGCTGTGTCCCCACTCAAATCTCATCTTGAATACCCATATGTCGTGGGAGGGACCTGGTGGGATTTAATTGAATCATGAGGACAGGTGTTTCCCATGCTGTTCTCATGATAGTGAATAAGTCTCACAAGATCTAATGGTTTTATAAAGGGGAGTTTCCCTGCACAAGCTCTCCTCCCTTGGCTGCTGCCATGTGAGACGTGCCTTTCACCTCTGCCATGACTGTGAGGCCTCCCCAGCTACATGAAACTGTGAGTTCATTAAATCTCTTTCTTTTGTAAATTGCCCAGTCTCTAGTATGTCTTTATCAGCAGCGTGAAAATGGACTAATACAGTAAATTGGTACCAGGAGTGGGTTGCTGCTATAAGGATACCCAAAAATGTGGAAGCAACTTTGGAATTGGGTAACAGGCAGAGGATGGAACAGTTTGGAGGGCTCTGAAGAAGCCAGGAAGATGTGGGAAAGCTTGGAACTTCCTAGACACTTGTGGAATGGCTTTGACCAAAACGCTGATAGTGATATGAGCAATGAATTCCAGGTTGATGTGGTCTCAGATGGAGATGAGGAACTTGGGAACTGGAGCAAAGGTGGCTCTTGCTGTGCTTTAGCAGAGACTGGAGGCTTTTTATGCCTGCCCTAGAGATCTGCGGAACTTTGACCTTCAGAGAGATTATTTAGGAACAAATTAAGACTATGGGTCTATTGAGATGGCATGGATTTTTTTTTCTAGAAATATACATTTTCGATGAGCTCCCAGGTGGTTATAATGCATAGAAAAGTTCAAACCCACTGTCTTGACCAGATTTTTTTCCCCTTCTGGGGATGATGCCCACCTTTGTGACATAGGAGAAGGGAGTAATAGTATATCCAGATACTGAAATGCACACAAACATAAATTTTGCCTGTGACAGAAATAGTGCCTTAAGTCATAATTACCAAACATATGAGTGATAGTCATTTTCAGATGCTGGGGCACAGATTAGATATGCATTGGTTATGTTCAATTCCCATATCCCAGTTGTTACAGCCATCGCTTTTCCTCCAACTCCAAAAAACATATCAGAAAGTGAATGAGTGAGTGATGTTATTCTAAAATATAACTTAACATATCTGTTATTCTTAAGAAAATTATTAGTACCTTCATGATATGGTTTGGCTCTGTGTCCCCACTCAAATATCATCTAGACTTTTAATTGCCACATGTGGAGGGAGGGTCCCGGTGGGAGGTGACTGGATCATGGGAGTGGTTGCCCCATGCTATTCTCGCGATAGTGAGGGAGTTCTCAGGAGGTCTGATGGTTTTATGAATGGCAGTTTTCACTGTACTTTTACCCTTCTCTCTCCTGCCACCATGTGAAGAAGGCCCTTGCTGCCTCTTCACCTTCCACCATGACTGAAAGTTTCCTGAGGACTCACCATCCATGTGGAACTATGAGTCAATTAAACCTCTTTCCTTTGTACTATAGTCTCAGGTAGTATCTTTTTTTTTTTTTTTTTTTTTTTTGGCTCTGTGTGGGTCACATGCCCACTTTTTTTTTCTCTCTTTTTTTTTAATTGCATTTTAGGTTTTGGAGTGCACGTGAAGAACATGCAAGATAGTTGCATAGGTCTATTGAGATGGCATGAATGTTTTTTTGTTTTGTTTTGTTTTGTTTTTTTGAGACAGAATCTCACTCTGTTGCCTAGGCTGGAGTGTAATGGTGCAAGCTCGGCTCACTGCAATCTCCACCTCCCAGGTTCAGGCGATTCTCCTGCCTCAGCCTCCCAAGCAGGGCAAACAACATTGTCGTAAATCTCCACAATAATCTTTGACTCCATGGGCACACTGGGGTAGGGATTGGGCCACCAAGGCTTCAGGCAGCTTCGCCCCACAGGCTCGCTGGGCTCAGCCCACACAGCAATCTCTCAGGGGTTGCAGGTGCCCAAGCTGGAGTTGCTCGCTGGTAGCTCTACAGTTCTGGGAGGCTGAGGGAGGCAGATGACGAGGTCGGGAGATGAAGACCGTCCTGGCTAACACAGTGAAACCCTGTTTCTACTAAAAATACAAAAAATTAGCTGAGTGTCTTGGCACATGCCTGTAGTCCCAGCTACTGAGGAGGCTGAGGCAGGAGAATCACTTGAACCCAGGAGGTGGAGGTTGCAGTGAGCTGAGATCGTGCTGCTGCACTCCAGCCTGGGCCACAGAGTGAGACTCCGTCTCAAAAAAACAAAACAAAACAAAAAGACTCTGGACAGGATACAAGGGCCAAATACAACACAGGCAATCACAGAAACAAGCTGATGATTAGTCTTTATAATAGACCCTGAAGGTTGGGAGCTGTGGCTCACGCCTGTAATTCCAGCACTTTCAGATGCTGAGGCGGGAGGATCAGTTGATCCCAGAAGTTTGAGACCAGCCTGGGCAACATGGCAAGATCCCCGTCTCTACAAAAATACAAAAAAATTAGCCAGGTCTGATGGCCTGCACCTGTAGTCCCAGCTACTCAGGAAGCTGAGGTGGGAGGATTGCCTGAGCCAGGGAGGTCGAGGCTACAGTCAACTGTGATCGCACCACTGCACTCCAGCTTGGCTGACTGAGTGAGACCCTATCTCAAAAAAAATCTCAACCAAACAAACTAGACTCTGAAGACAGGGGCCTAGATGGCCAAACCAGACCAGGGAAACATGTCCCAAAGCCCAGTTGGTCTCTTATAGAGAACCAGTAACTTTTTCTTTTTTGTTTTCAAGGCAGTCTTGCTATGTTGACCAGGCTAGTCTCAAACTGCTAGGCTCAAGCAGTCCTCCTGCCTCAGCCTCCCAAAGTGCTAGGATTACAGGCATGAGCCACTACACCTGGCCAACTTTTTCTTTTAACCTAATAAGAAACAGAAACTGTTCTACTTGGTTTGCAGAGTTTATACAGGTGCATCAAAGTATTTGCTTTATGTTGTCTTGACAATGAGGAAAGAAGTGTTTGCTGAAGCATATACTCCCCCCTGACCAGCCAAAGGAAATCAAGGGTTATGAGATTGTTCATGACAATTCTGGCTAATGAGTTTTTTGTGGGGGTTATCCTGCATCCTCTTTTTTTTTTTTTGAGATGGAGTTTTGCTCTTGTTGCCCAGGCTGGAGTGCAATGGCACGATCTCTGCTCACCACAACCTCTGACTCCCGGGTTCAAGCAATTCTTGCTGCCTCCGCCTCCTGAGTAGCTGGGATTACAGGCATGAGCCACCACGCCCAGCTAATTTTGTATTTTTAGTAGAGACAGGGTTTCTCCATATTGGTCAGTCAGGTCTCGAGACCTCAGGTGATCCACCCACCTCAGCCTCCTAAAGTGTTGGGATTATAGGCATGAGCCACTGCGCCTGGCCTTATCCAGGATCTCATCACGTCAAGATGGCAAATCAATTTAAATTTAAGCTGGTTTGTTGGGCTTCTAGAGTAGAAGTTGTGTCATCTGCTAAGGTCAGAGACAAGTTTGGGACCCCTTTTTCCAATTGTGTGACCGCCACTGTGAGAACCGCAGCTCATATGAAGAGACTCAGTGGTCCCTACCCAGAGTTCTTCTGCGTAGCCCAAGCTTGCCTCCCTTTAAGAGATTTCTGAATATCCGAGGGAAACGGGGCCCCCAGCAGGTGATAGTTCTCCTCTGTCGACCCAGCTGGAGTGAAGCGGTGCAGTCACCACAGCCTCCATCTCGAAGGCTCAATTGATTCTCCCAGAGTAGCTGGGACAAGTGTGTGCCACCACACCCAGCTAATTTTTTTGTTTTTGTATGTTTAGTAGAGACGGGGTTTCGCCATGTTACCCATGCTGATCTCGACCTCCTGGGCTCAAGATCGCGCCATTGCACTCCAGCCTGGGATTACAAGCATGAGCCATCACGCCCAGCCTACCAACTATTTTATTTAAAAATTTATTTTATTGGCCGGGTGCAGTGGCTCACGCCTATAATCCCAGCACTTTGGGAGGCCGAGGCGGGTAGATCACGAGGTCAAGAGATCAAGACCATCCCGGTCAACATGATGAAACCCCATCTCTACTAAAAATACAAAATATTAGCTGGGCATGGTGATGCGTGCCTGTAGCCCAGCTACTCAGGAGGCTGAGGGAGGAGAATTGCCTGAACCCAGGAGGCGGAGGTTGGGGTGAGCTGAGGTCGCGCCATTGCACTCCAGCCTGGGTAACAAGAGCGAAACTCTGTCTCAAAAAAAAAAAATTATTTCATTATGGTAGAATGCAATATGAGATCTATCCTTTTAACAAAATGTTAGATGTACAATACAGTATTGTTGACTCTAGATGCAACGTTGGACAACAACACTCCAGAGCTTAGTCATCTTGCTTGACTAACCTTTATGCCTTTCTGTTAATAACCCCATTTTGGCTGGGTGCGATGGCTCACCCTTGTAATCCCAGCTCTTTGGGAGGCCAAGCCGGGCAGATCACCTGAGGTTGTGAGTTCGAGACCAGCCTGGCCAACATGGTGAAATACCGTCTCTACTAAAAATACAAAAATTAGCCTGGTGTGGTAGCACATGCCTGTAATCCCAGCTACTGAGGAGGATAAGCCAGGAGAATTGCTTGAACCCAGGAGGTGGAGGTTGCTGTCAGCCGAGATCGCGCCATTGCACTCCAGCCTGGGTGACAGAGCCAGACACTGTCTCAAAAAAAGAAAAAAAACCTCCCCATTTCCCCTTCCTCCTGGCCCCTGGCAATGATCCCATGGCACTCTTTGGGTCTATGAATTTCACTATTTTAGATACCTCAGATACGTGGAATCATGTAGTGTTTGTCTTTCTGTGACTGATTTCACTTAGCATGATGTCCTCAGTACCAGTTTAACTGGTGTCCCTTTTACTGGAGAAATAAATTGGGATTCCCTAAGTCAGAATACATTCCCCCCCCTACCATTACAGCAATGGCTCTCTAGCCAAGAACAGCTCAATTCACTCTGAAAATAACCAAGGACCGGAACTTACTCATAGCCCACTTCGAGGTGCTCAAAAGGACCTCAGGTCTTTGGTTTCTATCCATATCATACCTTTATAGTCATTGCCAGGACTGTGTCAGTGGAAGTAGGACATGGAAGAACCATCCTGGCAATACCCTTAAAGTGACCCCATTAATGTGGGTTCAGTATCAAGGTCCATTTAGCTCTCTGATCATGGCTCATTTCTTTCTTTCTTTCTTTTATTTATTTTTTTGAGACAGGGCTTGGCCCTGTTGTCTAGGCTGGAGTGCAGTGGCACAATCTCGGCTCACTGCAACATCTGCCTCCCGGCTTTAAGCGATTCTCCTGTCTCAGTCTCCCTCGTAGCTGGGACTATAGGTGTGCGCCACCACACCCAGCTAATTTTTGTATTTTTAGTAGAGATGGAGTTTCACCATATTGGTCAGGCTGGTCTCCAACTCCTGTCCTCAGATGATCTGCCTGCCTAGGCCTCCCAAAGTGGTGGGATTGCAGGTGTGAGCCACCGCCCCCGGCCTAATTTTTGTATTTTTTTTTTAAGGTAGATAATAGGGTTTCACCATGCTGGCCAGGCTGGTCTCAAACTCCTGACCCCAGGTGATCTGTCTGCCTGGGCTGGTGCTGGGATTACAAGTGTGAGCCACCACACCTGGCCTTGGCTCATTTCATGAAGCATTTTTGCTGAACTTTTTCACTATCTCAAGTAATAATAAGACAAATAAATTTTTCTTAATTTGTTGTCCATTTTTATAAGGGTTCCTGTAGTGCTCAGATAATCTTTTTGTTCATAAAACATTTCAAAGTCATGGACTGACCCAAAATCATATATCTTTATATCATTATTAATATATGCAACTTCTATTTTCTGTCAGCTGGCTGATCTAGGCAAGGGCAATTAATTTAGCCATATGAACTAATTTATATATTTATAACTATATATCTATATATCCATCTATATATTTTGAGACTGAGTCTTTCTCTGTTGCCCAGGCTGGAGTGCAGTGGCGTGATCTTGGCTCACTGCAACCTCTTCCTCCCGGGATTGAGCGATTCTCCTGCCTCAGCCTCCCAAGTAGCTAGGACTACAGGCATGTGCCACCATGCCCAGCTATTTTTTGTATGTTTAGTGGAGATGGGGTTTCACCATGTTGGCCAGGGTGGTCTCAAACTCCTGACCTCAAGTGATCTGCTGGCCTCAGCCTCCCAAAATGCTGAGATTACAGGCGTGAGCCACCATGCCCGGCATTTTTGGATTGTGTAAGTACAACCAACATCAATCTCCAGAACTCTTGATTTTCCACAACTGAAACTCTACACCTATTAAGTGATAAACCCCATTCCCTCCTCCTGAAACCCTAGAAACCACCATTCTACTCTCTGTCTCTCTGAATTTGACTGCTCTAAGGACCTCGTATAAGTTGTATCATACAGAATTTGTCTTGTGACTGGCTTATTTCACTTAGCATAATGTCCTCAAGGTTTGTTCATATTGACATGTGCCAAAATGATGTCCTTCCTTTTTTTTTTTTTTCTTAAGAGACGGGGTTTCTCCATGTTGGTCAGGCTGGTCTTGAACTCCCAACCTCAGGTGATCCGCCCACCTCGGCCTCCCAAAGTGCTGGGCCACGCGCCTGGCCAATGTCCTTCCATTTTAAGGCTCAATAATTTTATTGTATGTATATACCACATTTGCTTATCCACTCATCCATCAATGAACATGAGTAGCTTCTACATTTTGGCCATTGTGAATAATGCTACTCTGAACATAGGTGTATATATATCTCTTTATGTTCCTGCTTTCAATTATTTTGGCTGTATACTCGGAAGTGAAATTCTCCCTACTCCTAGGATATAAAAAAGTAAAAAAAAAAAAAGGGGGTTGGGTGTGGTGGCTCATGCCTGTAATCCCAGCACTTTGGGAGGCCAAAGCAGGTGGATCGCTCGAGCTCAGGAATTAGAGACTAGCCTGGGCAACATGGTGAAACCTCATCTCCACTAAAAATACAAAAATTAGCAGGGTGTAGTGGTGCGTGCCTGTGGCCCCAGCTACTCAGGAGGCTGAGGCAGGAGAATCACTTAAACCCTGGAGGCAGAAGTTGCAGTGAGTGGAGATCATCACCACTGCACTCCAGCCTGGGTGGCATAGCCAGACCTTATTTCGATAATAATAATGGTAATAATAAAGGTTTTTAAAAAGTGGAATTCCTTTAGTTTATATTAGTTTTTACTTTTTTTTTTTTTGAGACAGAGTTTTGCTGTTGTTACCCAGGCTGGAGTGCAATGGCGCGATCTCGGCTCACCGCAACCTCCGCTTCCTGAGTTCAGGCAATTCTCCTCCCTCAGCCTCCTGAGTAGCTGGGACTACAGGCACGTGCCACCATGCCCAGTAAATTTTTGTATTTTTAGTAGAGACGGGGTTTCACCATGTTGACCAGGATGGTCTCGATCTCTTGACCTCATGATCCACCCACCTCGGTCTCCCAAAATGCTGGGATTATAGGCGTGAGCCACCGCACCAGACCGCTTTTATTTTTTGTAGAGATGGGGTCTCACCATGTTGCCCAGGCTGATCTTAAACTGCTGGCCTCAAGTGATCCTCTGGCTTCAGCTTTCCAAAACGCTGCGATTACAGACGTGAGCCACCGAGTCCTGACTAGTATTTTTTTTTTTTGAGTATGCATTGCCAACAACACAATTAAATCGAGGAGAGCTGAAGGAGTCTCTAGCAAGTGTGCACAGAGTACGGCTAGTTTCCTAGCAGAGGTAAGCAACATGGGGCTCTCATCACCTAGGTCATTCAGGACGGCAGAGTGTTGTAGCAATGACTAGTGAAGTGTGAAGGGGAAGCAATCATGTTTCATAGGCCACGCCTTGGCGGATCTAATCAGACTGAAGTTAAATAATAGGCCTTGGAAGAGTCCCAGGTAATTGAGGCAATAGTCTTGATACTTGTTTAGACATATCATCAACAAAAAGGGAAGCTGGCATCTAGAATCCAATCCTGGAAATACTTTTTTTTTTTTTTTTGAGACGGAGTCACTCTGTCACCCAGGTTGGAGTGCAGTGGTAGGATCTCCGCTCACTGCAACCTCCGCCTCCCCGGTTCAAGCAATTCTCTGCCTCAGCCTCCAGAGTAGCTGGGACCACAGGTGCCCGTCACCACATCCGGCTAAATTTTTTGTACTTTTAGTAGAGACAGGGTTTCACCATATTGACCAGGCTGGTCTTGAACTCCTGACCTTGTGATCCGCCTGCCTGGGACTCACAAAGTGCTGGGATTACAGGCATGAGCCACTGCTCCCAGCCAACACATCTTTTTGTAGACAGTTCTTATACCAGGATTTGTGCTTGATTGTGTCCTAATTATGTTTCTTTTAAACACAAAAAGTCTATAAACATTAAAATACACTTATGAGAACATATTTTACTTTTGTAGAATTAGCCTAGAAAAATAAGTTCTCTTTTTGATTTGTCAAGTCAAATTTTAATTATTCAAATCAATTTGAATAATTTGAGTAGCACCTGTGGTCCCAGCTACTCTGGAGACTGAGGCAGGAGAATTGCTTGAACCGGGGAGGCGGAGGTTTTTTAAAAAATCTAAGTTTAATAAGTCAAACAGCACTTATAAGAATTTTGAATTAATTAAAATGTGAAGCATTCTAGATAAACCTAATTACTTCGGCTGCCCTTCCTTTTATAAGGTGAGAAGGAGGAATCTTTTGATTGCCTAATAACCATTAAATTAAATTAAATTTGCTTTTGAGACAGTCTTGCTCTGTCTCCCAGGCTGGGGTGCAGTGGCATAATTCTGGCTCACTGCAGCCTTGACCTCCTGGGCCCAAACAATGCTCCCACCTTAGCCTCCCAGAGTGGTGAGATTACAGGTGTGAGCCACCATGCTCAGCCCTAATAATCATTTTAATAAGTCCCAAAATAATTTATATAGAAAAGACATCTTAACAATCTTATTCCGAATTTGGGAAAAGCAAAATTACAAAGAGTTGTTAGAAGAGTCAAAATATTTCATAAATAAACACAGGAAAGATTTATAATTACTGCAGAATAATAAAGCAGTAAACAACGTTTATTAGAAACCTTTTCCCAAAATTAGTACTCATTGGGCACGGTGGCTCATGCCTATAATCTCAGCACTTTGGTAGGCTAAGGCTGGTGAATCATTTGAGCCCAGGAGTTTGAGACTAGCCTGGCCAACATGAGGAAACCCCATCTCCACTAAAAATACGAAAATTAGCCAGGTGTGGTGGTTCATGCCTGTAATCCCAGCTACTGGGGAGGCTGAGGCAGGAGACTTGCTTGAACTCAGGAGATGGAGGTTACAGTGAGCCAAGATCACGCCACTGCACTCCAGCCTGGGCAACAAAGTGAAACTGTCTCAAAAAAAAAAAAAAAAAGGAAGGAAGAACTCTTTAAAAAAAAATCATTTAAGTGGTTGGACTCGGTGGCTCACGCCTATGATCCCAGCATTTTGAGAAGCTGAGGTGGGCAGATAGCTTGAGGTCAGGAGTTTGAGACCAGCCTGGCCAATATAGTGAAACCCTGTCTCTACTAAAAATACAAAAATTAGCTGGGCATGGTGGCATGTGCCTGTTATCCCAGATACTCGGGAGGCTGAGGCAGGAGAATTGCTTGAACCCAGGAGGCAGCAGTTGCAGTGACCTGAGATTGTGCCACTGCACTCCAGCCTGGGCAACAGAGAGAAACTCTGTCTCAAAAAAAAAAAAAAAAAAAGAAAGAAAGATGTAAGAATATGTTGAAAAGATTTTTTTTTTTTTTTTTGAGACGAAGTTTCACTCTTGTTACCCAGGCTGGAGTGCAATGGCACAATCTCGGCTCACCGCAACCTCTGCTTCCTGGGTTCAGGCAATTCTCCTGCCTCAGCCTCCCAAGTAGCTGGGATTACAGGCGTGCGCCACCATGCCCAGCTAATTTTTGTATTTTTAGTAGAGACGGGGTTTCACCATGTTGACCAGGATGGTCTCGATCTCTTGACCTCGTGATCCACCCGCCTCGGCCTCCCAAAGTGCTGGGATTACAGGCTTGAGCCACCGCGCCCGGCCTTGAAAAGATTATTTTTGGTGACAAAAGAAACCTCTACTAAACTAGGAAAACAATATTTAGTTAATCATAGGAAAAGAACACAAATTCTAATTTTATACCTTTTGTACATTATTCATGTAATAATTTCCAGTAAAGAATTTATTAATATAAGTGTATGTAGTTAGTTATACATGGAAATATAAATCTACAGATATAGGTCTGGCACAGTGACTCACACCTGTAATCCCAGAACTTTGGGAGGCTGAGGGAGGCAGATCACTTGAGGTCAGGAGTTTCAGACCAGCCTGGGCAACATGGTAAAAACCCTCTCTACAAAAAATACAAAAATTAGTCAGATGTGGTGGCAGGTGACTGTAGTCCCAGCTACTCGGGAGGCTGAGGCATGAGAATAACTTGAACACAAGAAGCGGAGGTTGCAGTGAGCCGAGATCACACCACTGCACTCCAGCCTGGGTGACAGAGCAAGACTCCATCTCAAAATCAATGTACACATAGGGAATACATTTAAAATTCTTCCATAGTTTCAAAATACAATTAGTATGGTACATAAAATTGTGTATGTATTATAGTATTACCATCTAATATGCTGTAACAACTTTTTATTTTTATTTTTTAAATTTTGTAGGCTGCCTTGCCCCTACCCCTATAACTTTTTAATAAACAAATCTCATATCCATTTTCACGTAGCATATTTGTATTTATCTGTAAATCTTCTTACCTAGGCTAATCAACCATGCATCTCAAATGTTTCTAATCTTTAATTTTTATGGGTACATGGTATATATATTTATGGGGTACATCAGGTTATTGGGGTATTCATCACCTCAGCATTTACCATTTATTTGTGTTAGGAACACTCCAATTCCACTCTTTTAGTTACTTTTATCTTTTTTGTTTTCTTTTAGTTACTTTTAAATATATGACAGGCCAGATGCCATGGATTACGCCTGTAAACCTAACACTTTGAGAGGCCGAGGCAGGAGGATCATTTGAGGTCAAGAGTTCGAGACCAGGGTGGCCAACATGGTGAAACTCTGTCTCTATTAAAAATTTAAAAATTATAAAAATTAGCTGGGTGTAGTGGCAGGCCCCTGTAATCCCAGCTACTTGGGAGGCTGAGGCAGGAGAATCACTGGAACCCAGTAGGCAGAGGTTGCCGTGAGCCAAGATTTTGCCACTGTACTCCAGCCTGGCTTCAGAGCAAGACTCTGTTTCAAAAAATTAAATATACAACAAATTTTTATCTCTTTAAAAAAAAATTAAATAGAGATGGGATCTTTTACACAAAAGCACCTCAATTTAAAAAAATAATAAAAAAAATAAAAAATAAATAGAGATGCGATCTTGCCATGTTGCCCAGACTGGTCTCCAAGTCCTGAGGCTCAAGTGATCTGCCAGCCTCCTAAAGTGCTGGGATTATAAGCATGAGCCACCTCGCCCAGCTGATTATTGTATCTTAAACCAAAGTAAGCAATTTTTCTTTTCTCCAGGCAGAAAGGAAAGCTAAACTACAGGAAACCAAGAATTGTTTAGCTTTTTTTTTTTTCACGAATACTCATTGCATATATTTTTCACAATTTTAAATAACGAAAAATAACATATAGCATGCAAGTGCATCTGCATACTTTGTTAATTTGTAAGTATTCTGAGAAATTAAGATAAAACTATCTTGGCCAGGTGTGGTGGCTCACACCTGTAATCCTAGCACTTTGGGAGGCTGAAGCGGGTGGATCATGAAGTCAGGAGAGCAAGACCATCCTGGCCAACAGGTTGAAACCCCTCGTCTACTAAAAATACAAAAATTAGCTGGGCATGGAGGTGCACAACTGTATTCCCAGCTACTCTGCGGACTGAAGCAGGAGAATCGCTTGAACCGGGGAGGCCGAGGTTGCAGTGAGCCTAGATCGTGCCACTGCACTCCAGCCTGGGTGACAGATGAAGATTTCGTCTCAAAAAACCAAAATAACAAACAAAACAAAACAAAAAAAAGAAACAACTATGTTTAGCAGCTAGTGTTTTGTATTTGTTTCTTAGAAATTGTCTAGGTGCACAGGATTTTTTTTTTTTTTGAGACGCAGTCTAACTCTTGTTGCCGATTGAAGTGCAATGCCACGATCTCAGCTCACTGCAACCTCTGCTTCCCGGGTTCAAGCGATTCTCCTGCCTCGACCTCCTGAGTAGCTGGGATTACAGGCACCTGCCACCACGCCTGGCTAATTTTTATATTCTTTTTAGTAGAGACGGGGTTTCACCATGTTGGCCAGGCTGGTCTTGAACTCCTGACCTCAGGTGATCCACCTACCTCTGCCTCCCAAAGTGCTGGGATTACAGGCATGAGCCACTGCACCCAGCCTAATTTTCATATTTTTAGTAGAGATGGGGTTTTGCCATGTTGGTCAGGCTGGTCTTGAACTTCTGACCTTCAGTGATCTGCTCGATTTGGCCTCCCAAAGTGCTGGGATTACAGGCATGAGCCATCGCGTCTGGCCAACTCGTTTTAAATATACACTTTTCTGGCCTGACATGGCCAGAAATCCCAGCACTTTAGGAGGCTGAGATGAGTGGATCACTTGAGCTCAGCAGTTCAAAAGCAGCCTGGCCAATGTGGCAAAAATTCTACAAGAAATATGAAAAGCCGGGTGTGGTGTTGTACACCTGTAATCGAAGCTACTTGTGAGGCTGAGGTGGAAGGATTGCTTGAGCCGGAGAGGTGGATGTTGCAGTTAGCTGAGATCATGCCACTGCATTCCAGCTTGGGTGGCAGAGTGAGACCCTGTCCTCTCCAATAATTTTTTTTAAAAAGTTTTTTTTAGAACAAAAAAAACCCCCCCACACACACACACACCAAGTTTTTTTAATTAAAAAAATTAATTCAGGTCAAAGGTCTTCTTTTGTCTTAGTATTAAGGACTTTCCTCTTTTATCTCATAATGCTTGTAATGAAGGATTTTATATAAATACAATTCCAAGAGTTCACAATTTTTTTTTTGAGACAGTGTCATTCTATCACCCAGACTGGAGTGCAGTGGCACCATCTCCGCTCACTGCAACCTCCACCTCCCAGGGCTCAAGTGATCCTCCCACCTCAACGTCCTGAGTAGCTGGGACTACAGGTGCCCAACAGCACACCTAGCTGATTTTTAAATTTTTTTGTACAGACTGGGTTTTGCCATGTCACCTAGGCTGGTCTTGAATTCCTGGGCTCAAGCAATCCTCAACCTCCCAAAGTGCTGGGATTACAGGTATGAGCCACTGCACCAGGCCTCTTTCTTTGTCTTAGATGTCATTGATGTTTTTCTGGACTAGATATGACTGAAATGTTTTTTGTTTTTTTTTGAGACAAGATCTTGCTCTGTTGCCCAGACTGAAGTGCAGTGATGCAGTCATAGCTTACTGCAGCCTTGATCTCCCAGGTTCAAAAGATCCTCCCGCCTCAGCCTCCTAAAGTGCTAGGATTCCAGGCGTGAGCCAGTGTACCCTACCCAGTGTATCCTGGTTGTTTTTTTTTTTTTAACCAGATAATATTTAAAGTTTCCTAAGAGAGCGAAAAAGAGATGGAGACAATTAGAAATAAAAGGAGAAGGAGCTGCGTTCAGATGGACACAAAATTATCATTATTAAGCTAGGCGTGGTGGCTCACGTCTGTAATCCTAGCACTTTGGGATGCTGAGCTGGGTGGATCACTTGAAGTCAGGAGTTTGAGACCAGCCTGGTCAACATGGTGAAACCCCATCTCTACTAAAAATTTAAAAATTAGCTGGGTGTTGGGATGGGTGCCTGAAATCTGAGCTACTCAGGAGGCTAAAGCTGGAGAATCTCTTGAACCTGGGAGGCAGAGGTTGCAGTGACCTGAAATCCCACCAGCCTGGGCAACAGAGGGAGACTCCGCCTCAAAAAAAAAAAAAGAATTATTATTATTAAAGGCTTGTTAGGTTCCCTCTGAAAAGACAGAGGAGAAATTTTGATTGCAGGAAAACCCACTTTGACATAAACATACACAAAAGAGTTATTACATCTGGTCTATTTTATTTTATTTATTATGTTTTTTTGTTGTTTTTTTCTTTTTTGTGGAGGACGGGGTCTTGCTATATCACCCAGGCAGGTCTCAAACTCCCGGGCTCAAGCTATCCTTCTGCCTCTGCCTCTGCCTCCCTAAGACCTGCGATTACAGGCGTGAGCCACAGTGCCCAGCTTATTATGATATTTTTGAGACAAGGTCTCACTCTGCAATCCAGGCTAGACTGCAGTGGTGCTGTTACAGCTCAGTGCAGCCTCAACCTCCTGAGCTCAAGTGACCCGCCAACCTCAGCCTCCCAATATGCTGGGATTACAGTGTGTGCCACCGTGCTGGCCAACACAGCTAGTTTAAACAATAATTCAAGCCTTTGGCAATGTTATCAAGGCCTACTATTAAAAAGTCAGCACTGCACATCCCCAAATACACAAATGACAAGAAGGGTCTCTCCTATGTTAAACAAAATGATTTCTCTCTTTGAGACAGATAAGACAAACACTGTCTTCGTGTGGATTTCTTCCCATTTTGTTCTGAGGCACCTTTCAAATGAACAATCTTGTTTTTCAAAAGTTTCTCAAAGTGGTTGCTTCAATTCGCAAATTCCCCTGGTAAAATTGTGTTATTTAGAAAGATGAACACATGCGTTGCCATTAGATGCAGGTGCTGTTCTGGAAGAGGCACTGCCTCAGACTGAGAAGATTACATGTGAATTGCAAGGTTCCAGAACTCGGGTGCTTGTGTAACTTCATGTCTTCATATTTTGGCCCAAGGCCAATCATCACTGATTATGGGCTAGGAAAAAAAACCCGAAAAAACAAAACAACAAAAAATCCTCCTGATTCTCGTCAGAAGAAGCAACAACAACAAAAAGCAATTCCTAGGGACACAAAGGCAAGACTGAGGAAAAAGTTCACTTAGGTGGTTTTTTCTTTCTTTATTTGAGATGGAGTTTCACTCTTGTTGTCCAGGCTGGAGTGCAGTGGCACGATCTCAGCTCACTGCAACCTCTGCCTCCCGGGTTCAAGTGATTCTCCTGCCTCGGCCTCCCAAGTAGCTGCGATTGCAGGCATGTGCCACCACCCCTGCTAATTTTTGTTTTGTTTTGTTTGAGATGGAGTTTCGCTCTTGTTACCCAAGCTGGAGTGCAATGGCGTGATCTCGGCTCACCACACAGCCTTCGCCTCCTGGGTTCAGGCAATTCTCCTGCCTCAGCCGCCTGAGTAACTGGGATTACAGGCACGCGCCACCATGCCCAGCTAATTTTTTGTATTTTTAGTAGGGACCGGGTTTCACCATGTTGACCAGGATGGTCTTGATCTCTTTACCTCTTGATCCACCTGCCTCAGCCTCCCAAAGTGCTGGGATTACAGGCTTGAGCCACCGCGCCTGGCCAATTTTTGTATTTTTAATACAGAGACAGGGTTTCTCCATGTTGGTGAGGCTGGTCTTGAACTCTCGACCTCAGGTGATCCACCCACCTCAGCCTCCCAACGTGCTGCGGTTACAGGCGTGAGCTACCTCGCCTGGCTGGTTTTTTATCTTTTGAGACAGGGTCTCCCTCTGTTACTCAGGCTGGAGTGCAGTGGCGACATCTCAGCTCACTGCAGCCTTGACCTCCTGGGTCCAAGCGATCCTCCCACCTCAGCCTCCCAAGTACCTGGGACTACAAATTGTGCCACCACGCCTGGCATTTATGTGTGTATGTATGTACGTATGTATGTATGTATGTAGAGAGGGGTCTTACTATGTTCCCAGGCTGGTCTTGAACTCCTGGGGTCCTCTCACCTTGGCTTCACAAAGTTCTGGGATTACACAAGTGAGCCCCCATGGCTGGCTGTTTTTTTGTTTTTTGGTTGTTTTTCAGAGTCAGGGTCTCACTCTGTTACCTAGGCTGGAGTGCAGTGGCGAAATCATAACTCACTTCAGCCTCAAAGTCCGGGCCTCCAGTGATTCTCCCACCTCAGCCTCCCAAGAAGTTGGGAATACAGGTGCGCTCCACCATGCCTGGGTTCTGTGTGGTTTTTGACAGGAGAAGCTAAGTGAGTGACAGTACTGAATGAGATGGGCAGACTAAGGGAGGGGTTTTTGGTGGAGGGAGGAATCAGGGATGGAGGTGGTTGGAGGTGGTAAATCAGTAACTCAGTTTTGGAGAGGTTAGCATTGCTTTGCTTATTAAACATCGAAGTGGAATGTTGAAGAGGCAGTTGGATTTTGAATCCGTAGAGGCCCAGGCTACAGATATATATTTATTTTTATTTTTTTGAGATGGAGTCTGGCTCTGTCGCTCAGGCTGGAGTGCAATGGCACGATCTTGACTCACTGCAACCTCTACCTCCTGGGTTCAAGTGATTCTCCTGTCTCAGCCTCCTGAATAGTTAGGATTACAGGCGTGAACCACCATGCCCAGCTAATTATTGTATTTTTAGTAGAGACGGGGATTCACCACGTTCTCCAGGCTGGTCTTGAACTTCTGACCTCAAGTGATCTTCCCTCCTCGGCCTCCCAGAGTGCTGGCATTACAGGCACCCTGCCCCGCCTGTTTTATCTTTCATCAATTTGTCCTCGGGGCTCCTGTCTTTTTCTTTTTGATTTCTCAAAGTCTTGTCTATTCTGTTTGTTTAACCTCTTGTTATTTCAGACAGAGCAAATATCATTTACTTCCATATGGGGGTCTTCCATTAAGCAGAAGCTATAAATTGTGATGTGCACAGTCTCATTAATACATCATCTTCCTTGCACATAATTAATCCATGTTGTAACATGTATCAGCACTTCATTCCATTGTTGGTTTTTTTGTTTTTTGGGTTTTTTTGAGACAGAGCCCAGGCTGGAGTACAGTGGCACATCTCTGCTCACTGCAATCCACACCTCCCAGGTTCAAGCGATTCTCCTGCCTTAGCCTCCCAAGTAGCTGGGATTATAGGTGTGCACAACCACGCCCAGCTAATCTTTATATTTTTAGTAGAGATGAGGTTTCGCCAACTGGTCTTGAACTTCTGGCCTCAAGTAATCTTCCCACCTCAGCCTCCCAAAGTTCTGGGATTACAGGTGTGAGCCACCACGCCTGGCGTCCCTTCCTTCCTTTTTATGGCTGAATAATATTCAACCATATGGAGAAACCTCATTCTACTTATCTGTTCATTTATTGATGAACATTTGGGTTGTTTCCACTTTTTGCTATCATAAATAATGCTGCTCTGAACATTTGTGTACACATTTTTGCATGAATTCGTATATACTTTTAAAAATATGGCCAGGTGTGGTAGCTCCTGCCTGTAATCCCAGCACTTTGGGAGGCTGAGGTGGGTGGATCACATGAGGTCAGGAGTTTTAGACCAGCCTGGCCAACATGGAGAAACCCCATCTCTAATAAAAATACAAAAATTAGCTGGACGTGATGGTGAACGCCTGTAATCCCAGCTACTTGGGAGGCTGAGGCAAGGGAATTGCTTGAAACTGGGAGGCAGAGTTTGCAGTGAGCTGAGATCATGCCACTGCACTCCAGCCTGGGTGACACAGCGAGACTCCATCTGAAAAAAAAAAAAAACAAAACCCTACACAAACAAAACAATACATTTTATTACAGAAGGAGTAGGATGAAAGAAAAAACAAAATAAACAAAATAAAAAGTACATTTAATTAATTTCTTTAAAATATTCAGCTGGGATTTTAATTGAAATTACATAGAAATTATACATGAGTTTGGAGAGACTTGCCATCTTTATAAAATGAAATCACCTCATCCAAGAACATGAGTTGTGTCTTCATTTATTCAGATGATCTATTTTTGAGATAGAGTCTTGCTCTGTCGCCCAGACTGGAGTGCAGTGGCTCGATCTCAGCTCACGCAACCTCTGCCTCCTGGGTTCAAGCAATTCTCCTGTCTTAGCCTCCTGAATAGCTGGGACTACAGGTGCACACCACCATGCCTGGCTAATTTTTGTATTTTTAGTAGAGATGGGGTTTCATCATGTTGGCCAGGCGGGTCTTGAACTCCTGACCTCAGGTGATCTGCTTGCCTTGGCCTCCCAAAGTGTTGAGATTACAGGCATGAGCCACCACGCCCGATCTCTTTTATACCTTTTAATGGAGTTTTAACCTTTTTCTCCATAGAGATCTTATTTATCCTATTTAGACTAGTTTTTTATTGCTGTATAAGAATATTTCCACGAAGTTCCCAGCTTTTTAATGATATATATGCAAAATTATCTCATGGTTTCTATGAGTCAGATGTCAGGTTGTGGCTTAGTTAGCTGGATTTTCTGCTTATAGTCTCATAAGTTGAAAATCAAGGTGTCCACTAGGGCTGTTGTCTCGTTTGAGGCTTCCTTGGGGAAGGATCCAATTTTAAACTCACTAGAGTTCTTGGCAGTATTCTGTTTCTTGCAGTTATAAGACTGAGGGCTCCAGTTTCTTGTTGGATGTCAACTGGAAGTCATCCTCATTTCCTAGAGTTTAAGTTTCCCAATGTGACCACTTGCTTGAATAAGCCAACAGGTGTGAGTATTTTCTCACAACATAGTTTGTTTCAACCTTATTTATTTATTTAGTTAGTTAGTTTTGAGACAGAGTCTCGCTCTGTGGCCCAGGCTGGAGTGCAGTGGTGCGATCCTGTCTCACTGCAACCTCCATCTCCCAAGTTCAAGCAATTCTCCTGCCTCAGCCTCCTGAGTAGCTGGGACTACAGGCAGACACCACCATGCCCAGCTAATTTTTGTATTTGTAGTGGAGATGGGGTTTTGATATGTTGGTCAGACTGGTCTCAAACTGCTGACCTCGTGATTCGCCGACCTTGGCCTCCCAAAGTGCTGGGATTACAGGTGTGAGCCACCGCGCCAGGCCCTACTTACTTATTTTTTGAGACAGGGTCTCGCTCTCTAGCTCAGGCTGGAGTGCAGTGGCAAAATCTTGGCTCACTACAACATCTGCCTCCTGGGTTCAAGCAATTTTCATGTCTCAGCCTTCTGAGTAGCTGGGATTAGAGGTGTCTGCCACCACAACCGGCTAATTTTTGAATTTTTATTAGAGATGTGGTTTCATGATGTTGGCCAGGCTGGTCTCGAACTTCCGACCTCATGTGATCCGCCCGCCTCGGCCTCCCAAAGTGCTGGAATTACAGGCATGAGCCACCATGCCTAGCCTCAAGCTTATTTTTAATATAATTACGTATATGTAATGGCATACAGTCAGTCACTCTTGGTCATAGACAAACTCAAGGATGGGGATATGCAAGGATGTGAACGTCAGGTGGCAGGGATCATGGGGGCCATCTTGAGTGTGTTTTGATGACACCATTCCTGTTCATATGATCTTCAGGTCCACAAAGGGATGTATACAAAGGTTTTCATTGTAAAATTGTTTGTAAAGCTAACAAGATGAAGGCAGTTAGAGTCAATGGGTTAGATAGATACATCCACAGCACCATGAATGGATCTTTCTTTTCATCCATTTAAATTTATGCATGTTTTCATATTTTGTTTTAATTCCAAAAGGAGAATATATCTGTATTCTTTTTTATTTGATTATAACAGAGATACATACTTATTGTAACTTTTTTTTGAGACGGAGTCTCGCTCTTTTCACTCAGGCTGGAGTGCAGTGTCACAATCTCGGTTCACTGCAACTTCAGCTTCCTGGGTTCAAGCGATTCTCCTGCCTCAGCCTCCCGAGTAGCTGGGATTACAGGCGTTCACCACCACGCCTGGCTAATTTTTGCATTTTTAGTAGAAACAGCGTTTCATCATGTTGGCCAGGCTGGTCTCAAACTCCTGACCTCAGGTATCCACCCGCCTCGGCCTCCCAAAGTGCTGGGATAACAGGCATGAGCCATGGAGCCCGGCCTACTGTAACATTTTTTTTTTCAGACAACAGAGAAAAATGTAAAGAAGAAAATAACAAACCATTAGTTACCTCCCCAGAGATAACCAGTGTTAGCATTCCCTCCCAAATACATACATTTTAATCAAAATCTTGTTTCCTTTGATGTGTCATTTTAGTGGCTTGAACTTATTCCTGGAACAATATATGGGTAAAGTCTATGTATATATGTATCTATGTATGTATTTATCTATGGAAAAGAAGTAGATATAGACGGTAAAATAAAGACAGAGACAAGACAGGAGTTGTAGAGGTGAAGGGAGAGAAAATCATAGACAAGGAGAGACACATGGGGAGAACTGTGGGCAGCTAAGGACAGAAAGAGAAACACAGAGAGCCGTGGAGAGGTGAAAGTATTGGGCTGGGGCCAGGTGCAGTGGTTCACCCCTGTAATCCCAGCACTTTGGAAAGCGGAGGCGGGCGGATCACCTGAGGTCAGGAGTTCAAGATCAGCCTGGCCAACATGGTGAAACTCCATCTCTTTCAAAAGTACAAAAATTAGCCAGGCACAGTGGTGGGCGCCTGTAATCCCAGCTACTTGGGAGGCTGAAGCATGGAGAATTGAGGTTGCAGTGAGCCAAAATCGCACCACTGCACTCCAGCCTGGGCAACAGAGTGAGACTCTGTCTCAAAAAAAAAAAAAAAAAAAAAAGCACTGAGCAGAGTGCGGTGGCTCACCGCCGGTGATCACAATACTTTGGGAGGCCGAGGAGGGCCGATTGCTTGATCTCAGAAGTTGGAGACCAACCTGGCCAACATGGTGAAACTCCAACTCTACAAAAATACAAAAATTAGCCAGGCGCATGGTGGTGGGCACCTGTAGTCTCAGCTACTCAGCAGGCCGAGGTGTGATAATTGCTTGAACCCGGGAGGTGGAAGTTGCAGTGAGAGGAGTTCCGGCCACTGCCCTCCAGCCTAGAGGACACGGCTAGATCCTGTAAGGAAAAAAAAAAACCAAAGAGACAAGAAGAGGATGGAAAAGAGCATTTACTGAGCTCCTACTGAATGTCATTCTGAAACCTCCAAGGTCACTTTAAGGGAGGCTGTCAGTAGTAACCCCTTTACTCCACTGAGAGCCTGAACCTTAGAATGGTGAACTGAGCTGTCCATGATCACATCACCTAGATTGAACCCATCTCCCTGGCGAGGGCCGGGCCTGGTTTATCTAATGAACAAAAAAAGTCCATCTCCTCCCCAAGGAAGAGAGATGAGGACCAGACCCCCCATTCCATGCCACTGAGTCAATTTTTCCTGTCTGCTACGGTAACAGTGAGGTCTGTTGCCCCAGCAACTGCCCTCCGACTGCCATGGCAACCGCCAGCTCTCCACCTTGCCCTTTGGGCATCTCCATGGCGACGGCGGGCTGGAGGGGCTGGTAGCTCCGGGAGGATGCGCCTGCGTCGGGTGGGGGTTGGCGAGGCAGGAGGGGGGCGGTTTCGGGCATGCGCAGCCGCAGAGCGCCGCTGCCTAGCCAGCTCGCCCCGGCACTGCGCACTTGCCAGCCAGTCCGCCCGTCCGGAGCCCGGCTCGCTGGGGCAGCATGGCGGGGTCGCCGCTGCTCCGGGGGCCGCGGGCCGGGGGCGTCGGCCTTTTGGTACTGCTGCTGCTGGGCTTGTTTCGGCCGCCCCCCGCGCTCTGCGCGCGGCTGGTAAAGGTGCGACCACAGTCAGGCGCGGGGTGGGGGTTGGGGGAGGATGCCACCGACGAGGGTTGGGTTGGGGCTACGCTACCTCACCCTCACCCGAGCCGGTTCCCAGAACGTGCGGAGAGATCGGCGAGGATGGCCTGGGCTCCGGCCACTGGTCGGCGCCCAGGCCACGACGGCATACCCGAGACCCGGCTCGGTTTCTGCCCGTACGGGTGGTGGTGTCCCGGGCGCCGCCGGTAGCCGTGCGCTGCCCACCTCTCCGCGCCCCGTGCCTGTGGCGCTGTCCACGGCACTAGGGCGCTTTAAGAAAGGGCGCGCGCGCATCGGTGTGTTTGCGTGTGATGTGAGGACAGCGGTGTGGTGGTGTCGTGTCCTTGAAAGTGTGTGTTCTTTGGTTTGAGCGCTTCCAAGTGTCCTACAAAGGTGCCGTGGTGTGTCTGGGTATGTAGTGTGTGTGATACTGGGATGCTTCTTGGCGCGATTCTTTTGTGGGGCCGATTGTTTTCTCAGTGACACCGTGTATTTATTTGTGAATCCTTATATGTGCGGTGGCATGTCCTATGGGCGTGTCTCTCCCTCTTCCCTCTCTCTCTGTCTCTCTCTGTGTGTGTGCACGCGCGCGCGCGCGTGTGTGTGTGATTTCGATTTTGCTTGAGAGGGAGTGATCTTCGCATCTCCAGGTCCACATTCCCGTAGTGGTTCTGTTGGACCAAGTGCCTGGGATTTCGTATGGATGTCCTTGAGGCTGTTTCTCCCTGTTTCTTTGTGGAGCTGTGTCATCGTGAGGAGAGGAGCCATGATGTCTCTGCTGCATTGTGTCTTTAAGGATGGTGCATGGCCTTGCACCTGGGTGGCTTGGCGAGTGTAACTGCAGGAGCAGCTGCGGATGTGAATGTGTGCAGGTCCTTGCATGTGGCTGTGGCAGTGTTGGGTTGCATTTGTGACATCTCCAGGTCTGTCAGTCTTCATGAGTGTGTGTGAGGCTGTGATTGCTGGTGAGTGTGATACCCCAGGGTGACTGAGGAGTGGGGGGCGCCAAGCAAGGGCACTTGCAGAGGCATCCTCCTCTGGTTCTTCAATACTGTCTGTATCAAAGATGGGAATTTACAAAAACAGTTACCTTATATCCGTGTAAGAATGTGTTTAATTTAAATGTACAGTGTAAATGATGACAAAATAACTGCCCCGTGTACAATCACTAAGCTGAATAAATAGAGCCTGACCAAGAGTTAGAAGCCCCTGTGTGCCCTTCCCCATGGCAGCCCCTACACCCCCATAGTCCTTATTCTGTATCTTCTGTCCATTAATCCCTTACTTTTGTTTGTAGCTTATCACATATGTGTAGCTCTCAAAACAATCCATTGTTTAGTTTTTCCTGCTTTTGAACATCAAAATGGAATCATACTGGGTGACTGGTTCCTTGCAGTCACTAGGGGTCACTAGGAAGTCCTCAGGGTGTCTGGTAGTCTCAGGAAGTCTGCAGTGAAATTCGGGAACTTGCATTTCTTTTTTCTTTTTGGCTCTACTTTGGTCCTGAGATTCATCCCAGTCTATGTATGTGGCTATAATTCATTTATTTTTATTGCTGCATGATATATCCTATGAGGACGTCATGATTTATGATTTATATATGCATTCTCAGTTTGTCAGTGGACATTGGGTTGTTTCCAGGCTTTTCTCCTCCCCCACTTAAGCTATTATGAACAGTGCTGTCATCATCTTTCACGAACTTGTGACCAGTAGTATATGTGCCAAAACTACTCTGGGGCGTAACATCCCAGGAGTGGGTCATAAGATGTACGCATCTTTTTAGATGTTAAGCCGCTCTTCAAAGTACTTTGCCAGTTTAATTCTCACCAGCATAGTATGAGAGTTCCCATTTTTCTGCATTCATATCAATTATATTATCATACTTTTTGACTTGGGTCAATCTTTTGATGATATTATGCATAGTATCTCACTGGCATTTTAATTTACTTTTCCGTGATTACTAATGAGGTTTTTAATTTAATTTTCTGTTTCATAGAGACAGGGTCTTCCTCTGTCATGCAGGCTGGAGTGTAGTGGTGTGATCTGAGCTCACTGTGACCTTGAGTTCCTGGAGTCAGGGGATCCTCCCACCTCATCTTCCCAATTAGCTGGGACTATGGGCGTGTGCCCAGCTGATTTTTTTGTTTTGTTTTGTTTTTTGTAGAGATAGGTCTTGCTATGTTGACTAGGCTGGTCTTTAACTCTTGGACCCAAGTGATCTTCCTGCCTTGGCCTCCCAAAGTGCTGGGATGACAGGCATGAACCACTACACCTGGCACAATTTTTCATATGTTTAGTAATCATTTTTGTGAAATAGGTGATCATGAATTTTTTCTAATTCAGTATGAGTTTGCTTTTCTCTTACTACTTTTTAGGAATTCTCTGTATCTTCTGTGTACTACTCTTTTATTGACTATTTGTGTTGCAGGCATCACTCCTTTTAAACATATTTCTTTCTTTTTTTTTTTCTGAGACGGAGTTTCGCTCCTGTTACCCAGGCTGGAGTACAATGGTGCGATCTCGGCTCACGGCAACCTCCCCCTCCTGGGTTCAGGCAATTCTCCTGCCTCAGCCTCCTGAGTAGCTGGGATTACAGGCACGCACCACCATGCCCAGCTAATTTTTTGTATTTTTAGTAGAGACGGGGTTTCAGCATGTTGACCAGGATGGTCTCGATCTCTTGACCTCGTGATCCACCCGCCTCGACCTCCCAAAGTGCTGGGATTACAGGCGTGAGCCACCGCGCCCGGCCTCCTTTTAAACACATTTCTATGTGGCCTGTATGTTTCTTTTCCAAACCTTCATGGTCATTTCTTTTTCTTTTTCTTTTTTTTGCATGCACTTAGGGCATTTTTATCTTTCATTCCTTGCTCAGATTATTGGTACCCTCTTTTAGTTCTTTAAACTTGTGGAAATGGTTTCAAAACTGCTTGAACTGAAAATTTGTCATTGGATAATTTATTCTACAGATGAACTTGTATACATGCAAAATGATATATGAATAAGTTTATTCATATAGTTCCTATAGTCCACAATATTAATATGGAAAAATCTGTAACTGTCATATCTACCATCACCACTTCTATGAAGAAACCCGGTCTCCAGGAATGAGGATGGGGAGGGAGGAATTATGAGCATCACCAAGGGATCACTGGTGCGCTGTGGTGTGAGGGTGGGGTGGTGTCTGGGGGTCTTTGGTGATCTTAGGTGTGGCTGGAGATATTTGGGGGTTTCCAGTGGCTTTAGGCGTGTCTGCTTTTGGTGGCATCTGGGATGTTTGAGGTCCACGGAGATTCCCGGGCTGGGAGTCCCTGGCTCGACCGACGCTGACAACCTCTTTTCCCCCACCTCATTTTCCCCGCAGGAGCCCCGCGGCCTAAGCGCAGCGTCTCCACCCCTAGCTGAGACTGGCGCTCCCCGCCGCTTCCGGCGGTCAGTGCCCCGAGGCGAGGCGGCGGGGGCCGTGCAGGAACTGGCGAGGGCGCTGGCGCATCTGCTGGAGGCCGAACGGCAAGAGCGGGCGCGGGCCGAGGCGCAGGAGGCTGAGGATCAGCAGGCGCGCGTCCTGGCGCAGATGCTGCGCGTCTGGGGCGCCCCCCGCAACTCTGACCCGACTCTGGGCCTGGACGACGACCCCGACGCGCCGGCAGCGCAGCTCGCACGCGCCCTGCTCCGCGCCCGCCTTGACCCTGCGGCCCTCGCAGCCCAGCTTGTCCCGGCGCCTGTCCCCGCCGCGGCGCTCCGATCCCGGCCCCCGGTCTACGACGACGGCCCCGCGGGCCCGGATGCCGAGGACGCCGGCGACGAGACACCCGACGTGGACCCTGAGCTGCTGAGGTGCCCGGCAGGGGTTGGGGAGGGATCGGGCGCCTGCGTCCGAGGAGGTCTAGGGCGAGGAACTGGGACGCCTGCATCCCTCGTGGAGTGTGAACCCCTAAGTCCTGGGGCCCTAGGAGAGAGGTCCTGGCTCCATGGAATAGGGGCAAGGATGCCTGGCCCCGGGGGAGGGGATGGGGAACGCCTCACAGCGGACACAGCCTCACTGCATTGCGCTGCGTCCTGCAGGTACTTGCTGGGACGGATTCTTGCAGGTAGCGCGGACTCCGAGGGGGTGGCAGCGCCGCGCCGCTTCCGCCGCGCTGCCGACCAGGATGTGGGCTCCGAGGTGCCCCCTGAGGGCGTTCTGGGGGCACTGCTGCGCGTGAAACGCCTGGAGACCCCGGCGCCCCAGATGCCTGCACGCCGCCTCTTGCCACCCTGAGCACAGCCCGGATCCCGTCCACCGTGGGACCCAGGAGTGCCCCCGCCATCCCACCACCCGCACTGCTCCCCACCAGCACGTTCAGAGCAACTTTCCCCGGCCAGCCAGCCTTCCCACCCGGAAATCCCTACCCCCGGCCCCACAATAAACATGATCTGAAGCAGCTCTGTGCTTGTCTGTGTTTGTGGCAGTTTCTAGGGGCCGGTGATGCCCGCTGTCGTGGTGGCCCTTTGACTAAGGGAGAGGAGCCCCTATCCTGGGTCCTGCACTTTAGAACCATCACTTGCTCAGTCTATGACTCTCCTAGGGGTGGAGGGGAAGGCATCCACATGGACAATGGCAGTGCCCACGCAGATCTTGTGTCCCCCTTTTAGACCTCACTTGGGTATGGGGATCCCAGGCTTAGAGGCCACTTTCAGGGCCTGCACCATCATCTTCCAAGGGTCCATCTTCCTGAGGGCCAAGGGGTGGCTTTGTGAGTCACATGAGTAGAGCTTGAGGTGCTGGCTGAGACGTTGCAGGCACACATGAGCACCTCCTGATGTGGGTGAGAGAAAGGGAGGGGGCTGAGCACGGGGGCGGGGGGGGGGCGGTCAGGAGGTCCCCATACAGGCACACTCTGGCAGACAGGCACATTCTGGCTGGGAACTGAGAAGGCTGAGAAATTGGAGCCTGAGCATCCAGGTCACTAATGGTGTATTTGCCAAAGTAGGGGGATAGGGTGTATTTCATTTACTTTGTAAAACTTGATTAGTAATGTCTAAATGTTCACATATTTAGTTATATAGTATAGAGGCCTACCTGTACTCTTGCACCAGGCCCTGGAGATACTGAGGGTTGCCATGGTGGCAGCTAATTTATGGCCACGGGCTTTGCACTGGCCAGTCCCTCTGCCCCTGGATATCTCCAAGTTTTTGTCCAGATGTCATCTACTCTCAAGAAGGCTTTCCTTGACCTGTCAGCCTATTCCTTCACCTGCCTTTAATACGTAGCCTGTATCACTGTCTAGCATCATGTCATATCTATAAGGTCAGGTTTTTAAGTGTCTTGTTTGCCTCTACCTCCTTTGTATCCAAAGCGGAGCCTGTCACACAGTGGGCTCCCCCTGAATTTCTTGAATGAAAGAATTCTCACAACTCAAGTAACATTCTACCCAGTCTCACTCCCACCCACGTAACACTTGGAACAGAGGCAGCTTTGAAAGCCAAAACACCATTTATTTAATTTTGCACAAAATCTCTCAACTTCACATAACAAAAGCAACACTAGGTACTCCTGTGTTACCAAAAAGCCCCTCACCAAGTGAAAACAAGAGAGATGTCCATCTTTCCCTGGTATATGGAATGTGTCCCTCAAAGCTGGTTGCTTCAGAGGTCTCAAGTCAAGCAACAATCACCCTGGCCTGGGGAAGGTCTACATTTCTTGGCCAAGACCTTCAGGCCACAGAGCAGCCACAGTGGCAGGTGGCCTTCTGGCGCCGGGTCTTCTCCACACAGGAACTTGCCCTGGCTTCTTTTGCCATGGCTTCCTTGACTCTCTGGATCTCATGGACCAGCAGGGAAAAGGCCTCCTCCACACCTTGACGTGTTTTGGCTGAGGTCTCCACAAAGTGGGCACCCCAGCTGTGTGCGAGGGCTGCGGCAGCAGCATGAGCATCTCCAGCGGTGGTCACAAGGTCACACTTGTTGCCCACAAGGACAAGGGGCTGGGCAGGGTGAGGGCCCCAGGCAGCCCATATCTGCTGTAGCTGGATCAGAGACGAGGGGTCATCAAGAGCAAAGACGCCCAGCACACCATCACTGACAGCCAGGCACTGGTCACGCAGGGCCCTATGGATGGTCTGCCCTGCTGTGTCCAGCACGTTCAGAATGCAGTCCCCGCTGTCCAGGGCCAACTCCTTCCAGTAGGAATCCTGGATGGTGGGGTCGTGGTCCTCCACGAAGCACTGGTGGTTCAGCTGGATGGTCAGCGCACTCTTGCCCACACCACTCGCGCCCACCACCACTGCCTTGTATTCAGGCAGCTGCCTGCCAACATCCCTGCAGCGTGCCTGAGCCCAGTGGTTTTCCCCCTGGAAGGTAGGGCTCCATGTGGCCAGGCCCAGGTCGAAAGTGCCAGACTTTGTTGGCAGCTCCATGCCCCCAGCAGGCAGCTCAGGGTAGAGATGTGGGCAGCAGTTTCTGCAAGTGGGAAGAGAAGAAGCAAGACAATTGGGGAAACCTTAGGGGAGACCATTTCAGGGCAAGGAGACAGTGAGGTGTCATTATTTCAACATTTATTGAATGCCTATTGTGTGCTGATCACCTTCCAATTTGCATGCTATATATACATGATTTATGCTGTTTTCTCTTTCCCTCCACCCCACCTTCCCCTGTCTCTTCTTCCCTCCTCACTCAAAGCAGACAATTGTGAAGGCTGGATTTCTCAAACAGCTTTATTGAGATGTAGTTTACATCCCATCAAGTTCAGCCAGCTAAAATGTCCAACTGAACGGGTTTTAGCACATTCACTAAGTTGTGCAACTATCACCATAACTACATTTTAGAACGTTTTCCTCACCCCAAGGAGAATCCCCATGCCCATTAACAGTTCCTCCCCATGGCGGAGAGAGGGCAGGATTTTGCCGGTTTTGGTCACCTGTGAATCCCAGCCCAGCACAGTGCCTGCCAGACAGTAGGGACTCAACATTGCCACCCCTTGAAGGTTTATGTTCTAAAAGGCAGAGGCAGATAATACAATAAACCAAATAAATATGTAAATCATGTGGTCTGTTAGCCATTATCATTAGAATGTAGTCTTTATTTATTTAATTATTCAACATATATTTATTGGGAACCTACTATGTGGCAAGGACACGGAAGTGGGCAATAAACAACAAACTGTAGCCCCCATGAAGGTTATATTCTGGTCGGGGTGTAAGATAACAAACTAGATAAAAAAGTGGGCCAGGCACAGTGGCTCACCCCTGTAATCCCAGCACTTTGGTAGGCCGATCGCCTGAGATCAGGAGTTTGAGACCAGCCTGCCCAACATGGCAGAACCCCATCTCTACTAAAAATACAAAAATTGGCCGGATGTGGTGGTGGGCACCTGTAATCCCAGAAACTCAGGAGGCTGAGGCAGGAGAGACGCTTGAACCCAGGAGGCAGACGTTTCAGTGAGTTGAGATCGCGTCACTTCACTCCAGCCTGGGTGACAAGAGTGAAACTCCGTCTCAAAAACAGAAAAGAAAGAAAAAAAAAGTGAACTATATGTTAGTAGTGAGTGATAAGCATGCAGAAGGTGCTCAGTTGATGCCAGGCTTTTAAATTATACTTTTTTTTTTTGAGACGGAGTTCCACTCTTGTTACCCAGGCTGGAGTGCAATGGCGCGCTCAGCTTACTGCAACCTCCACCTCCTGGGTTCAAGCAATTCTCCTGCCTCAGCCTCCCGAGTAGCTGGGACAACAGGCGCGTGCCACCATGCTCAGCTAATTTTTGTATTTTTAGTAGAGACGGGGTTTCACCAGGTTGACCAGGATGGTCTAGAGACCTCAGGTAATCCACCTGCCTCAGCCTCCCAAAGTGCTGGGATTATAGGCGTGAGCCACTGCACCGGGCCCTTAAATTATAATTTAATCTTCATTCATTAATTCAAGAATCTTCTTTCGTGCCAGGCATTGTGCTATGGCAGTAAACAAAACAGACTCCAGACCCTGCCCTTGTGAGGATTACATTCTGGCAAAGAGAAAGAGACAATAACAAGGTAAGGAACAAGGAAGTTGCAGGTTTGAAGAGGATGGGCACACAGCTGGTGGTCAATTAGTGCTAGTTATTAGTAGCACATCCCCATTCACTCAGTGAATGCACCTCGGTGTCCTAGGGCTCAGGAAGTGCTCCGCTTAGTGCACCCTAATGGCTGTTGCCACGTCTTCCCTCCGAAAGCCTAGAGCAGCGGCAGTTTCGGGGGCAGATGGTGGTTTCGAGGTTTGGTGGAGTTGGAGAGCCGGAGGTCCGTTGTGGGTAAGGACCCAAATAGGGATGAGGCTGAGGCGTCCTCAAGCTCTAAAGTATCCCTGGGAATGGTCACTGGCGGCGCTGGCCCAGAAGGAGGGGTGGGGACGGGATGAGGAGAGCAGGAAGCGGAGGACGGAGCTTTGGGGATCTCCGACGGTTGGGGACAGGAAGAAGACCTGGAGGACGGGGGAGGGGCGAGGCGGCAGCGCACATGGAGGTAGAGTTAGGCTTCTGGGGGTCCTGTAGGAGTGTCGGCCATCTTTTTTTTTTTTTGAGACGGAGTCTCGCTCGCTCTGTCACCCAGGCTGGAGTGCAGTGGCGCGATCTCGGCTCACAGCAACCTCTGCCTCCCGGGTTCACGCGATTCTCCTGCCTCAGCCTCCCGAGTAGCTGGGATTACAGGCGTGCACCACCATGCCTGGATAATTTTTGTATTTTTAATAGAGATGGGGCTTTACCATGTTGGTCAGGCTGGTGATCCACCTGCCTCGGCCTTCCAAAGTGCTGGGATTACAGGCGTGAGCCACCGCGCCTGGCCATATTTAGGGATGGGTCAGGAGGCAGAGGCGGATTTGAGGCTGCCTCCTAAATCGGGGTCCAAGCGGCTGGAGTCTGGGGTTACCAACGGTGAGGAAGGGGAACCCGGGACCGGACCAAGCGGCCAAGCACAGCTTCCACCCCAGGTTCCCGGCGGGTCGGGGCCACACTCGCCCAGTCCCCGCGACGCGTCGGGAGACCACGGCCCTGGTCCCCAAAGCCCGGCTCTCGGGGAGGAGCCGCGAGGCGCAGAGGTGCGTGCCGAGGGGACCGGCCGGGGGTCCTGGCTCCTCTCGGTCATTTTAAGTGGCGTGGAGCCTCTGGCAGGTCCCGGTGGCCACGTGCTCGGAGCCGCTGGGACCAGGTTATGGGGGTTTGCCCAGCTCACCCAGGCCGGCGCGCTGAGGGGTCGGGACCCGGGGTTAGGTTGGCCTCACCAAGTCGCGCTTTCCCGGATGAGGCCGGGTGAGGTGCAAAACTCAGAGTGCAGAGGGTTCCCTGAAACCAGGACTCCACTTCGGGCTCGGTGTGAGCAGCGTAGCCTAGGCGTCCCGTCGAGACCCATCCCGACTGCGGGTGAGGCGGCCCGGCTTCCAGCCCAGCGCCGACATGCCTGAGGAGCCGCTCGCCTGAAGGCTTGGCGCTTGGGGGAGTGTCCCTCAAAGCCGGCGTGGGGAAGACTCCCAGACCTGGCGGGGGCCGGGGCACGGGCGCCTCGCTCACCTGTGTCCGTGAGGATGGTGCGCTGGGACGCTCTGACAGGCCTGGCGGGGGGCGATGCTGCTCTCCGGGGGCCCACAGGCAGCGGGTGGGGGAGTGGCTTTGTGCAGTGGCCCTCCCTCGGCTCCTCAGGCCGGCCCCCCCCCACCCCCGCAACGCGGTGACCCTGCCCCCTGGGGGAGCACGGGGTCGTGCCCCAAAGGTGGCTTGCGTGCAGACATGTGGGTGCCACAGCGGCCTCTAGGGGTGTGCAGACGGCAGCCAGACCTCCCTGTGTCCCTGCAGCGCCTCCTGTGGTGTGTGTGTGTGTGTGTGTAGGGAGGTGGGGGTGGGGGTGATTTTGACCAGGATGGCAAAGCTCTTGAGGCTGTGCTGCCTCAGCTGTTTTTTGGTAGGTTGGGAGAAAAGAGGACACTGACAGAGAGGAAGGGTCATTCTGTCAGGGAAGAGAGCCCCTGACTGGAGGCTGCTGCCTGTCAAGCTACACATTTCCCAGGCTCCCTTGCAGCTATGGCAACCTCATGCACAGTCCTGACTAATGAGAGGGCAGTAGAGGTTGTGGGTGGGCCATCTAGAGGGCTCTTAATACAGGGCAGCCCCAGCCCTTTCCCATTCCTCCTCTTCTTAACTGGGTGGGGCTGTGGTGTCAACTTGGGATCATAAGGTGGCCATGAAGAAAAGTCCTGGAAACCTCAGCCTCCATTCTCTTGAGCTGCCAAAGTAATTCTCACCACATGGGAGAAATCCAACTCCCAGACTGTCCTTCAATTTCCCACCTCTGGTCAATGGCAGGCACCCCTTCTGCCAAGAAGCTACCATGACCACCACATTCAAGTTAAACCTGGACCTCCCCCCATCCCCAGTCAGGCAAATGACACAAATGGGAAAACAGGCCTGGTGAGGATACTTCCTATTAGTTTTCTTGCCTTCTCAGCCTAGGCTGTGGGTGTGGCTGGGACTGGCTGTAAGTCCCTATTTCTAAGGCAAGCACCCATTTTCTCATGGATTCTACCATTTCATCGCAGGTGGAGCCAGTCAAGATGGCTGCTCTATTTTCAGTTAGTTTTTTGGGGGAAATGGCTGGGCAGGGGATTGACCTAATGGAGACCCACTCCCTCATATCTTCATTACTCATGGGCTCTGCTGGCTAGGGATATAGGGTTCTCCACCTGTTCAAAGTCAAAAGGCTTTCTTCGGGTTTTGTAACAGCTTGTACTTTATTATATATGCAACCTTGCCATGCCTGTCAGTTAACTCCCCTCCCGCCAATGTTATCCTCGTGATATCAGCTCCCTCTTGGAGCTAGAGCTGTCCCCCTTTCCTTCTGGGCTGGAGTAGTATTGCCCCTCAAGCAGGCAATGGGCAGGGGGAGATCCACAATTAATCATCGCAGTTCTCTTAAACGTATTAACACTTAAATAAGCACTCTTGGGGAGATGCAAAGGATATTCAAGATGGGATGCAGTGGGAGGCTACCCCTCATCCAAGGTACAGGCTGGAATGAGCTACAGCTGGTCTATCGTGGGCCTCAGAAGGTGAAGAGGGAGCGTATTCTGGGGCTTAGGATGGGTGGGGAATATCCTCCCCAAACTTGTTCTGGTGGGCGATGTTCTTCACATCTAGGAGAGCCTGAGGAGACAAAAATTGGGAAGGTGAGAGAGAGTAAGGACCCCTCTACCTCAGCTGCCCCGACTCCAGCCCTCAACCACTCTGTCTTCTGGACTATCCCACAGCCCCCGCCCCACGCAAAATAATCACACGAGGCAGCCATGCAGAGGGGTCTGTGGTCTCCCTTTACACAATCACAGAAGGGGTGTGTGTGAGTGGGGTGAGTGTGCACGTGTTAAAGGGTCTACCCAGAGCCCACCTGGTGGTGGACATAGGCCTGGCAGTAGTAACACCAGGTCGACAGGTCAACGTAGCTGAGGACCAGCGGGTGTCCAGAATTTCCATGGTGTCGGAGCATGTGGGCATTGATATAACGACCACAGTAGACCTGAGGTTGGGGGTGTATCAGGTGGGGGTCAGCACCCCCCTGCAGTTTGCTCCCAGGCCAACCTCTGCCCCATCCCCTTCCTCTGCTCCATACCTGATAGCAAGAGAGACACACCCAATTCTCTTGGATTGTTCCACAGTCCCCACAAGGTTGGGTCACATCCAGGCCTGCTGCAGGTATGGGGCATACTGCCACCAAATGGGGACACCAGGGCAGTGGTGTCACAGCATAAAATATGGCCTGGAGTGGGTGGGCAAAACTGAGTGAGCTGAGGACCCCATCTCCCCATTATATGTTTATACATCACATGCTCCTACCTGGAGACACAAATGGGCAAGAGAAGAAAGCCACAGTTCCAGCCTCTCCCTGAGCTCACCTGATCAGTGAGGCCCTTAGATTCTTGCATCAGCATCGAATCAGCCATGTCCTGACCTCCAGCTGCCTCTCCTAGTAGGTTCTCCTCTCCTGGGGCTTGAGATTCTAGGGCCCCCTGGACATGCAGAAGAGATGTATCACAGAAGTCAGATTCTTGCCCCTTCTTGCCCCTACCTGGGTGTGGTGGGCCTTACCTGAGATTCGCTGCCTAGCTCCAAGGTCCTGAGACTCCCAATCAATGTACTGGGAGATATCTGGGGTGTAGTTCCCCGCACAGGTGAGGTTGGGGGGGTCTGGTGGTCTGTGCTCAAGGTTAGAGGAGTTTGGATCAGCTCGGTGCCCCCTAGAGCTTCCTCTGACGTAGTCTGGTCCAGTGTGGCTCCCTCCATGGCTGCCTCTGAGGTGGTCTGGGCCAGTGAGGCTCCTACAGCCTCTGAGGTAGTCTGGCCTAGAGTGGCTCCCCTAACAGCATCCTCTGAGGTGGTCTGGTCCAGAGTGGCTCCTCCCACAGTTTCCTCTGAGGTGGTCTGGTCCTGAGTGGCTCCCCCGACAGCCTCCTCTGAGATGGTCTGGCCCAGCATGGCTCCCCCAGTGGCTGCCTTGGAGACGGTCTGGGCCAGTGTGGCTCCCCCCGTGGCTGCCTTTGAGGACTGGTCCTGAGTGACTGCCACCACAGCTGTCTCTGACTTAACCTGGTCTGGAGTGGACTCTTCCCCAGACACCGAGATGACCTTCCCCATGCTTGCTTCCAGAACCTTCTTTTCTCGTGTGATCATCCGCTCAGCTAACATAGGTTTGGCTGGTTGGGGTGCCTTCTTGGTGATCAGCTTCGAACTGGAGGGTCCTTCTTTGTCTTCTACCTCTGGAACCAGGGAGGAGATCCTTGAGTGTGGGTGCTGTCCCCCTTCCTGCCTCTAATCCCTGCTCCCCAGCCCCCTCCTTCCGTGAGTTCCCCCCATAGTCCCCAATTCCACTCACTCATGACCCGTAAGCTGCGCCAGTATCTGCGATGGACTTGGATGGTCTCAGTGATTGAGGCCAGGGCCCCTGAGAGTGGGGGCCGTGGCAGGGTCAGCAGGGGTGGCGGGTCTCCAAGGAGGGAGCGAGTACAGGCAGCCATGGACTCTGAGATGGATGTCAGGTTATAGCCACCCTTTGTTAAGGAAAAGGGAAGGGAAAGGCATGGTAGGGGTTCATCGGGGAATCTGGAAAGCAACATGTCTTGCCTCCCCAATCCTCCCAACTGAGCCCTGCAAGTCTGGAGAGGGACGGGGGAGTATTGGGAACAAGTGAGCAGAACCCACACCTGTAAGATGGGCGGCACCCATTGTGTAAAGTGGTTGTTGTGGGGAGTAAATTGCGATGTAAAGTGCAAGATAACAATACTGATAAAACCATTAGTAATAGCTGACATTATTTATTAAGTGTTTGCTCTGTGCCAGACCCAGTTTTAAGTACTTCATGCATATTAACTCAATCCTCATAACCACAGGTGCTCAGTCTATACCAGAACTTGCCTTCATGCCATACAGAAATCCGTCTTGACACTGTCCAGGAACCCCTGGCCTCACATCATACAGTAATCACTGATCTGACCTGCATGAGACGCCTGCTGTGAACCCATACAAAAGCCCCTGCCCTGATCTAGTACAGGAACAACGGACTCTCTCTCCATATGGACTCCTGTTCTGACTTTCTTTACACTCTACAGGAATCCCAGTTGCTATTCTTTTTACAGACAAACTGAGGCAAAAGGCTGGGCGCAGTGGCTTACGCCTGTAATCCCAGCACTTTGGGAGGCTGAGGAGGGCAGATTGCCTAAGGTCAGGAGTTCGAGACCAGCCTGGCCAACATGGTGAAACCCTGTCTCTACTGAAAATACAAAAAACTTAGCCGGGCGTGGTGGTGTGCACCTGTAATCCCAGCTACTCCGGAGGCTGAGGCAGGGGAGTTGCTTGAACCAGGGAGGTGGAGGTTGCAGTGAGCTGACATTGCACTACTGCACTGCAGCCTGGGTGACAGAGCGAGACTCCATCTCAAAAAAATAAATAAATAAATAAAACTGAGGCTCGGAGTGGTTAGATGACTTTTCTGAGGTCCTAACAGCTGTAGAGGCAGCACTGGGATTTGAACTTTGGCTCTCTGATGGAGTCATCTGTGTTTTTAACTCCCACCATGCCCTGTCACAAACAGTACTGGGCACATGGTAAGTGGGACTTTTTGCAAGCCACTTAATTTCTCTGTGATTTATTTTCCTCATCTGTAAAGTAGTGAAAATAACAGCACAGAAGGTTGCTGAGCGGGTTAGTATCTGAACAATGCATAACAGTAACCAGGGGCTAGGTGTGGTGGCTCACACTTGTAATTCTAGCACTCCGTGAGGCTGAGGTGGGTGGATTTCTTGAGGCCAGGAGCTCAAGACCAGACTGGCCAACATGGTGAAACCCCATCTCTACTAAAAATACAAAAATCAGCCAGGCGTGGTGATGGGTATCTGTAATCCCAGCTACTCAGGAGGCTGAGGTGGGAGGATCATTTGAACCTGGAAGGTGGAGGCTGCAGTAAGTTCAGATTGCGCCATTGCACTCCAGCCTGGGTGACAGAGCGAGACTCTGTCTCAATTAAAAAAAAAAAAACAGATCTACCAGATCCAGCATTTACTATATGCCAGGCACTCCTCCATGATTAGCCAGCCTCATAAAGATGAGGAAACTGAGGCACAGGGCATGGGGATACCGAGTCACTTACAAAGGTCAGTGAATTTTCTTTGTCCCAGGAACTTGTTAGAGTCAGTTCAGGTAACAGTAAAAAACACAAACCCTGGAGCCACGCTGCATCGGTTCAAGTCCTGGTTCTGCCATCAGTAAATGTGCCATCTCAGGCACATTTCTTTCAGTCATCTAGTCATCACGCCTCTTTGTGCCTCAGTTTCCCTGATCTTGAGAGGGGAAAAGCTAACCCTACCTCATAAGGCTGCTTTGCCAAGTAACTAAATGAATAAGATACATGAAGTGCTCAGAAGAGTGCTTTGCACACAGTGAGCACTCAAAGCTGTTAATGTTGCTGTTATTCTTATTATTATTACCCAATTACTACCCAGTGTGTGCCCACAATTCCAGGCAGGGACACTTAAAGGAGATTTTAGGAAACTATACTGAATGATAGTGCCAAGATTCCCAAACTACCCTCCCACTGTGGGAAAAGGTTACCAAGAGAGAGTTACCTCTAGGATAAGGATAATGCGGCCACTGGCAAGGCCCATCAGCAGGTGGGTGAGGTGGGCATAACCCTCAGGTGATATCTGGCAGCCCCCCAGCGGGTCCCCCCGTGCAGCGTCAAAGCCAGCTGAGACCAGCACCAGTTCTGGATTAAACTGAGGCAGGGAGAGAAGAGACGTATAAGCATGAGGGTAAGGGCTTTTGGTAGGCAGTAAGTGGTGGTGACAAGGAGACATGGATGGAGAAAAGGACAAATGAAGACATGGAGATGCAAATCAGAGAGATGGAGACACGGGGCCTGAAGACTGGGAGATGCAAAAGCAGAGACTGAAAATGAAGAGAGGAAGAAGAGAAATATAGACTCAGAGATAGAAGAAACAGATGCAGATCTAGAAACATGGAGACAGCAAAAATGGACAGATGGGGACATGAGACAGAGTCATGAGACCAGACTCAGATGTCAAGAGACTGACATGAGAAATGGAGAGACAGAGACATGTCCTCACACACACACCCCAGGGTCAAACGTGGGACACACATACACAAGATACAGGGTTTTATGTACATAGTGCCAAAGAGGGGTGCTCACACACTTCCATAACAGAAGATGGCAACGCAAGCACCACACACAGAGAAGATGGTCACACAAAGCCACGTGTAATCCCACACAGACAGTCCCATATAGAACAGTACTACATATCTGCACTAGTCATGCGCACACATACATACATAGTTTCTTAAAAAGGACAATAACCCACAGCCATCCTGCAGTCACAATCATACACATGCCATCACCACACAGCCACAACAGCCACATGCACTCTGGTGTGTCCACAAGAGCTGGTCACTTGCACATACAGTTGTATACACACAGAAGGCTGTCCTGGCCACCCATGCATAGTCAGATGCACGTGCAGATCCAAAGATGCACACTGGCACCCAGGGTGACAGAGCAGTGCTCACACCTCCTTCCCCTCCCTCCCAGGGTCAGCCATACACAAGCCACTGACCCCCCCGCCCCACAGCTCACACAGAGGGAAGGCAGCTACCTCCCAGTCAGAGACACATACACAAACAGCCAGGGCAGACAGTCAGACAGTGACTGCTGTCACACACAGCCCTCCACATCCAGAGGGTCCCATACAGGCTGTCATAGAGATGGCTGCATTTAGTGACATACAATATCACATCCATCGCACAGAGAAAAGGTGGTGAGAAATACCCACTTGCACAGAATTGCACACACATACTAAAGAACTTGTGATAGCACACATATACAACACAGATCCAGCCAGGACACAGGCCACTGCTGCATAGCCAGAAGGCCCTCACACACACAGGCAAGACAGTCACTCACACAGTGTCACACAGAGAAGGCAGTCCTGTACAGCCACCTGTGTGGTCAAACACACAAGGTAATCACAGTCATCAACTGCCCCAGTAGCCTCATTAGTCACCCTTGGGCTGTCTCATATGATCCGCCACCTGGCAGTCAAACGCACACATGCTGAGGAGGCAGGCCCAGGCTGCCACCTGCACAGGTGTATCACATACATCCTGAGATCTACACTGAGCTTTACCTCGTAGGCAATAGGAAGCACCAGGCGATGCCAGGCAGCTAGGTAGTCAGCATCACCTATGCGGGGCCCATTCCATGCCACGTTGACGGTGAAGCCTGTGCCTGCAGCCCGGCCGATCTGGCTGCTGGCACCCTCATCTCCCATGGGGAAGAAGGTGCCATGATCGTAGCGGTGCAGGGACACATAGAGTACACTGCCGGGGAGGGGGTGGGAAGGGGGCCATAGCTGGTTAGGGGCTCCAATACCCCTGAGGTGCTCACCCATCTCCCTGACCACACCACAGCCCCTGACTGCAGCATCTTACCTGGGGTCATCCTCAAACATGTGCTGAGTTCCATTACCATGGTGGACATCCCAATCCACGATCAGGATCCTGGGTAGGAAGGAGGCAGAAGCTCAGTAACCTAGGATACTCACCCCGTGGAAGAGGGCTGGGCTAGACCCCTGGGGTCTGCAGAGATATTTAGTGTGGAGTGGCAGGACACTGGGTCCTGTCAGTTAAGGAGAAAAGTATGATCCTGGGGTCCCAAGGGCTGTCTCGTAGACCCGAGCAAGTGCTTGGGGCTGGACCTTGGGCTCTTTTGGGTCATTGCTAGGGAACTGGACCTTGGGCTCTTTTGGGTCATTGCTAGGGAACTGGACCTAGACCTCGGGCAGCTAATGCTGGGGGCTGAGTTCTGGGTCTTCTGGAGTATGCATCGGGAGCTTGGACCTGGGTTCTGTCGAGACAGCTTCTATAGGCCAGAAATGCTAGGGTGGGACCCTGGATCCTGGTGTGTGTTTGTTTGAGATGTAGTTTCGCTCTTATTGCCCAGGCTGGAGTGCAATGGCATGATCTCAGCTCAACTGCAACCTCCGCCTCCCGGGTTCAAGCGATTCTCCTGCTTCAGCCTCCTGAGTAGCTGGGATTACAGGCATGCACCACCACGCCTGGCTAATTTTTGTATTTTTAGTAGAGATGGGTTTCTCCATGTTGGTCATGCTGGTCTTGAATTCCTGACCTCAGGTGATCCACCTGCCTCGGCCTTCCAAAGTGCTGGGATTACAGGCGTGAGCCACTGTGCCCAGACCTGGATCCTGTTTTATAAGCACCCAGGTGACACGATCTGGGGGCCCTATCTAAATAAGTACTGAGAGGCTCCATCCTCGGTCCTTCTCTGGGTAAAGGTTGCACCCTTACTTCTTTCTGGGGAAGTCCTAGGAGCTGGACCATGGGGTATGATGAGTAAGCAATGGGGTGGGGGGAGCTTCCAGATCTCCACAAGGATCAGGATTTGGGGGTCCACAGGGAGTCCTTACCGCAGGGCATGCCCACTGATAGCCTGGGCATGGCGAGCAGCCACAGCCACAGAGTTGAAAAAGCAAAAACCGCAAGCTGCGTCCTGCTCCGCATGGTGTCCTGGGGGACGCACCACAGCAGCACCATTCAGAACCTAGGGAGCAGCAGGGTGCTAAGGCTGGACAGCCTGCCCTCAAGCTTGTCCTCCTTCCTTGCTTCCCTTTTTTATTTTTATTTTTGACACAGGGTCTGTCTGTCACCCAGGCTTGAGTGCAGTGGCACAGTCATGGCTTACTGCAGCCTTGACCTCTTGAGCTCACCCTGGCTTCTCAAATTGCTAGGATTATAGGCCTGAGCCACCGTACTTGGCCATCCTTCCCTTCCCTTTCTCCAGTTCCCTCCATTATGTCCCCAGCCTCTAGGCCTGCCCCTTCTCGTGCCCTTCCCCATGGCCCCTTTCCTCAGGCACTGCTTGACTCTCTCAGAGCCTTCAGAAACAGCAAGTGACCCTTTTTCTTCTATTCTCCCTCAGGTCCTCCTCTTCCCAGCCCACAGAGCACGCACCTCTCCTGAGAGCACAGCCTCCACCAGGCGGCAGGCAGCGCCAGTGGCAAGCTGTGCACAGGCAAAGGTGCTGGGGCAGATGTAGATGGAGTCAAAGTTGGAACTCTCCCGGTGCAGCTCCCGGGTTTTCATCTTCTCTGTGGCCCGGAGACGAGCTACATACTCAGCACTGGAGGCACAGAGAGGAGCACCAGCAAGACAGTGAGGAGGGTTCGTCCCCTTCCTGAGCCCCACCCCCAAGATAGGAACTTCAGCTCCTTTCAAGTCCTGTAGCAGCTCCCCAGTGGGGAGGAACTCCAAGCTCCAATCCCTGAGACCTCCTCCACAGTCCTGGGAACCCACCCACCCTAGACACTGGGGTCTGACCTGTGGCAGGTGAACAGCTCAGCCTCTGTGGCGGGGCGCGGTGGCAGGGTGAGGCAGCGCCCAGCAAGTCCCAGCTCCTCCAGACGGCACATGATTCGCAAGATGCGCTGGGGTACCTCAGGGTGGTGGCTAGCGGTGGGGGAACCAGAGGTAGGGGCTTAGTGCCTGAGAGGGAGGAATCCCCAACACCTACTCACCCAGCCCTCCAACTGCCTACCTGTCCCACAAGTTGCAGTGATTCATCATACTTTGGTCATAGACCAGCCCTGTGCGAGACTGTAGCACCGGCCATGTCAGGATTGGAAGCACTGGGGGCTCCCAGGGTCTTTCATCCTCGCTCTCCTCTATATTGTCCTCCTCCACGTTGTCCCCTTCCACAGTATCAGCTATAAGGGGGAGGCCACGTTCATCCTACCCTCTCAATCTGAATCCCCGTCATACTCTGGAACTCAGGTGACCCAAACAGAAAAAGGGTGGGAGGTCTGAAACCAGGGCCCAGGGAGACAGAGGGCCTGACCCTCTCCCACCAAGATGGCCTAAGAAAGTCAGAGGAAGTCTGAAGTCTCCCCCAGGGCTCATCCTATGCCCACCCCCACCAAGCCCACTCCCCACTTCCTACTTGATCTCACAAGAACCTCCCAGAAGGGCTCAAGGGCTTCCAGAGCACAGGAGACTGAAGCCTGGGCACTACAGGGCAGGACAGGAAGAAAATATGATGCAAAGAAACGTGGGCAGCCAGTGAGGCTCCTGCTTTCCCCTCCTCCACCTGGGCTCACCTCCGACAGGGGGCACCAGGGGACTCCAGCATGGGGCAAGGATCTCCCAGAAGGGTGTGAAGCGAAGCACTGACGCCTTCAGCCAGGGCGCGGAGGTTGTAGCCACCCTGGGGGAAGGAGTTGTGAAGGGGGGTCAGTAAAGGACCAGAAATTACCAGGGAATAATAATAATAATGATAATAATAAGAGAGTGCATACCAAATGTCAAGCAACAAGGAACTTAGAAGGGGACCTCACTGAATTCACTGGACAATGATATGAGATGATTACCATTATTATGCTCGTTTTACAGAAGGAAAGCGGAGACACAAAGAAGTGAAGTGACTTATGCAAGGCTGTCCAGCTAGTAAGTGAAATGCTCGGCCAGGAACTCCTGTTGGACTTGAAAGCTTCGTTCTTAAGCCCTCCAGGATCCACAGGCTGAGGGACAAAGGTGAGTCACTCACCTCCAGAGACAGGATCAGCTTGCCTCCTGCCAGACCCATGAGCAGGTGGGTTAGCTGGGCGAACCCTGCTGGAGTGGCGGCCATCTCACCCTGGGGGGACATGGAGGGTCAGCCTGGCTCCATGCAGCCCACCTGCTGCCCCAGGGAGCCTGCCTTACCTTGGGGTCCCCTTGCAGGGCATCAAATCCAGCAGCCACCACGACCAGCTGAGGCTGGAACTGAGGGGGGAATGTACTCCATGAGGCTACCTGCCCTCATGGCCCAACTTTCAAGGTCTCTCCTCCCCTCAACACACCCCAGACCCCCAGGACCTCAAGGGTGACTGGCAGCAGGACGTGTAGGAAAGCAGCAATGTAGTCAGCATCCCGCATCCCCACCTGCAGACACAGGAGTGTGACAGGGGATGTTCAGCCACCTGCCCTGAGCCACAGGCAGAAGGGCGAGGCTGGGCCTCACTTTGGGGGCAGAGGGTAAGTGGATACTGACCTGGTTCCAAGGCACATTGATGGTATATCCTTGGCCTTGGCCAAAACCTATGGTGGACCAGTTAGAGGCCTTCAGGTGGGGCCAGAACCTACCCTGCTCGTAGCGGTGGATGGAGAAATAGAGGACACTGGGGGCAGAAGAAAAAGAGGTAAGAGAGTTGGAGAAGAGTCAATCCCCATAGACACCCTCAACCCAACAGTTGCTAATTTCCTCTACCACTCATTTCCCCATTCAACGACTCATTCATTCTCTCATTCATTAATTTCTCCATTAATATATAATACATGAATCCATTCTTCCATTAGTTTACCCTTATATTCAGTCACCAATTTACCCATCTTACCATTTATTCATTTTTCCCCTTATTTATCTGTTACCTCATTCACTCATTCACTTAGTCTCTCACCAGAACCTTTCCCTCAGCAAATATCACTGCCCCCTCAGTGCCCACCCAATTTCAGGCTCAGCTCTAGGGTCTATCCCAGATCCTGGGGGCTCCTGACTCTGTGGGGTACTCTAGATCATGTTCACCCACCATATGCGCCTATGACCAAGGCAGTAACAGCAGGTCAAACTCTGTGACACTGGAGGCTCAAATGGTGCATGGGGCTCTTAGCTGGGGGGAGCCAGCTAAGGCTGAAAAGAACCTCAAGCCAGGCTGCAGGAGCTGGGTGATTCTCTAGAAGGAAGTGGAGAGACCTGGGGGGTAGGGGTGAGACTTGCTTCTGTGGGTGAAACTGGAGAGGGGATACTGGCTGGGGCTGCCATGAGGCCAGTGAGAGGGCAGTTCCCTCTCCCCAGTGCCTTACAGGCCACCTCTACTACTTCTTTTATTTTACAGGTGAACCAGCAAGCACTTAAGAGGGGTGAGATCAACACGCAAAACAGATACTGAAAAGATGCAGTGCACATGCTTTGACAGAATGCCCAGCAAGGGGCCATGGGAGGGCTTAATTCTGACTGTGGAAAGCAAAACGAATAATCTATCATCCATCTCTCCTTCTATCTGGTCATTTACCCCTGCCTTGTCCCAGAGAGGATCCAAGGCAGCTTTTTTAAGGAAATCCAAGAAATAGTGGTATGCAATGTATCTAAACAAATTAAGAATCACGTTTTAATGTGTTGATAATGTAGTTGTAAAATTTAATGCAAGTGATATAAAAAGATTCTTAAAATTGAGGGAAAAGATCTTGGAATTTGGGAATAAAAACATGGAAAAGCTCTGGTCTTGAGTGGGTGAAGGATGATTGTTTTATTTTTGACATTGATAGATAAATCTTGATTCTAAACTTTTAGTAAGTTAATCATAAGAGAAAGAGAAGCACAGTAGGACATAAAAATTATGAACAGGGGGCCGAGCTCAGTGGCTCACACCTGTAATCCCAGCACTTTGGGAGGCCAAGGTGGGTAGATCACTTGAGGCCAGGAGTTCGAGACCAGTCTGGCCAACATGGTAAAACCCTATCTCTAATAAAAATAGCAAAAAATTTTCTGGGCATGGTGGTGTGAGCCTGTAATCCCAGCTCCTTGGGAGGCAGAGGCAGGAGAATCACTTGAACTCGGGAGGCAGAGGTTACAGTGAGCCAAGATGGGGCCACTGCACTCCAGCCTGGGTGACAGAGTGTGACTGTCTCAAAAAAAAAAAAAAAAAAAAAAAAAGAAAAAGAAAAAGAAAAAAATTATCATCAGGGGAAGACAGGAATAAAGAAAAGATCTGAAGAAAGCTGACTCTAAAAGAGAGCCATCAGAATCAACAAAGAGCAGAACTAGCACTCAAGGAAGCTACGTTTATAAAGAAACAGAAGGGAATTTTAAAATAAGTTTATACACCTTCAAATTAAATGGTGGATTGATAGTACGGGTTTACCTCCTTACACTCCTACCACTCTGGTCAAAATACAGTAAAGATATTGTAAATAAACAGCAACCCAAAAAGACAGAGAGTGGAAGAAAGGATGTCAGAGAATAAGAGACTTCAGTGAATTTCTAGAAAGTAGAATTTGAGATTCCAGGGGCCCCAGGGTGCTCTGTCTCATGCAGAGAAGGGGGCACCAAAGATAAACTGAAGTTTCCCTCCTAGAGAAATCCAGTACAGATCCAGGTCAATGCACACAAAACCCCTTCTGAAGAGCCAATTCACTGAATCACCAATGCACCAGCCACTTCTTTCTTTTAACTACTTAGTTTTAGATCATCTGTTTTCCTTGTCTTCACAACAGCATTTTAAGGGCTGCCTAGTTTGTCTCCCTGCTGCTGGAATTCAGAGACAGAGATGTGGAGCTGGGAGACCTAAGAGCATGGACATGCTTTTTTTTGTTTGTTTATACATTTTTGTTCATAAGGAACAATGTACTGAATATATTCACAATGTTTTACATCTGTGTGTGTAGTCAATAATGTACCCACAGGCTGGGTGCAGTGGCTCATGCCTGTAACCCCAGGACTTTGGGAAGCTGAGGCAGGTGGATCACCTGAGACTGGGAGTTCAAGACCAGCCTGACCAACATGGAAAAACCCCGTCTTTATTAAAAATACAAAATTAGCCAGGCATGGTGGCACATGCCTGCAATCCCAGCTACTTGGGAGGCTGAGGCAGGAGAATCACTTGAAACCAGGAGGTGGAGGTTGTGGTGAGCCAAGATCGTGCCACTACACACCAGCCTGGGCAACAAGAGTGAAACTCCGTCTCAAAAAAAAAAAAAAAAATACTGTACCCACAAAAGAACAAACAGCTATAGCCTCCTATGCATTTATTCAAACAAAAAGAATGATTAATGATATTAAAGGATTCTTTGGATGGCAGAGCCTAGGCAGAATAATTCTTGTTAATTTTCAGATATGATACTTAGGTAATGCTTTTCTTAAAAAGTATACTTATGTTTTAGAGATGCATTCTGGAATATTTACAGAATTATGTGGTATCTGGGATTAGCTTTGAAGGAAAACAGGAAGAGGGCAGTGTGTACAGGTATAGATGAAATGAGATTGGCCAATGAGTTGATAAATGTTGAAGCATTCAATTCCAGAAGCCAGAAGTGAATAAAAAAATGAACACAGGAGAAAAAAATTAATAAAGATAAAACCAGAAAAATTAATGAAGTCTAAAACATTAAAATAAAATTAAAAGTATAAAACCACAGTTAAACAGTAGAGATGACCAACAAAGCCCAAAGCTAGACTGGAAAACAGATACACCTTTGACAAGGCTGAGGGAAAAAAGAGACATTACCCCAAGAAGAGGCCTCCTTTGATCTAACGTCTGGCAGGATCCCATCTAATGCCTGGGTCCTTACCCACCCTTGCTAAAGTTGCACCCTGTCAGTGGACATTCTCTGTCCCCGTTCTGAGGAAATGCCTTTCAGAAAAACAGACCCACAAACACCGCAGCAGAGTAGTCCTCTGACAGCCCCCTACAATGGGCCTTCATTCTTGGGTTTAAAAAGCCAAATAAAGATGGCCAGACATTTGAGGAAAACCACCAGTACGAAAGAGAAGGACCAAGAAAAAATAATTCAACCAGCCTCAGAATGAAGAGACATAATTCAGACAACAGAAGAAACTTAAAGCACTTCCTATTTTTTTTTTTTTTTTTGAGACAGGGTCTCACTCTATTGCCCAGGCTGGAATGTAGTGGCAGGATCTTGGCTCACTGCAACCTGTCTCCCAGGTTCAAGCAATTCTCCTGCCTCAGCCTCCTAAGTAGCTAAGATTATAGGAGCGCACAACCACGCCCAGCTAATTTTTGGGCCAGGCTGGTCTCGAACTCCTGACCTCAAGTGATCTGCCCACCTCGGCCTCCCAAAGTGCTGGGATTACAGGCATGAGCCACAGCGCCTGGCCAGCACTTCTAATTCATACTCTATAAATACAAGATCAGGAATGAGAAGGCATAGAAACAGGGAGGAAAAAAGTGCTTTTGGAGTTTAGAAGAGTATCTAAATACATAATTCAACAGAAGGGCTTAAAGATAAAGTTGACAAAATCTCCCAGGACACAGCAAAAGAAAAGAGACAGAAAACATGAGATAAAAAATAAGAAGCCTAGGCAACATGGTGAAACCCCATATTTACAAAAGATAAAAAAATTAGCAGGGTATGATGGTGTGCAACTGTGGTCCCAGCTACTCAGGAGGCTGAGGTAAGAGGACTGCTTGAGCCCGGGAGGTCGAGGCTGCAGTGAGTTATATTTGTGTCATTGTACTCCAGCCTCGGCAACAGGGCAAGACCTTGTCTTAAAAATGAGAGAGAGGGGCCTGGTGCGGTGGCTCAAGCCTGTAATTCCAGCACTTTGGGAGGCCGAGGCGGGTGGATCACAAGGTCAAGAGATCAAGACCATCCTGGTCAACGTGGTGAAACCCCGTCTCTACTAAAAATACAAAAAATTCGCTGGGCACGGTGGCGCATGCCTGTAATCCCAGCTACTCAGGAGGCTGAGGCAGAAGAATTGCCTGAACCCAGGAGGCGGAGGTTGTGGTGAGCCGAGATCGCGCCATTGCACTCCAGCCTGGGCAACAAGAGCGAAATTTCGTCTCAAAAAAAAAAAAAAAAGAAAGAGAGATGTAGAGGATCAACCCAAGTATAACATCTGACTAACAGAAGTCCTAGAAAAAGGATAGAAAAAAAAAAAGAAGAAATTATCAAGGATCTAATAGAAGACAATTTCCAAAAATTTAAAAAAAGCATGAATAGGCTGGGCACGGTAGCTCATGTCTATAATCTCAGCACTTTGGGAGGCCGAGGTGGGTGGATCACAAGGTCAGGAGTTCAAGAGCAGCCTGGCCAATATGGTGAAACCTCGTTTCTACTAAAAGTGCAAAAATTAGACAGGCGTAGTGGCACATGCCTGTAGTTCCAGCTACTCAGGAGGCTGAGGCAGGAGAATTGCTTGAACCCAGGAGTCGGAGATTGCAGTGAGCTGAGATTGCACCACTGCATTCCAGCCTGGGAGACAGAGTGAGACTCTGTCACCAAAAAAAAAAAAAAGAAAAAAAGAAAAGCATGAATCTTCAGGTGTAAAATGTCTACTTACTACTACTAAGCAGAGTTAAAATGTCTACCTTCTACTAATCAGAGTGAAAGGGCCAGGGTAAAAGTTTAGAACATCAAGGCTAGGTACAGGCTCATGCCTGTAATCCCTGTGCTTTGGGAGGCTGCAGTGTGAGGACACTTGAGGTTCAGAGTTCGACACCAGTCTGGCCAACATAGTGAGATCCTATCTCTACAAATAATTAAAAAAATTAGCTAGGTGTGTTGGCACATGCTTGCAGTCCTAGCTACATGGGAGGTTGAGGCAGGAGGATTGCTTGAGCCCAGGAGTTTGAGGTTATAGTGGGCTATGATCATGCTACTATACTCCAGCCTGGGTGACAGTGATATCCTGTCTAAAAAAAGAACACCAAGATAACCTTGCAGAGAGGAAAAGTAGAATACTTGAAAAGGAATGAAAAGCAGACACCTGTCAACAACACTGAATGCTGGAAAATAATAAGGCAATGTCTAGAGAACAACCAACCTAAATCGGATAAGGGGTCACAGGAACTCAGGATCTATGGGGAAAAAGTGAATTCCCTGTAGTCAGCTGGGTAGCAGCCTAGATGAAACAACTACTACAGGTTGAACAACCCTAATCTAGAAGTCTGAAATGCTCTAAAGTCCTAAACTTTTTTTTTTTTAATTTTAGAAACATCCTGCTCAGGAACTAAACAACTTTTTTTTTTAGATGAAGTCTCGGTCTATCACCCAGGCTGGAATGCAGTGGCATGATCTTGGCTCACTGCAACCTCCGCCTCCTCAGTTCAAGCGATTCTCCTGCCTCGAGATTCTCCTGCCTCAGCCTCCTCAGTAGCTGGAAATACAAGTGTGTGCCACCACACTGAGCTAATTTTTTTTGTACTTTTGTAGAGACAGGGTTTCACCATGTTGGCCAAGTTGATCTCAAACTCCTGACCTCAGGTGATCTGCCCACCTCAGCCTCCCAAAGTGCTGGGATTACAGGTGTGAGCTACCATGCCCAGCCCTAAAATCCTAAACTTTTTGAAGGCCTACATGACACTCAAAGGAAATGCTCACTAGGGTATTCTGGATTTTAGGTTTTCAGATTAGGGATGCTGAACCACTAAGTATAACATCAATATTTCAAAATCTGAAAAACTCTGAAATCTGAAATACTTCTGGTTCCAAGCACTTCACATGAGGTATATTCAACCTGTATTTAGTAATGTCCCCTACTGACAAGGACTTGCTCAATAACTTTCTGCAGGAAGGGTAAGTTGGTCCCCTCCCGAAGGGAAGTCTGGCATTGTATACCAAACTTTAAAGCATGCTGACCCTCTGACTTTAAAGCATGCTGACCCTCTGACCCAAGCAATCCACTGTTAAAAATTCATCCTACAGATAGACTTAGAGAAGTGCAGAATTACATATTTACTATTCACGGTAGAAGTGCCTGTAATAGCAAAAACTGGGAAGCATCTTAAATGTCCTGGGGTTAAATAACTAGAGGTACAGTCATAAAATTGAATACTACAAAGAACAATATGCTTTTAGAGGTACTATCATGGAGATGTCCCAGATATGCTGTTAAATTAATAAAGCAAGTTGCTGAAGAACGTGGAGAATTATTCCATTAGGCAGTGATGATAATAAATATTTATACATCTATAGAAAAAAATCTGTAAGGATATAACCTAAACTGTCAACAATTATTTTTGAGGTAATGGAAATTAGAGGAGACTCACTGCTTCTGATACTTCTGTATTATTTGATTTTTTTAAACAAATACATTGTTATTTATAGATAATATTTTTAATTATCTACTGACAGGATAAACAAACATTTTAAAGTATTATCCTAATCAGAAAAAATAAAGCAGTAATTTGAAGTTCATTCCAATTAAAGGATAAATCAGTGAATAAGATCTTCAAATATTTGTGGGTCAAATCCCATTTCTCCCAGTTCTTCTCTGCGTGACCTCTTAACCTACAGGCCTCAGTCCCCCTATCTGTAAAATCGGGAACCCAACAGTCCCTGCCTCAGAGTGAAATCAGGAGAGATAGCAGCCACAGAGAGTAGCACAGATCCTGATCCCAGGATAGGCCCCATGAATGTGAGTGCCTTTCCCTCCCTCTGGACCCTTTCTGGCTGGGTCTGTAAGGGTGAGAGGTGGCTTAAAATCTAGCACGTAGGTGGGACTTGGGGTATACCTGGGGTCCTGGTCGAAGGTGAACTGTGTTCCTTGACCATGATGCACATCCCAATCCACGATAAGGACCCTAAGAGCAGGAGAGAGGGGGACTCTATGAAAGGGGATCAAGGTGAATCTAGGGGAAGAGCTCAGACCAGGATACCCAACCCCATGCCACCCCCATCACATCTGCCCTCTGTTGCTGACCTCTGGATGCGGTGTTTCTGTTGAGCATAGCGGGCTGCCACAGCCACGTGGTTGAACATGCAATAGCCATCCATAAGACTGTGTTGGGCATGATGTCCAGGAGGCCTGGGCAGGACAAGAAAGTCACAGACTGGGGTGTGTGGTGGGGTCCTCCTCCACAGAGACAGACTAACCCCTGCTCTCTAATCCTGGACCACCAATTCCTTTAATGCTGATGCCTAAAAATCTGCTAGGAATCGAGTAACGGAGGCCTTTGAACTCTCACCCCCTGGCAATCTACTGCTCTGTCTCCAAAGGAGATTTGAAAATGTTCATTAAAATAATCAATGCATACATTCTCATAGCCAGTCATTCTGTTGCAAGAACGCAGCCTACAACCTGTATTTTAAAACAGGTGAAATAACATTTTATTTTTATAAAGATACTAGCACATTTGCTGTAGCATTTTTTTTGAAACAGCAAACGACTGGGGAGAAACAAAATGCCCATCAGTCGGGGGCTGATTAACATAGAGTGTGCATTTACACAATGGCGTTCTACCAGGCTCCAAGCTATATACTGTTAGAGAAAGGTTTCCAAGATGTGTAAGTGAAAAGATGGCATGAGAGAAAGGTTTCCAAGATGTGTAAGTGAAAAGATGGCATTAAGTGAGTATGTCATGTTACTACCATTTGTGGTTAAAAACAGGGGAGGGAGGAGAAAGTCTTTTGCATTTCATCAATTCTGGGATGCCAATGATGATAAGATGCACTATGATTTTACATGCTAACAACAAAGCAGAAAATACTGCTTTGTTGTTATTCTGTGGAATTCTGAAATGTCACTGTTTTTAAGATGCATCTGGATTTCAAGATGTTACAGATATGAAAAAATGTACACCTTATAATCAATGAAATATGTTACGTATTTCTTGAATAAGACTTTGTGGGAGGACACATGAGTCACTGGTTCCAATGACTACCTCCCACAAGAGGAGGCAGGTGTCTGGATGATAAGGATAGGAGACAGACTTTTTATTATATCATCTTTTGTACCTCTGGATTTTTGAATCACATGAATGTATTACCCACATTTTACACTTGAAGGAAGGACTTTAAAAGAATGTAGAAAGTCAAATGCTGGGGAGTCATACCTAATGATGGCCATGCCATTCCGGATTTCAGCCCCTAGGACCGCATCCACCAGCCTGAGGACAGAACCAGTGGCCAGGCAGGCACAGGAGTATGAGTTCTGGAGAAACAGTGGGGAGCCAGAGAGGGAGTGAGGGAGAGAACAGCCCTATCCACTCAGCTGCTTCCCCCAGGGTGGGGTGGGCATGGGGATGGGGGACCCCAAGATTGTCACCATTCCCTGCCCCCACAGTTCTCATCCATACCGGATGAAGATAAACTGAGTCATAGGTGTCTGCTAGGACGCGGAGTTCTCCCTCCTTCATGTACTGGGTTGTTTCCATCAGATCAATATATTCTAGGCTAGACACAGATTGGGGATGAGATTCAGGGCCCTGTCTCTTCCCTAGCTGAGCCATCCATACACCAAACCCCTGGTCAAATTAGGGATCAGCTCCCCCAACTGTCAACCTGAAGGAATAGTGGAATATAAGACACATTCTGTTTCTTGCCTAGCCTGCCTCAGTCCCAGTAATATTCTGTTCCCCTGCTCTAGCCACACCAAATCCTACTTTAAGGCCTTTGGCCACACTGGTCCAGCTATTGTTGTTCCCTTTCTTCAGCCACTCTCTTCATCTGACATTTTTATCCTCTGAAAGTTCAGCTCAGATACCCCCTCTGCCAAGCTAGCTTTCCTCAAGCCACACAGCACCAGGCGTCTAAATCTGGGTTCCTGCAGCCCCTGGGGGAACCTCTGATCACTCTGTCCACACATCCACCATCTGTTCACACAATCAGATCATGATAACAGTAATAGCTTACCATGAGCTGATGATACATCAGGCCCTATTCTAAGCACCTGACACACATTGAACTCTCCTGAGGAACTTATGTTTACTGGTCCCCTTGTTACAGGTGATGACATAGATTCAGAGAGGCTCACTGACTTGCTCAATGCTGGCCACAGAGACCATGACATTCCTTCCCAAAGCATTCAGCTTGCCCTGGTTTGTCCAGGGCAGGCTCCTCCCCATCCCTACAAAGTTCCCAAGCCTTCACCTGTGAACCAACATCAGCTCTTCCTTTTCAGCAAACCTGGCCTGGGGAGACATGAGGAATAAAGCGGGGATAACGGGTTAAGGCATGGGCTGTGCCCAGGTCAGGTCAGCTCCCTGCCCTCCACCCAGTGTGTTGGCTTGGGGGCCTTACCTGAAAGGACACACAGCGATCTAGGAGGCCCTCTTGGATCAGTTGCTCCTTGATGGCATGGAGCCGCTCAGGGCCTTCCGGGAAGCTGGGGAGATGGAGACATAGTCACATATGCATGGGGATCCTAGAGAGCACCACATCTGTTCTCCCCACATCTACTGATCCACAGCTGCTCACCCGAAAACTGGTGTCAGTCCTGCCTCCCACTGGCTCAGGAGTGTGACCCTCTCTTCACCACCACCACTACTACCATACCCTCCTGCCTGGGCTGTGGCAGCATCTCCTGGGCCTCCCTGCTTTGCCCCTCACTCCCTCAACAGTCCTTTCTGTGCATGGCAGCCAGATACTGGTAGAAACCCTTATCAGTTCATGTCTCTCAGAGGCTCCCATCCCATTCTGAATAAAAGCCAAAGTCTTCCCCATGCCCAGAAGGCCCTAAACAATCTGTCCTCCATCACCTCTCTGACCCTGTCTCCTACCCCTCTCTCTCTCCTTTGCTTTGCTTCACCTATACTGGTCTCTTCCCTGGTCTTCAGTTGAACCAGATACTCTTCAGCCAGCCCTAGAACTTTACTCTAGCTGCCCCACCACCTAGAACACCCTTCTCCCAACCGTCTTCGTCGCTTATTCCCTCAGCTCTTCAGATCCCTGCTCAAATGTCAGTGAGGCCTTCCCTTACCATCCTATTTAAAATTGAAGTCCCTTCCACTGTACTTTCTCTTACTATCCTCCCTTTACTGCTTCTCCATAACACTGCTCTTTTGAACATAGTGTATCATTTACTTTTTTTTTTTGAGACAGAGTTTTGTGCTAGTTGCACAGGCTGGAGTGCAATGGCACGATCTTGGCTCACTGCAACCTCCACCTCCCGGGTTCAAGTGATTCTCCTGCCTCATCCTCCCAAGTAGCTGGATTACAGGAATGTGCCACCATGTCCGACTAATTTTATATTTTTAGTAGAGATGGGGTTTCTCCATGTTGGTCAGGCTGGTCTTGAACTCCCGACCTCAGTTGATCCACCCACCTCGGCCTCCCAAAGTGCTGGGATTACAGGTATGAGGGGCTACTTTTGTTTATTTATTGTCTGTCTTGCCCCTTTTCCCTGAAAGCATGGGCTTTTGTTTCTTTTGTTTACTGCTGTATCCCCTGCTCCTCAATAGACATTAAATAGGTATTCCATAAAAGAAGTCTTTTGCCATAATAAGTTAGTCTTAGGTTGGAATAAGGGATATAGATATCAATTGGTCAACACACAAGTATGACAATTAGCACACAATGCCATGGGCTAGGAAAATAAGATCAGGTATTGGGGTAGGGTTTGGCCAGGCAAAATCCTCTTTGAGAAAGTCTCATTGGGATGTGAAAGGTAACTGGAAGAGAAGAAGATAGAAAGGAGTCTCTGGGAAAGGGGTTGGCCAGGGTACAGACTAGAGACAAGAGGGTGCCTGGCATATTGGAAGAATAAGGGGACAAGTGTCGGTGAGGAGGATTGGCTGATGAAGTCACAAAGTGAGGTGGAGCCAGATCATGTGGAACCTTTGAGGCCAGGATGAAGAATATGGACTTTACCTTGAGGGTAACAGTTTGCCCTTAAAGTTTTTTTTTGAGACAGAGTTTTGCTCTTGTTGCCCCAGGCTGGAGTGCAATAGCGTGATTTCTGCTCATGCAACCTCCGCCTCCTGGGTTCAAGCGAATCTCCTGCCTCACCCTCCCTAGTAGCTGGGACTACAGGTGTGTGCCACTACACACAGCTAATTTTTGTATTTTTAGTAGAGACGACATTTCACCATGTTGGTCAGACTGGTATTAAACTCCTGACAACGCAGGCAATCCATCTGCCTTGGCCTCCCAAAGTGGTGGGATTACAGGTGTGAGCCACCACACCCGGCCTCCTTAAAGTATTTAAACAAAGACAACATCATTTCACACATATTTTTTTTACGTTGCTTTGTGAACAGACAATAAGGCAAGGCTGGAAGCAGGGGACCAGGGAGGAGGCTTCTGGAAGTCTAGGTGAGTGATGATGATCGTGGCAGTGGAGGTGGTGAGTTGAGGTCAAATGGTGAATATAATTTAACATATAGCCAAAAAGATTTGATGATTCTTTTTGAAAAGTAAAGCAAATGGGAGGTCTTTTCCTCTAGAAAGGCTCCTGGGAAGCCCGGATACTAGTCTAGGATCCTCTATTACACACCCTTGAATCCCTCTGGTCTTAAATTTGTCTTCATTAAATACCTCATACTGCTGTTGACTGTTTAAGACTCTGCCCTCCTACTCACCCAATCAGTTCCCAGAGAAGGGACCCTGTCTGTTGTTTGGTACATTTGTATCACTAACTCTTGGCACACAGTAGGCACTCAATAAATGTTTGTTTGCTACATAGAAAAACCCTTTCAAGTGTGAGCCCTACCTCCCCAAATCACCTGCTTCCAGTATCCAGGCTGGGGTAAGAAAGGATTTGTTCTTGCTAATGGGCTCTAAGTGTATGTATTTTTGTGATTTGGAGACAGCCTGGAAGATCCAGCCTCACCTGTCATCCCAGAGGCAATGGAATTCGTTTAGCTGCTCATCCAACACCAAGCCAGTGCCAGCCAGTGCTTCAGCCTCAAGGTTCAGATCCTGCAGAGGAAAAAAAAGGAGACACAGATCCATTTTAGGCCTTGAGTCAGAAGGAACATCCTAAACTGTCCACGGTGGGGAACCTTTGGGTTTTGATTGTCATACGAGGCTAAATTGCAGCCAGGCCCTGCTCACCATCCCCTGCAGTCCCACGATTAGGTCTTCTTCGATTGCTTGGCCGAGCTTCTTCATTTTGCCTTTCTTCTTTACCTCCGCTAGATTGGGGATGGAGCGGGGAACGGCTCCCTTTTTAATGTTTCGCTTCTGCGAATCAGAGAGAAGGGTCAGAGTCCAGGGCATGGCCAGCTTGCTCCCTCTCCCCTCCTCAGGGCGGGTCTAGGGCCTCACCGATGTGACACTGGAGTCCTGAGGAGACGACTGGGGGTTCTGCCTACTTCTTCGCTGCCTGGTTGTGGTGGAATCCTGGCCGGTTGAGGTCATAGCTGAGGAGGCTTTGCCCCTGTCTCGGTTCTGGGGGGGGGAGGCGTGGGTGTGTGAAGGGGCAAGTGTGCCCAGAGGACTCCGCCCCCTCTATTAGATTCCATTCCTTACGCGATCTTTTTCTCCACAGCCTTCCAAACTCCGCCTCTCTCAGGCCTTCTCCCTCCACTCAGGTGGCCATGCTACCTGGACCCGCCCGGTCCGCTAGACTCCACCCCTTTACATGATTCTTTCTCCGGTCTTGCCCTTTCACTGAGCAATGAGCCCCCTGGCTCACTCAATCCCTTTTAGGGCCCACCCTTTCCAACCAATCACCACCCCTTCCACTCTCCCAAGCCCTTCCCAGACCCTCTAAGCCCGGCCCGGACCCCATTCCTTCACGTACCTGCCCTTTCGGCCTATCTCCCAGGATAATCACCCACCCTTTCACTCAGCCCGCCCCGGCCCCGGCCCCGGCCTCAACTCCACCCTTAACGATTCACTTAACTCCACCCCTTATCGGGCCGGACCGGTACCTTCCACTCTGCCAGATCCCGCCCCTAGCGTTTCAACCAGCCCCGCTCCTTAGGGGACTGCCCCGTTCCTTCACCAGCTCCACCCCCTGCCCGGACCGGACCGCTAACGTTTCGCTAAGCCCCTTCAGCCAGTCCTGAGCGCCTTCAGTCGGCCTCCACCCCCTTCCCGCCTCCGCTGTCGACGCGGCCAGTCCTCGCCGCTCCACTCACCGGGCGCAACCCCTTTCTCAAACTCCGCCCTTGGCTCGCTCCGCCAAGTTCCTGGCGACCCGTGGGGACGCGAGTGTCCGGGCCTTTCTTTTCCATTGGGCCTGGTCTCTCGACTGCCCGCCCAGATCCCGCCTTCGGAAGGGAACGTGCCTCAAGGCCGCGCCCCTCGCGCGAGCCACACCTCTCGCGATCTCACAGAAGGCGGGATGGTGCGTCGGCGTGCTACGTCACTGTACTGTGCCTACGTAAAAGGCGCGCGCCGTTGATTCGCGACCGGGCTGCGGCGCAAGCTCTCCACTCCCTCGATTACCATCGCTGTCATCCTGTATGCCATAGCCGCCGCCCCTCTGTCCCCGTCCAGTCACTTAGGAGCCCTCCAGGCCAGCGGTGTCGCGAGAGCAAGCAAGGAAGCGTGGGAATTAGGAAGGGCTTCTTCCCTCTTCCTCGGGACTTCCTGCGCGACGCGCCGTGATGACGTAGCGCGGGCGGGCTAGTTGTGGATGGGCCGAGAGCGGGGTTGCCACTGGACGTTGGCTGGTGGCGGCCAAAATAGGCGTGGTGACGATGCTAAATGTTGTGAGGATTTTTCGAGTTAGTATTCAGTACGGTGGTACACAGGAAGCACTAGCCGAATGTTAGCTATTAATATTTTGCCGCAATATTCTGGGTGAAAGGAGTCTTAGTGGGGGCAGGGAATGGTAATGATAGCAAGTGTGTGACAGGCATCGTTGTAAACCACAATTCTATGAGGTAGTTCCCATTATTAAGGCTGCTTTGCAGATAAGGAAACTGAGGTTACGGGACTTAACCATGTGACCTTGGGCAAGTTACTGAACAGCTCTGTGCTCCGTGTCCTTATCTGGAAAGTTGTGATAATAATAGTACCCAGGGCCAGAATGGACTCGAAGAGGGGAGTTACTCATGGGCAGCAGCTCTCCCTATCTGCCCCCTCCGACGGGTAACCTCTGCTCCCAAGGAGTAATAGAAAGTGTCTGTGTGCCCGGGGAGTCGGGGGAGCTGTCCTTGGGAACCCCCTTCCCCGCAACTCCCACTCTGGGTCTAAATGTCAGCTCTGCAGGAGGCCGGTTTGTCCTCCTAATCTCCCTCTCTCATTCTCCACCATTTCCTACCGGTCTATAAGCTGGAAACGGAGAGATAAGCAGTTCGCAGTCCGGGGGTTCAGCGTCGCAGACTGACAGATTGACGGTCTCACCGCCCAGTAGCTGTGCCCTCTGATCCTTTTGAAGATGCCAATTCCTGCTGCCTCTTCCCTTTTCATTCCTCCTACCTGAACCTCTTTTGTCTCAGCGCAAAAGAGTTGCAGACCTAAGACTTAAACTCCTACACTCACCAAAGAAAACACATACAATGATACACACACACAAATTCTAGAGTTGTGGTACCTGGAACATAATAGAGTAGGGAGTCTTGCAAAGGGTCAAGGCCCATTTTTCTGTTGGATCAGAAGAGAGGTTCCTGTGGAGCAGGGGTCAGCAAACTTTCTATAACTGTGGAGCAGGGGTCAGCAAACTTTCTATAAAGAGACAGAGAGTAAACATGTTAGGCTTTGCAGGCCACATACGGTCTCAGTGGCATTTTTCTTTTCTTCCTCTTAAAAAAAAACCTTTTAAAAATGTAAAACAGCCTACAATCTGGCTTTGGCTTGAATGCCATAGTTGCTGATCTGTGCTGTAGTGTCAGTCCTTGGATTCCTCTATCTGGCTGGGATTCTTTTACAGGATTGAGGGTAGGGGTCTTTTTTCCTAAGGAGAGGTATTCCTTTTGTGTGAGGTGTGCGACTATAGGGATTCATGGACAGGGTTAGGTCACTTCTAGTGTACCTCTCGTGGGTCATTCAAATGTTACTGGACATCATGAGAGCAGGGATTCCTATGGTTTCTATATTGTTGTTCCTTTACTAATCAAGCAGGGGTTTCTAGAGAGTTCCAGACTATGGGTTCCTTTTCCTGTACAAGTTCAGTTCAGGATTGAGCTTTTTTTTTTCTTTTGAGACAGGGGACAGGGTCTCACTCTGTTACCTAGGCTAGAGTGCAGTGGTGTGAGCGTGGCTCACTGCAGCTTCAACTTCTTTGGCTCAAGCTATCTTCACACCTCAGCCTCCCAAGTAGCTGCATGCCACCATACCTGCTCAATTTTTTTTTCTTTATAGAGATGGGGTCTCCCCAAGTTGCCCAAGCTGGTCTCAGACTCCTGGGCTCAAGCAATCTGCCTACTTCAGCTTCCCAAAGTGCTGGGATTACAGGTGTGAGCCACCATGCGTGGCCAGGATGGGGCTTCTTAGACTTATATTATGACCGGTTCCTACAAAGAGATCAGTTGGTCCAGTGCTGGGTCACAGGTGTTTCTGTATAGGTTCACAGCTTGTGTTCATGTAGATAGTAAGATCGGGTGTCTAGATTTCAGCCAAGAGATTATTATTGGCCATACAGAATGACTCACACCTGTAATCCCAGCACTTTGGGAGGCGGAGGAAGGCAGATTGCTTGAGCTCAGGAGTTCGAGACCAGACTGGGCAACATTGCAAACCCCGTCTCTATTTTTAAAAACCACAAAAATTAGCAGGATGTGATGGTGTGCATCTGTAGTCCCAGCTACTTGAGAGGCTGAGGTGGGAGGATTGCTTGAGCCTAGGAGGCGGAGGTTGGGGTGAGCCAAGATTGTGCTACTGCACTCCATCCTGGGTAATAGAGTGAGATCAAGTCTCAAAAAAAAAAAAGAAATTACTGGTCAGGCATGGTAGCTCACGTTTGTAATCTCAGCACTTTGGGAGGCCTAGGTGGGCAGATAATTTGAGGTCAGGAATTCAAGACCAGCTTTGCCAACATGGTGAAACCCCATCTTTACTAAAAATACAAAAATTATCCAGGTTTGGTGGTGTACACCTATAATCTCAGCTACTTGGGAGGCTGAGGCAGGAGAATCGCTTGAACCTGGGAGGCGGAGGTTGCAGTGAACCAAGTTTGTGCCACTGCACTCCAGCCTGGGTGACTCCGTCTCAAAAAAAAAAAAGTAGAAAGATTATTATTAATTAGGCTAAATTATCCTAGCTTCTGTAACCCATTTCAGGGGCTTAACAAATAAATGTTTATTTCTTGCTTATACAAAAGCCAATCTGAATACTTACTACTGTTCATTCATGGACCCAGACAAACCTATTTTGTGACTCTGTCTTCCTCTAGGTCCTTGAAGTTAGTCGCCTTTCAGTTGGTAGACAGGGAAAGAGAGAAAATGGAGGATTGCATGAGAGATTTTTTTTTTTTGAGACAGAGTCTCACTCTGTCACCCAGGCTGTAATGCAGTGGCACGACCTCGGCTCACTTGTAACCCCTGCCTCCCAGGTTCACACAGTTCTCTGCCTCAGCCTCCCAAGTATTTGGGATTACAAGCACCTGCCACCACGCCCAGCTAGTTTTTGTGTTTTTTTTTTTTTCAGAGAAAAAAAAGAAAGAAAGAAAAAAAGAAAAAAGAACGAAAGAGAGAAAGAAAGGAAGAGAGAGGGAGAGAGAACAGGAGTGTTGCTTTATTGCCCAGGCTAGAATGCAGTCTAAAAATGGGTATTGAAAACCTCTTTTATGCCAATAATTGTGCTTACCAATGGAGACAGGAAGGAATAAGGGAGGAAAATAACAAACAAGCAGCCAACCAATATTTCATTTAAACCTGTGAAATGCTATGCAATTACTAAGGAGTTATTTACTTCCAATTATGTGGTCACTTTTAGAGTAGGTGTGATGTGGTACTGATAAGAATGTATGTTTTGTGTATTTGGGGTGGAGAGTTCTATAAATGTTTATTAAGTTTACTTGTTCTGGGTCTGAGTTCAAGTCCTAGATATCCTTGTTAATTTTCTGTCTCGTTGATCTGTCTAATATTGACAATGTGATGTTAAAGTCTCCCACTACTATTGTGTGGGAGTCTAAGTCTCTTTATAAATAGTCATTAAGAACTTGTCTTATATATCTGGGTGCTCCTGTATTGGGTGCGTATATATTTAGGATCGTTAGATCTTCTTGTTGCATTAATCCTTTTACCATTATGTAATGTCCTTCTTTGCCTCTTTTGATCTTTGTTGCTTTAAAGTCTATTTTATCAGAGGCGAGAATTACAACTCCTGCTTTTTATTTATTTATTTACTTTTGCTCTCCATTTGGTTGGTAAATCTGCCTCCATCCCTTTGTGGATCCTTGCATGTGAGATGGGTCTGGATGCAGCATACCGATGGGTTTTGGCTTTTTATCCAATTTGCCTGTCTATGTCTTTTGATTTGGGGATTTAGTCGATTTAAATTTAGGATTAATAATATATGTGAGTTTAATACTGCCATTTGATGCTAGCTGGCTGTTTTGCCCATTAGTTGATGTAAATTCTTCATTGTGTTGATGCTCTTTACTTTTTGTTATATTTTTGGAAAGGCTGATACTGGTTGTTCCTTTCTAAGTGTAGTGCTTCTTTCAGAAGCTCTTGTAAAGCAGGCCTGGTGGTGATGAAATCTCTTAAGTACTTGCTTGTTCACAAAAGATTTTATTTTTCCTTCGCTTGTGAAGCTTAGTTTGGCTGGATATGAAATTCTGGGTTGAAAGTTCTTTTCTTTAAGGATGTTGAATATTGGCCCCACTGTCTTCTGGCTTGTAGAGTTTCTGCCGAGAGATCTGCTGTGAGTCTGATGGGCTTCCCTTTGTGGGTAACCTGACCTTTCTCTCTGGCTGCCCTTAGCCTTTTCTCCCTCATTTCAACCCTGGTGAATCTGACGATTATGTGCCTTGGGGTTGCTCTTCTTGAGGAATATCTTTGTGGTGTTCTCTGTGTTACCTGGAGTTGAATATTGTCCTGCCTTGCTAGGTTGGGAAAGTTTTCCTGAATAATATCCTGAAGAGTATTTTCCAGCTTGGATTCATTCTCTTCGTCACATTCAGGTACACCTATCAAACGTAGATTAGGTCTTTTCACATAGTCCCATATTTCTTGGAGACTTTGCTCATTCCTTTTTATCCTTTTTTCTCTAATCTTGTCTTCTCATTTTATTTCATTGAGTTGGTCTTCAACCGCTGATATCCTTTCCTCTGCTTGTTCAATTCAACTGTTAAAACTTGTGCATACTTTGCGAAGTTCTTGTATTGTGTTTTTCAGCTCTGTTAATTCACTTATATTCCTATCTATTGTCCATTCTCGTTAGCATTTCGTCAAACCTTTTTTCAAGTTTCTTAGTTTCTTTGCATTGGGTTAGAACATGTTCTTTTAGCTCACAGAAGTTTCTTATTATCCACCTTCTGAAGCCTGATTCTGAGAATTCATCACACTCATTCTCCATCAGGCCCTGTTCCCTTGCTGTTGAGGAGCTACAATCCCCTGAAGGAGAAGAGGCATTCTGATTTTGGATGTTTTCAGCCTTTTTGTGCTGGTTTCTTCCCATCTTTGTGGATTTATCCACCTGTTGTCTTTGTAATTGCTGACTTTCAGATTGGGTCTCTGAGTGGATATCCAGTTTGTTGGTGATGATGTTATTTCTGTTTCTTTGTTTTCCTTTGGTGGACGCCCCTCGTCCACAGAGCTGGACCTTCCCAGGTTCAGTTGTATTTGCTGTGAAACTCTCAACTGTCAGTGCTTCCAATTGCTGTTTTTTTGTGGGGGTGGGACCAGCCTAGCCCAATCTCCTGGCTCCCCGCCTCGGAGCCCCTTTTTTTTTCCTTTCCTAATTGAATGGTTGATTCTCTCCCAGGTGCATCAGTCGCCCGCCAAAAAGGGTCTGGGATCTATGCAATTCCCTATGCGGCAACCGCGCCGGCTGAAACAGCGGCTCTGAGATTCGTGGCACTTTTCTGCCTGGGAATCTCCCGGTCTGGCTCCTGGCTTCAGTCCCCCTCCCAATCAGCTGAATGGGTGACTCTGCCTTCTCAGAGCAACAAACGCCAACTAAAAGGGTACCTAGTCCCACATACTCCGCACTGAGAGCCGCCACGCTGTCAAAACAGCCATGCCAGCCAAAAGAGTTGCACTGGTGACCCGTGGGGCTCCTCCGCTGGGAATCTCCTGGTCCGTAAGCAACAAAAATTCATCTGGAAGACTGGTGTCCACTCTCTCTCTGCGCCTTCACTGGGAACTGCAACCCTGAGCTGCTGCTAGATGGCCATCTTGGATCTCTCTCCTAGTTTTTGTATTTTTAGTAGAAACAAGGTTTCACCATCTTGACCAGGCTGGTCTTAAACTCCTGACCCCATGATCCACCTACCTTGGCCTCTCAAAGTGCTGGGATTACAGACGTGAGCCACCTTGCCCAGCCTGCATGAGAGATTTTTTATGGGCCAGGCCTGGAACTGGTGTATGTCACTTCTGCCCATACTCCATTGGTCAGAACTCTGTCATGTGCCCACATCTGTCTGCAGGGAAGGTTGGAAAAGATAGAGTGAGCTCAGGAAGAATGGGAACAGGTTTCAATGAGCTTATAGCACTGTCTGCTATAGGGTTCTGTAGACTCTACAGAGCTATGCTGTCTGATATGGTAGCTACTAGCCACATGTGGCTACTGCTCTTGAAATGTGGCCAGTCCAACTTGAGATAATGTGCTATAAATGTGAAATATATACCAGATTACAAAACTCAGCATAAAAAGTTTAAAATAGCTCAGTAATTTTTGTATTGATTACATGTTGAAATGATAATATTTGAATATATTGGGTAAAGTTAAATATATTGATATGTTATTAAAATTAATTTTATCAATTTTTTCTCTTTTTAATGTGGCTACATTGAAAATATAAAGTTACCTACGTGACGTACATATTTCTATTGAACAGCACTGCTATAGAAAGTTCCCTTTAAAGTATTGAGACAGGGACTCTTACTGTGTAGGGGTAGGAATATCTCTTGGTCAGGTTAGTGTTTCCTGTCTGGGGTCAGGAGAGTGATTCTGTTACCTGTTAAGGCAGGTTTGCAGGGAAATACAAGGGTTGGAGACATTGTAAAGAGAGGGAAGGCTGTGAAGATATTTTTTTCCCCATACAAATTAAGGTTAGGTATTCCTTTTGAGGCCAGGAGAGAGGTTTTCTGTAGACGGCCAGGCCAGAGGATCAACAGCATACTGAGGTCAGGTATTTCTGTCCAGGATCAGAGCTGTTTTACTAGAGACAGACAGATCAGGTGATTCCACTGGGGGTTAGGCCAGGGGTTCCTGTACAGGCAGGCTCCAGGCAGGTATTCATCATGGTGATTCTTATTAAGGGTTGTTTAACGAGTTCAGAACAGGGGTTCCTCTACAATGTAGAGGTTTTTTTAATACTGGTTCATTCCTTAGATTATTCTAAAGAGGCAAATCAGAGGTTCCTGTTGAGTGTAAGGGCAGGATTTTCTGTGCCAGCTCAGGGCCCAGGTTCTTGCTGGGGGTCATAGAGGTGCCTGTGTGGGGTCAGGACAAAGATCCTGTGTGCAGAGTTAGGACCCTGCCCCTTTAGAGGTTCAGATTGATGTTTCTGCTGTTGGGTCAGGGCAGTGGTTCCTGTACAGGGTGCAGGTGGGGCTTCTAGGACAAGGCCAGGGCAAAGGCTGTTACAGAGAATCACATTAGGCTTCCTGTTGAGGGTCAGTAGTGTATTTCCAGAGAGTAAAGTTAGGAGTTCCTATAAAGATCAGAGATTCCTGTGAATGAGGACAGTAAAGGATTTCTGTTGAGGTTCATGACAAGGGTTTTCTGCAGAGACTGGTCAGAGGTTCTGGTACAATTTTAGGGTCAGACTTCCTATAGAGCAGCTGTCCCCAACCTTTTTGGCACCAGGGACTGGTTTTGTGAAAGACAGTCTTTCCGTGGATAGTTGGGGATGGTTTGGGGATGAAACTGTTCCACCTCAGATCATCAGGCAGTAGTTAGATTCTCATAAGGAGCACGCAACCTAGATTCCTTGCATGCACAGTTCATAATAAGGTTCGTGGTCCTATGAGAATCTAATGCCACTGCTGATCTGACAGGAGGTGGAACTTAGGTGATAATGCTTGCTTGCCTGCTGCTCACATCCTGCTCTGCAGCCCAGTTCCTAACAGGCCTTGGACCAGTAGCAGTCCATGGCCTGGGGGTTGGGAACCCCTGCTGTAGAGGGTCAGAGTAGTGGAGCTAATGCAAGGTGAGGACTAGGAGCCTCATTCAGCATCAGTAAATGCCACCCATATAGTGAGAAGCGGGGGGATCCTGTACCAGGTGAGGCCATAGGTGCCGGTATAGGCTGAGGTCAGGGCTTAAAGTAGATGGTCAAGACAGGTGTTCCTGCCATGTCAGGAAGTGGTTTTCTATACAAGTTTAAGACTGTGGTTCATGTTGAGAGTTGGATTGTGGGTTCATATGGACTCTATAGGATAGGGTATGAGATCAGGGAATGTACAGGGTGACGTCAGGGGTCATTGTCAACAATGAAGGCAAGAGATTCCACACACAGGTTATTGAAGAGGTTGAGGACAGGTATTTCTATAGAGACAGAGCTGGGTCCATGGTTCACTACTCAGTTTATTGTGAGTGAGGTGTTTCTAAAATGCTACCTGGAGGAGACTGCAGCAGTGTGAGCACAAAGGTGTTCCTGTCTGAGATCAAGACAGAATTCGAATAGGGAGGCTGAGGCTTGTATGGACGGTCAGGACAGGGGTTCCTGTCCAAGGTGTTCAGGGGGTTCCTGTCCAAGGTGTGCAGGGGTTTCCATACAGCTTAGTCCAGGCGTCCCTAGTTGGGGTTAGGCAGAGGTTCCTCCTATCCACTATAAGGGTTGGTGTTCCTATGCAGGATCGGGATAGGTTTCCTGTTGATAATTAGATGAAGGGTTCCCTAGAGCTGAAGGGGTTTATGGAGGACAGGGCCTCCTGCAGGGTGTGAGTGCTGGGCTTCTGAGGGGAGGCCAGACAGTGGCTTTGATGGGATTAGGGCTGTTGTGGACAATGCCCACAAGGAGCATAGACTCCTGTGATTCTACAGCAGGCTACTCAGTGGAGCTGGCGTGCCCCTTAGCTGATGGGCTAGTGTTCTGTGGAGGACAGCTGCTTACCTATAATATGGTCAGGACCTATGGGTCTCCACAATCCCCCAATCCAGGGCTCTAGGGGAGAAGCCATAAAAAGCAGGGCAGTTAAGTGTGAGCAGTACTCATTTGCTGGGCTGGGGGTATCATCCCATCCAAAATCTGCTCCTTAAACTTGGTGGTCAGGGTAAATTACTCATCAGTTCTGGGCCTTACTCTTCCATTAGGGAAATGAGTATGGGTATATCTTCCTCAGAATATTTGTTTCAGGCATTAATGAACTATAGCAACTGGAGCCTCCCAGCCTGCCACCAAGCCTGTGGTAAGCCCTCAGGAAAGAGTGCTGCTGGTTATGGGGAGCAGCTGAGCACACGGACCCCAGGCCAGACTGCCCCGCTGGGCCCCTTGCCACTGGCTGTGTGGCCTCCAAAGAGCCACTTAAGCAGTCTGCCTTAGGATGTCCCCTGACTTGGAGTATGCTCCTGTGTGTTTGTGAAATTGAGGAACAGACTCTGCTGTGGGGGGAGCAGCTCACCCAGGTGAGTGGGAGTGTTGGGGAGGGCGTTGGTACTGTGTAGAGCACCCCACCTACTGAGGACAAAGCATCATTTCCAGGGGCTGCTTTGTTCCCCTAATGGCCCCCTCTCATTCTCTACTATTTCCCACAGGGCTGCAGGCTGAGCTGGGCTGAGCAAGATAAGACCCGGCTGACAGGAAGACCCACAGACAACCCTGGGCCAGCTTCTGACAACTGGCTTCTGACTTGCCAGCTACCATTCCAGCTCCACCCTTCCCCGCGTTCCTTTCCTGAACGTGTCTTTTGTCCCTTGGACATAAGACAGTCCCTAACTTACACCCTCTGAAACTCTGCCTGTTGAGACCTCCACAAACAAATATACACAGAGCTGCTCACATCCACCACTCAGAGATACTGTGACATGTCACATGCCACACAGTATGCACACACATGCACACCCATGCCCATGCGTAGGGACTTGCAGTGAAATATTGCCATTGCCAGACCCACAAAGACATTCTGACACACACTTCTTGTTCAACATTCCAAGAATATCAGATTCTGTGCCTACCGTGTATGCCGTCACGCTGTCTCAAAGGTTCCGCAGCATTGTGCCCAGCCACATTACCACAGCCCTGCACACCTCCTTATCACCTGCTCCAGCACACACACACTTCCAGTGCGCTCATACAGTCACCTGGCGTCACCCCCACCATCGGCAGGTCCTGCTGGTCTCTCACCATGACATATGGAACCACCTGGATGCTTCACAAGAAGTTTCACAGACTGTTGCAATCACACATCATAACCCTTGGTCACAAAGTGTCCCTTGTGTTGCCTCAGCTAGCCTCACATGGTCACACATTGCAGCCATGCATTGTCATCAGAGAGCCACAAGCATTGCTACACACTCCACCTGGCTCTGCTGTCCAGCCACACATAGACTCACACCTCTAGTTTCAGGACGTTGGTGGTTTTATTTTACAAAAGCTTTGAAGGTTCAGGCCTAGGGGGTGCCTGGGGCTCAGAGAGTTGGGTTGTCTAGACTGCTGGCTACAAGAGGAGGAGGACAACACCCCTGCTCTGGAGGCCACGCTCTGTGCCCTCATGAGCTGAGTGGAGCCACCACAGTAGTGCTGGTGGTGGGGGGCATGGGGCCTGTGGGGAAGGGGCCCGTGGGTGAGCCCAGCAGGGGTCCAGGGAAAGGCATGAGGTGGCTAACAGACCCTGACAGCACCATGGGGGCCAGGCCTTGATAGAGATGGGCTGTACCGGGGGGGCCCAGTGTCAGGCCTGAAGCTACCTCCCCACAATTCCCACTACTGCTGCCCCCAGCCACCACCATAAAGCCACCAGCTGGTCCTTCAGCTGCTCCTGTGCTTCCCAGACTGGAGCCCCGTTTCTTTTTCCCTTTTCCAGATGCCTTGCGGTTTCGAGTCTGAATACCATCCTTCCGCATGGTCAGTGGCCGGTTCACCTGCCAAAAGGGAGGCTGCAGATGTCCCCAGCTCCAGATCTTTACCTCTCTGTGTCTCAACCAGGGCCACCCTTTCCACCCCACTTCTTTTAGGGTAAGATAATTTTGGGGTGCAGAGATTGTCTCAAGGAATCCTGAGTTTGTGAGGCCCTGAGCTTGGGAAAGCCTCTAAGGCTGATAGGAGCTGCCCAAGGTCTAGGGCAGGGAGGTGGACATTAGCTGACGCCTGGAGGTTGGGGAGAGGAGAGGAAAGGAGGGTGGAGGAGGAGGGAATGGAGAAGGAAGGAGGGAAGGTAATAACAGAAGAGGGAAAGTAGAAGAGATGAGTGAAGGGGAAGGAAGGAAGAAGAAAGAACAAAGAAGGTTGTGAGGGGAAGAGAGAAGGTGGAACAGGAACAGAGTGTGGGGCAGTGTGGCATGAAGACAGAGAAAGTGGAGGGGTGGCTCCAAGGGGCAGGGTGTCACCTGGTGTAACTTGTAGTAGAGGCCGCAAGCATTGCACACAGGGTCCCCACTGGCATTTCTCCGCCACAGTGTCGTGGTGGTCGTCTGGCAGTTGGTGCACTGAGTACCTGCCCGTTTGCTGACAATCTAGGGGATGAGAGGATGTGAAATCATTGCCCTGGGGATGTGGAAGTGGGCACAAGGGGCTCACAGGGGCTCTCAGGAAGACCCAGGAAGTGAGGGTCAGGTTGAAGGCAGGGCTTCCTGTATAGGGTGAGAGCAGGGGCATTTACAGGTGATGCCTGAGGATTCTGTACGGGGCCAGGACAGGGGTTCCTGTCTGGGATAGGGGTTTTTTGTTCTGTATTCTATGGGGGACTACACTGGTGGTTCTCAGCTTTGGTTGCATACCAGAATTACTTGGTGAGCTAAAATATGCTGCTGCCCAGGCAGCGCCCCAGTCCAGTTCCATCAGCACATCTGGGGGAAGGGACCCAGGGTGACTCCAGTGTGAAGCCAAGGATGAAAACACTGCTGTGCAGGGTGGGGACAAAGGTTTCTGTTTGAAGCCTATAAGGGTAGGTTGAGGATAGGAGCTCCTGTAGAGCTGGGTTCCTGTATAGGGCGAGGGTGGGAGTTCTTATGCAGGGTGAGGGTAAGGATATCCACATCGAATGAGGAGATTTTCCTGTGTAGGATGAAGGCAAGGGTTTCCATGTGGTATTAGGACAAGGGTTCCCACACAGAGTGGCCCATAAGCATGAGAATAGCATTCCTTTACAGTGGGAAGATATGGCTTCTTGTACAGGGTGAGGACAGGCATTCCTATGTATAATAAGGTCAGGCAGGTCTGCAGTCTTACCAGGCGCTTCTTGGGCCGGATGAGGGGCCTGTTCTGCCCATTCATCTTGTGATAGAGGCCACAGGCGTTGCACAGGTAGTGGCCTGTCCTATCCCTCCGCCACAGGGGAGTGGCTGTTGCTCCGCAGTTTACACACTCCCTGGCCTCTGGTGGGGTGAAGAGGGGAAGAGGGAGCTAGGCTCAGCTCAGCTTTACCTTAGGCCACCCCTCCCACCTCAACTTCTCTGTCCTTTTTTGAGTTCCTCACCACAGGGAGGCAGGGGCAGAGTTCCACGAAGCTTGGGAGAGGAATAGGCTGCTGAATTGAGGGGGCTCCCAGTGGGAGAAAAGAAGGTACTGGAAAAGTCAGGGCTCCCATAAGCACTGCTGGGGACAGGGAGTGATGAAGGCAGTGCAGGCCCCAGGGTCAAGAGGTCTGGACTCAGCCGCTCTGTCTTCAACGTCTCCAGGAAGCTGGTGCTGCCTTTTCCATCTGGATCTTCTGAGGCCTGGGGAGGGGAGTCCTCGCGGGTGGGACACACAGTTGAGGCAGGATAGAGCCCCGTCTTGCCGTAGGCCCAGCCGGCATATGGTGAGCCCCCTGGGATCCCCTCCATACAGTTGAGCAATGGGTACACCTGAAAGACTGTTGGGGGAGCAGGTAGGAACAGGGGAAAGTAGAGGCAAAATCAGTCTAGGGTCAGCCCACATAAGGGTGCAGTGGTGCCCAGAACCCCCAACATGGTGGCCAAGTTCCCACCTTTTCCACACGCTACCAGAACAGCTGCTGGCCACTGGATGCTTCCTGGATCCTGAGCCCCACTGGTCAGTGTGACATCTGCAATAACCTCTGACCATTTCCAAGTGGGCTTTTGAGGATAACTGTTGGGATTTGGAGCTCCACAGATTACTCGACAACTAGGGGAACCACCACAGACTTCCAATATTGCCTCTCAGTGTGGCCACCCCAATGTGTCAGGTTGAGAAGCATTTGAATTCCCAGGTCTTCACTTAACTAGGGAAAGTGGTCAGCACGTCCATTTGAGAAGCTTCCAGCCATTTCTGAGATATCCTCACAGTGGTATTCTGACCTAGCCAAGGGTCTCCATGAGCCCCAACAGCACTCAGCCAATGCCAAGACAGCCACCCAATGGAGTTACCTGGGGAGTGTCTGTAGGCCTCAGCATCCCTGTAGTAGGCCAGAGCCGCAGCTGCAGCAGTGGCTGTACTCGGGGCAGTGGAGGAGGCTGCTGCATCCAAGCCCTCAGGCCCAGAGGGGAAGAAGACCCCCGACTCTGGCGTTGAGGACACCAGGGCAGGATCCACAAACTGGGGAAGGGGCTCCGAGGTCCCCAGGGACCCCAGGCCAGGGAACTCCATGGAGCCTCTGGAGGTTAACCTGCCAGGACAGAAGGGGTCCTCAGACACAGAAATCCTCTGCCCTTTACCTCCTTTTACCTGCTCCTCTTCCCTCCTTTCCCCCTCCTCCCACTCCATTGCCTCAGTCTCCATATTCCTCCTTCCCAACTCCCCATTCCCCTCCTCCTCCTCACCTTAGTCTCCCCTCTCCTTCCCCTCCTTCTCTTCCTCCCTCTCCTGTCTTCCCCTTCCTCCATCTCTCCACTCCATTCTCTTATTTCCCAAGTGCCCCTCCTTTCATCTTCCGCTCCATTCTCCCCATCTTGCCCCATTTCTTTCCTCTCATCCCTCCTCTCTCTCTTCATCTACTCTTATCTGTCCCTACCTCTCCCTTCTTCCTTCCATTCTCTTCTTCCCCCTCTTCCCTTTTCCTCCTTTCTCCCATCTCTCTTCTTCCCATCTCTTTTTTGTCCTCCTCTTTCCCGCTTCCTTCTCTTTCCACTCCTTTCTCATTCTCCTCTCCCGTTTCCTTTTTCTCCTCCACTTTCTTTTCCTCCTTGCCCTCCTTCTTTTCCTTTCCTGTTTCTCCTCTTCCTTGTCCTCCTTCTCTCTTTGTCTTCATTCTCCTTTTATGCCTTCCTCACACATATTACCTCCCTCTCCCCCAACACACACACTTTTTTTTGAGACAGGGTCTCCTCTGTTGCCAGGCTGGAGTGCAGTGGCATAATCTCGGCTCACTGCAACCACTGCCTCCTGGATGCAAGTGATCCTCCTGCCTCAGTCTCCTGAGTAGCTGGGACTACAGGCCTGTGCCAGCATGCCTGGCCAATTTTTGTTTTTTTGTAGAGATGGGGTATGACTATGTTGCCTAGGCTGGTCTTGAACTCCTGGCCTCAAATGATCCTCCCACCTCAGCCTCCCAAAGTGCTGGGGTTACAGGTGTGAGTCACCGCACCCGGCCTCTCTTCCCCTTTCTAGATCTACTTTCCACTCCTCTTTCTCCTACTACTCATTTTCTCCTCCCCTCCATTTTCTTCCTCCTCATCTCTCCCCTCCTTTTCTGTTCATCTTTTCCTCCCTTTCCTCAGCTCCTCCTCCCCTCCTCCACTTCCTCTTATTCTCCTTGTCCCCCCCCCATTCTTTCTCCTCTCCCCTTCTAGAAGACACTGGGTGAGGGTAGGATGGGGTACAGGACCAGAGTCCCTTGAGCCTCTTGGTCTCTTCCCCCAAGGACTTTAGGGTTCACCATCCTTTGCTCCTCAACTTCATCCCTATCTGTTGTATCTTGCCCTCTAACTTTCTCAGAAACCCCATGGTTTCCGGGCTTGACTCCCTCCTCCCTCCACCTCCGTTGGGTCTGCAGACAGAAGGCCCCTTAGTTCCTCCCTACCTCTTCGGGGGGGGGGTTAGTGCCCCCACTGCTTATCTCTGCCTTCCCCGCCCAACTTTTGAAATCACCCCAAGGCCACTGACTTCCTCCGAAGAGGGTGACAGGAGGGAGGTACTTCTACTGGTACCCTCTTCCCTGGGGAGGCCCACCATAGTTCTGCTTTCAGGCTCTTTCAGTTCCCAGGCCTCAGTTTCCCCATCTGTTGTATTGGGGGTGATGATGGGCTCCGGCTAAGCTGAGACCTGTGAGATGGCCCTTTGCCTCTGTTTTGCCTTGTGTGTGTCTCTGTCATCTAGCTCTCTGCCTGTCTGTCACCCTGGGGCTCTTTCTCCTGACCCTGTTTCCTCTCAAGTCTGATTCTACATCTCCCCCAGCTTTCTGTGTTTCTATGATATAGCTTGTCCTCTCTTTCTGTGATTTTTGTTTTTTGAGACAGAGTCTCACTCTGTTGCCCAGGCTGGAGTGCAGTGGTGTGATCTCAGCTCACTGCAACCTCAGCCTCCCAGGTTTGAGCGATTCTCATGCCTCAGCCCCCAAGCTGGGATTACAGGCACATGCCACCACACCCAGCTAATTTTTGTATTTTTAGTAGACACAGTTTCACCATGTTGGCCAGGCTGGTCTTGAACTCCTGACCTCAAGTGATTTGCCTACTTCGGCTTCCCAAAGTGTTGGGATTACAGGCTTGAGCCACTGCGCCTGCTCTCTTTCTGTGTTTTGTAAATGTCTGATGCTTTTTCATCTTGTTTTCTGTCTTTTCATGTTTCTCTCTAGTTCTCTATCTCTTTCTGTTACTCTTGCTTTCTCTCTCTCCTCTCCTATCTCTCTGAACATCTCTGCATCTCTCCCACTCTGTCTCTTTCCGTTGTTTGTCTCTTCCCTCTGTTTCCCTCTCTTTGGGCCCTCTGACCTTATGTCCCTGTGCCTCTTACTAGTCCCATACACCTGACACCCAGCTATATGCAGCTCAGGATAAGGAGCCTGGAATGCTAGCCCTGGCCCTGTTCTGCTGGCCTGCCCTGTTTCTGTGTCTGTGGGCTGGAGTGACTGGGCTGGATTAGAAGGCTGTCTGTAAACTGCCCCTCACCCCTGCTTACATGACCCATGATGTAGACAGGCTAAGGGGCAGGCCCAGGCTTGGGGATTGTGCTGGGAAAGAGATGGGCCACAAGTGTGCCTACCACCAACACCTTCTCAGCCCCAGGGTGCCTGCTGTTGCTCTCTGAAGAGAGTGTCTTGCTTCCCCATCTTGGTCTCCATCTCCTTCCTCTCTGTCTCTAATTCTGTGTTAGTCTCTGTCTCTTTACAGTGCTACCTGAGGGTATCTCTCTGTCTGCATTTCTATCTCCTTTTCTGCCCCCAGGTCTTTTCTTCTCTTTCTCCGGCTGTCTGTCTGTCTCTGTCTCTTACTTCTCTTACTCATTGAGTTTCTCTCTCTCTCTCTTTGTCCTTTCTATTCATGTCTCTTTTGTCTCTTGCTCTTTGTCTCTGTCTCTTTCTCCTCATCTCTCCCTCTGTTTCTCCCTTCCTTCCCTGTCTCACTGTGTGTCTCCTGCTCTCTTTCCTTCACCACTATTCCCTCATCCCCTCAACCCCACCTTACCCACCATGATTTCCCTCCAGCCCCACTGCCCCCTATTCCTACACCTCACACCTTGGTGAGTCCAGGGCTGCCCACTCCTCCAATGGCAGGGGCCCAGCCCCCTCACCCCCAGTTATCACTCTCCGGACAGAGATAAAGTTTATCTCGAGGCTGGGGGATATGAAAGCTCCTTATCAGCTGCCCCACTAGAGTAAGTGTTGCCCCAACGGCAGCAGCAGGCAGCAGCTGGCACCCTCCACTCTCCCTCGGCCCCAGCCCCTCGCCCCAGGTAACATCCAAATCCCAGCCCTCAAGGGAGGGTCTCATGGGGCTAAAGGGAGCAGATATAGGGTCTAGGGGGCAGATATGGGGCTTGTGGGAAGATAGAGGTAGAGTTTGAGGATCAGACATAGGGTTGAGTCAGAGAAAGTTTTGGGGTGTAGCCATGGAGTTTTGGGGGAGGCAGATATGGGGTTTTGTGGAGCAGAGATGAGCTTGGAAGTTCAGAGACACATTTTGGGCTCAGGAATAGGTTGTGAAAACAGACAAGGTTGGGGGATCAGAGGTGAAGTTTGAGATTCAGAAATAAAGTTGAGAAGTTAGAGATGTAGTGTGGGAATCAGATTCCGAGGGTCATAGAAAAGTCTGGGGAGTTCAGGGGTTTTCTGGAGCAGAGATGGAGTTTAGGAGTCAAAGATCTGTTTGGGCAGAGAGAAATGTGGCTAGTGATTAAAGGGGAGTTTGAGAAGCCAAGATAGGATTGGAATAGAGAAAGGCTTGGAGCTGGAGAGATTCCGGGAGACACAGACCTGTTTTAGGGCTGAGATAGGGTTTTCAGGAAGGCAGACATGAGGGTTCATGTGGCAGAACAGATTTTGGGGAGTCAACTTGGTGTTTGGAGTGACAAAGATATTTTATTGAGCAGGCAGGGAGTTGGGAGAGATAAATGGTTTAGGGAGATCAGAGAGAAGTCATAGGGAACAAAGAGTAGGTTTGAGACGCAGAGATAGGGGTAAGAGGATGGAGCTAGGATTTGGTGGGTCAGAGACAGGTTTAGGGGCTCAGAGAGAGTGGGACAGAGACAAGGGTGTTATAGAGTGGATCAGGGGATTGGGAGCAGAAAAGTGAGGTTTGGGGGAGAAGTCAGGGAGACAGAGACAAGATTGGGTGAGTGGAAATCGGATATGGGACAGGGAAAGAATTTGGGGGGATGAATGCATGTTTTGGGAAGCAGAGTTAGTGTTTAGGGGAGACAGACCTAGGGGTACAGGGAACGAAGTGAAGGGATCCAGGGGATATAGATATCTTGGAAGGAATAGATGAGAGGGCAGAAAGAGGTGGGATTTAGGGGGTAGATTTGGGGTAGAAATGGGAGTTGGAAAGACAGGTGGGTCTAAGGAGCTGTGAAGGGATTCAGGGCTGGCTGACACTTTGGGGACCAGCCGTGGGTTGGGGAGCCTGGAGCAAGGTGGGGGGTGGGTAGCCATAAGGATAGGGGCAGCAGGCCCAGGGTTGCCTTGCTGGGGGCTCTCTGGGGGCTGAGACTGACCTGGGCTGGTTGGTGCAGAGGGTTCAGCCGCCTTGGGGATGTGGCAAGCTCAGTGTGATCCCAGGGGGTGTCCTGGCTGGCCTTGGCCTTTGAGGCTCCCTTCCTCCCTCCCTCCCCTTTCCCTCCTCCCTCCTCCCCAGGGAGTGGCTGGTGCCCCAGTGGGTGGGGCGGTCCAGGGGAGGGGGTGGGTCCCCTGCTTGTGGGGCACTTCTTGGGCACTGGAGGCCCTCTTCCACCCTCCCTGCCCACCCTGCGGATTCTTGGACCCAGCTCGACGTAGGCTCTTGTGGACTGTAGTGTTCAGACGAGCAAAATGCACTGAAACCAAGATAAATGAAAATAGCTGATATGGTGTCATGACTTTACTGGGCTTTTCAGTGAATAAAGCCTTTACTGTGTGTGGGGTTGGTGTGGGCTGGGCTCCTATGTATGTGAGTCCTCCTGACTTCAGGGAGAGAAGGGATTTGGCTGTACCCATTTTGCAGGTGAGAAGAGTGAGGCTGCAAGAGGTTCTGCTGTATTTGGACTAGAGCCTGTGGGGTATCTTGATGACCCAGCCTAAGCCTGCAGGCCAGGCCAGAGCTGGCAGGAGGAAGGGGCACACTCTCTCAGCGCCCCAGTGGGGCTTACGCCAGCTCCGGCCTGCCCTGGGGCAGCAGATAAGTCTTATCAGATGTAGGCGACCGTGGCTGTTGGCGCCGCAGTAACAGGCTGTCTTGGGGCGAGGGTGCAGGGTGTGGGGGTGGGAACACCCAGGGACAGTGGCCTCGACTTCTTGCCCGCCATGCTGCCTTGGAGGCGGGAAACTGAGGTGGAAGCCAGGGATGATTCCTCAAGAGAGGAAGACAGGAGCAGAGAGACAGAGACAAAAATAGAGATAGGCGGACAGAGATGGAAATGGGGAGAAAGAGAGTGACAGAGATAAACAGAAAAGGAGACAGAGGTGGAAGGAAGTAGAGAGAGGGTACAGAAGGAAAGGAGAGACAAAGAGGGGAAGACACCCGGGGAGAACCAGAGACCATTAAAGACAGATAGAAGCAAAGAGAGAACGAGAGAGAGATGGACGGAAGTGACAGAAAAAACCTGAGAGGGAAAGAAGCCAAAGATGCAAGTGGAGAACTGAGAAGGGAGACAGACACAGAGAGATATTCAGAGACAGACTCAGAGGAATTTCATGAGACTTCATTCAGGTGGCAGACTGGATTACACCCTGGGCAGGTGTCCACGCAGGTGGGATGGGGGGATGTGGATCGATGTAGCCTGTGGCTCTGCCTTCAGCCCTCAGCAAGGGACCACTAGAATATTGCTGGGCCTTCCAGTCTCCATGCTCCTGCCCTGCTCCACCTCCTCCAAATATTAATGGCAACAACCACAGTGTCTCATAGACCTGTACCTAACCTGTTCTGAGCACTTTTTCCATATGAAATCATCTGACACACATGCACACAGTAGGTGTACAACTTGGGTCCCCAACATGGCAGAGAGTAAGACTCCCCAGTCATGGTTCTGGAATTCCATGGGACAAGGCGCTCTCCTGCCCACGTTGTCTACAGATGGGGAGACTGAGACCTACAAAGAGGGCAAGGTTGGAGCCTGGGTCAGTGGGGTCAGCTCGCCCATTGGCCCAACCTGGAGGCAGCTTACCATTCTCATCTCACTTCTCTGAGCCTCAGTGTCCTCATATGCAAAATGGGAGCTTTGACGAGGAAAGAGAGCAAGCCCACGAATTCCTATTTATTTACCTCCTGCTGTATGCCACACCCCATCCTGAGCCCTCTTCAGTAATAAGGAGAATGACTACAAAGACATCTTTGACTTAATGTGGCAATGGTTTCAGGACATGGACTCTAGAGCCAGCACATCCTTGTTCATAGATTGCCCTAACCACTAACAGATCGGGTAACTTTGGGAGAGTTACCATCCCCTCTGGAATTTAGCTCCTCACCTATAAAAATGGGGTAATAATACACCCCAGTAAGCCACTCCATGCGATGACTGGGGAGACTAAATGAGGTGTTTTTTTGTCCGTTTTTTAATTTTTATTTTTTTCTTGAGACTAAATGAGTTTTAACCCATGTTACGTGATTTTAACTCACTTGAATCTGAAATCTTAATAAATATTAAGTATCCTTATTTATTGAATACCTACTGTATACAAGGGAGAATACACAACCTTTTTAACTAAACCTACTATTGCCTACATTACTAATGCTAATAATTTGCTGACACCAAGAGTAATACCAATATTAATTGTAATATTGATACTCACCCCATTTCTTCATTTCTGAAGAGCACAAAGGGCTCAGGAAGAGAAGCCAAGGGTGAGAAATGGGGCGCCCCATAGCCCTGCCTCCAGCAAGAGCTGGAAATCCCGAGGCTGTGAGACCAGGCCACAAGAGTATCAATATTAATAGTAATTAGTACTACTTACATTATTAATGCAAGTAATATGCTGACACCAAGAGTAATACCAATACTGTAATATTGGTACTGGCACTAAAACTAATTTTATTTCTTTAAATTTATGATTGACACCTAATAATTGTACATATTTATGGGGTAAAACATGATACATGTATACATTGTGATCAAATCAAGGTAATTAGCATATTAATCACCTTAAACATTTTTCTTTGTGATGAGGACATTCGAAAACATCTCTTCTAGCCATTTTGAAATATATATTAATCATTGACTCTAGTCATCGTACTGTGCATGAGAACACGAGAACTTATGCCTCCTATCTAACTATAGCTTTGTACCCATTGACAGCCTCTCCCCATCCCTCCCTGCCTCCTACCCTCCCATCTGCTGGTAACCACTATTCTACTCTCTACTTCTATGAGGACATAGTAATTTTCACAGTAATAGTAATACTCATCTAATGCTAATGCTAATTCTAATCTGACACTAATACTATTATTGCTAATACTAATTCTAAAACTATTATTTTAATTCTAACAACAATAGTGATAATAATACATACTGAATTTTTTTTGAGACAATATCTCACTATGTCACTCAGGCTGGAGTGCAGTGACAGTCTCGGCTCACTGCAGCCTCCATGTCTCAGGCTCAAGCGATCCTCCCATCTCAACCTCCTAAGTAGCTGGCATTTCAGGTGTGTGCCACCACACCCAGCAATTTTTTTTTTGTTAGTAGAGATGAGGTCTCGCTATATTGCCCAGGCTTGTCTAATTCTGATACTAATACTAGCGCTAATAGACTAATAGCAACAGCATTATTTGCTGAGTGACCCCAGGCACTGTGCTAAGTGCCCTCCATCCATAATTCTATCATATTCTCACCAGCTCTTTGTGATGCAAGTGTATGTAATTGTTCTTACCTTCCAGACTGGGTCTACATAGGTGTGGGGAAATGAAGATTTTCCTCCAGGGCCCTGGGTTCTTGTCTCAACTCTGTCACTGATTTGCTGCGTGATTCCTGGGCCAGACGCCCTCTGAGCCTCAGTTTCTTCATCTGGAAAGTGGGTACAGTCATAGCCCCCCACATGGATAGAAACCACTCAGCACAGGGCCTGCTGGTACACCATAAATGGTGTGCTCCGTAGGTGGGAATTATCATCATCGCCATCATCATTATTATTATTAGAAGCAGCAGTTGCAGCGTAGGGAAGTCTGTCCTCACAGGGAAGGGCAGGTTGGAGACATGTCTAAGATCTAAGACAAGGGTTTGGCGGCTGGACTCACCCCATTTCTTCATTTCTGGAGAGCACATGGGGCTCAGGAAGAGAAGCCAAGGGCAAGGAGTGGGGTACTCTAGAAAGAGTTGGAAACCCCAAGACTATGAGGCCAGGCCTCACCCCATTCCCTCCCCCATCCCTGTGAAGGGGTGCAGGCTCACAAGTCTGCGGCGACAGTTCAGCCAGCAAGGAGGCAGCTGGGAGTGGGCAGATAAGGGAATCAGCGGAGCCAGATCAGGCTTTGGGGGAGATGAGGGCGGGAGCGGGGGTGGGGTGTCCCGGCCTTGGTCAGGCCTAAGTTTGAGACTCGTCTTCAATATCCTCTCTTCTCGGAAGCCTTCCCTGATTGGCTCACTCCCTCCTGGCATCTTCTGGGGTTCTAGAGCCCCTGCTTGGTCTAGGCCCCATGGCATTTGGACTGTTTGTGACTGTTCTGCACTGTGGAGTCCACAAGGGTGGGGACAGAGCCTGATGGACTGTGGTATCAAAAGCACCAAGACAAATGTCAACCAAAGCCTGGCTAACGAGTCAAGCGTTTGCCCTCAGAACCAAACTGTTAGTTGATTTTTTTAAAAAAAATGGAAAGTATAAAGGGTGCTGTTACAAACATCTACTTTTGTCAAACATTAATATTTTGCCTTATTGACTTCAGATTGTTTTTAAAAGATATGCGATATTACAGATGTTCTTGTACCGATTCCATTTCCCTCCCTCCTTCTACTGCCTTGAGCTTGGTGTTTATCTTCCTCAAGAGTATTTTTACTCCATCGCTCCATATGTTGGTACCCATAAACACCATAAGATACGCAGGGTTTTTTTGGCCTGCTTTTGCACTTCATGGAAATGGAAGCACATCACACAGTATGTGCTGCTTTTGCTCAGCGTAATGTCTGTAATATTCTTGTCATGTGTATCAGTAATTTATTCTTTTTTTCTTTTTATTGAGACGTAATTCACATACCATAAAAATTACTGTTAAAATGTACCATAAAGTGATTAGTATATTCACAAAGTTGTGCAACCACCCACTACCCAATTCCAGAACATTTTCATCACCTCCAAAAGGAACCCTGTACTTATTAACATTCACCCTCCCATTCCATTTCCCTCTCCCCCCATCCCCAAGCCATCACAAGTCTCTTTGTCTCTATAAATTTGTCTGTTTGGACATTTCATATAAATGCAGTCATATAATATGTGACCTTTTGTAACTGCCTTCTTTTACTTCACATAAAATTTTTAAGGTTCATTCATGTTGTAGCATGTATCAGTACTTCATTCCTTTTCATGACTGAATAATATTCCATTGTATGAAAATACCTACCACATTATAGGTTGAATGCAGTGGCTCAGGCCTATAATCCCAACACTTTGGGAGGTTGCAGCGGGTAGATTGCTTGAGCCCAGGAGTTTGAGACCAGCCTGGGCAGCATAACAAGAACACATGTCTACAAAAAAGAAAAATTAGCCGGGTGCGGTGGTGCATGCCTGTGGTCCCAGCTACTTGGAAGGCTCGGGTGGGAGGATCATTTGGGCCCAGGAAGTTGAGGCTGCAGTGACCCATGATTGCACCACTGCACTCCAGCCTGGGCAGCAAAGCCAGACGCTGTCTGAAAAGGTAAAAGGAAAAAAAGAAATGCCACATTATGCTTATCCATTCACCCACTGATGAACTCTTGGCTATCATGAAAACTGCTGCTGTGAACATTCATGTGAAAGTTTTTATGTGGACATATGTTTTTCATTTTCTTGGGAATACAACTAGGAATGGAATTGCAGGGTGAAATGGTAATTCTATGTTTAACTTTCTGAGGAACTGCAAGTGTTCTCCCCAGCTGCTGTACAAGGGTTCAAATTTAACCACATTCTTTCCAACACTTTTCTTTCTTTTTCTTTCTCTCTCTCTTTCTTTCTCCCTCTCTCTTTTTCAGGGTCTCACTTCATTGCCCAGGCTGCAGTGCACTGGCATGATCTCAGCTCACTGCAGCCTCAACCTCCTCGGTTCAAATGATCCACCTCAACCTCCTGAGTAGCTGGGACTACAGGTACATACCATCACACCCAACTAAATTTTTGTATTTTTTTGTAGAGATGGGGTTTTCACTATGTTGCCTAGACCAGTCTCAAACTACTGGGCTCAAGCAATCTGCCTTCCTTGGCCTTGCAAAGTGCTGGGATTACAGGCCACCATGCCCAGCCTCCAACACTTTTTATTGTCCCTCTTTTTGATTCTAGCCATCCTACTGGATGTGAAGTGGTATCTCGTTATGGTTTTGATTTGCATTTCCGTGTGACCACTGATGTTGAGCATCTTTTCATAAACCTGTCGGTCATTTATCTTCTTCTTCTTCTTCTTTTTTTTGAGACCAAGTCTCACTCTGTAGCCCAGGCTGGAGTGCAGTGGCGATATCTCAGCTCACTGCAGCCTCTGCCTCCTGGGTCCTGGTTCAAGCAATTCTCCTGCCTCAGCCTCCCAAGTAGCTGCGATTATAGGAACGTGCCACCATGCCTAGCTAATTTTTGTATTTTAGTAGAGACAGACTATGTTGGCCAGGCTGGTCTTGAATTCCTGACCTCGTGATCCGCCCACCTTGGCCTCCCAAAGTGCTGGGATTACAGGCGTGAGCCACTGCATCTGGCCTTTTTTTTTTTTTTTTTGACACTTAGTCTCACTCTGTCACCCAGGCTGGAGTGCAGTGGCATGATCTTGGCTCACTGCAGCCTCTACCTCCCAGGTTCAAGCAATTATTCTGCCTCAGTCTCCTGAGTAGTTGGGATTACAGGTGCCCGCCCCCACACCTAGCTAATTTTTGTATTATTAGGAGAGATGGGGTTTCACTATGTTGGCCAGGATGGTCTCAAACTCCTGACCACAAGTGATCCATTCACCTCAGCCTCCCAAATTTCAGGGATTGCAGGCATTAGCCACCACACTGGTCCCATTTGTCTTTTTTGGAGAAATGTTTATTTAAATCCTTTGCCCATTTTGAATTGGGTTATTTGCCCTTTTATTGTTGAGTAGTAAGAGTTCATTATGTTTTCTGGATACTAGACTCTTTATAGATATGTGATTTTCAAATACTGTCTTCTGTAAGTTGTCTTTTCACTTTGTTAAGAGCGTCCCTTGAAGCATGAAAGCTTCTAGGGTTTTTTTTTTTTTTTTTTTTTTTTTGACAGAGTCTCACTTTGTCACCCAGGCTAGAGTGCAGTGGTGTGAACGTGGCTCACTGAGGTCTCAATCTCCCAGGCCCAAGCGATCCAACCAACCCAGTCTCTGAAGTAGCTGGAACTACAGGTGCGTGTGCCACCATGCTTGGCTAATTTTTGTATTTTTTGCAGAGATGGGGTTTCACCATGTTGCCTGGGCTGATCTTGAACTCCTGAGCTCAAGCAATCCACTCACCTCAGCTTCGCAAACTGCTGAGATTACAGGTGTGAGCCACTGCGTCTGGCCAGAAAGCTTATAGTTTTGATGAACTCCAATGTATCTAGTTTTTCTTTGGCTGCTTAAGCTTTAGATGTCATGTCTAAGAAACCATTGCCTAATCCAAGGTCACAAAGACTTATGCCTGTTTTCTTCTAAAGCAGCAGTCCCCAACCTTTTTGGCACCAGGAACCAGTTTCTTGAAAGACATATTTTCCACAGAAGGGGGGATGTTTTCAGGATGATTCAAGCACATTAACTTTATCATTAGAGTCCCATAAGGAGTGCACAACCTAGATCCCTCACATGCATAGTTCACAATAGGGTTTGAGCTTCTAAGAGAATCTGTTGCTGCAGCTGCTTTGATAGGAGGTGGGGCTCAGCTTCATGAATGGCAGCAAGCCACAGCTTACCTCCTGCTGTGTGGCCCAGTTCCTGACAGACCACAGATGGGTACTGGTCTGTGGCCTGGGGTTGGGGACCCCCATTCTTTTTTTTTTTTAGCTTCAAGGAGGACTGCATGGGACCCCCGTTTTAAAAGTTTTATGGTTTTAGCTCTAACATTTAGGTCTTTGATCTGTTTTGAGTTCTTGTTTGTAAATGGTGTGTGGAAGGGGGTCCCACTTTATTCTTTTTCATGTGGATACTCAGCTGTCAGCACCATTTGTTGAAAGGAGCATTATTTCCCTATTGAATAGTCTTGGTACACTTGTCAAAAATCAATTGCTGGCTGGACACAGTGGCTCACCTGTAATCCCAGCATTTGGGAGGCCAAAATGGGAAGATCACTTGAACCTAGGAGTTCAGCCCGTGCAACCCTGTTTTTAAAAAATAAGCTGAGCATTGGCCAGGCATGGTGACTTATGCTTGTAATCACAGCACTTTGGGAGGCCGAGGCAGATCACCTGAGGTCAGGAGTTCGAGACCAGCCTTGCCAACATGGTGAAACCCTGTCTCTACTAAAAATACAAAAATTAGCTGGGCATGGTGGTGCGTGCCTGTAATCCCAGCTACTCAGGTGCATGCCTGTAATCCCAGCTACTGAGGCAGGAGAATTGCTAGAACTCAGGAAGCAGAGGTTACAGTGAGCCGAGATCATGCCATTGCACTCCCAGCTGGGTGACAGAACAAGACTCTGTCTCAAAAAAAAAAAAAAAAAATTAGCTGAGCATGGTGGTGCATGCCTGTAGTCCCAGCTGCTTGGGAAGCTGAGGTGGGAGGATCGCTTAGCCCAGGAGTTTGAGGCTGCAGTGGGCTGTGTTTGTGCCTGGGCAACAGAGCCAGTCCCTGTCTCTTCTATTCCTCATTTGTGGAGTGTTTTTATCATGAAGAAGTATTAAATGTTGTCAAATGTTTTTTCAGCATCTCCTGAAAAGATAATGTGGTGTTTGTCCTTTATTATATTAATATGATGCATTATATCAATTGATTTTCATTAGTTGACCAAACCTCGCATTCTTGGGATAAATCTTACTTTACCGTGGTGTATAATCCTTTTATGTATTTCTGGAGTCTACTTGCTTGCATTTTATTGAGGATTTTTGCATCTATAGTTATAACAGATATTGCTCTGCAGTTTTCTTGTGATGTCTTTGTCTAGTTTTCTCATCAGAATAATGCTAGCCTCATAAGTTTGTTCCCTTTTATTGGAAGTAATATTCCACGGACTGGATATACCATATTTTGTTTAACCACTCATTTGTTGGTGAACATTTGCATTGTTTCTAGTTTCTTTCCCTAGTATAGGCAAATCTGCAATTTATAAACTCATATTCCTCTCTCTCTGCACACCTGTGAAGGAGTTTCTTCTGGGGAGGAGGGAGGAAATATCAGAGCATCCATTCATTCATCCACCTACCCACTCACCCATCCACCCATCTGTTCCTTCTTTCCTTCCTCTATTCCTTCATTTCCTCTTTCCTTTCATCCATAAATCACTTGTCTCCAGGCATATAATTTCTGGGTCCATGCCAAATTGTCTTTTAGAATGGGATGGAAAACCTGGTTGGGCACGGTGGCTCATGCCTGTAATCCCAGCACTTTGGGAGGCCAAGGTGGGAGGATCACTTGACCCCAGGAGTTCCAAGCCAGCCTGGGCAACATAGCGAGACCCTGTTTCTAAAAAAAATTTAAAAATTTGCTGGACATGATGGCAGGCACCTGTAGTCTCAGCTACTCAGAAGGCTGAGGTGGTAGGATCATTTGAGCCTGGGAGATCAAGGCTGCAGTGAGCCAAGGTTACACCACTGCCCTGCAGCCTAGGAGACAGAGCCAGACCCTGTCTCAAAAAAAAAAAAGCAGAAAACCTGCTACAGTTTTTGTTTCTTTTCTTCCCTCTCCTCCCCTCCCTTCCCTCTCTTTTCCACTGTCAGAAAATGCTACAGGTTTTGGGAAAACCTTTTAAGTGCTAAAATTGACATCCTTACACTCCCTCTATTCCCAGCACTTTTGGGGCTCCCTGGTGGTTCATTCACAGGGTCTGGCTGAACTACTCTCTTGAGGACTGTTTAGTGACCAGAGTCCAGAAGACCAGTGGCTCCTTTACTTCAAGAGAATCTCACGCATGCTCCTCCATCCATCACTCCTTCACTCAGGAATCTGCACACTTCCATTCCCAATTGCTCGACTCATCTGCCTGTGCCTTCTTTTGTTTTAGAACCCAAAGGTTTTCAGGCCTCTTCTCTAGCTGACATCCTAGTCAGCTGAACTCATCCAGTCTCTATCTTCAAAATAGCTCCAGAATCTAACCATTTAAAAAATCACTTTCCTGGCTGGGTGCAGTGGCTCACGCCTGTAGTCCCAGCACTTTGGGAGGCTGAGGCATGAGGCTCTCTTGAGGCCAGGAGTTCAACACCAGCCTGAACAACATAGCGAGACCCCAACTCTACCAAAAAAACCCCAAACAAATAAAAATCACTTCCCCTGTCCCCACCACCACCCTTGCATGGACCACTGCAGTGGCCTCCCCGTCACTGGTTGCGTTTCCACCCTTGCCCTGACAGTCTATTTTCCATGCAGCGGCCAGAGGGAGCCTGTTAAATCCTAAATCATATCATGTCCCTCCTCTGCCCACAACCATCCTTCAGTTTCCTGTCACTCAGAGTAAAAGCCAAAGTCCTCGCCCTGGCCTGCAAGACCCCACCCATCTATACCCCTTGCTCCCCGCCACTGGCCTCCTTGCTGTTCCTCACACACACCAGCCACATTCATGCCTCAGGGCCTTTGCACTGGCTGATGTCTCTGCCTGGTGTGCTTTTCCTCCACTGGCTAGCTGTGTGGCTCACTCCCTCATCTCTTCACATCTGTGCTCAAGACCCTTCTAAGTCATACTTTCTGGGACCACCTCATTAGACATCAGAAGCTGCCCCAGCAATTTTTGTTTTTAAGACAGAGTCTTGGCTGGGCGCGGTGGCTCACGCCTGTAATCCCAGCACTTTGGGAGGCCAAGGTGGGTGGATCACAAGGTCAGGAGATAGGGATCATCCTGGCTAGTATGGTGAAACCCCGTCTCTACTAAAAATACAAACGTTAGCCAGGTGTGGTGGCACGCACCTGTAGTCCCAGCTACTCGGGAGGCTGAGGCAGGAGAATCGCTTGAGCCTGGGAGGCAGAGGTTGCAGTGAGCTGAGATCATGCTGCTGCACTCCAGTCTGAACCACAGAGTGAGACTTCATCTCAAAAAAATAAAAAAAAAGACAGTCTCGCTCTGTCACCCAGACTGGAGTTCAGAGCGGTGTGATCTCAGCTCACTGCAACCTCCGCCTCCTAGATTCAAGCAATTCTGGTGCCTCAGCCTCCCAAGTAGCTGGAACTGCAGGCATGTGCCACCATGCTTGGCTAATTTTTGTATTTTTAGTAGAGACAGGGTTTATCATGTTGGCCAGGCTGGTCTTGAGCTCCTAACTTCAGTGATCCACCTGCCTCGGCCTCCCAAAGTGCTGGGATTGCAGGCATGAGCCACTGTGCCCAGCCTGCCCCAAATATTTTTATCTACATTCCCTCTTCTGTGTTTTCTTTTTCTCCATAGCGTTTATCAGCCTGTAACATACTTAATATTTTACCTACTTAATTTTATTTATTTTCTATCTGCCCCACTAGAATGGCAACTCCACAAACAGAGATATGCTTATCTCTTTTGTTCAATGCTGTCTCTCCAGTGCTTGGAACAGGGCCTGGCACATAGTAGGTACTCAACATTTGTATTTTAGTTGACTGAATGGTGGAAGGGAACAGAAACAGAGGAAATTTGACCTCGTTCTGCCTACCCTGCCATGAGCTATGCCTCAATTGAGATGATTTGGCTAATTTATGTATTAATTTATTTTGTGTGGAAAAGGGGCTGTTTCACTATGTTGCCCAGGCTGGTCTCAAACTCTTTGACCTACTAGATCCAAAGGTAGAAAGTGCTAAATATCCTGGGAGTGAGACTAGAGAAGGCTCTCCGGGAAGTGGTAGTATTGTTTGGGGCTGATCCTGGAAAGTCTGATGGGCATGAGAGATCCCAGGAATGGAGAAAGCAGCAGGCAGCAGCTGGAAGAGTGAGGTGAGTTAGGAAAGGACGAAGATGACGGTGTCACTGACAAGGAGAAATCTGTCAAGGGCCTTGAATCCCAAGGGGATGACCCCTAGATCTGGCACTTGGAATTGTTATACTCTGGTCATAGACCTCCGACCCAACAGCTCAGAGATCTCACACCCTAGATAAACACCCATGTGTGGCGCTGATACAATAACAAAGACCCTGTATTTGTTGAGAGGTTATGCATTTATTAGGCCAGCTTGAATGATATACAGATATGGTATGGTCCCAAACCTGTCTTGGGTCCCCCCTCATCAGGATGTGTGAAGTGCCTAAGTCCTCAGTCCTCGGAGGCCTCTGGGTCTGGGTGGGGGTTTGCAGAAAGGAAAGGAGAAGGTGATATCGATGAGGACAGAATGGAGGAGGCCCAGCCTCCATCACGAGGAGATGTAGTTGGACACCTCAATCAGATTTCTGTCAGGATCTCGGAAGTAGATGGACATAATAGGCCCTTTTGCCCCTGTTCTGGGAACTGGCCCCTCCTCAATAGGGACATCACAAGTCTGAGGTGGGAAGAAAAGACAAAAGTCATTCATCAAAATCTGTGTATGAGACCAAAATTTAAATCCTTTTTTTTTTTTGAGACAGAGTCTCACTCTGTCGCCTAGGCTGGAGTGCAGTGGTGAGGTCTCAGCTCACTGCAACCTCTGCCGCCTCCCGGGCTCAAGCAATTCTCCCACCTCAGCCTCCCGAGTAGCTTGGGATTACAGGCGCATGCCACCATGCCCAGATATTTTTTGCATTTTTTGTAGAGACGAGGTCTTGCTATGCTGTGCAGACTGGTCTTGAACTCTTGACCTCAAGTGATCCGCCCACCTCGGCCTCCCAAAGTGCTGGAATTATAGGTGTGAACCACTGCGCCTGGCCTGTAAAATTTAATTCCTTATAGTGACCTAAAAGACCTTGGAACACCCCTGTATCTTTCTTTTTATTTATTTATTTATTTTTGAGACTGAGTCTCACTCTATCACCCAGGCTGGAGTGCAGTGGTACAATCTCAGCTCACTGCAAACTCGGCCTCTCAGGTTCAAGTGATTCTCCTGCCTCGGGCTCTTGAGTAGCTGGGATTACAGGCATGTGCCACCATGCCTGGCTAATTTTTTTGTATTTTTAGTAGAGACAAGGTTTCACCATGTTGGCCAGGCTGGTCTTGAACTCCTGGCCTCAGGTGATCCACCTGCCTTAGCCTCCCAAAGTGCTGGGATTATGGGTGTGAGCCACCACGCCTGGCCTATTTTATTTTTATTTTTTTGAGCCGGAGTCTTGCTCTGTCACCAGGCTGGAGTGCAGTGGCGTGATCTCAGGTCACTGCAACCTCTGCTTCATGGGTTCAGGCGATTCTCCTGCCTCAGCCTCCCAAGTAGCTGGGATTACAGGTACACACCACCATGCCCAGCTGATTTTTAAATTTTTAGTAGAGACAGGGTTTCACCATGTTGGCCAGGATGGTCTGGAACTCTTGACCTCATGATCCTCCTGCCTCAGCCTCCCAAAGTGCTGGGATTACAGGCATGAGCCACTGCGCCCTGGCCCCACCCCTGTATCTTTCTGACCTCAATCTCCTACCATCCTTCCTTCCCTCACTCTGTTCCAGACACTTATCAGCTAGATGGCCTTGGGCACAGTACCTAACCACCTTGTACCTCGGCCTCCTCATTTGTAAAATGGGAAGGATAATAGTACCTAGTATTATCTAGTAAGTGGCAGAACTAGAATTCAAACGCAGGCAGTCTGGGTCAAAGACCATACCTCTTAACCCCTATGCTTCAACCATTTTACTTCCAGACCAGTCTTTTTCACTGAGACTTCTCAAAGAAGGAGTCTAGGTTATCTGCACAGAATACATACAAGACCTTGATTCATGTTCTGCAAAAGGGAAACTAATGCCCCTCTTATTTATTTATTTATTGTAGAGATAGAGTCTTACTCTGTCACCCAGACTGGAATGCAGTGGCACGACCACAGTTCACTGTAGCCTCAACCTCCTGGGCTCAAGCAATCCTCCCACCTCTTAGCCTCCCAAGTAGCTGAGCCTACAGGCACACACTGCCACGCCCAGCTAAATTTTTTGTATTTTATGTAGACAGAGGGTCTCGCCATGTTACCCAGGCCAGTCTCAAATTTCTGGGTTCAAGTGATCCTCCCTCCTTGGCCTCCTAAAGCACTGGGATTACAGGCATGAGCCACTGCACACCCGGCCTTATTTTAATTTTTAGAGACAGGGCCTTGCATGCACTACCATGCCTGGCTAATTTTTTATTTTTTGTAGAGATGGGGGTCTCACTATGTTACCCAGGCTGGTCTGGAACTCCTGGCCCAAATGATCCTTCTACCTCACCCTCCCAAAGTGCTAGAATTACAGGCATGAGCCACCATGCTCAACCAATGCCCCTTCTAGATGACATCATTTTAAGTATTACAGAGATTTATTCCCTCTTCAATCTTTTCTCAATCCTTCTGATTATACAAAGAAAGTGGATGCTAACAAGTCCTTAGTATCTTTTTAACCACCTGCCATATCTCCCTTTGTAATGTCAGGGTCAGGGAGTACAGGGAACAGAAGCGGCTAGAATTTAATGACATTGTTATGCTTTTATAGCTGTTGGATTTTACAGTTACTTTTCCTTTATGCCAAGATATGATGAGTTTTTCATGTACTTGGATGAACATTTTCTTTTTATATAAATGGATTTAGGGCTGGGCACAGTAGCTCATGCCAGTAATGCCAGCACTTTGGGATGCCAAGGCAGGCAGATCACTTGAGGTCAGGAGTTTGAGTCCAGCTTGGCCAACATGGCGAAACTCCGACTCTACTAAAACTACAAAAATTAGCCAGGCGTGGTGGTGCCCATCTGTAGTCTCAGCTACTTGGGAGGCTGAGGCAGGAGAATCGCTTGAACCCAGGAGGTGGAGGTTGCAGTGAGCCAAGATCGCTGCATTGCACTCCAGCCTGGGCAACAGAGCAAGACCCCATCTAAAAAAAAAAAGGTATTTAAGTGTAGTTTTTTTTTTTAACAAGGGGAATGCATAGGTTCCTTTTCAAATACAATTATTTACATGAAAAATCATGTCAGTCAAAATAGTACATAACTGTGTGCAGGCATTTATCTGGTTGTGGTAAAACCTGTTACCTCTCTGGGTCATGCTTCTGTTTTCACTGTGTTTGCAGCAGCTTTTGCAAAAAGAAGGGAAGTCCCACTCACCTTGAGGTGCTGGATCATTTCACCCAAAGGCACCTCTGTGATCAGACATATGTCCAGGGAGCCAGGAACTGGGTGAGCGGCTTTGGGTTCAAATTCCTTTCCCACCTCGTGGAGGTTAAATTTCTGGTCTCCAAAACACAGTGCTTTCCGGTCTTCCTACTTGGTAGGGAGGGGCGGAGAAAACAGCCTGGAATTAAACCTCCAAGATGAGTGTGAGATGAAGCCTTTCCACCTATCCCAACAAGGTTTAAAAAAAATAAAAACTAGAATAGAGCTACTACACAACAGCCCTTAGCCCCACCCAAGCAACAGCCCGTAGCCCCACTACAAAATTAGCCAGGCGTGGTGGCACATGCCTGTAATCCCAGCTACTCAGGAGGCTAGGCAGGAGAATTGCTTGAACTAGGGAGGCGGAGGTTGCGGTGAGCTGAGATTGCACCATTACACTCGGCCCTGTGCAACAAGAGTGAAATTCCGTCTCAAACAAAACAAAACAAAACAAAACAAAAACCCTATGTTTCCCAGAACCTCCAGAGGCCATGTTAGCTGGACTGGGCAATGAGATGAGGGCAGAGGTGTGGGTGGGGCTTCCGGGAACCTCCCTGCCCACTGCACTGGTCCATTTTGCCCATTCACTTCCTCTTTCTTCCCAGCCACTGCCCATGACCTGACTGACTACCTCTGGACTGGTTGTTCAATGAGAGGAAAAGAAAACTCTGCCTTGTTTAACTCATAGTTGAGTTTTCTCCTCTATGCCTCCAAACAAAGTCCCTAACCCTTCACTTTTCTCCCTTTCCTCTTTCTCTTTTCTTCTCTTCCTTTCCTTTTCTTTCTTCTTTCTCCATGTTGGTCAGGCTGGTCTCGAACTCCCGATCTCTGGTGATCCACCCACCTCAGCCTCCCAAAGTGCTGGGTTTACAGGCATGAGCCACTGTGCCTGGCCCCTCTTTCTTTTCTTTTAGACAGAGTCTTGCCTCTGTTGCCCAGGCTGGAGTGCAGTGGCACAATTTCAGCTCACTGCAACCTCCGCCTCCCAGGTTCAGGAGATTCTCATGCCTCAGCCTCCAGAGTAGCTGGTACTACAGGCACATGCCACCATGCCCAGCTAATTTTTATGTTTTTAGTAGAGATGGGGTTTTGCCATGTTGGCCAGGCTGGTCTTGAACTCTTGACCTCAGGTGATCTGCCTGCCTCAACTACCCAAAGTGCTGGGATTACAGGTGTGAGCCACTGTGCCCAGCCTCATTTTTTTTTTTTTTAGACAGAGTCTCTTCAGACATAGACTCATGAAAAAGATGAAAAAAAAAAAAAGAGAGAGAGAGAGACAGAGTCTCGCTGTGTTGCCCAGGCTTCAGTGAAGTGATCACGGCTCACTGCAGCCTCAACCTCCGAGGTTCAGGTGATCCTGCAACCTCAGCCTCTGAGTAGCTGGGACCACAGGCACACCCCACCATGCCTGCCTAATTTTTTTATTTTTTGTAGAGACCAGGTCTCCCCATGTTGTCCAGGCTGGTCCCAAACTCCTGGCTCAAGCAATCCCCGTCTCAGCCTTCCAAAGTGCTGTGATTACAGGTGTGAGCCAGTGTGCCTCACTGCACCACTATTTCTCGATTCAGCAACTTGAGATATTTCCTATCATCTCCCTGCTATGATAAATGAGAATTTAGCTCATTCACATTACTACCTCTTCCAACACAATTTGATTATCATTTTTAGTTTTTCTTTTAGCTCCTTTACAATTTTTAAATAACCCACTTGCATGTTTATTTTGTTTATTTATTTTTTTAAGAGACAGAGTCTCATTCTATTGCCCATGCTGGAATGCAGTGGTGCAATCATGGCTCACTACAGCCTTGACTTCCTGGCCTCAAGCAATGCTCCTGCCTCAGCCTCCTGAGTAGCTGGGATTACAGGTGAGCACCACTATGTCTGGCTAATTATAAAACTTTTTTTTTTTTTTTTTGTAGCGATGATAGTCTCAGTATGTTGCCCAGGCTGGACTCCAGCTCCTGAGCTCAAGTGATCCTCCTGCTTCATCCTCTCAAAGTGTTGGGATTGGAGGCGTGAGCCACTGTGCCTGGCTGCAAGTTTATTTTTGTAGATAAACTACAGATTAACTCACAGCCCTGCCATGTTCTTCATGGCTCCTCCCTCTTCTGGACCTCTGAACATGTGCGATTTCTTTTATACTTTTTCTATCTCTTTCTTTTGCATCACTACCACATCCATTCAATCAGAAAATGATTTTATTTCACTTTTTTTTTTGAGACAGAGTCTCCCTTTGTCACCCAGGCTGGAGTGCAGTGGCACGATCTTGGCTCACTGTGACTTCTGCCCTCGGGGTTCAAGTGATTAGCCTGCCTCAGCCTACCGAGTAGCTGGGACTACAGGTGCACGCCACCACTCCTGGCTAATTTTTGTATTTTTAGTAGAGACAGGGCTTCAGCATGTTGTCCAGGCTGGTCTCGAACTCCTGACCTCAAGTGATCCACCCATCTCAGTCTCCCAAAGTGCTGGGATTACAGGTGTGAGCCACCGCGCCCAGACAACTTTATTTCACTTTTGGACTCAAAGGTAGTTTGGCTCAGTGTACAATTGTAGGTTGCAGCTTATTTTCCCATAGCCTTTTAAATATATTGCTTCATTGTCTTCCCTGAATGTGGTGTTGCTGTTAGGAAGTCTGATGTTCATCTGTGTTTTATTCTTTGGTTGGTGATACATCCGTCTTCTACTACTGCAGCTTTAGGATTTTTCTTAATCCTAATGTGCTGAAATTTCACTCCAATGTGTCCAAGTACAGAGGTTGAGGCATCATACACCTTGTTATTACCATTGGCCTATACAAGGACTATCTCTTGTTTTACTTATACATTTATTCTTTTTCTTTTCGTTCTCCATTCCCATCTCCACTTTAGGCAACCACTATAATGTGTTTGATGTGTATCCTTTAGTTTTCATAAATTGCTGTAAAAAGCGTGTTATTGTTTTATGTGTGTGTATTGTAAATGGTCGCATGCCGTAGACCTGATTTTCTTCATTTTTCACTCAGCACGATCTTTTCAAGACATGTCCGTGTTGCTGTGCACACATCCAATCTGATGTTGCATAATACTACATTTCTGCATAAGGTTCCATGTTAGATTTAACATTTTTACCCAGAGAGAAAGAATTGGCTGGGCATTGTGGCGTGTGCCTTCAGTCCCAGCTGCTCCAGAGGCTGAGGCAAGAGCAGCACCTGAGTCCAGGAGGCTGAGGTTTCGGTGAGCTGTGAACGCACCACTGTACTCCAGCCTGGGCAACAGAGCAAGACCCTGTCTAAAAAAAAATTTCTTCTCCTGTTTGTGATTTTCTATTTAAGTTATATGGTATGTGGGGGTTGTGTTTGTGTGTACTTAATTGTTTCAGAGCAGTCTTAAGTCCACAGCAAAATTGAGCAAAAGGTATAGGGATATACCCCCATATATGCACAGCCTCCTTCACTTCTTTCACTTGGTAATATGCATTTAAATTTCCTCCATGTCTTTTCATGGATTGATAGTCCATTAATTTAATTTAATTTATTTATTTGAGACAGAGTCACGCTCTGTCACCCAGGCTAGAGTGCAATGGCGTGATCTCAGCTCACTGCAACCTCCATCTCCTGGGTTCAAGTGATTCTCCTGCCTCAGCCTCCTGTGTATCTGAGATTATAGGCACCCGCCACAATGCCCAACTAATTTTTGTATTTTTAGTAGAGACAGGGTTTCACCATGTTAGCCAGGCTGGTCTCAAACTCCTAACCTCAGGTGATCCACCCACCTCGGCCTCCCAAAGTGCTGGGATTACAGGCATGAGCCACCGAGCCTGGCTGATAGTCCATTTATTCTTATCACTGAATAATATTTCACTGTCTGGGCCACAGTTGATATATCCATTCACTTACTGAAGCACATCGTAGGCATATATTTTTTGCTTTCTCTGCATTTATCTTTTTTGAAGTTGTTCCAAATTCTCAAGCATACTTCAGTCTCTGGAAACCTCTTTTTTTCCTTGGATCTGTCTTGCCTGGGGTTTTTCTTACACTTGTTCCAAACTGGATTAATTGTTCTCTAGGTACCTTTCTGAGATCTTCCTCTTGGGATCCATTGTGGCTTGTGGCCTGACTTCCATGTCTTCCATATTCCCAGATTAGTCATTTTTTTTTTTTTTGAGATGGAGTCTCGCTCTGTCACCCAGACTGGAGTGCAGTGGTGTGATCTCAGCTCAATGCAACCTCTGCCTCCCAAAGTGCTGGGATTACAGGTGTGAGCCACCACGGCCAGCAAGTCACCCATTTTGATATAGCATACCCTCAAGTAATTTTCAAAGCAAGTGGGAAAATTTTCTAAGACTTCGTATGACTAAGAATGCTTTTATTCTACATTTACCTTTTTCTTTGTTTGATTTTTTTCTGACTCTGTCACTCAAACTGGAGGGCAGTGGTGCAATCTCTGCTCATTGCAACCTCTGCTTCCCAGGCTCAAGCGATTCTCATGCCTCAGCCTCCCAAGTAGCTGGGATTATAGGCGTGTACCACCATACCCAGCTAATTTTTGTATTTTTGGTAGAGATGGGGTTTTGCCATATTGGCCAGGCTGGTCTCAAACTCCTGACCTGATGTGATCCACCCATCTCAGCCTCCCAAAGTGCTGGGATTAACAGGCTTGAGCCACCGCACCTGGCCCCTACATTTACCTTTGGTTAATAGTTTGGTTGGACATAGAATTCTAGGTAGAAAAATTTTCCCTCAGAATCTTGAAGTTGTCCTTTTATCTTTTGGTATCTGGTCTCTTGGAAAATCTGATATTTGTTTGTTTTTTTCCTTTGTAGATAATCTACTTTTTAATCTCTATGAAAGCTCTTAGGATCTACTTTTTCAGTTTGATGTTCTGTAATTTCATAAGGATCCATATAAGTGTCAACATGCTGGATACTTAGTTAACCTTTCCCATATAGAGACTGCAGAGTTCTGTTGCAGTATTTCTATGATAACTTCCTCCTCTCCTTTTTCTCCATTCTCTCTCTGGAAGTCCAAATATTCAGAGTTTGGAATCTCCTCTATTGATCTCCTTATATTTTCTTTCAGATTTCCAGCGGTTTTCCTTTGGGAGTTAAGTTATATGTTAAAGTGTTATAAACAAAGTTTAGCCCACCTGAATTTGACATTTAGGGAAGTGGTTACCTTAAAAGTTGTGACCTCCATGCCCAGGATCTTGGAATAAAACATGGTAGTGTCTTTGATGCTCTTTACCGTCATCACGATGTGGTCAAGTCTACAGATAAGACTTGGGGGAGGAGTCTGACTGCTGTCCCTCCACGACTAAAAAAAGAAAAATAGTCAGAAGAGACCACAATGCCACTTGTCACGCTCATGTTTCCTTCTCCTCACCTCCCCCCACCTCCCCAATGACTCTACTTCCTCCTCACCCTCTTTCAAGGGAAAGGCCTGAGAGAATACTTACTGGCAGAGTCTTATTGCCCATGTGTGGATTCACGGGAGTCCATGTGTCTGCCATGACCACTCTCCACTGTTTTCTTGTTCCCTTTCTTTTTTTCCTTTTTTCAGACAGAGTCTCACTCTGTTGCCCAGGCTGGAGTACAGTGGCACAATTTTAACTCACTGCAACCTCCACCTCCCAGCTTCAAGCGATTCTCCTGCTTCAGCCTCCCGAATAGCTGAGACCACAGGTGTGTGCCACAACGCCTGGCTAATTTTTGTAGTTTTAGTAGAGATGGGGTTTCACCATGTTGGCCAGGCTGGTCTCAAACTCCTGACCTCAAGTGATCTGCCCGCCTTGGCCTCCCAGAGTGCTGGGATTACAGGCTTGAGTCACAGTGCCCAGTCTTCTTGTTCCCTTTCTCCTTCCAGAAGTGAAAATTAGGGGAGTGGAGACAAAGACAATGCCCTCCCTTGTTTTCCCTAAGTAGAATTCATTTTCTTTCCAAGAAGTGACAAGACACAGAAGAGCCCAACCCTGTGAATACAAGCCCTCCGTTGGCCAGTTTTACCCAGCCCCCTCCTTTCCCATTCTGCAACTTCGGTCACAGAGAACAGGATGAGAAGGGGGCGTCTCAGAAGAAATGAAGGTTTCTGGGCATGTGTATTTATAGATTCGCCTTGACACCCAGAGGGAGGACTACTCCTCCACCTTCCACTTTCCCACCCTCAGCACACTTCCCATCAGATCTTCCTCTTGACTTGAACTATTTAGTAAATTGTATATGAACAGTATCTCTGCTGTAGGATTATAAAGCACCTGTGGTCTGGCACTATAAGCAATGGAGTATAATGCTTAAAAGTATAGATTATGATTTTTTACTAATTTTTTTTTGAGACAGAGTCTTGCTCTGTCACCCAGGCTGGAGTGCAGTGACAGGATCTCAGCTCACTGCAACCTCCATACCCTCCCCCCGCCCCACACACCAGTTCAAAGGATTCTCCTGCCTCAACCTCCCAAGTAGCTGGGATTACAGGTGTCTGCCACCACACCCAGCTAATTTTTGTAAAAAAAGATTAGTCAAAATTAGTAAAAGTATAGATTCTGGTGGTGGCACCTGTAATCTCAGTGCTTTGGGAGGCTGAGGTGGGCAGATCCCTTGAAACCAGGAGTTTGAGACCAGCCTGGGCAACACAGTGAGACCCTGTATCTACAAAAAAATACAAAAATTAGCTAGGCAGGGTGGAGCTCACGTGTCGTTTCTGTTACTTGGGGGGCTGAGGTGGGAGGATCACTTGAGCCCGGGAGGAGGAGGTTGCAATCAGCTATGATCACAGAACCGAACTCCAGCCTGGGTGACAGAGCAAGACTGTGTCTCAAAAAAAAAAAAAAAAAAAAAGATTCTGGAATCAGACTAACATTTAAATAATTTCTCTAGTTTCTCTGTGCCTTGGTTTCTCCTTCTATAAAATGAGCAAGATTTTATACATACTTTATAGAATTATTGTGAGAGTTTAAAAAAACTACTATATATATATATATTATTATTTTTTTTTTTTTGAGACAGAGTCTTGTTCTGTCACCAGGCTAGAGTGCAGTGGCACAATCTTGGCTCACTGCAACCTCTGCCTCCTTGGTTCAAGCAATTCTTCCGCCTCAGCCTCCCAAGTAGCTGGGACCACAGGTGCATGCTACCACGCCCAGCTAATTTTAGTAATTTTAGTAGAGACGGGGTTTCACCGTGTTGGCCAGGATGGTCTCGATCTCTTGACCTCATGATCCACCTGCCTTGGCCTCCCAAAGTGCTGGGATTACAGGTGTGAGCCACCATGCCTGGCAAAAAACTACTATATTTTTAAGCATGTAGAACAATGCCTGACACTGACACACATCAAGTGCAATAAAAGGATTGATGATGATGATGATGATGATGATGATGTGGTCATCTTGTTAAAATCTAGACTCCAGTTACAATGACCCCCCAGTCTCTACAGTCTCATTCATTGCTCTTGAACTCCAGGCTACACTGTCCTTTTGCCTGTTCCTCATAAGGGCCATCCTTGTACTGTTCGTTTCCGGGCCTTTGCAGATGGTAATGCCTGTCTCCCTGACTACAATATAAGCTTCATAAGAGCAGGGACCTATCTGTTTTGTTCCCCACTGTTTCCCAAACAACTAGTTCAGTCATTTTTATTCAATAAATATCTACTGCAACAACTAGAGACAGTGCTTAGCACAAAGTCTGACTAATTTCTATTCTGTTCAATTCGATTCAATTCCATTCCATTCTATTCTATCTACCCTTTGCTATTTTATTATTTTCTATTCCACTGCGTTTAGTTCCATTGAAACCAGCCCATTTTAAACAATTGATTTCACTGAGATCCAGTTAAAAAAAAATCCTGTACCATTCTATTTTCCTGAGTGGAGGAGGCATTAGCAAAGTTGCTGAGTTCTGCTCTCCCTGTGGATACAGAAGATCCACAGGGACGTAGGGACTACAGAAAGAGAAAATGACCAACATTTTGGCTTCATTGAAAATAAAGTCGTTTCCCTGGCAAGCAGACTCAGATAGAGATAAAATAAAAAAGAAAGAAAGAAAAAAGAAAATAAAGTCGTATGTTGAAAAAAATCTTATTAACGTTCTTTCTTATTCCCTTTTTGAGACAGAAGCTTGCTTTGTTGCCCAGCCTGGAATGCAGTGACACGATCACAGCTCACTGCAGTCTCACCCTCCTGCACTCAAGGAATCCTCCCACTTCAGCCTCTGTTGTAGCTCGGATTACAGGTGTGTGCCACCATGCCCAACTATTTTGTTTTCTTTTTTCATTTTTTGTAGAGGTGAGGTCTCACTGTTTCCCAGGCTGGTCTTGAACTCCTAAGCTCAAGAGATCCTCCTGCCTCAGCCTCCCAGAGTGTTGGGATTATAGGCATGAGCCACTGCACCTGGCCCTTATTAACCTTCTAACATCTATAGAATCTGTCACAATACTCTGTTTACATTCCTGATATTGGTAATCTATATTTTTTCTCTTAATTACTAGAGAGAAAACAGATATTGCTAATATTTTATTAATCTGTTCAAAGAATCAACTTTTGATTTGTTGCCTTTATTGTATGTTCGCTTTCTATTTCACCAGTTTCTACTGTTATAATTTCCTTGCTTCTACTTTCTTAGGTTCAATTTGCCATTCTTTTCCCAGCTTCTTGATAAGGAAGCTCAGATCACTGATTTTCAACTTTTCTGATGTATGCATTTAGAACTATAGATCTCTCCTAAGCACTGCTTTGGGCACATCCGCATCATTTCAATAGTTGATTGGAAATAAACTCCACCTATGCCTCCCATTATTCAGTTCCCTGCCAGCTCAGATTCACTCCCCAGATTCTGCTTTGCAGACTCGGAGCTTCATCTTTGCAAATTCAAGGATGAGCAGGGATGGCTCTTTTAAGGAACAGGAAGGCCAGCGTGGCTCAGAACCCAAGAGTGAGTGAGAGATGAGTGGGCGGGCAATGCAGGGTCCGGATCCTGCAGGGTCTTGAAGGTGAAGTTACAGAGCCTGCTTTATAAAATGATGATCAAGACATAGTCATCACACAAAGGGCTAGTTGTGGTGGCTCATACCTGTAATCCTAACACTTTGGGAGGCCGAGGTGGGTGGATTACCTGCGGTCAGAAGTTTGAGACCAGCTGGCCTACGTGGTGAAATCCTGTCTCTACTAAAAATACAAAAATTAGCTGGGTATGGTGGTGCACACCTATAATCCCCACTCTCAGGAGACTGAGGCCGGAGAATCGCTTGAACCTGGGAGGCAGAGGCTGCAGTGAGCTGTGATCGCGCCACTGCACTCCACCCTGGGCGACAAAAGCAAAACTCAGTCTCAAAAAAAAAAAAAAAAAAAAGACATGGTAATCACACAAGGCTTACTGTGTGCCAAGCCCTGTTTTACACAGTCTACAAAAATATAATCAATTTTACTTCTCACCACAGCCTATAAAATCCCTATAGTCAGAGTGCCCGGAACACCACATCCTTCCTCCTTTGGCCTCCTTCACAGGGAAGCGTTCTGTCTTCCTACAGGGTCCTCTTCAAGGTCCCCTTTAGGCTGCCAGGGGCCTCTGAATTCCTCTTAAAGTTCAAGGTCAATGCTATGTTTCCTAGCCTTTCTCCACACAGCCTTAATCATGACAGCTTCGGGGACACCCTGCATGAGCCTCCTTTGTGTCTCTCCACCTGTCCTTGGCTGAACTGGGAGAGGAGCCAGCCCTCAGCCCCGGCGCAGCTATGCACACCTGAACACAGGGCCCTCATGGCTTAGAGCGGGGCCTTTCCATGGGCCTCTGCTGCCCTCTGCTTGTCTCTGAAAGAGGAAGGGAGAGAGGACAGGAAACAGGAGCCCACAGAGAAGGGAAACAGGTTACTAGACCAGCTTTGGTGCCAACACCCTTGCCCCAGACCCCCAGGGGCCACCTTGTTCACCTGTTTCTCCGAAGTCCTGCCCCACATCTTGACTGGCAGCCTGAAGGGCAGATGGCGCAGCATGGCAGGGTAGGCGTCCTTGTCCTGGGGCCTCCCGACAACCCTCTGGCTCAGCGCCTGGAGATCAAGGGGCAGGAACAGGAGGACACAGGCTGAGGACTGTGGGAGGTGACAGAGGTAGGTGGAGCAAATGGAAGGACTTTGACATTAAACTCAGGGCCTCAAAATTAAAAGCTTAACGTGGATGTGTGTAAGGGATTACTTCTTGATAACACTGAAGGCCGGGTGCGGTGGCTCCTACCTGTAATCCCAGCACTTTGGGAGTCCAAGGTGGGTGGATCACCTGAGGTCAGGAGTTTGAGACCAGCCTGGCCAACATGGTGAAACCCTGTCTCTACTAAAAATACAAAGGGCGTGGTGGAGGGTGCCTGTAATCTCATATACTTGGGAGGCTGAGGCAGGAGAATCTCTTGAACCTGGGAGGCAGAGGTTGCAGTGAGCCAGGATCATGCCACTGAACTCCAGCCTGGGAGACAGAGTGAGACTCCATCTCAATAATAATAATAATAATAACAACACTGAAAAACTACCAAAGGAATCTTTATTCTAGGGTATGATGTCTCTGGTCTACTTAGGGGTGTGTCTCCGAAGTGTGAGATCTGTGAGCTGTTTGAAAGTGTGTTTCAGGGGTGTGAAGTTGTGGGCTGAGTTAGAGTATGACTGCTCTGACTTATTATTGGTCTGTTTCCAAGCCAAGATCCCTACATTCTTTTTTTTCTTCTTCTTCTTCTTTTTTACCTCCAGTAATGGCTATAAGCAAGATCCCTAAATTCTAGAGTTCTGAGCCCCTTGGCCGAGCACAGTGGCTCACGCCTGTAATCCCAGCACTTTGGGAAGCCAAGGTGGATGGATCACTTGAGGCCAGGAGTTCGAGACCAGCCTAGCCAAAATGGTGAAGCTCCATCTCTACTAAAAATACAAAAATTAGCCAGGCATGGTGATGTGCACTTGTAGTCCCAGCTACTCTGGAGCTTGAGGCAGGAGAATAGTTTGAACTCTGGAGATGAAGGTTGCAGTGAGCTGAGATCGCACCATTGCATTCCAGCCTGGGTGATACAGCGAGACTCTGTTTAAAAACAAAAAGCTCTGAGCCCCAGTGTGTGATGTTCCTGAATTATTTTGGGGAATATGTTTTGGAGGATGAGATTTGCAGTCTTCCTCCTCCACCCCACTCACCTTCCGCTGCTGAGAGTCAGAGAACATTCATCAGCCTCGTTGCTATTCACCTGACCCTGAGCTGAGATCCCCCATCTCTCCTACAGGTTACCTGTCTGGTCCCTGGAGCATGTGAGTTTGAGATTTTTGTTTCTAGTTACCCCCAACACAAACACTTTGTGCTGTGGATATTATTTTGTTTTTGTTTTTTTGAGACAGGGTCTCGCTTTGTCACCCATTCTGGAGCCCACCAGCGCCATCACGGCTCAGTGCAGCCTCAAACTCCTAGACTCAAGGGATCCTCTTGCCTCAGCCTCCTGGGTAGCTGGGACTACAGGTGTGCGCCACCATGCTTGGCTAATTTTTGTATTTTTGGTAGGGATAAGGTCTTGCTACGTTGCCTGTAATTGGCCTCCTGAAGTGCTGGGATTACAGGCGTGAGCCACCACACCCTGCCAAATATTGTTTTTAAGCATATGATTTTCTTTTAAAAAGAGTTACACAAATAATATGCGAATACAGGTTTGTATAAAAGATTTGAACAACAGGCCGTGCGTGGTAGCTCACCCTGTAATCCCAGCACTTTCGGAGGCTAAGGCGGGTGGATCAATTCAGGTCTGGAATTCGAGACCAGCCTGGCCAATATGGTGAAACACCACCTCTACCAAAATTACAAAAGTTAGCTGGGCATGGTGGCAGGCACCTGTAATCCCAGCTACTTGGGAGGCTAAGACACAAGAATCACTTGAACCTGGGAGGTGGAGGTTGCAGTGACCTGAGATCACGCTTGGACAACAGAAGGAGACTCCGTCTCTCAAAAAAAAAAAAAAAAGATTTGAACAACACATCAGTACATGGACTCTACCAATCATCTCTATCCCCATCCCCTCAAAATGACCACTGGGGTCAGATTCTGGTGTTTCCTTCCAGATACAGTTCTCTGTGTTTACATAATGTGTGTGTGTGCATGCACTACACACATGAACTAAGTCACTGTAACTGACTTCCCCTTGCTTTTCCCTGCCTATAGCGCATCCCCTGCAGGTACACACAAGTCCCATCCATTCTGTATCATGTCCAGTGGGCACTCTGGGCTGTAGCATGAACCCCCATTATTCATTTCACTCTGCAACAGTCCTTGACTATCAATGGACATTTTTACAAGCTTTTCCTGGTTGTTTGCTCCTACCAGCCTTGTTCACACAGTTCTGTGCACACATTTGAGTACTAGAGTTAGAAGTGGAATTGCTGGGTGTATTAAAGTTCTCAAGAGAAACAGAACCAATATGAAATATATTATAAGGAATTGGCTCGTGTGATTTTGGAAGCTGAGAAGTTCCACAATCTGTCATCTGCAAGCTGGAGACCCAGGAGAGCCAGTGGTGTAGTTCTGAGAACCAAAGGGCTGATGGTGTTGGCTGGGTGTGGTGGCTCATGCCTGTAATCCCAGCAATTTGTGAGGCTGAGGCAGGTGGATCACTTGAGGTCAGGAGTTCAAGACCAGCCTGGCTAACACAGCAAAACCCTGTCTCTATTAAAAATACAAAAATCATCCAGGTGTGGTGGTATACGCCTCTAGTCCTAGCTACTTGGGAGGCTGAGGCAGGAGAATTGGTTGAACCTGGGAGGCGGAGGTTGCAGTGAGCTGAGATTGTGCCACTGCACTCTAGCCTGAGTGACAGAGTGAGACTCTGTATCAAAAAACAAAACAAAACAAAACAACAAAGGGCTGATGATGTAAGTCCCAGCCAGGGGCAAAGGACTGATGTTCCAGAGCAGTCAGGCAGGGAGCAAATTCCACCTTCCTCCATCTTTTTGTTCTATTCCGACGTTCAGAGGATTGGGTGATGCCCATTCACATTTGACACATAAAATTTCTCATCACAAATTCACCCATTGTCAACTGTCCTTTTCCACTATCTTTCAGAGATGTCTCAAAAAAGGCTGTAGTGCTGCAGCTGTCCACTTTCATAGTGTGCCTACATAACATGCAGAACCATCTGTTAACCAGGCCCGAGTCTTCTCTTCCTCTGTCAACTCATTGTAGGGAATGCCCCATGAGGCCACAGGCACAGGCTGGGAGAGAGAAGGCAGGGTGGAAGGAGTGGGACCATGGGCATTTAGGCCACTTCCTCATGTAACTTGCTTGTGTTTTCAGGGCCTGCTCAGGCCCCATCACATATTTCCCATTTCCATTTGATGATGGAGCGCTGCTGTGCACACCGACTCTTGGTTAGTCAGATAACACCCAGTTCATGATGAGCAGGAATGTCACTTGGTGGCCCATGGTCAAGTATTTAGTTTCTACTAAGACCTAGTAGCAGACCAAGAGCTGCTTCTCTATATACATGTTTTATTTTTTTGAGACAGGGTCTCACTTTGTCACCCAGGCTGGACTGCAGTGGCACAATTACAGCTCACTGCAGCCTAGACCTGGGTTCAAGCAATCTTCCCACCTCAGCCTCCTGAGTAGCTGGGACTACAGGCACGTGCTACTCCACCCAGCTATTAATAATTTTTGTATTTTTTTGTAGAGATGTATTTTTGCCATGTTTCTCAGGGTGGTCTCGAACTCCTGGACTCAAGAGATCTGCTGGCCTCAACCTCCCAAAGTGCAGGGATTACAGGAGTGACCCACCATGCCCAGCCAAGAGCTGTTTCTCAAAAGGAGGATAGTTATCTGCAGAGAATAGTAGGGCTTTGCTCCAAAATCCTAAAGGAGGGTCACCAAATTTCATTTAGGAGGCTAAGATGGGTGGATTGCCTGAGCCCAGGAGTTCAAGACCAGCCTGGGGAATATGGGGAAATAGCATCTCTACAAAAAATACAAATGTTAGCCAGATGTGGTGCACACCTGTAGCCCCAGCTACTAGGGAGGCTGAAATGGAAGGATCACTTGAGCCTGAAAGGTCCAGGCTGCAGTGAGCTGTGATCATGCCACTGCACTCCAGCCTGGGTGATAGAGCAAGACCATGTCTCAAAAAATAAAAAACTAAATCCTAAAGGATTAGGCTATGATTCACCTATCAAGCCTGTCAAGAGCTCCAAACAGTATCCCTATCTGCCACTATCAATCACTTCTAACACCATTGGATCTGCTGGGTCATATGGCCCAAGTGGCAAAGCAGCTTGCATAGCAGCCTGGATCTGTTGCAGAGCCTTCTCCTGTTCTGGGCTCCACACAAAACTTGCAGCTTTTCAGGTCACTTGGTAAACAGGCCTGTGTAACATGTACAAATGAGGAATGTGTTGCCTCCAAAATCCAAATAGGCCTGCTAGGCACTGTGCCTCTTTTTTGGCTGAACCACAGGCCAGATGCAGCTACTTATCCTTCACCTTAGAAGGAATATGTTGACAGACCCCACATTGGTCTCCTATAATTTTCACTGAAGTAGAAGTTTCCTGAATTTTTGTTGAATTTATTTCCCACCCTCTGACACAGAAATTTCTTGTCAATAAGTCTAGAGTAGTTGCTACTTCTCACTCACTACGTCCACTCAGCATAATGTCATCAATGTCATGGGGCCATTGTGATACCTGTGGAAGGGAAATGCAGTCAAAGTCCCTGTGAACTAACTTATGACATAGGGCTGGAGAGTTAATTGATATACCACCGAGGCAGGAGAGTGACGGAGTACAGCTGGCCTTGCCAGTTGAAACCAAAGTGCTTCTGGTACCCTTTATGGACAGGGATAGAGAAAAAAGGCATTTGCCAGATCAAATAACTGCACGCCAGGTACCAAGGGATGTGCTCAAGCAATGCAACCACCTCTGGTACAACAGCTGCAGTTGGAATTACCACCTACTTAAGCTTACGTTAAGCTTAAGTCATCACCTGGCTAATCCATTGTCATTCTGCAAGATCCATCTGTCTTCTGCATAGGCCAAATAGGAGAATTGAATGGGGATGTGGTAGAAATCACCACCCCTGCTTCCTTGAAGTCCTTGCAATCCCTCCAGAAATGCAGCAAGTCCCCTCATTCTGTATCACGTCCAGCAGGTGCTCTGTGGAGCAACATGAACCTCCATCATTCACTTCACTCTGCGACAGTCATTTGCTATAAATGGACATTGACAAGGTTTTCCTGGTCTGCTCCCACCACCCTTGTGCACACAGCTTTGTGCACATGTGTGAGTGTTAGAGTTAGAAGTGGAATTGTTCAGGCCAGGTGTGGTGGCTCATGCCTGTAATCCTAGCACTTTGGGAGGCTGAGGTGAGTGGATCACCTGAGGTCAACGGTTCGAGACCAGCCTGGCCAACATGGTGAAACCTCGTCTTTACTGAAAATACAAAAATTAGCCGATAGTGGTGGTGGGTGCCTGTAATCCCAGCTACTCAAGAGGCTGAGGCAGGAGAATTGCTTGAACCCAGGAGAGAGAGTTTGCAGTAATCTGAGATTGCACCATTGTACTCCAGCCTAGACAACAGAGCAAGACTCCATTTCAAAAAAAAAAAAAAAAAAAAGAAGTGAGTGGAATTACTGGATCAGAAGTTTCATTCATTCAACAAACACCTAATGCATGTGTACTGTGTACCCAGCACTGTTCTAAATGCTGTTCAGACAACAGAGAATACAGCAGACAAATGTCCCTGTCCATATGGAGCTGGGGGGAGTGGGGAGAGTGTCCAATATTGATTTCTGTAGATGCTTCACAAGGTCCTAGGGTCCTAGAAGGTTTTACTCTCATCAGTAATGAATTGCCTGACCTACTCTAGGGTGGGGCCTGCAGCAGGGGGTTGGCTGCCTTGACCTTTGTTCTCTACAGGCTGCACAGGGTCTGATGCTGGGATGGTCCGATTAGGGATGTGCATGTGCATATAGGTGTATGTGGGTGGGCATGTGTGTGTGTACATGTGGTTGGGAAGGGGGAGATGGAAATTGAATGGACCACAGGAGAGACTGAGGGGTAATACGAATAGAAGAGACCATTTAATGGTGTTGGAGGGAGCTTGGGACAAAACGATCCAGCAAATTGAAGCATGAACAGCCCCTCACGGTTGCACCACAGAGGGTATGCAGGAGTGGCAGTGATGACAAACTTAGTACTGTCTTGGAACCTGTGCAATTGTTGTGTGGATACTCCTGGGATCACATGACTGTTGTGTAAACAAACTTGCAGTCATAAAGACAGGGATGTGGGTAATGCTGGAGTCACAGAGTGTGAGCACTCCTGGGGTCACACAGATAGGAAGTGTGGATGCCACTTGAGGCAGCACACACTGCCATGTGGACAGCTGTGGGTTACTCAGATGGGGTTCTGGACATTCCAGGAGTCACACACACTGCCTAGTGGACACTCTGGGAATCACATGCACTAGAGAATGCACACTTTCAGGGTCACACAGAGGGGGATGCAGGCACAATCCTGGGGTCAGATTGACTAGGTGTTAACACTCTTGTCAAACAAACTGAGGGGTGGGTAATCTTGGGATTCCAATGATTGGAGTGTGGACATTCCCAGGGTCACATAGATTTGTATGTGGACACTTCCCACATAGACTGGGGAGCGGATACTCCTGAGTCATCTGGACTGGCTTGTGGACATTCTTAGGGTCACATATACCAGGATGTGGGCATCCCAAAGGTCAGACAGTCTGGAGTGTGCATGTCCCTGGGTTCACACAGATTAGAATGTGGAGACTCTTGGGGCCTCTCAGACCAGAATGTGGCCACTCCTGGGCTTATACAACCTGAGGAGTGGACAACCGTGAGGTAGCCTAGAGTGCTAGCTGGTCACAAAGGTGGGGGTTTTGACACCCCTGGAGTCACTCAGACTGGAATGTGGATAGACTTGGGGGTCACATAGACAGAGGTGTAAAACTCCAAGGGCCACCCATACTAGAGAGTGGACACTTCCAGGGTCACACAGAGGGAGTTTGGGACACTCTTAATTTTTTTTTAGATTACATCGACATTTTAATCAGTAAGGCAGATGCCCTCCAAAATGTGGGTGGGTCTTGTCTAATCAGTTGAAGGTCCCCGCTATTCCATCCACAGTAACCACCCTCCCTTGCAGGCAGGGCCTCCCTCATGTGGCAGGGAGAGAAGTCAGGGCATTGGGGGCTGGAAACCAATTTACAAAACTTAAAGGGTCAGGTCAGAAGTGATCGCACCCTGTCAGGCAGGTCAGGAGAGGGAGGTGGTGGCCATAGGAAGTTCACCAGCAACCCAAGGAGCCCTTTCCCCAAATGTCCATGGAATCTGGGTGCTTGGCAGCCAAGAGGAGCTGTGGCCCTTCACACTGTGCTCGGGATGCCTGGGACCTTCCGACCCTTCTCATACAGGAAGGAGAGGTTTCTCCCTGGGGACACTCCTAAAGTTAAACACACTGACCAGTGGGCACCCCTGAAATCACACATTGTGAACCAGACACTCCTAGTGTTACACAGACAGGGGTGTGGACACTCCAGGGGCTAGAGTGACTAAGCGGGGGGACAGTCCTGTAGTCACATAGTCTGTGTAATGGACATTCCTGCAATCTCAGTTTAGGGAAGTAGACATTCCTGTGGTCAAAAAAATGATGAATTGGTGCCCCTGGGGTCACAGACTGAGGTGTGGATGCTGCCGTGTCACACAGGATAGTCATGGACACTCCTTGGTATGCAGATGTGGGGGTAGATACTGCTGAGGTCACAGCAGCTACAGCACGGGCGACCCTCAGGCTACACACACTGGAATGTGAATTATCCTGGGGTCACACAGATCAGGTGTGCACATCACTGGGGTCTTGTAAGTGGAGTAACACGCCCTGGGCAGTGTGCTGCCTGGGATTACATTGGAAGGGTAGCAGGTTGTCATGGGGTCCCACACATGGGGGGTCAGCACTCCTGCGAGTCACTCACATGGGGGTTTGAACACACATACACTGGGTTGGCTTTAGACCTTTCTGAGGTCATACAGACTGGCTTGACGCTGCTGGTGTCACACACACACTCCTGGGACACTCCTAGAGTCACACACCCTGTGGTAGGGACACCTCTGTCATCACAAGAATGTGAACACTCGTGTAATGCAGACTGGTAAGTGGACACTCCTGGGGTCGGACAGACTGTGGGGTGGACAGCTGTGCTGTCACACAGAATGAGGAGAGGGTGCCACTGGGGCCACACACATTGGGGAAGGAATGATGCTGCAGGTGCACATTCAGGAATCACTGATGCAAGGGGGGAGAGTTTGAATATCACCTAAGCCACGCACATGACAGACCAGACGGGTTCCAGAATGTTGGCTTCACTTTTTATCACCATGGAAAACCCACAGCCTGCCTCTTTTCATGGACACTGAGGATGCTGGAGGAAGAGAAAAATCTGGAATCTATTCCTGGGAAGGTCTGTGGTGCCTGGGACCTTGGGCTTTTCACTGCTCTTCAGAACTGATTGTACTCAGGTTTTTTTTTTTTTTTCCAAATTATTTTTCTTTTTTTTCTTTTATTTTACTTCCTGTTGATTTTCAAGTTTTTTTTTTTTTTTCATCTGTAAAATGGGAATCACTGGCTTCCTGCCTCCCTGACCAGGACATTTTGGGGATGAAGTGAAGTTCTCAGGTTAAAACTGCTTTGTAAAGTAAAGCACCCTCTGGATGAGGAGGCCTGAGACTCTTCCTAAAATTCAAAGCAGTGAGCTGGCTGATCAAGATGGTGTCAGGCCAGGAGCTGGAACAGTGGACACCTAGTTTGTGATCATGATAACAAATCTAGATACGTGACCTGGAGTAAGTCCATTGCCTGCACTGAGTGTCGGGTTCCTGATCAGTAATATGGGGATGATAACCATCTGGCAGGGTGTCACAGTGATGTTTGGCTGCCCTAAAGGTCACACACATTGAGCTGTTGCAAAATAGCTGTCCAGCCAGAAATTCCACTTCCCACCGTCTCTTGCCCCTGGGTGGAGCCATGCAACCAGTTCTGCAAAATGGAACTTGAGCTAAAATGATGCGTGTCCTTAAGAAGCAGTAGTGCTTTACCCATTGCCCTTTGTCCGTGTTTTGGAGGTCTTGAGCCCAAGTGGAGGGTGGTGAGACCACAGTGTCCAAGGAGGCTGGGGTCCTTAGCCCCTACATGGAAGTCTGCTCATCAACCAGGAAGACCCACAGCAGTCTGGGATGAGAGCGAGAACTTTCATTAGCGTGTGAAGCCCTGGTGTTGTCGGGTTGGTTTGTTACTGCAGGAAAAGGAATTCCTCAATTCAGTGGATCAAATCCTGGGTGGAGAAGCTCTCTGCAGACTGGGAAGCTCAGGAACAGGGGAGCATTCTTCCAGGAGGACCTCCTAGCTTTCAGGAGATGGCTCCTTCCTCTACTGCAGGAAGAGCACTGTCCAGGGTGAAGGGAACCAGCCAGAGCTGAGGTGGTAGCCAGGAGGACATGTGCACCTCCAAACTGGACACTGGCTCCACTGTGGGAGGCTCCTGGACGTGGGACCCTGTTCTTCAGAGATCCGGAGGTGAATGAGGGGCTGCTTGGTGGTCTGAAGCTTGGCTTGGCGGTGGTAACGGGCTTCAGGGTAAATCTGGTAGAACTCAGCCACTCCTTTACATAAACAGATCCAAGATAGCTTTGGTTTCACTAAACGTTTCCAGCAGATAATTTCTTGTCTCCTTAGAATGGAGGCACTTTCCGTTGAGTAATGGAGACCTATCATGCTTCTTCCCCATCCACTGCTGGCCCCAGCACATCTTCCAGTACAAAGCCCAGAGAACCAGTGGGGCAGCAGCCAAGGCTTCCCAAATCATGGACACCTTCAGAGCCAGTTGGTGTTCCTGCAAACGCAGGCCCAGCAATGTGCTGGGACAGCGCTTTTTTAGCAGATGCATTTCTTCTTTTTCATTCTTTTTAGACAGAGTCTCGCTCTGTTGCTGGAGTGCAGTGGTGCGATCTCAGCTCACTGCAACCTCCACTTCCCCAGTTCAAGTGATTCTCCTGCCTCAGCCTCCTGAGTAGCTGGGATTACAAGTGCGTGCCACCACACCCAGCTAACTTTTTTGTATTTTTAGTAGAGATGGGGTTTCACCATGTTGGCCAGGATGGTCTTGATCTACTGACAAGACCATCAGTGAGTGGGATCCTCCCACCTCAGCCTCCCAAAGTGCTGAGATTACAGGCATGAGCGACCGCACCCAGCCCTAGCAGATGCATTTCTTTCTCCTCCTCCTCATTTAAAAAATTGTGGTGAAATACACATGACAAAATGTATCATTGTAATCATTTTAAGTGCACTGTTCAGTGGAATTGAATACACTCCTAATATTGTGTAACCAACACCACCATCCATCTCCAGAACTCTTTCTCTTGTAAAATGGAAACCCTGTACCAAAAGCTCCCCATTCTTTCCTCCCACAAGCCCCTTGTAACCACCCTTCTACTTTCTGTTTCTATGATTTTTTTTCTTTTTGAGACATGGTCTCACTTTGTCACCCAGCACGGAGTGCAGTGACACAATCACAGTTCACTGCGTCCTGGGCGTCCTCAAACTCCTGGGCCCAAGCAATCCTCCTACCCCAGCCTCCTGAGCAGCCAGGCCTACAGGTGTATGCTACCATGCCTGGCTAATTTTTAACTTTTATTTTTTTATAGAGACAAGGTCTTGCTATGTTGCATAGGCTGCTCTTGAACTCCTGGGCTCAAGTGATCCACCTGCCTCAGCCTCCCAAAGTGCTGGGATTGCAGGCGTAAGCCACTACGCCTGGCCCATCTCTATGACTTTGACTACACTATGTTTCTCATATAAGTGAAATCATCCAGTATTTGTCTTTTTGTGACTTATTTCACTTAGCATAGTGTCCTCAAGGTTCATCCATATTGTAGGATGTGTCAGAAGCCAGAATTTCCTTCCTTTTTGAGGCTGAATAGTATTCCATTGTATGGATAAACCACATTTTCTTAGACATTCGCCTGTCTGTGACCACTTGGGTTGCTTCCATGGTTTAGCTATTGTGGATAATGCTGCTATGGGCATGGTTGTACAAATATCTCTTCAAGACCCTACTTTCAATTCTTTTGGATACATATCCCGAAGGGGAATTGCTGGATCATATGGTCATTCTATTTTTTTTTTTTTGAGACAAGGTCTCACTCTTTCACACAGGCCGGAGGGCAGTGGTACAATCTCAGCTCACTGCAACCTCCACCTCCCAGGTTCAAGTGATCCTCCTGCTTCAGCCTCTCAAGTAGCTGGAACTATAGGTGAATGTCACCATATATGGCTAATTTGCATATTTTTTGTAGAGACATAGTTTCACCATGTTGGCCAGGCTGGTCTCGAACTCCTGACCTCAAGTGATCCACGTGCCTCGGCCTCCCAAAGTGCTAGGATTACAGGTGTGAGCCACCATGCCCAGACCCCACTAAGTCTTGATTAGGGAAGGAGTAGAGATTGCCACCCAGTAGGTGCAAGGATTTCTCTTCCCCTGGGATTAAAGTCATTTTTTGTTGTCCTTGAAGAGGTCACTCTGAGTGTGTATAAGGAACTCCTGGGACAGAGCCGGGGCCCATTTCCCCATTTGTTCAGTGAGGGAGTCATACAGGATGGTTTTTGCTGGACTTTATAGCCCTAAACTGCTGAGGATGATTGGGTTTAAGGGAGACAGAAGAGAAAGGTGAAATCTGTATTCCTGGGAACATGGGAGGCCCTTGGAGGCAGGAGTTGGGGCAGGGGCAGGGGCGGGGGGGTGGCATGGAGTCAGGGGCTGCCAGGGAAAGACAGAGAGCTCCCCATTCACAGGGGAGCTGGAGCTGCTTTCAGAGCTAATGACCTACTTTCAGCTGAGGCCTTGACACTGCTTCCATTCAGAGCCCCTAACCCTGCCACGGAGCCCCTAACCCTGCCTCGGAGCCCCTAACCCTGCCTCGGAGCCCCTAACCCTGCCACGGAGCCCCTAACCCTGCCACGGAGCCCCTAACCCTGCCTCGGAGCCCCTAACCCTGCCTCGGAGCCCCTAACCCTGCCACGGAGCCCCTAACCCTGCCTCGGAGCCCCTAACCCTGCCTCGGAGCCCCTAACCCTGCCTCGGAGCCGCTAACCCTGCCACGGAGCCCCTAATCATGCCTCGGAGTTCCTGGGGAAGAGTGGATCTTCCGGTGGCCTTTCAGCCTCCATCTGTCAACTGTTTCACTGCCACCTGCAAACGCAGCTCAGAGTCAACCCTGCTCTCTCAGTCTTGGGGCCCGTGGTGTTTCCACACCTTCCCTCCAAGAAAAACCCAAACTTTTGAGGATGACCACCTCCTTTTACACTCTTTCCCTTCCTCCTGTGTAGGGCGAACAATGCCTGCACTCTGAAACCTGGGGCTATGCTATGTTACACGGTAAAAAGGAACTAAGGCTAGGTGCAGTGGCTCACACCTGTAATCCTAGCATTTTGGGAGGCCGAGGTGGGCGGATCACTTGAGGTCAAGAGTTTGAGACCAGCCTGGCCAACATAGTGAAACCCAATCTCTATTAAAAATACAAAAATTATCCAGGCGTGATAGCACGCGCCTGTAGTCCCAGCTACATGGGAGGCTGAGGCAGGAGAATCACTTGAACCTGGGAGGTGGAGGTTGCAGTGAGCCGAGATCATGCCACCGCACTCGTGACAGAGAGAGACTGTCGAAAGAAAAAAAGAAAGAAAGAAAAAGAAAGAAAGAAAGAAAGAAAGAAAGAAACAAACAAACAAACAAACAAACAAACAAACAAAGGTTGCAGATGGAATTAAGGTTTCTAACCAGTTGATTTTAAGATAGGGAAATTATCCTGGATTATCTGGTAGACCCAAGGACATCACAAAAGTCCTTAAAAGTAGGAGGCAGAAGTGATGTGACTTGAGAAGACACAACCACAGCTGGCTTTGAAGATGGAAGACGAAGGTCATGAGTCAAGGAATGTGGGTGATTCTCGAAGTTGGGAAAAGCAGGAAAACAGTTTCTCCTCTAGAGCCTCTAAAAGACAACACAGCCCTGCGGACACCTTCCCTTTATAGCCCAGTGAGACCACGTCAGACTTCAGACCTCCAGAACTGTATGATAATCCCGATACTTTGGGAGACCAAGGCGGGAGCATTGCTTGAGCCTAGGAGTTTGAGAAGGGCCTGGGCAACATGGCAAAACCCCGTCTCTACAAAATATTAAAAAATTAGCCGGGCATGGTGGTGTGTGCCTGTGTCCCCAGCTACTCAGGTGGCTGAGGTAGGAGGATAGCTTCAGCCGGGAGGCAGAGGTTCCAGTGAGCCAAGATAGTGCCACTGCACTACAGCATGGGTGACAAAGTGAGACCCTGTCTCTAGAAAGAAAAGAAAAAAAGGAACTATATGAGATGAAATTCATGTTGATTTGACCCACTAAGTGTGTGGTAACTTGTTACAGCAGCATTAAGAATTCAGAAACACAGCCAGGTGTGGTGGCTCACGCCTGTAATCCCAGCACTTTGGGAGGCTGAGATGGGTGGATCACAAGGTCGAGAGTTCGAGTCCAGCCTGACCAACATGGTGAAACCCCTGTCTCTACTAAAAATACAAAAAAAATCAGCTGGGCATAGTGGTATGCACCTGTAGTCCAAGCTATTCAGGAGGCTGAGAGAGGAGCATCGCTTGAACCCGGGATGCAGAGGTTGCAGTGAGTCAAGATCACGACACTGCATTCCAGCCTGGGCGACGAAGCAAGACTCTGTCTCAAAAAAAAAAAAAAAAAAAATCAGAAACTAACACAACATCCATTTGATTTTCTTCTATTAATTCAATTGCAGAAAAGTGTAACACCTTTTACTTAAACTAGCACTTATAGTACACATCCATTTGTAAAAATTGCTTTTGTTTCTTTCTGTCTCTCTACCTAGTGTTCTTACCTTCTTTTTTTTGGAGATGTAGTCTCACTCTGTCACCCAGGCTGGAGTGCACTGGTGTGATCTCAGCTCCAGTGTTCTTGCCTTCTATCTGTGTATGTGGAGAGAGCATGGTGTGAACATTGGTTATTTGTTGGTAGTGGGATTTGGAGTGTTTTTTATTTTTTTGAGTTTACATCTTTGTAGCTGGGTGCAGTGGCTCATGCCTGTAATCCCAGCTTTTTGGGAGGCCAAGGTGGGGCAGATCACCTGAGGTCAGTAGTTTCAGAACAGCCTGGCCAACATGGTGAAACCCCATCTCTACTAAAAATACAAAAATTAGGCTGGATGCTGTGGCTCACGCCTATAATCCAAGCAGTCTGGGAGGCTAAGGAGGGTGGATTACCTGAGGTCACGAGTTTAAGACCAGCCTGGCCAACATGGTGAAACTCCGTCTCTACTAAAAATATGAAAAAACTAGCTGGGCATGATGGCATGTACCTGTAATCCCAGCTACTCAGGAGGCTGAGGCAGGAGAATTGCTTGAACCTGGGAGGCGGAGGTTGCAGTGAGTGGAGATCGCACCACTGCACTTCAACTTGGGTGACAGAACAGGTCTCTGTCTAAAAACAAAACCCACAAATAGTAGCCAGGCATGATGGAGGGCACCTGTAATCCTATCTACTAGGGAGGTTGAGGCAGGAGAATTGCTTGTGGGAGACGGAGGTTGCTGTGAGCCAAGATTGGGCCACTGCACTCCAGCAGCCTAAGTGACAGAGTGAGAGTCCATCTCAACAACCACCACAACAAATAATTGTTATGTTTTTTTACCAAAACAATGAGGTCATGATTACGTATTTTCATTATCAAAGCCTGTGTTGCTACCCATGGCCACCAATGAGTGAGCAACCTGCCCATACCTGATGAGCTCTTCCCAAAGCAAACCACCACAGCCCACAGGCATCCAGCTGCCTCCTACTCTTTCCCCATCTCAGGAAAACAGATAAAATTAATATCTGGCTGGTATGCACTGAATTTTGTCCCCCTCCAATTCATATGTTAAAGTCCCTAGTACCTCAGAATGTGAGTGTATTTGGAGACAGGGCCTTTTAAGAGATGATTACATTAAAATGAGGCTGCCAGGGTGGGCTCCAGTTCAATCTGTCTTATGGCCCTTGTAAGGAGAGGAGATCAGGACACAAACATGTGTGCACCAGGAGGAAGGACCATGTGGACACGGGGAAGTGGTGGCCATCTGCAAACTAAGGAGATGGGCCTCAGAAGAAACCAACCCTGCTGACACCTTGATCTTTGATTTCCAGCCTCCAGACTGTGAGAAAATAAACTGCTGTTGTTTAAGCCACCCCGTCTGTGGTGTTCTGTTGTGGAAATTTTAGCAAGCGAATAGGCTGGCATTATTACCTGTTTTGCTCCAAAGGAACAACTTTTGGCCAGGCGCAGTGGCTCATGCCAGTAGTCCCAGTGGTTTGGTAGGCAGAAGTGGAAGGATCACTTGAAGCCAGGAGTTCGAGACCAGCCTGGCCAACGTGGTAAAACCCCGTCTTTACCAAAAATACAAAAATTAGGCTTGGCATGATGGCTCACACCTGTAATCCAAGCACTTTGGGAGGCCAAGGAGGGTGGATTACCTGAGGTCAGGAGTTCGAGACCAGCCTGACCAACATGGAGGCACATGCTTGTAAAAAAATAATAATAATAAATAAAAACATTAAAATGTGTTCTATTCTGAGAGAGCTGATTTAATTAGTCACAGATACTTCATTTTCGCTGTCTAGTAATCTCCCAACACACCTGTAACCCTGTGACAAGTCAGAATGGCTCTTATGATTCCCCACTGGGCAGAAGAAAAACCGAGTCCCATGGGCAACACATGACTTGGTCAAAGCTACATAGCCAGAATTCAAATCTTCAGACTCCTGAAGCCCTGAGATCAGGAAGCGGTGGAAAGGGAGTCAGGAATTCGGTCTTCTCATCTCTGACATAGTCCATCAAATCACAGTCTTCTGGAAGAATCACATTGGTGTTTGGTCCAGATCTCTAAAATGGCCCCATCCTGTCCTTCAGAGAGTCTTTTATAAGTAATGAAAAGCACACAAGACATTTGCTTAAAAGTTGGTAATATTAATTTTATATATTTTGCCCTCCTCTCCTTCTCTTAGAGACAGGGTCTTGCTCTGTCACCCAGGCTGGAGTGCAGCCGTGCAATCACAACTCACTATAGACTTGAACCCCTGGGCTCAAGCAACAAAAACCATAGAAGAATTTTTTTTTTAACAGTTTCTAATTTTAATTTTACAGACACAAAACCAAATTGGACCCTTCCTGGCTCTTTCCATTAACTCAAGGTTAACAGATGTGTTATTTAAACATTCCTATTAATGGGAATATGGCTCAATTTTAATTTTTTTAAATTTATATATATATGTATATATATATATATATATATATATATATATATATATGAAACTGAGTCTCACTCTGTTTCCAAGGCTGGAGTGCAGTGTCACAGTCTTGGCTCACTGCAACTTCTGCCTCCCAGGTTCAAGTGATTCTCCTGCCTCAGCCTCCTGAGTAGCTGGGATTACAGCAGTGCACCACCATGCCCGGTTAATTTTTGTATTTTTAGTAGAGATGGGGTTTCACTATGTTGGTCAAGATGGTCTCAAACTCTTGACCTCGTGATTCACCCGCCTCTGCCTCTCAAAGTGCAGGGATTACAGGCATGAGCCACTGCGTCCGACTAAATTTATAGTTTTTAAAAATTTTTGTGGAGACAGGGTTTTGCTATATTGTACATGCTGGTCTCAAACTCCTGTGCTCAAGTGATCCTCTTGCCTCAGCCTCCTAAAGTGCTGGGATTACAGGCATGAGCCACCATGCCTGGCCTTGGTTTTATTTTTTATTTATTTCATTTTTTTGAAACAGAGTCTCACTCTGTCACCAAGCTGGAGTGCAGTGGTGCAATCACGGCTCACTGTAACCTCTGCCTCCCAGGTTCAAGTGATTCTCCTGCCTTGGCCTCCTGAATAGTTTGGACTACAGGCACATGCCACCACACCCAGCTAATTTTTGTATTTTTAGTAGAGATGGTGTTTCACCATGTTGGCCACGCTGGTCTCGAACTCCTGGCCTCAAGAGATCCACCCCTTGGTCTCCCAAAGTGCTTGGATTACAGGTGTGAGACCAGCCTGGCCAATATAGTGAAACCCCATCTCTACAAAAAATACAAAAAAAAGAAAAAAAAAAAGATATGCATCCCTGGTGACCCAGAAATTCTATCCCTCCATGCACACTAAGATACAAGGAAATCAGGAAATATACTCAATAATCACCAGGCGATACATGCCCAGTCCTGAAACTCAGCCAATTAACAATGGCCTCCATGAAAATCAGCCAGAGTCAACCAATCAGAGACAACCCCACCCTTCTAGACAACAGCCAATCAGAAACAACCTCACCCTTCTAGACAACAGCCAATCATCGAGCACTCCTTCCGATTGCTGCCATTTTAAAGTCACGCCTTGATAGCTGCCTTACTCCAGTGAGTGGAGGAAGATGCCAGAAGACATCATGGCTTTCCTCTGAATGCTCCCGCTTCTCATTGTGCACCCATCCCTGAAGACCTGGCTTCCCAAAACTTTCCCAAAGGTCTGGCAGTATATTAGAGTATCGTGTCTGACAAGTAAGCACGACTTCTTAGGATTTGTTTATGCATAATGATGTGTAACAGAGCACTGTAAGATGATTAAATTCAATCTTTTCAGTTCTTGTGGTTGCTAGAATCTGCTTTTATTTGTGTATATTTAACTCTCAAACTGATAAGATGTAGGTATAAACTTTGTGATACATTTTCTGAACAGTGGACATTTATTAACGAGAAAAAAGTCCTTTTGAAGCTCTTTGAGTACTATCCAGTGGTTCATTCTATATCAAAAATAGTAGAAAGTCAGATACAAACCAGTACAGTCTAGCTAAGTATAAAGGACATGTGATTTCCCCAACTTGCACCAAAGAAACTGATAAAATAATAAATTTTTGGCCAGGCTCACACCTGTAATCCCAGCATTCTGGGAGGCCGATGCAGGTGGATCACTTGAGCCCAGGAGTTCCAGACCAGCCTGGTTACCATAGTGAAACACCATCTTTCCAAAAATACAAAAAATTAGCCTGGTGTGGTGGTGTGCACCTGGATTCCCAGCTACTTGGGAGGCTGAGGTGGGAGAATTGCTTGAGTCTAGGCCGTCGATGCTGCAGTGAGCTGTGATCACACTGTTGCATTCCAGCCTGGGTGACAGAGCAAGATCCTGTCTCTAAATAAATAAGAATTTTTTTAAAAAAAGGAAAAGACCTGTTAATTAGGCGATTTCAAGTAAAATCCTTTTCAGTTGAGATTTCAGAAAGAATAGAAAATTTTTGCAGAGACTCATTGAATTTGGATCTTATGAGACAAATGTGCTGCTTTTGGTGCTAGAGAGTTTGAATTTTATTGTTGTTTTCCAAAAACTGGCATTTGGTTCCATTTATCTTTCTTTCTTTTCTCTTTTCTTTTTTTCCTTGTCTTTTCTTTTTCATTCTTTCTTTTTTTTTGAGGCAGGGTTTCACTCTGTTGCCCAGGCTGATGTTCAGTGGCACGATCTTGGTGCATTGCAACTTCTGCCTCCTGGTTCAAGCAATTCTTGTGCCTCAGCCTCTGCAGTAGCTGGGACTAAGGTGTGCACCACTACGCCTAGCTAATGTTTGTATTTTTAGTCGAGATGGGGTTTCACCATGTTGGCCAGGCTGGTCTTGATCTCCTGATCCACCTGCCTTGGTGTCCCAAAGTGCTGGGATTACATGGGTGAGCCATCTCACCCAGCCTCCGTTGATTTTCTCTATTGTTTTTGCTTTCAATTTCATTGATTTCTGTTCTTATTTTTAAATTTTTTATTGATTTTTAGACAGGGTCTGATTCTGCCACCCAGCCTGGTGTGTAGTGGCACGATCTCGGTTCACTGCAACCTCGGCCTCCCAGACTCAAGTGATACCTCTGCCTCAGCCTCCCCAGTAGCTAGGCTACAGGCACACACCACCCCACCTGGCTAATTGGCTAATTTTTTTCCTTCTTTTCTTTTCTTGAGATGAAATCTCGCTCTGTCTCCCAGGCTGGAGTGCAGTGGCCCAATCTCTGCTCACTGCAACCTCCGCTTCCCAGGTTAAAGTAATTCTCTCACCTCAGCCTCTCGAGTAGCTGGGATTACAGGCATGTGCTACCACACCCAGCTAATTTTTTTTTTAGATGAAGTCTCACTGTTGTCACCCAGGCTGGAGTGCAATGGCACGATCTCAGCTCACTGCAACCTCGGCTTCCCGGGTTCCAGCAATTCTCCTGCCTCACCCTCACAAGTAGCTGAGATTACAGGCATCAAGTTTTTGTATTTTTAGTAGAGATGGCGTTTCACCGTGTTCACCAGGCTGGTCTTGAATGCCTGGCCTCAAGTGATTCACCCACATTGGCATCCCAAAGTGCTGGGATTACAGGAGTGTGCTACAGTGCCTAGTGCCTGGCCTGGCCACTCTTGTCTTTATTATTTCATTCCTTCAGGTGTAATTTTTAGACTTTCCTAAATTGGAAATTCAGAAAACTGATTTAAGACATTTCTTTTCTCATGTAAGCATTTTATTGCCATCAGTTTTCTTCTGATCACTACTCTAGCTGTATCCCATAAATTTGGATTTGTTGTATTTTCATTTTTATTCAATTCATAATAGTTCTTTAATTTCCCTTGTGATTTCCTCTTTGGCTCATGGGCTATTTAAAAGTGTTTTTTGGCTGGGCATGGTGGCTCACGTCTGTAATAGCAGCACTTTGGGAGGCCGAGGTAGGTAGATCACCTGAGGTCAAGAGTTTTAGACCAGCCTGGCCAACATGGTGAAACCTCATCTCTACTAAAAATACAAAAAGTAGCCGGGCGTGATGGCGAGTGCTTGTAATCCCAGCTACTAGGGAGTCTGAGGCAGGAGAATCACTTGAACCCAGGAGGAGGAGGTTTCCGTTGCAGTGAACCGAGATCATGCCACTGCACTCCAGCCTAGGCAACAGAGCAAAAACTCCATCTCAAAAAAAGAAAAAAGTGTTTTGTTTTTACAAGTACTTTAGGATTTTCCAGATATATTTCTCTTCTTGATTTCTAGTTTAATTCCATTATGGTAAGAGAATATATTTTCTGTGATTTCTGAGCTGTTTGGATGTAAGATTTTAGAATACTTTTCAGGGCTAGTTCTCAGGTTATGAGGCTATTCTTTGAGCATTTTTTTCCCACTTGCTTTGCCTCCATTAACAGCATGTCCTTTAGGTGGTCTCTCCAGGCAGTACAGATGTGTCACCTTCATTTTGTTTGTGTCCAGGCCTCTGAATTGTTTTGTGGTCTACGATGAGTTATGTGGTTTAATGGCAGGCACGGTGGCTCATGCCTGTAATCCCAGCACTTTGGAAGACCAAGGCCAGTGGATCACTTAAGCCGAGGATTCGAGACCAGCCTGGGCAACATGGTGAAATCCCGTCTCTAGAAAAAATTACAAAACTTAGGCGTAGTAGCCTGCTCCAGTAGTCCCAGCTACTGGGGAGGCTGAGGTGGGAGGATTGCTTGAGCTGGGGAGGTGGAGGTTGTAGTGAGCTGAGATCATGCCACTGCACCACAGCCTGGGTTACAGAGTGAGACCCTGCAAAAACTGTACGTGATCTCGGTCCACATTCTAATCTATATCCCAAGTGGTGAGGTCTCTGAGCTGTTTTGGAGTCTGTGTCCAGGGTGTGAGGTATGTGAGCTGTTTGGGATTTGTTTTCCGAGTGCAATGTCCCTGAGATGTTTCAGCTTTTGTGTCCCAGGGTATGAAGTCTCTGAAATGTTTGCAGGATTTTGTGATGAGGATGAGATCTATGAAATGACTGGGAATCTATTAAAATATGTTCCATTATTGAGTTCTCTAAGTTTGTTTTGTGGTCTGTGTTCAGTGTGAATTCCCTGAACTGTTTTGGACTCGGTGTCCCATGGTGTGAGGTCTCTGAGCTCTGTTGTGCTCTGTGTGCAATGATGTGAGGTCCCTGAGCTAGCTGGGTATTTCCAGTGATGAGGTCTCATTCTGTTTCACAGCCAACTGGTACTCCATGGAATAATCGCCTTTATGCATTTGCCCTTAGTTGTTTGCTCCTCCCATTCTTGTGCACACGGGACTGTGCACGTATGTGTGATTATTTCCTTAAAACACATACTTAAAAGTGAAACTGCCAGGCCAAATGAGTCATTTATTCAACAGATTCCCTTTTGAGCACCTACTGTGTGCAGGGCCGTTTCAGGCGGAGACACCCGGGGTCTAGAAATACACATATGCCCCCCTACTAGCTTGGGTTGCTGACATTTCAGTAAGGAGGGGTGTCTGCTTTTTATTTTGATAAATGCTGCCACCCAAAGGCACACTTCCATCAGTGGCCTCGGGGAATGAATGAATACCCATTAATGGGCAGTGGCTTTGCAACAAGGGTTTGGACGCCTGGGCCTTGGCTCTAAACTGGATTATCAGGGTATGGGGCAGGGACGGTGCTCTGGGTTACGTGGGTGGGGGGAGACAGGACTGGAACGTGGGCAGGAGAAAGGCATGAAAGAGAGAGTCCATTTAGTTGTGTTGTTGTGAACCGAAGATTGATTCACTAGACACTGACATATAAGAGTCCTTGTCACACACACAAGGAGAACGTGAGTGGTGGGAATAAAGGGTTAACGACTAGACTGTGCAGCTCCAGGACCATACCACTACGGTGATGGGAGGTACCACAGTGGAGGGGTCGTGTATTTCGGAAGGCACCATTGTACTAGTGAAGACAAGAAAGGTTTCCTCATTCCGCGAGTGGATCGACCTCCACCCTAGACCGAGGAGAGAATGGCTCTGCCTTGACCGACACCGGCGCCGGGCGGACCCGATCTCTGGCCTCAAGAGTCCACCTGTCTAGAAGCCGCCACCACCAAGCTTTTATTAATATATCCGTTCCCACCGGGTTGGCTATACAGATGCTAAGCAACTCCGGGGGTGGGGTGAGGAGGAGGCCGCGGAGCGGTGATTGCTTCCTGGATGAGTTGCATAGGGCGGGACAAAATCCTGTCCTGAGCGCTGATTGGTCACCGCGAGACTGCCTGCCTAAGCTCTTCCAGGGTACCAAGGTTTTCCAGCATCTCTAAGAGGCTGCAAGCCGGGTCCCGGCTCCGCGCTCCCATTGGCTGCTGTTTCGGCGCAGGCGCTATGGTTCCTGGTTTGGCATTCAGGGTTGCCGAGGCAGGGCTTTGGCTACTGGAGACCGTAGGTTCGAATCCCTTCTGGGAACTTCAACTTGTGCACCTGTAAAAGAAGCTGGCATTAATGGCTTGTACTCAAGGGCTGGCACAGAGTGTGTCGGGTAATCTTTTCTATTTTCTTTTACCTATTCTTTCTTTTTTTTAAAACAATGCTTATTGCATTCCATTATATTGATTTCAGGACCCACTCACCGTTCACAACAGCACTGAGAAAAACTCTTCTCCAGGGTCCCTGGCGTTTGTCTTTCAGGCTGCCTGTAGGTCTGAGTCCAGCAGATAAGATTCAAGGTGATCTCATGATTCTCCTCCAGGCCAGCCCCAATCCCCCAGAAGAGGGTGACTTGGAGGCTTCCTGCTCCCTCTGGACTAGGCTTGACTAGGAGTGTGATGGGGTGGGCCGTAAGTGACTAAAGAGAGATGCGTGGTTTCATGCTCTGGGATCCTGAGGGGCTTGTGGCAATTGCAAGGAGATTTTTGAAGGGGGACAAGACTTAAAAGAGTACACTTTTAAATGATGGGATTTTAAACATGAGACAGGGGAGGTGTTTGGCTGGCTAGGTCGGTAGGTAGTAGGAAGAAAGTGGTTCTAAAGTCAAGTCAGCTCATCATAAGGTAGTTATTACACTCTGCAGTTCGGAGGACTGTGTGCAGGATGTGAAGTCTGATTTGTTTTGGAATCTCAGTTCAGAGTATGACTTACAAAAAGACTGTGAAGTCTCTGCTGTTTGAAAATCTGTATCTGAGAGGTTTAGGTGTTTGAGATGTTTGTGGGTCTCTGTCCCAGGGTGGGTGGGTAGGTTTCTTTCTTTTCTTTTTCCTTTTCTTTCTTTCTTTCCTTTCTTTCTTTCTTTTCTTTCTTTCTTTTCTGTTTTTCTGTTTACATTGGTCCATAGTGTCTCAAGGTTTCTAAGCTGTTTATGGATCTTTGTGCCCAGATGTGCAGGGGTTTTTTTTCTTTTTTAGTTGTGTCTTTATATTTGTTTATTTATTTATTTATTTGACAGGATATTGCTCTGACACCCAGGCTGGAGTGCATTGGTGCTGTCTCAGCTCACTGCAGCCTTGACTTGCCAAGCTCAGGTGATTCTCCCACCTCAGCCTCCTAAGTAGCTGTGACTGCAGGTGCATGCCACCATACCTGGCTAATTTTTTTATTTTATTTTTTGTGGAGACAGGACTTTCCATGTTGCCAAGGCTTTTTTGTGTGTTTTTAGAGGCAGGGTCTCTCTCTGTTGCCCAGGCTGGAGTGCAGTGGTATGATCATGGCTCACTTCAGCCTTGACCTCTGGCCCAAACAATCCTCCCACCTTAGCCTCCTTAGTAGCTGGGACGACAGGTGCACATCATCACACCTGGCTAACTTTTGTTTTTTGGTAGGCCTGGTATGGTGGTTCACACCTGTAATCCCAGAACTTTGGGAGGCTGAAGTGGGTGGATCACTTGAGCCCAGGAGTTTGAGAACAGCCTGGCCAACATGACGAAACCCCATCTCTACAAAACAACACAAAAATTAGCCAGGTATGGTGGCACATGCCTGTAGTCCCAGCTATTCAGGAGGTCAACGCTGCAGTGAACTGTGATCGCACCACAGCACTGCAGCCTGGGCAACAGAGCGAGACTGTCAATTTTTTTTTTTGTAGAGACAGGGTCTCCCTCTGTTGCCTAAGCTGGTTTCAAACTCCTGGGCTCAAATGATCCTCCTGACTCAGCCTCTCAAAGTCTTGGGGTTACAGGCATGAACCACTGCACCCAGCTTTTTTTTTTCTTCTTAAAATCGAATTTCATTTTTCTTTTATTGGCATTTCTGTGACTGCTAGAGGGGCTTAACATTGTTTTCTGTGCTTGTTGGCAAGATGTATCTAAGTTTTGTTTTGAGACAGGGTCTCACTGTGTTGCCAAGGCTGAGTATAGTGGCATGCACATGGCTCACTGAAGCCTCGACCTCCTTGGCTCAAACAGTCCTCCTTCCTCAGCCTCCTGATCCTGAGTAGCTGAGACCACAGGCATGTGCCACCACACTCCACTATTTTTTTTTTATTTTTATAAAGACCACGTCTTGCCATGTTGCCCAGGCTGGTCATGAATTCCTGGGCTCAAGGGATCCTTCTGCCTTAGCCTCCCAAAGTGCTGGGATTACAGGCATGAACCACTGCACCTGGCCTTATTTAAGTTTTCTAAATTCCGTTTTATGTCCTCTGATCATTTTTTTTGGCTAAAATTTTTATTTTATTTTTTGGACACAGGGTCTTGTTTTGGCACCCAGGCTGGAGTGCACTGGCATGATCATGGCTCACTGCAGCATTGACCTCCTGGGCTCAAGCGGTCCTCCAACCTCAGCCTCCCAAGCAGGTGGGAACACAGGTGTGTACCACCACCCTTTTCTCATTTTTGTATTTTTGTAGAGAAAGGGTTTCACCATATCGCCCAGGCTGGTCTCCAACTTCTGAGCTCAAGTGATCTACCCACCTCGGCCTCTGAAAGTGCTGGAATTATAGATGTGAGCCACTGCATCTAGCCTTGAACATTTAAAAATTTTTTGGAATATGAAAATAGGCTGAAAAAGAAAAAAAATTAATAAAACATTTTAAAATCATTGTAGACTTACAAAAAATTACAAAAATAGTACAGAGCGTTCTTGTATACTCTTCACCCAGCGTCCCCTAATGTTAATTTACATAATCTTTGTACAGTTTTTAAAACCAGGCAGTGAATGACGTTGTTATTTATGAGCTGTTGTTCGCCTGTTTGGTGTCTGTGTCCAGAGTGTGAAATATCTGAGCCCTTTGGACGCAGAGCTTTCTTGGGTTTTGTCTCATGATGTGATGTCTCTGAACACTTGGTATGTTTTTAGTTGCTAGGTCTTTAATCTTCTTGGTTGTCTTTGTCCCAGAGTATGATGTCTTTGACCTGTTAGTGGTCTCTTTAGGCTTGTCTCTGGGCTGTATGGGCTTCCATGTTCAAGGTGTGAGGTTTCTGAGCACTCTGGAGGACTATGTTCAAAGCTGTCTGTACTGTCAGCTGGTTTTTATTGTCTTCTACCAGAGATTATGAGGTCAGTAAATACTTTTAGGTTCTGTATCCAGGGCAGGGTTACTCAACCTCAGGACTATTGACATTTTGGACCAGAAAATTCTTTGTTATGGAGGGCTATTCTGTGCATTGTAGGATCTATTGTATTAGTTTACTAGGGCTGCTGTCATGACAAAGTACCACAATCTAGGTAGCTTAAATAGCAGAAATGTATTGTCTGTTCTGGAGGCTTGAAGTGTGAGATCAAGTTGTAGGCAGGGTTGGTTCCCTCTCCGGGCTGTGAGGGGAATGTGTGTGCCCTGCATCTTTCCTCACTTCTCATGGCCTGCCCAATCTTTGCTGTTCCCTGGCTTCTGCTGCTTTACCCCATCACTACCTTCATCTCTATCTTGCATTCTCCCTGTGTGTCTTTGTCCAAATTTCCCATTTTTACAAAGACACCAGTGGCGCAGGATTAGGGGCCCAGTTTACTCCAGCATGACCACATTCCAACTTAACTAGTTACATCTGCGACGACCCTCTTTCCAAATAAGGTCACATTCTGAGGTACTGGGGTTTGGGACTTCAACATATGAATTTTGATGGGACACAATTTCACCCATAAGAGACGTTTAGCATGAGAGAAAATGGGAGGGAGGAAGGGAGCAGCCCCTGACACCCAGAAGCAGGCCTGGTCCCCATAGTTAGGCCACGTTGTTCTCCTAACAGACATGAACAATCTCACAGAATACCAGCCTCAGGTAAGGTTAATCTGAGACCATGATAAAATCACAAGAGCTTGGCCAGGTGAGGTGGCTCACGGCTATAATCCTAGCAATTCGGGAGGTTGAGGTGGGCAGATTGCTTGAGCTCAGGAGTTCAAGACCAGCCTGGACAACATGGTGAAACCCTATCTCTACAAAAAATACAAAAATTAGCCAGGCATGGTGGCAGGTGCCTGTAATCCCAGCTCTTTGGGGGGCTGAGGCCAGAGGATTGCTTGAACCCAGAAGTTAGATGCTGCAGTGAGCTGAGATCATGCTACTGCACTACAGCCTGGGGATAAAGTGAGATCCTGTCTCAAAAAAATAATAAAATGAAATAGACAGAGCATAGCCACTTTATAATGTTGTCTAAGCACAAACAAAAATAAGGTCACTGTTTTGCTCATAAAATACCAAACATTCTCCTCTCTTGGTTAAAATGAGTGACTGCTACTTCCTTACCAGTGACAGCATTAGCCTCACTCTAGTCTGCCCTCCCTATAGATAAGATTTATTGAAATACCCAATTGTAAAATTGCCTTTGATTTCTGGGAGCCTCCAATCTAGAGTGAGTCCCCATTTCCTTAGACCCTCCCCATAAATCACTCCATCAAACGCCACTACCCCACAGTTCCCCATGGAGTGTGTTCTCCCTCACTGCAATTAGTAAATTGTTCCAACTTGTTCAACTATAGGTATGTTCCTGGGCGGGGGGGGTCTTTGGCTAAAGGACACTGGCAAGCAGTATCTCTGGCTTTAAACCACAGATGCCAGTAGCAACCCCCTAACACACACACACACATTTGTGACAGCCAGAATGTCCTTAGATATTGCCAAATGTACTTTAGGGGGCAGAATTGGCTCTGGTTAAGAACCATTGGTCTGGGGTATGAAGTGTTTGAACAATTTGGAGGTCTTTGTCTGAGATTTATGTTCTCTGAGAGGTATTTGGGTCTATGTCTCAGAGTGTGAGGTCTGTGGTCTGTCTTACGGTTTCTGTTCCAAGGTTTAAAAGCTCTGAGGTCTTTGGGAGTGCTATATCAGGACTTATCACATACCAAATCCAGACATGAGGTATGTGTAACATCCCCCTTTCCCTCTGCTTGGACCATATGCTAGTTCAGAAAGGTAGTGAGTGTTGGGCATGGTGGCTCACGCCTATAATCCCAGCATTTGGGAGGCCAAGGTGGGTGGATCACTTAAGGTCAGGAGTTCGAGACCAGCCTGGCCGACATGGCGAAACCCTGTCTCTACTAAACATACAAAAATTAGCCGGGTGTGGTGGCGCATGTCTGTAATCCCTACTACTCCGGAGGCTGAGGTTGCAGTGAGCTGAGATCACACCACTACACTCCAGCCTGAGTGACAGAGCAAGACTCTGTCTCCAATTAAAAAAAAAAAAGGCAGTGAGAAGTAGGAGCCCCATGATTTGTTGTGAACTCCTCCACTCCACTCCACTCCACTCCACATTAGGATCAGGATTCACAGCAATCCCAGCCTCTTTGTCTAGATCAGCAGTGTCCATCCTTTTGACTTCCCTGGGCTACATTGGAAGAAGAATTGTCTTGGGCCACACATAAAATACACTAACACTAATGACAGCTGATGAGCTAAAAAAAAAAATCACCAAAACATCTGATAATTTTGTTTGTTTGTTTGTTTGTTTGTTTGTTTTTGTTTTTTGAGACAGAGTCTCACTCTGTCACCAGGCGCCAGGCTGGAGTACAGTGGCATAATCTCGGCTCACTGCAATCTCTGCCTCCTGGGTTCAAGCAATTCTCCTGCCTCAGCCTCTCGAGTAGCTGGGACTACAGGTGTGCACCACCATGCCCAGCTAATTTTTGTATTTTTTAGTAGAGACAGGGTTTCACCATGTTGGTCAGGATGGTCTTGATCTCTTGACCTCGTGATCTGCCCGCCTCGGCCTCCCAAAGTGCTGGGATTACAGGTGTGAGCCACGGTGCCGGCCAACATCTGATAATGTTTTAAGAAAGTTTACGAATTTGTGTTAGGCTGCATTCAAAGCCATCCTGGGCCTCATGTGGCTCGTGGGCTGTGGGTTGGGCAAGCTTGGCCTATACCATGAAGTATAAGTGACCAGCTTCCTTCAGAACCTATCTTGCCCTCTGTTCTGGAGGGCACAGTCTCCCTTGACACTGTTTGTGGAGATTGTGTTGTAGGGAGATGTATGTTCTGTGTCTCCTGACACCAGCCACTGAGTGGGGACCCCCATCTCTCAGGATGGACGTTGCTCAGATGGATGTTGGAGTCCATTTCCCCTCAGGCTTTGATCACACTGATGATAACAGGTGGACTTTGGAGCCTGATAGACCCTCTTTCTTTCTTTCTTTCTCTTTCCTTTTTTTCCTTCCTTTCCTTCCTTCCCTCCTTTCCCTCCCTCCTTCCTTCCTTCCTTCCTTCCTTCCTTCCTTCCTTCCTTCCTTCCTTCCTTCCTTCCTTCCTTCCTTCCTTCCTTCCTTCCTTCTTTCTTTTCTTTTTTTTTGACGGAGTCTTGCTCTGTCACCCAGGTTGGAGTGCAGTGGCAGGATCACGGCTCACTGCAACCTCCACATCCCAGGTTCAAGCGATTCTCCTGCTTCAGCCTCCTGAGTAGCTGGGATTACAGGCAGTCGCCACCATACCCAGCTAAGTTTTGTACTTTTAGTAGAGATGAAGTTTCACTGTGTTGGTTAGGCTGGTCTCAAATTCCTGACTTTGTGATCCGCCCGCCTCGGCTTTCCAAAGTGCTGGGATTACAGGCATGAACCACCGCACCTGGCCTTGATAGACCCTCTTTCAAAGCCTGGAACCCCCAAGTCCTGGTTGGATGGTAGAAGAGTCTAGCATTTTGGATCATCTCTCTAAACCTTGATCTGCTGAGGTTTTTACAGGACTGTTAAGAATCAGTAGGACGATGCACAGTCCACACACACACTCCTGATTTCAGTCCCTTCCCCCTAACTTTATATTCCTTCTGAAAGCAGAATTCAGGGCTGGGGGGAAGGGAAGCAAGCAATCCATGTAAATGCCAGGGGCCAGTGTGGGCCTGGGACTGTCTCAGTTGGAACTTAGGAGTCATGTGCACATGTTGTTTAATGTAAATGTATGTTGAGTTTCAGAAAGAGTAAGCACTCCCCAGAATTGTGTCTTCTCTAGTAAATCCACAACTTTACTTCAGTTGTTCTCATGAGAACATGCGTAACAGATAGTGTGCCATGAGGCAAGTATGCACAGTGAGGAAAAACTGTGTTCTTCTTCTGAAAACTGTAAATCTGGTTATGAGACAGGTTTATACATTTCTGTGAGAGGCAGAGTATGAGCTCCAAAGAAAGACTTTAGGGGAGCGTGCAGGGCCTCAGTGGCTCAAAGTAGTTTCAAGAGAAATAAAAAATACTTTGGACTAAATGAAAATCAAAATAAAACTTGCCAAATTTGTGGGATGCAGCAAAGCAGTACTTATCTAGAGGAAAATTTAAAAGGTGCTATGACTTATGCTGTGCCTTTTCTTGGATCACTGAGTGTAGTAGAAGCCAGGCATTGTGCGAGGATGCTCAAACAGCCAAAAGCTGGTAAATTTTGGGGTTATTTGTTATATGGCAAAAAGAGGTGTTTCTGAGCTCTTTGATGGTCTGTCTGGAGTTTGAGACTTTTGAGCTTTTTCTTGGTCTGTATCCATGCCATGATGTCTGGGTCTTTGGGGCATTCTGTGTCTCATATTTTTAAGTGTCTGACCTTTTGGAGCTCTCTCTCTAGGTTTTTAGATCTCTGAATTATTTGGGATTCTATGTCCCAAAGCATGGGGATTCTGGGCTGTTTTTTTTCTGTTCATATCCAGAATGTGATCAAGTCCAGAATTTGAATTATCTGAACTCGCTGGCAGTCTTTTCTGGGTATGAGGTCACTGGGGTGTTTGGCAGTCTGTGCCTCAGGTTTCACATCCATGAACTCTTTGGAAGACTGTGTATTGTTTGTTTATTCTTTGAGGTATATGAATTTCTAGGTCTCAGGAAGAGACATCACCAAGGTGACTGGAGAAAGCATCCAGAACACTAGGTGTCAGCTGTTTGGGCCACTGAGTCCCTGGATATGAAGTCTCTAATGTTTGAGAGCCTGTGTCCCAATTTTGATATTTCTGAGTTTGAGGACAGAGGGAATCAGTTCTCTGCACTGTTTATGAATATATGTCTCAGGATGTAAGGCTCCTGAGCTGGTTGTGAGTATCCCCGACATGTATGACACAGTATATGAGATCTCGGTTCATATATGTATATACCAGGATGTAAGGTATCTGAACTCTGATCATGTGTGTCCATGGTCGTGGAGTCTCTAATCTGTTTGAGTCTATATTTCCCAGAATAAGAGATTTCTGATTTTTTTTGTGGGTATATATTCTAAGATATGAGTTCTGTGATCCATTTGGAAGTATATTTGAGGTTTCTGCTCTGTTTGTGGGTATATGTCCAATGGTGTAAAGTTTCTGATCTGCTTGTGAGTATTCATCCCAGGTTATGAGACCTCTGATCTGCTTGTCATTGTATGTCCCAGGATGTGATGTCTCTCTTCATGAGTGCATGTCATGGGTGTGAGGTCTCTGATCTGTTTTTGGTTTTATGTCCCTGAATGTTAGATCTCGGATCTCTTTGTAGGTGTATGTGCCAAGATGTGAGTCTCAGCTCTTTATGGCTATCTTTTCCTGGATGTTATATTTCTGAGCTTTTCTGGTTGTATTTTTTAGGGATGTCAGTACTCTAATCTGTTTATTTGGTGTGTGTTGAAGAATATGAGGACTATTCTGTCTGAGGGTGTATGTCCTAGGGCATGAGGTCTCTGCTGTAGCTGTGGGTATACATCTCTGGGTGTGAGGTCTCTAAAATGTTTGTGGGTATATTTCCCAGGATGTGAGTTCCCTGAGCTCTTAGTGGGTGCATGTCCCAGAATGTAAGGTCTCAGATTTGTTCATCCCTGTATATGTGAAGTGTCAAGGGTATGAGGTCTCTGATATTTTTTTGGCTGTATGTTCCAGGGTATGAGGTCTCTGATCTGTTTGGGGTGGATTGCTCAGAGTGAGTTCTCAAGTATGTTTGTGGTTATTTGAGCTAGGATTTAGGTCTCTGATCTTTTTGAGTGTGTAAGTCCTATGGTGTGAAATCTCTGAGCCCTTTGATGGTATATATGCAGAGGTGTGAGGTGCCTAATTTGTTTGGTGGTATATTTCCCAGCATGTGAGGTCTCTGATCCATTTGTTGCTATATACTAGTATGGATTTTCATTGGTGTATGTCAAAGTCAGTTTGTTGATATATTTCTCAGGATATGAGATCTCTGATCTGTTTCTGGATGTATATTCCCAAGTAAGAAGTCTCTGATCCATGTGCCCCCATATGTCTCTTTATGTAAGGTCTCTGATCTCTTTATGGATATACGGAGTTTGAGCTCTTTCATCTGGTTGCAGGACAGGCAAGCCCCAAAATTGAGTCTTAGCCCACCCAGGAGGGTTTTGGCTTTGTCTAGGAAGGAATTCAAGGATAAGCTGGTGGTGTTAAATAGCAGCTTTTATTGAAGCGGCAGTGTATAGCAGCAGCAGAGGTACTGCTCCTTGTGGATCAGGGCTACCCATAGGCAGTTTGCCCAGAGTAGCAGCTCAGAGGCAGTTCTGCAGTCATATTTATACCCACTTTTAGTTACATGCAAATTAAGGGGCAGTTTATGCAGAAATTTTAGATGTCTGGGCTATTTCTGCAAGTACGTCCCAGGATGTAAGGTTGATGTCTCTGATATATTTGTATTTATTAGAATAGATCTCTGACATGTTTGTGGATGTATGTCTCAGTGTGTGAGGTCACTGATCTGATCTGTGTTTGTGCATGTATGTCCCAGGATTTTAGGTCTGTGATGCGTTTGTCGTTGTAATTATCAGTATGTGAGGCATCTTTCATGGGTATATACTAAGAATAGAAGTTCTCTGATATGGTTGTGATTGTATGAACCTAAGTGTGAGGTCTCATATCTGTTTGTGGGTGTGTCCCACAGTGTGAGGTTCTCGAGCTGGTTGGGGGCTTATTTACCAGGATATAAGGCTTATGACCTTTTTCTTGTTGTGTGCCTCAGGATGTGAGGTTTGTGGCTATCATTGTGTATCCTGGTATGTGTGATCTTTTTCATGGGTACATGTAAAAAATGTAAGGTCTCTGATCTATTTGTGATTATATGTCCCTGCATATTAAGTCTCTGATCAGTTTGTGGATTTAATTCCTAGAGTTTGGCGTCATTAATGTGTTTGCAAGTGTATGTCCCATGATGTGATGTCTCTGACCTTTCTGAAGATGTGTGAGATATTTCATGTATTCCTCAGTGTCTTTCCAAACATGAGGTCTCTCAACTATGTGATGGTGTATGTTCTATGATGTGAGCTCCTTTTTTTTTTTTTTTTTTAACAGGTTTATTCCCAAGGATATGAGCTCTCTTGTCTCTTTTGGATGGTATGTCACAGTTTGAAAGGACTGATTCATTTCGGAGTTGATTTCCCAGTATGTGAAGTCTCTGATCGGTTTGTCGTGTATATTGCAAGATTTAATTTTTTTTTTTTGAGACTGAGTCTTGCTCTGTTGCCAGGCTGGAGTGCAGTGGCAAGATCTCGGCTCATTGCAACTTCTGTTTTCCGGTTTCAAGTAATTCTCCTGCGTCAGCCTCCTGAGTAGCTGGGACTACAGGCGTGCACCACCACGCCTGGCTAATTTTTTTGTATTTTTAGTACAGACACGGTTTCACCATGTTGGCCAGGATGGTCTCCATCTCTTGACCTCGTGATCCACCCGCCTCAGTCTCCCAAAGTGCTGGGATTGCAGGTGTGAGCCACTGGGCCCAGCCCTTTTTTTTGTTTGTTTGTTTTGCTCTGTCGCCCAGGTTGGAGTGCAATGGTGCAATCTCAACTCACTGCAGCCTCTGCCTCGTGGGTTCAAGCGATTCTCCTGCCTCAGCCTCCTGAGTAGCTGGGATTACAAGCATGCACCACCACGCCCGGCCAATTTTTGTATTGTTAGTAGAGATGGGCTTTCACCATGTTGGCCAGGCTGATCTCAAGCTCCTGACCTCAAGAGATCTTCCTGCCTTGACCTCCCAAAATGCTGGGATTACAGGTGTGAGCCACTGAACCCAGCCTTAGTTTGTATTTATGGATATACATACCAGGCTTTGAGGACTCTCACGTGTTTCTATATATGTTCTGGGTATACCTAATATAATCTGTTTAGTTGTGAATGTCCAGGGTGTGGGGTTTCAAAGAGCTCATTATGAGTATATGTCTTTTGGTCTGAATCCTCTGATCTCTTTGTGGGTACATGTGGGTACCTATTCCTGGATATGAGTTCTATGATCCTTTTGTGGGTATATGTCACAGGATATTAGGTCTATGATCTATTTCTGGCTTTTTTTTTTTCATAGTATGTCTGGTTTCTGATGTGCTTATAAGTGTATGTTGCAGCATTTAGGATCTCTGATCATATATAGTCTCTGACGTGTTTTGGAGTATATCCCATAATGTGAGCTCCCTGAGCTGTTTGTTGGTGTATATCTCAGAGTGTGAGGTCTCTGATAACTTTTTTTTTTTGAGACAGAGTCTCGCGCTGTCGCCCAGGCTGGAGTTCAATGGCTCAATCTCGGCTCACTGCAACCTCCACCTCCCGGGTTCTAGCAGTTCTCCTATCTCAGCCTCCCAAGTAGCTGGGACTACAGGTGCATGCCACCATACCTGGCTAATTTTTTAATTTTTAGTAGAGGCGGGGTTTCACCATGTTGGCCAGGCTCCTGACCTCAAATGATCCACCCACCTCGGCCTCCTAAAGTGCTGGGATTACAGGCATGAGCCACCATGCTTGACCATCTCTGATATCTTTATGAGCATATGTTGCAGGGTTTGATGCCTGTGGTCTCTGTGTGGTTACATGTCTAAGTTATGAAGTCTCTAATCTGTTTGCTAATGTATATCCCAGCATGAGAACTCTCTGATCTTTTTTTTAATTGTAGGTATATGCTTAATGGTGTGAAGATTCTGATGTGTTTTCTGGTAAATGAACTGGGTTGAGATAAGTCAGACATCCTTGAGGGATATTTTTCAGGATGTGAGTTCCCTAATGTTTCTAAATACATATCCTAGGATGTGTTATCTCAGAGCTATTTGTGGATATATATTCCAGGTGTGAGTTTTCACAGCCATTTATGGATGTATATCCCAGGTTGTTAGATATCATTAGGCTTTTGGCATCATTTACAAGCATATGAGCTTTCTGATCTGTATGCTTATATATGTAACAGGTTGCAAGGCTTATTATTATTATTGTTATTTATTTTGTTTTATTTTTAGATGGAGTCTCGCCCTGTTGCCAGGCTGGAGTGCAGTAGCATGATCTTGGCTCACTGCAACCTCCAACTCCCTGGTTCAAAGCAGTTCTCCTGCCTCAGCCTCCCAAGTAGTTGGGATTACTGGCATGCATCACCACGCCCAGCTACTTTTTTGTATTTTTAGTAGAGATGGCATTTCACCATGTTGGCCAGGATGGTCTCAATCTCCTGACCTTGTGATCTGCCTTCTTTGGCCTCCTGAAGTGCTGGGATTAAAGGCGTGAGCCACCGCACCTGGCCTTTGTTTGTTAAACTGTGTACTTCCGGGGTATGAGGTTTCTGAGCTCTTTGTTGGTATGTATCTCAGGGTCAAGGCCTTTGATCTGTTTGCAAGTATATGTCCCAGGATCATGGCTCTCTCATCTCTTTGTGGGTGTGTACCCCAAGATGTCAAGTATCTTTAATTTTTCTGGGTGTATTTGCCAGGATGTGAGATCTCTAACATGTTGTGGGTTCTTGTTGCAGGATTTTAGACCTGATTGATTTTGGTTATATTTCTCAGATGAAGTTTCTGATCTATTTGTGTGTATATATTACAGTATGTGAGTTTTAAAAACTTATCTCGGCTGGGCACAGTGGCTCACACCTATAATCCCAGCACTTTAGAAGGCTGAGATGGAAGGATCACTTGAGCCCGGGAGTTTGAGATCAGCCTGGGAAACATAGTGAGACCCTGTCTGTACAAAATATAAAAAATTAGCCAGGCTTGGTGGTGCACCCATAGTCCTAGCTACTTAGGAGGCTGAGGTGAGAGGATCTACTTGAGCCCAGGAGTTTGAGGCTGCAGTGTGTCTTTATTGCACCACTGCACTCCAGCCTGGATAACAGAGTGAGACTCTATCTCAAAAAAAGAGATCTCTTTTGCTTGCATATCAAGGGCATGAGGTCTGTTCTGTTTGTGGGTATATGTCCCAGTTTGTGAGATCTCAGACCCATTTGTGGGTGTATGTCCCAGAATACGTGTGTGTCTGCTCTCTTTAGATGTATGTCTTAAGGTAGAAGATCTCTGATCACTTTCTAATGTGTAACTCAGGATGAAGTATGTGAGCTGTTTGCAGTGTGTGTCCCAGAATTTCAGGTCTCTGAGCTTTCTGGATGTGTGTAAAGTCTCCCATTGTTTGTGCATGTATGTTTCTGCTCTGTGGACTTAAGGCCCCCGATTGTCCTAATCTTTGGAAACTGTCATGTGATCTTACATGCTAAAAGGTACCTTGCAAACAACATGGATGGAACCGAAGGCCATTATCCTAAGTGAAATGACTCCAATAGAAAGTCAAAAACTGCATGTTCTCACTTTTAAGTGGGAACTAAACAGTGGGTACACATGGACATACAGAGTGGAATAACAGACACTGGAGACTCCAAAAGATGTTAAGGTGGAAGAGGGGTGAGGGATGAAATACCACCTGTTGTATACAGTGTACATTATTCAGGTGGCAGGTACATTAAAAGCTCAGACTTCACCACTACACGAGATATCCATGTATTATAACTGCACTTGTACACCTAAATCTATAAAATTTTATATTTAAATTAATATATAAAAATGTAAGCGCTTGCTTCAACAGCACATATACTAAAATTAGAATGATACATAGAAGATTAGCATGGCTGGGCATGGTGGCTCATGCCTGTGATCCCAGCATGTTGGGAGGCTGGGGTGGGTGGATCACCTGAGGTCAGAAGTTCAAGACCAGCCTGACCAACATGGTGATACCCTATCTTAAATAAATAAATAAATAAAATTTAAAAAAAGAAGACGATTAGCATGGCCCCATGCAAGGATGACATGCAAATTCATGAAGCGTTCCAGAAAATTTTTTTAAAAATTTAAAAAATTATTTTAAAGATGTTTATTAAAAACATTTTTAAGGCCAGGTGCTGTGGCTCATGCCTGTAATCCCAGCACTTTGGAAGGCTGAGGTGGGCGGATCTCTTGCGATCAGGAGTTCAAGACCAGCCTGGCCAACATGGCAAAAGCCTGTCTCTGTAAAAAATACAAAAATTGAGATCCAAGATGGCCGACCACTAACAGCTCAGGATTGTAGCTCCCAGTGAAAGCTCAGAGAACGAGATGACGCCACATTTTTAGACGAATTTTCATCACTCACCGATTAGCCGATTCCCAGTGGAGGAGCCCCACGGGTCGCCAGCGCGAGTCTTGTGGCCGCCGCAGCGGTTTTGCCAGCGTCTCGGCTCAGCAGCTCTTCACGCAGAGCCAACAGGACTGCTTCCCCTACTGACCGGAGTTTGGAGCTCCGGGAAGTCAGAACCGCTTGCTGCAAACTCAAGAGGGAAGCCAGACCAGAGATTCCCGGGCAGAAGAGCACCATCAGTCTTAACGCTGCTATTTAGGCTGCCACAGTGGGTTGCTCGGATCCCAGCACTGGGAATCAATAAGTCGGACGTCGACTCAGAAACCTAATTAGAAAGGCGGTTCATCTACAATGAAGGGAAAAAAACAGCCTAAGAAGGCCGAGTATACTCAAAATCAGAACCCATCAGCAACGGAACAAGCCCTGATGGAAAAGGACTCATCAGCAACCGAACAAGCCCTGATGGAAAAGTACTCATCAGTAACGGAACAAGCCCTGATGGAAAAGGACTGTGTTCCATTATCTGAAGTAGGCTTTAAAAGGTGGATGATAAGAAACTTCTGGGAGTTAAAGGAACTTGTTTTAACCCAATGTAAAGAAACTAAGAACTTGGAAAAAAGGTTCGATGAAATGTTGAAAAGAATAGACAATATAGAGAGGAATACAAATGAACTTATGGAGTTGAAAAATACAACACGAGAACTTAGTGAAATATGTACAAGCTTAAACAGCCGAATGGATCAAGCAGAAGAAAGGGTATCAGAGGTCGAAGACCAACTTAATGAAACAAAACGACAAGACAAGAATAGAGAAAAAAGGATAAAAAGGAATGAGCAAAGTCTCCAAGCAATATGGGACTATGTGAAAAGACCTAATATACGCTTGATTGGTGTACCTGAATGTGACGGAGAGAATGAATTCAAGCTGGAAAATACTCTCCAGGACATTATCCAGGAAAATTTTCCTAATTTAGCAAATCAGGACACTATTCAACCCCAGGCAATACAGAGAACACCACAAAGATATTCCTCAAGAAGACCAACCCCAAGGCACATAATCGTTAGATTCACCAAGATCGAAACGAAGGAGAAAATATTAAGGGCAGCCAGAGAGAAAGATCAAGTTACCCATAAAGGTAAGCCTATTAGGCTTACAGCAGATCTCTCAATGGAAACCCTACAAGCTAGAAGAGAGTGGGGGCCAATATTCAATATACTTAATCAACAGAACTTTCAGCCCAGAATTTCATATCCTGCCAATTTAAGCTTTACATTTGAAGGAAAAATAAAATCTTTTAGGAACAAGCAAGTACTCAGAGATTTTATTACCACCAGGCCTGCTTTACAAGAACTTCTAAAAGAAGCATTATACACAGAAAGGAACAACCAGTATGACCCTTTATAAAAATACACCAAAAAGTAAAGAGCATTAACATAAAGAAGAATTTTTATCAACGAAAGGACAAAATAGCCAGTTAATATCAAATGGCAGCAACCCTAAATTTAAATCGACCAAATCTCCCAATCAAAAGATACAGACAAAATCTAACGGTATATCCAAAGATATACATAGACTCAAAATAAAGGGTTGGAAAAAAAAAAAGTACCAACCAAATGGAGAGCATAAGTAAATAAATAAAAAGCAGGAGTTGCAATTTTCACATTTGACAAAATAGATTTCAAAGCTACAAGGATACAAGGGTAAAAGGATTAATGTAATAATAAGAGATCTTAACACCCAGATACATAAGACCCATAATGAGATTTAGATTCAACGAGACAGAAAATTGATAACGATATCCGGGACTGGAACTAAGATCCAGAACAAATAAACTCAATAGAGCTCTCCATTTTAAACACACAAAATATACATTATCCACAAAATCTAACGATATATCTAAAGATATACAAAGACTCAAAACAAGGGGATGGAAAAAAAACTCACCAACCAAATGGAGAGCAAAAATAAATAAATAAAAAGCAGGAGTTGCAATTCTCACACTTAATAAAATAGATTTCAAAGCTACAAGAATGCAAGGGTAAAAGGATTAATGTAACAATAAGAGATCTTAACACCCAGATACATAAGACACATAATGAGATTTAGATTCAACGAGATAACAAATTGATAATGATATCCAGGACTTGAACTCAGAGCCAGAACAAATAAACACAATAGAGGTCTCCATTTTAAACACATAAAATATGCATTAACCACTTTAAACACTCAAAATATTGATCGGCCATTATTGAAACCCATTTTAGGAATGAAGTAATATTCCTTTTTTCCTCTTTTTCTTTTTTTCCCCTTCTTTTTCTCTTTTTCCCTCTAAAAAAAAAAAAAAAAAAGAGAAACTTGCTGATTTTTTTTTGGTCCAAAGAACTATCAGAAAGAGTTTGAGGAGACCACAAGCCCTGGACAGTGAGGAGGGAAACTTAGGACAGAGCCATAGAGGGAATCCCAAAAAAAAAAAAAAAAAAAAAAATACAAAAATTAGATGGGCATGGTGGTGCACACCTGTAATCCCAGCCACTTGGGAGGCTGAAGCAGGAGGAAGAATCGCTTGAACCCGGGAAGTGGAGGTAGCAGTGAGCAGAGATGGTGCCACTGCACTCCAGCCTTGGTGACAGAGAGGGACTCTGTCTCAAAAAAAAAAAAAAAATTAAAGGATACCTTGCAGATGTGATTAAGTTAAGCATCTTGAGATGGGGAGATTTTCTTGGATTTTCACTGAATATAATGACACAAACTGAGTCAGAGACAACAATATGATGACACAAGTGTTTGTGGGTGTGGGTCCCAGCTCATTAAGTCCTTGTGTTGTTCATGGGAGTATATCCCAGGAGGTGAAATCTCTAATTGTTTGCGCACACCTGTCTGTGGTTGGCTGAATAAAGCATCCCTCAAAGGTGTCCAGCAAAAGAGATATGATCAGGGAGCCCTAAATGACAGAAAGGAATGTGATGGTGGAAGCAGAGTCAGAGACGGAGATGCGATGACAGAGGCAGACATCAGAGAGCAGTTTGAAGATGAACTGCTGTTGGCTGTGAAGATGGAGAAAGGGGGAAGGGATGAAGGACTGCAGGCAGCCCTAGAACCCAGAAAAGTCAGGGAAACGTGCTCTTCCCTGGAGTCTCCAGAAAGAAGACAGCTCCGTTGACACCTGACTTTATACCCTAAGGCCCATTCCTGGGTTTCTGACCCTCCACATATGTAATATAATAAATACATTTGTGTTTTTCACAGCACTAGGATTGTGGTGATTTGTTACACCAAAAAGAAATGAATACTGTGTCCCAGGTCATGATGTCTCTGTCTGGTTGTTAGTCAACATCCCAAGATGTGAACCCCCTATCTGTTTGTGAGTGTGTGTTTTATATGGCAGGTCTTTGATTTGTGTGTGGATGGATGAACCAGTGAGGAGGTCACTGACCTGTTTGAGAGTGTCTGTCTCTCAATTTGTGGTCTTTGAGGTTTCTGTGGGTATATGTCTCAGGATATGAGGTCTCTGACCTGTTTGTGGGCACATGTCCTAGGATGTGAGGCCTCTTGGCTGATTTCGGGTGTGTGTTCCAGTATGTGAGGTCTCTGAGGTATTTGTGGGTTGTGTTTGGGTTTATGAGATCTCTGGTTCATTTGAAAACCTATATGCAGGTTGAGCCTCACAAATATGAAAATCCAAAGTCCAAAATGCTTCAAAATCCAGAACTAGGCCGGGCGCAGTGGCTCATGCCTGTAACCCCAGCACTTTGTGAGGCCGAGGCAGGAAAATGGCTTGAGCCCAGGAGTTCCAGACCAGCCTGGCCAACACTGTGAAATCTCATCTCTACTAAAAATACAAAAATTAGCTGGATGTGGTGGCACACACCTGTAATCCCAGCTACTCGGGACGCTGAGGCAGGAGAATTGCTTGAACCTGGGAGGTGGAGGTTGCAGTGAGCTGTGATCCCACCACTGCACTCCAGCCTGGGCAACAATGAGACTCTGATGAAAAAAAAAAAAACATTAAATTTTTTGAGCGTTGGCATGATGCTCAAACGAAATGCTCATTGGAGCATTTTAGATTTCAGGTGTGGGATGCTCAACTGGAATGCATATATTCCAAAAATGGAAAAAAATCCCAAATCCAAAACACTTCTGGTCCCAAGCATTATAGATAAGAGATATTCAACCTGTACCAAGATGAGATGCCTCTGATCTGTTTAGATGTGTATCTCCAAGTGTGAGGTGTGAAATATCAGAGACCTCAAGCCATATATGATATATTCAAAATAAATATCATAATCATATTTTTCTTTTTTGTGAATTATAATATATATTAAATCAAATATAAAAATATATATTTGTATATAATATAAATTATATATAATTATATATACTTTGTATATATATAAATATATGAATTTATATTTTTATGCATTTTATTATATATTAATCTTATATTCTAATTCTATTAAAAATTATATATTTAATATAATTATATTTATATTGTACTAACATTGTAACATACAATTATAATTACATATTGTATATGCTATGTAATGTATAATATAATGTTATATATAATATCTATAATATAAAACATGTGTTTTATATATTATATCATATATCATAATATAGAATATTTAATATAATATATGCATTGTATATATTATAATTCACAATTATAAATATTGTGAACATATGCACTATATAACAACTAATATATAGTATTATATATGATGTCATAATATATAAGATACATATTATATATACTATTAATATAATGTTATATAATATATTTTATATAATATATAAACTATAGTATAGTATTTTATACATAATATATTATACAATATATACAATATCATATTGTACAATATGTAAAAATGTATATAATACAGTATTTATTGTGAATACAATAACTATAATTTGCAATTATATCGTGAACAGATACACTATATAATATATAATAATATAGTATTATATATAATATAATTATATATTATAATGTTACATAAGATATATGAGATAATATTTTATATATATTATAGATCTTATATTACATAATATACCTTATATATCACATTATATTATATATAAAATGCATATTGTATATTATAATTTATATATGTTATATGTTATATATAGTGCATATAGTTCAAACTATAATTGTGAATTATAATTACTGTATATTATATATTAATATATCAACATATAAGCATATGTTATATGTACATAATAGTATATATAATGTTTAAAAGATTATATTGACACATTAACATATAATTGTATATCCACATATATAAATGTATTATAATACATAATTGTATGTTAATATATATGTTAATGTATTATATATAATATATATACTTGCCATAGCATATGCTTATATGTTATATAATTTATATTATTAATATTATATTTTAATACAATATTATATATATATTTTGTATATTTTAAAATTAATTTATTTACTTTAGGTGCATACTATATCTGGCATTTCTCCCCATGTTATCCCTCCCCACCCTCCCCTTTCTCCCCACCCCCTGCTGTCTCTCCCTACCCCCTTAACTGCCCCCAGTGTGTGATGCTCCTCTCCCTGAGTCCAAGTGTTCTCGTTGTTCAACACCCACCTATGAGTGAGAACATACGGTGTTTGGCTTTCTGTTCTTGTGTTAGTTTGCTGAGAATGATGGTTTCCAGATTCATCCAAGTCCCTACAAAGGACACAAATTCGTTTTTTTTGTTTCTTTTTTTTGAGACAGAGTTTCCCTCTTGTTACCCATGCTGGAGTGCAATGGCGTGATCTCGGCTCACCACAACCTCCGCCTCCTGGGTTCAAGCAATTCTCCTGCCTCAGCCTCCTGAGTAGCTGGGATTACAGGCACACACCACCATGCCCAGCTAATTTTTGTATTTTTAGTAGAGACAGGGTTTCACCATGTTGACCAGGATGGTCTCGATCTATTGACCTCATGATCCACCCGCCTCGGCCTCCCAAAGTGCTGGGATTATAGGCATGAGCCACCGCGCCCGGCCAAACTCATTTTTTTATGGCTGCGTAGTATTCCATGGTGTATATGTACCACATTTTCTTTGTCCAGTCTATCATTGATGGGCATTTGGGTTGATTCTATGGAAGTCTAGTATTTCTTTTTTTTTGAGACAGTTTCCAGTCAACACTCAGAAACAGGTTGTTCAGTTTCTCAGCCGTTGTGTGGGTTTGTGTCTGTTTCTTGATCCTGAGGCCTAGTCTACTGCACTGTGGTCTGATAGACTGTTTGTTATGATTTCTGTTCTTTTGCATTTGCTGAGGAGTGATTTGCTTCCAATGATGTGGTCAATTTTAGAGTATGTGCAATGTGGTGCTGAGAAAAATGTATATTCTGTGGATTTGGGGTGGAGCATTCTGTATATGTGTATTAGGTCCACTTGGTCCAGCTCTGCATTCAAGTCCTGGATATCCTTGTTAATTTTCTGTCTCATTGATCTAATATTGACAGTGGAGTGTTGAAGTCTCCCACTATTATTGTGTGGGAGTCTAAATCTCGTTTTAGGTCATTAAGAACTTGCTTTATGTATCTGGGTGCTCCTGTGTTGGGGGCATATGTATTTAGGATACTTAGCTCTTCCTGTTGGATTGATCCTTTTACCATTATGTAGTGTCCTTCTTTGTCTCTTTTGATCTTTGTTGGTTTGAAGTCCATTTTATCAGAGACTAGGATTGCAACCCCTGCTTTTTTTTGTTCTCCATTTGCTTGGTAAATCTTCTCCATACCTTTATTTTGAGTCTATGTGTGTCTTTGTATGTGAGATGGGTTTCCTGAATACAGTACACCGATGGGTTCTGACTTTTTATCCAGTTTGCCAATATGTGTCTTTTGATTAGGTGTTTAGGCCATTTGCATTCAATGCTAATATTGTTATGTGTGGATTTGATTCTGCCATTTTTGTTACTGACTGGTTTTCTTTCCCACTAGTTGCTTCATTTTCTTCATTGCATTTTTGGTCTTTGCCAACTGGTTTGCTTTTGCAGTGACTGGTACTTGTTCCTTTCCATGCTTAGTGTTTCTTTCAGGAGCTCTTGTAGGGCAGGTCTGGTAGTGACAAAATCTCTCAATAATTGCTTGTGCGTAAAGGATTTTATTTCTCCTTCACTTTCAAAGCTTAGTTTGGCTGGATATTAGATTCTGGGTTGAAAGTTCTTTTCTTTAAGGATGTTGAATATTGGCCCCCACTCTATTCTGGCTTGTAGGGTTTCTGCAGAGAGATCCGCTGTGAGTCTGATTGGCTTCCCTCTGTGGGTGACCTGGCCTTTCTCTCTGGCTGCCTTTAGCATTTTTTTCCTTCATTTCAGCCCTGGTGAATCTGACGATTATGTGCCTTAGGGTTGCTCTTCTTGAGGAATATCTTTGGGGAGTTCTTTGTATTTCTTGAATTTGAAATTTGGACTGCCTTGCTAGGCTTGGGAAGTTTTCCTGGATAATATCCTGGAACATGTTTTCCAGCTTGGATTCATTCTCCCCATCATATTCAGGTACACCAATCAAGTGTAGATTAGGTCTTTTCACATAATCCCATATTTTTTGGAGGCTTTGTTCATTTCTTTTCACTCTTTTTTCTCTTGTCTTGCCTTCTCTTTTTATTTCATTGAGTTGATCTTCAATCTCTGATATCCTTTCTTCTCCTTGATCAATCTGGCTATTTAAACTTGTGTTTGCTTCATGTAGTTCTTGTGCTGTGTTTTAAAAAACGACTCCATCAAGTCGTTTACGTTCTTCTCTATCCTGGTTATTCCAATTAGCATTTTGTCTAACTTTTTTCCAAGGTTTTTGGTTACTTTGCATTGAGTTAGAACATGTTCCTTTAGCTCAGAAATGTTTGTTATTAGCCACCTTCTGAAGCCTGCATCTGTCAATTCATCGCACTCCTTGGTCAAGTTGTGATCCTGTGTTGAGAAGTTGTGATGCCTTGAAGGAGAAGAGGTGTTCTGGCCTTTGATGGTTTCATCTTTTTTGTGCTCGTTTTTTCCCATCTTTATGGATTTACCTGGCTGTGGTGTCAGGGAACTGCTTGATGAGGTTGCTTGTCTGCCCAGGAAGGCCAGGTTTCTGTAGTTCTCTAACATCACATTCCTATATAAATTCTGCTGTGCAGTGTCCAGGCATTGCCACTCCTCCAGGGAGAATTCTATGGCCACATCCCTAAATGTCAATGGTTCCATTTCTAGGCTTCCAGGGGATCCTGGTGTCTTAGCTGTGGATCTCCAATACCTGCAGGTCACAGGGCCACACAAGGTAGGCGTCTAGGAGAACAGGACATAGATAATTATAACATGTAGTAATTTATATTAGAATTTATATTATATTATAAATATAATAATTTATATTAGAATAGATATATTCACAATATTTGTTGTGAATATATTATGCATGGCTTGAGGTCTCTGATATTTTTGTGGGTTTACATCCCAAGGATATGAATTCTGAATTCTCTGTGGGTGTATTCCGAAAATATCAGGTGTATACTCAGTCTCTGGCTGTTTGTTCCAGAATGTGATATCTCTTCTTTGTGTGCACATGTTACAGGTTGAGATCTCTCTTCTGTTTGTGGATGTCTTGGGGTGTGAGGTCTCTGAGATCCATTTGTGAATAATGTATTGCAGGAATCGCCATGTCTCATCTGCTTGTGAATGTGTTTCTCAGATGAGGCCTGAATTCTGGTTTTGCCTTTATATTGCGGCATTTAAGTTTCTAATCTCCTCGTGTGTTTGTCAAGGGTGTGAGGTATCTTCTGTTTGTGATTATTTGTCCCGTGTGTGAAATCTCCACCCTTTTTATGGGTATATGACAAAGAACATGTGCTTCACTTCTTTTCTTGGTGCATGTCCAAGGGTGGGAGGTCTCTGATCCCTTTGGAATCATATAACATAGGATGTGGAGTCTTTGAGTTGCTTATGTGTGGATACCTCAGCAAGTGATGTTTTTCATTGCTTGTGGATGTATATCCTAGGTTGGTGGAGTGAAGGTCCACGAAGGATGTCCACATCCTTATATTCCTGGAACGTGCGAATGTGACCTTACATGTTAAAAGGTCCGTGCAAATGTGATTAAGTAATCATCTTGAGATGGGGAGGTGGTTCTGGATTTCCCAGGCGAGCCCAGTGTCATCACACGGGTCCTTAGAGGAGAGAGGCAGGACAGTCTGAGTCAGAAGAGCAGATGTGATGCCAGAAGCAGACATCAGAGAGATAGGGAGAGATTTGAAGATGAAACGCTCCTGGCTTAATGAACAAATTTCCACCATAAGAGCAAAATAATAATAATAATAAATAAATTTTTAAAAAAGAAAAATAAGAAATGCTCCTGGCTTTGAAGGTGGATGAAGGGGCCACAAGCCAAGGAATGCAAGCAGCTCTAGAAACCGGAAAAGGCAAGAGCACGGATTCTCCTCCAGAGCCTCCAGGAGTAATGCAGCTCTGCTGACACTGTGATTTTAGCCCTTTGAAATCCATTTTTTTCTTCTGCCCTTCAGAAAAGTAAGATACTAAATTTGTGTTGTTTTATGACACTATAATTGTGATTTGTTACAGCAACAATCTGTTTCTTGGTACACATCCCAGGATGTGAACTCCATGATCTGTTTGTGAATGTATGTTCAATGATGAAGGCTCTGATATGTGTGCAGGTGTATGAATCACATTGAGAGGTCTCTGAATATTGAGGGTATATGTCCCAGAATCTGTGGTCTCTGAGCTGTTTGTGTGTGCATATCCTAGGATGTGACATCTCTGAGCTGATTTTTGGGAGCACATTCCAGTAGGTGAAGTCTTTGAGATATTTGTGGTTTACGTTCCAGGTTGTTAGGTCTGTCATCTGTTTGGGGGGTATTTCCTGTAACATGAGGTTTCTGATTTGTTTGGTTACATACATACCAGGATGTTAGGTTGTTAGGTGTCTTGTCTGCTTAGCTTTATATGTCTAGGGTGTGAGGTTTGTGAGCTCTTTGTGGGTGTATGTCTCAGGGTTAAGGCCTCTGATCTGCTCACTGGTAAATAAATGTCCCAGCATATGAGCTCTCTGATCTGCTCATGGTTCTGTGTTACAAGATGTCGGTGTTACAAGATTTCTGGTGTTTTCCTAACCTGTGAGGTATCTGACTTTATTGAAGTTGTACATTGCAGGATTTGAGATCTCTGTTTGTGGATATATGTCTCAGGAGTGTATGGTCTCTGCATTGCTTGTAGGGTATATCCCAGGATGTGAACTTTCTGATCATTTTGTTATATATGACTCAGGATCTGAGGTTTCTGATCTGTTTGTGGATCGTTTTGCAGAGTTTGATGTCTGTGGTATCTTTATGGGTTAATGTGCAGGTTCTAAGGCCTCTACTCTGTGGGTGCATATCCCAGGATTTCAGCTCCCTGACCTGTTTGATACTGTATGGCACATAATCTGAGGGCTGTGCACTATTTGTGGTATTTGAGGTCTCTGATCTGTTTGTGGTTACATGTCCATGCTGTGAGGTCTGTTATCTGTTTGTCAGTATATGTCCCAGGATGTGAACTCCCTGATATACACATAGAGGTGGGTCTGATGTGAATTCTGTGATCTATTTGCAGGAGAATCAAGGTGGAAGGTCTTTAACCTCTTTGAGGTTGTGTGTCCCAGAATATGAATTATCTGGTCTATTTCTGGATTCATGCCCTAGGATGAGTGATCTCTGATCTAGTTGGGTATGTGTGTCCAGGGAAGAAAGTTTGTGAACCCTTTGTGGTTTCAGGTCCCGTGGCCTGAAGCCTCTGATGTTTGTGGATGCACGTCCAGGTTGTGATGTCTCTGATCTGTTGGGGTATGTCTCAGGATGTGAATTCCCTGATCTGTTTGTGGCTGGTTTCTGATGGTGTGAAATGTCTGCTGTGTTCACTGGTGAATGAACCACTGTGTAGAGTCTTTGACCTTTGTTGAGAGTTTTATTCTAGGATCTGAGTTTTCTGATCTATTTGCAAAAGCATGCCCTAGGAGGTGTTCGATCTTTGAGTTCTTTATGGATGTACATCCCAGGATGTGAGTGCTCTGAGCTGTTGGGGCATACATGTTCTAATGTTCTAGATTATCAGATCTCTGATGTTTTTTCTTTAAGTATATTTCCAAGCATATGTGATTTATTTGCTGACATATATTCATATAAATATATAAAAATATATGTATATAAGATACTATAGCTGTCCCTCAATATCTGTAGGTGGGGGAATTGGTTCCAGGACCCCTGTGGATACAAAAATCCATGGATGCTCAAGTCCCTTATATAAAATGGTATGGTATTTGCATGTAACCTATGTAAATTCTTCTGTATACTTTAGATAATTTCTAGATTACTTATAATACCCGATACAGTGCTATGTAAGTAGTTGTTATACTACATTGTTTTTATTTGTATTATATTTTGTTTTTTCTCAATGTTTTTGATCCACAGTTGGTTGAATCCGAGGGTCTATAATAGATAAAAATATTGTATGTGTGTGTATGTGTATGTGTGTATAATATATATATCTGATTTGTTGAGGTGTACGTGTGTTCAGGCAGTGAAGTAATTGAGCTATTTGTGGATTATTTCCCTTGGTTTGAAAACCTCTGACCTATTTGGGAGTATGTCTCAGAATATAAGCTCTCTGATCTCTTTATGGGTGTATGTTGCAAGATATCAGGTCTAAGATCTATTTCTGGCTCTTTTTCCTAGCATGTGAGGTCTCTGGCTTGATTATGGGTGTGTATTGCAGGATTGAAACCTCTGATTTGTTTATAGGTTTTATATGAGGTCTCTGATCTGTTTGTGGCTATGTCTCAAGATGTCAGGTCTGTATACTTATTCTGGGTATATATCCTGAAGGTAAGGTCTCTAGGCTGTTTGTAATTTCATGTTGCAGGATTCAAGGTCTTTGATCTCTTTTTGGTTGTGTTTCTTACATGAGGTCTGTGATCTGTTTGCTAGTGTATGTAACAGTATTTGAGTGTCTGTTTTGCATGTGTTTGTCAAAGATGTGAGGTCTAATTCAACATGTCCCAGATTGTAAGGTACCTAACCTGTTAGTGGGTTTATGTCTAAGAATGTTTCTTTCTTCAATGTGTGTGTGTATGTCCCAGGTTTGGAGATTTGATCTGTCGGGAGAATATTTTGCAGCATGTGGGGCCCCTGATACCTTTTGGGTGTATATCCTATCATGTCAGGTCCATGTTCTCTTTGAGTGTGTATATCCCAGATGGTGAGTTCTCATATGTGTTTGTGAATTTAATTCCAAGTGATTGAAGACTCTGAGTATTTTTTGGTATATGTCCCAGAATGTGTCTCTGCTCTTTTTGGATGTCTGTTAGAGAGTGGGAGGCGTCTGATCTATTTGGAAGTGTATGATTCAGGATGTGAAGTCTGTGAATTGTTTGTTTGTGCATGTACGTCTCTGGTGGCTAGATATTGGCACCCCAATGATGTCCACTTCCTAATCCCTGAAACCTACGATTATGCTAATTTACATGGAAAGGGGGACTTTGCAGAGGTGACTTTGTGGAAGTTAAGCATCTTGAGATGGGGGAATTATCCTAGATTAACTGGGCAGGCCCAGTGTAATCACAAGTGTCCTTATATGAGGGAGGCATGAAGGCAAGAGTCAGAGAGAGCTATGTAATGATGGAAGTAGAGAAAAGATGATGGACAGCATATCCAGAGATCAAAAAGAGCTAGAGATAGATGGATACAAGGAGAGACACAGATGGGGAGGAGGGAGAAGTGGGGGAGGGAGGGAGAGAAAGAGAGAGACTCAAAGGTGAAACAGATCCTTGGCTTTGAGCCTTTGAGGAAGGGGCCATGAGCTCAGGAATGTAGACCACCTACAGGAATTGGATTTTCCCCAAGGAAATCCAGAAAGAAGTCAGCTCTGCCAACACCTTGACTTTTACTCTGTAAGACTCCTTGTCAGAAATGTAAGATCATAAATAGTTTTTTTTTTTTTTTTTTGAAACAGAGTCTCACTCTGGTGCCCAGGTTAGAGCGCAGTGGTGCCATCTCGGCTCACTGCAACCTCTGCCTTCTGGGTTCAAGCAGTTCTCCTGTCTCAGCCCCCCATGTAGCTGAGACTGCAGGCGCCCGCCACCACTCTTGGCTAATTTTTGTATTTTTGGTAGAGACGGGGTTTTGCCATGTAGACCACGCTGGTTTGAACTCCTGAGCTCAAGGGATCCATCTACCTCAGTCTCCCAAAGGGCGGGGATTACAGGTGTGAGATAATAAATTTGCATTGTTTTATGACAAAAAGCGTTTACTGGTTTGTTTCAGCAGCAATAGAAACCAGTTCAGCGTCTCAGGTTGTGCTGTCTCTATCTGGTTGTCAGGATGTGAACTCCATGATCTATTTGTGAGGGTGTGTATCTGATAGTGGAGGTTGCTGATTTCTGTGCAGGTCTCTGATCTGATGATCTATTTGGTGGTGTGTGTCCCAGAATTTGTGCTCTCAGCTTTTGTGGGGGAGCATATGTTCTAGGATGAGACATCTCCTCCAATCTGATTTTGTGTACATGTGCCAGCGTGTGAGTTCTCTGATCTATTGAGGTGCGTATGTCTAGGGTGTAAGGGATTCCAAGCTCTTTGTAAGTATTTTCCTTTTGCTTGAAATTCTTGCCCTGTTTCTGGGTTTATGTCCCAGGATGTGAGACTCCCTCATTTGTCTGTCTCTGTGTCATGGTATGAAGCCACTGGTATGTCTGTTAGTGAATGAAACAGCAAGGTCTCTCACCTCTTTTTTTTTTTTTCCTTTGAGACGGAGTCTCACTCTGTCTTCCAGGCTGGAGTGCAATGGTGCAATCTTGGCTCACTGCAACTGCCGCCTCCCAGGTTCAAACAATTCTCCTACCTCTGCCTCCCAAGTAGCTGGGATTACAGGCGTGCACCGTCATGCCTGGCTAATTTTTGTGTTTTTAGTAGAGACGGGGTTTTGGCATGGTGGCCACGCTGATCTCGAACTCCTGACCTCAGGTGATCCTACCACCTTGGTCTCCCAAAGTGCTGGGATCACAGATATGAGTTACTGTGCCCCGCCTCTCACCTCTTTGAGAGGGTTCTCTCAGGAAGTGAGTTCTCTGATCTGATTCTGAATGCTTGGCCTAGGATATGAGGTCTTTGATCTGTTTGTGGGTATATATCCCTGGCATGAATTTTCTGAGCTGTTTTGCCAGTATTTGGGGGTACTTATGATAAGCATATAAGATTTCTGGTTTGTGTGCTGTTATTTATAGCAGAAGTTGGATTTCTTATCTGTTGTTGTACATGTATCCACAATGTGAGGTTTTGGAGCACTCTGTGGGAGACCTCTGATCTCCTTATGGGACAGCAGGTCTCTGTACTTCTTCAGGATTATTCATGTTGCGGGATTAGAGGTCTCTGATGTGGTTTCTGGTTGTGTTTCTCAGATAGGTCTCCAATCCATTTGTGTGTGTGTGTCATAGTGAGTGTGTCCTCTCTTCAGGGTGTTTGTAGAGGGTGTGCATCCCATTCTCTTTGTGATTTTATGTCCAGTTTGTGAGGTTCCTGGCCTGTCTGTGGGTGTCTGTCAGTGAATGTCTTTTTTTGTGTGTGTGCTCTTTGTGTCTGTGTCTCAGAGTCAGAGGTCTGGTCTCTTTGAGGGTGTTTGTCCCAGCATGTGGGGTCCCTGATCTCTTTGCTAGTGTATATCCCAGCATGTTAGGTTCTTGTTCTCTTTGAGAATGTGTCTGGCAGAATGTGGTTCTCTTATGTCTTTGTGGGTTTAATCCCCAGGGTGTGAGGACTATGAGCATCATCTGGTGTATGCCCCAGAGTGTGTGACTCTCTGATCTTTTTGGATTGATGTCCAAGAGTGGGAGTTCTCCCATCCCTTTGGAGGTCTATGAGTCCAGCTGTGAGATCTGTGAGCAGTTCATGGGTGAAAGTCCCAGGATGTGAGGGTTCTCTTTGTGCATGTATGTTCTGTTTGTCAGATAATAGATCCCCAAATATGTCCTCATCTCATTCCTGGAACTTGTTAATATGTTGCCTTATCTGGAAAGGGGGCTTTGCAAATATATATTAGCTAAGCATCCTGAGATGGGGGCAGTTATCCTGGACAATCCAGGTGGGCCCACTTTCATCACAAGAGTCTTTATATGAGGAAGGTAGGACTTCAGGATCTGAGAAGACTATGTGTGTCACATCAGAGAGGGCCATGTGATGACAGAAGCAGAGGTCAGAGAGAGAGATTTAAAGCCAAAACTCTTGAATCATCTGATCTCTTGGGAGTTATGCTACAAGATGTCATGTCTAGTATCTGTTTCTGGGTGTGTTTTTCAGCACATGAAGTGCGACTGGATTATAGTTGTATACTGCAGGATTTGAAGTCTCTGATCTGTTTGGTTTTGTATGCTCCAGGATGTGAGATCACTGAGCCATTTGTCCATGCATGTTGCTGGAGTGGAGGTCTCCGATCTGTGTGGGTGCATGTCCAGGTTGTGAGGTCTCCAATCTTTTTGTCAGTGTATATCCCAAGATGTGAGCTCTCTGATCTGTTTGCAGCTATATTCCCAAGATGTCAGTTATTGATATGTTTCTGGGTATGCATGTGTCTCAGGGTCTGTTCTGTGTTATCTTTATGGGTGTGACCTCCCCTAGATGTGAGGTCTCTGATTTGTTTGTCATTTTATGTTCCAGGATGCAAGATTTGTGAATGGTTTGTGGGTGTGTTTTGCAGGATTTTATGTCTGTGATCTATTTGAGATGTGTTGTAGGATGTGAGGTTTCTGATCTTTTTCTGGGAAAATATCCTAGCATATGAGGTCTGTGAACATTTTGTCAGTGTCCCAGGCTATGTTATCTCTGATCTCTTCACATGTATTGCCAAGCGTTTAATGTCTCTGATTTGTTTCTTGTTGTTTGTTCCAGGACGTGAAACCCCAAACTATCTGTGGATATGTGTCCCTGGGTGTGTGGTCTTTGATCTGTTTCTGGGTTTCTATATCCCAGTGTTTGATTGCCTTTACTCTATTTGTGGATTTATTTCCCAGGATTTTTTAGTATATTTCCTAGGATGTGCATTTCTCTGGTCTTTCTCAGTGTATATCCCATGGTGGACAGTATCTGATCCCTTTGTGGGTGTATGTCCCTTGGTTTATGATCTCTTATCATTTGCGGGTTTATGTTTTAGGATGTGAAGTCTCTGTTGTGACAGTGGGTATGTATCCTAAGATGTAAATTCCCTGACCTCTTTTTGGGTTTATGTTCCAGGATGAGAGGTCTTTCATCTAGTTCTATGTATATTTCCAGCCTGCAAGGTCTATCATCTATTTGTGGGTGTAAGTCCAAGGGTATGAATTCTCTGATCTCTTTGAGCTTCTGTGTCCCAGGATGTCAAGTCTCTGATTTGGTTATGGGTGTATGTCAAGATGTGAGCTCTTTGATCTCCTTGTGGTTGTATGTCTCAGGATGTGAGGGTTCTGATCTGTTCTTGTATGTTTGTCAACAGTGTGTAATGTCTGATCTGTTTGTGGCTCTGTGTCCCAAGTCGTGAGGTTCTGACCTGTCTTCATTTCTTTGTCTCAGCATGCGAGATCTCTGAGGTGTTTTGGGTTTATGTCCCAGGATTTGAGTCTTTGGTCTCTTTTGTGAGTGTGTGTCCCAATTACTATGTGAGGTTCCTGATGTAGTCTTTATTTCCCAAGGTGTGAGTGCTCTAATCTATTTATGGGTATATGTCCCGGCATGTGAAGTCTCTGGTATTTTTATGTGTATATGTCCCAGGGACTAAGGTCCGTGATCTGTTGTGGGTATAAGGCCCGAGATGTTGTTAGTTCTCTGAAATATTTGTGGATATATATCTCAGCTTGTGTGGTTTTTGATCATTCTGTGAGCATGTCACAAGATATGAGGTCCCCATTCTTTTTGGGTGTGTGTTTCCTAGAATTTGAATTTTCTGATCTCTCTCTCTCTCTTTCTCTCTCTCTCTCTCTCTCTCTCTCTCTCTCTGTGTGTGTGTGTGTGTGTGTGTGTGTGTGTGTGTGTGTCACAGGGTTGAGCTCCTTGTCTGTTTGTTGGTGTATGTCCATGATTTGAGGTCTCTGATCTCTTTTTTTTTTTTTTTTTGAGACGGAGTTTTGCTCTTGTTACCCAGGCTGGAGTGCAACGGCGCGATCTCGGCTCACTGCAACCTCCGCCTCCTGGGTTCATCTTCTGCCTCAGCCTCCTGTGTAGCTGGGATTACAGGCATGCACCACCATGCCCAGCTAATTTTTTGTATTTTTAGTTGAGACGGGGTTTCACCATGTTGACCAGGATGGTCTCGATCTCCCAACCTCGTGATCCACCCGCCTCGGCCTCCCAAAGTGCTGGGATTACAGGCTTGAGCCATCGTGCCCGGCCTCTGATCTCTTTTGGGTATGTATGTCTTACAATTTGAGGCCTCTGAATTAGTTGATATTCTGCACACAACATATTAATTCTATTTTGAGGTCTATACCCTAAGTCTCAGAAAGATTCTGAATCCTGAATTTGAGGGTTCTGTGCTTTTTCTGGTCTGCATTCCAAGGGGGTGAGTTCACTGGGCTGTTTTGCAGACTGTGTTTACATTGTGAGGTCTCTGAGCTGTTTGGGCACTGGTGTCCTAGGATACATGGTCCCTGAGCTCTTTTGGTTTCAAAGTCCCTTGACCTGTTTGGGATATATTTTCAGGTGTGAAGTCTATTCTTTTTCGGAGGGCTCAGTCCCAGGGTTTGATATATCTGATCATTAGGGGTTTGTTCCAGGGTTAAGGTCTCTGAGATTTTAACGGGTGTGTGTGCACCAGTGAATGAGTTTTCTGAGCTGTTTGAAGGTCTATAGGTGTGAAATTTCTTAACTCTGTGGTGGTCCCCGTGCAGACTATCATGTCTTTGAACCATTTAGCAGTCTCTCTTTTCAGGTTTGAGGTGTCTGCACCCTTGTATGAGAACTCTGATGTATTTGAGTATCACCCCCAAACTGTTTTGAGCCAATGTCCCATCGAATGAGTTCTTTGTGATGTTGTGGGTTTTGTCCTAGGGTTGATTTTTCTGAGCAGTTTCAGGATCTGTTAGAGTCTGATGTCTTTTTACTGTTTCAAGCCTCTGGAGTGCTTCACCGTCTGTGTCCCAAAGTGTCAGATCCCTGATCTCTGTATTACTTGGTGTTGAGGTCCCTCAACTGTTATGTTTCCAAGAGTGAGACAGTTCCTGCTGGGGGAGTCTCAGTCCCAGGGTATGAGGTCTGTGACTTATTAGGGGTCTGGTTCTAGGGTTTGGGGTCTCTGAGCAATTTGGGGTTCTGTGATCAGTTTCTGACATCTCTCTAGTGTTTGGGGGTCTGTGCCCAGGTTGTATGTCACTGGGTTTGGGGGTCTGGATCCTAGGGTGTAAAGTTTGTCAACTCTGAGCATTTTTGCATTGTCTGTCTGCTGTGTAAAGTCTCTGACATGTTTGTGGGTTTACTTTTCAGGTCGTGAGGTTAACTCTTTGAGGGTTTGGGTCCTATAATGTGAGTGCTTGAGCTGTGTGGGCAATACATAGCCAGGATGTGATGTCTCTGAACTGTTTTCATGTCTGTTTCCCAGGTTAGAAGTTCTCTGAGTCATTTGGGAGCCTGTGTCCACAGGTTCCTAAGCCATTTTGGGTCTGTGTTCCGGTTACGAAGTCTCTCCACTGTTTGTGGCCAACTTTGTACAAACAAAGGTTTCAAAGCTGTTTGGTGATCTGTGTCCATGACTGTTAGCCATCTGAAATCATTACAGATGAGGACAAAGGGCAAGTTCCACGAATGGTTTTGAGGTCTGAGTTCAGGGTGTGATGTTCCTGAAGCATTTAGAGGTCTGTGTTTAGAGTGGGAAGACTCCGAACTGTTTGGGGGTCTGAGCCTAGGATATGAGATTTCTAAGCTGTTTGGGGTCTGTGTCCAGGGCGTGTGATCTCAGTTCCTCAGGATCTTTGACATAGGGTGTGAGGTCTTTAAGCTCTGGAGAGGGTTTGTGTCCACATTTTCAGGTCTCTGAGGCCTCTGAGCTGTTTAGGGCTCTGTCTCAGTCTATAAAGGCTGTGAGCTATTTCAGGGAACTCTATGTCCAGTATATGACATCTCTGAACAGGAATCTGTGTTGAGGTTATGAGCCTCTGAGTAGTTTTCAGGCCTGTGTTCCAGCATATGTGATTTTGGGGCTCTCTAACATTGTGTCTGAGGGTGTGAGGTCTCTGGACTGTTGGTCCATTTTTGTCCCAGTTTGTGAGTTCTCTGAGAAGTTGGTGGGTCTTTATCCCTGATTGTGAAGTCTCTGAGCTTCCCAGAGGTCTGTAATCAGATTTCCAGGTGTCTGAGCTCTTTGGGTGTGTGGGTTACTAAACATGAGGTTTCTGGTGTTTGATATTGTCTGTTATCAATAGAATAGGAATATATTGATTCCTCGGCTGTCCTGGCTCTGAACTGTTAGGGGTCTGTGTCAGAAGGCATGAAGTCATATTTGAACTGTAAACAGATTTGTTTGCTAGGTATGAGTCCTGTGAGCAGGGTCTGTTTCCAGGGTGTGAGATCTCTAAGCTCTTGTGATCTGCGTCAAAGACTTGAGTCTCTGAGTTGTTTGTGGCACTATATTCACGTAAGGTCTCTGGGATGTTTACTGGTCTGTTTTCTAGGGTGTCTATGAGCAATTTGTGGGTTTCCATCTAAGGTATTACATTTCAGAACCATTTAAGGATCTGTTTTCAGAGTGTGAGGTTATCTCGGGTGTTTGGGCAGTCTGTGTCCAGGGTGTGCCAGCTCAGTTGTTTGGGGGTCTGTCCCAGGATATTAAGTCTCTGAGCAGTTTGGAAGTCAGTGATCAGGGTGTGGAGCCTCCGAATAGTTTTGGTAGTGACATCTCAAGTTGTAAGGTCTTTGAGATGGTTGTGCATCTCTATATTGAAGGAAAGTTCTCTGATGTGTTTGAGGTCTGAATCCCAGTATATGAGGCAGTATGTGAGGTCTAAGAGCTGTTTAGGAGTCTGTGGCCCATAGTTTCAGTGAAGCCTGCATTACTCGTGGTGTGTCCAGTTATGAGAGCTCTGAGATATACGTAGGTGTGTATCCTAGGGTATGATGTTTCTGAGAAGTTTGGGGTCAATATTCAGGGTACAAGGTCTATGAGGCCTTATACCCTAGGTGCCATGTATGTCCTGGGTGCCCTATGTATGAGGTCTCTGGGCTCTTTGGGATCCTGTCACTGCGTATGAGGTCTTTGACATATTTGGGTATCTGTGTTACAGCATGTGAGGTCTCTGAGAAAAAACAAAGAGCACTGGCTCCCATTCAGCTTAGGGATGATGAAAAAGAGTAAGTATATTTGAAATGTGGTCTTCATTCTCTACTTTATATCCTGGCACCATATAGGTGCTCGATAAATATTTGCAGAAAAAGCTTCCCCAGCACACACAAACTTTTCATTTTGAATGCAGGAGGCAGGTTTTGGGTTCAAAGACATTAAGAGCTAGAATTTTATCACATTTTAACATTTTCGTTGAATGTATTTCTCTGGTTATTTTTGTTTGCTTATGGCAAGTGATTATAGTTTTTCCATTTAGACAGCAGTGGATTTGGTTTTCTCACTCCCCACTCTGCTTTACTCCTCCTACCACTTGCCCACCCAGTGCTGTATAGCCCCTGAAGCGAGGGTACTTGGTCACGCAGGAGGTGGCAGGGTCTTAGCCCGACACTACCAGTCACGGCTGGTCACCACCAATCGTGACTAGTCTAAGCTGAGCAAAGCTGATCACGGCCAATCAAGGCCGGTTACCAGAGATCATGGCTGGTCAGGATGGGTCAAAGCCAGTCATAGCCAGTCCAAACTAGTCAATTACAGTCACAGCTGGTCCAAGTTAGTCACAGCAGGGCAAGACCAGTTGAGACTGGTCAAAACTGGTCAAAACCAGTCCAGGTCAGTCCAAACCACTCCAGTCTGATCACAGCCAGTTTAAGCAGTCAGAACTGGTCATTGCCAGTCCTGGTTGGTCAAGATGGGTCGAGGCCAGTCATGGCTAGCTACCACCAGTCAACAGCCAATCATGACAAGTCAAAGTCGGCCAACACAGGTCAAGATCAGTCAAAACCAGTTATGGCCAGTCTAAACCAGTCAATTTAAGTCCATTTTTTGGAGACATGGTCTGGCTCTGTCACCCATACTGGAGTGCAGTGGTGAGATCTCTGCTCACTGCAGCCTCCGCCTCTGAGGCTCAAGTGACCTTCCCACCTCAGCCTCATGTGCCACCACGCCCAGCCAATTTTTTTATTTTTAGCAGAGACAGGGTTTCACCACATTGCTCAGGCTGGTCTCGAACTTACGAGCTCAAGCAATCTGCCAGCCTCAGCCTCCCAAAGTTCTGGTATTATAGATTTGAGCCACAACACCCAGTCTTAAATGCATTTTAAAGTTTAAGTATAAAGCAAACTTATTTTAGGTCAAGATGTTATATAGATGATGGTGTGATATGCTGTGGGGGCTGAAATTGTGAGGATTAGAGTCAAATGGCTGAGATTTGAGGAACATGTTACTGGGCAAACCCAGCTTCCAGTCTATCCCCTCAACACCCACCCACACAAGCACCTCACACCTTGGTTTATTCAGTCGACGGTTCATTTTATTGATGCCCACTCCAGGCTGCGTAGGGTTGAGGGGTGTACAAGAGGAGAACCAGATTCAGTCCATGCCTGGAGGCTAGTCTGGGGGGCCAGCGGGATGGACACACAGATAAGACACATAGATCTGGCATCTGATAGCAGGGTATACAGTCTCACGTAGGGGCACTCTGGGCACAGGTAGTCAGGAAGGGCTTCCTAGAGAAGACCTCACAGCGGGTGGGGGAGCAAGGAGCGAGGCAGCCATCAGAACCTTTACCTTTTCTACATTTGTAGGCAGGTGACTTTTGAGACTAGTGGACCCAGGGTGAGCACAAAGGGCTGGGGTCTGGGGTTGGCAGGCAGCAAGGGCTTCCCTCTCGCCTCACCATCCCATAGTGGGGAAGCCATCTCCCCCACCCCCAATTCTTGGCCTGTACTTTGCCTTCTGCCACATGGGCCCTTTCCTGGGATCCACCTCTGTGGTTTTCAAGGCTTCCCTGAGACAATCCACGTGGACCAGGTGCTCTACCCCATGCCTGGCACCTCATCAATGCACATTCTTGTCCTAAGTGCTATCTACGGACTATCTAGATCTTGGTTCCAGCTCTGAGTGTCAGCGGTCATGACACCCCAGGTTATGGCCCCCAGTACTTGCAGAGCTCCCAAGAGAGAGCCCCAGGTACCTTCTCTGTACTCCGTAAAGGCAGAGCTTGGTCCCAGCCCACCTCCAGGGCTGGCCAGCTCTGCACTGTCTTCCTCTCACTGCTCAATGGGCCATGGATACCCACTTCCCTTCCAGTGGCATGTGGGTACCCACTTCTTAGATATGCAACCCTGAAGAAGAGCCCCTACAGCTCTTAGGGCCAATACTAGCCAGCACTGTAAGCACGAGCAGAAATCAGCCTCAGCCCGTAGCCCAGGGACCCCCTTTCTTTCACTAGTACAAAGTGTCTGTGGTCGGGGAACCAGCTTCGTGTTGGGCTGGGCACTCTGGGCTCTGATGTCTGCCTGCCCTGGGGTTGCTTCCCCATACCTTTGGGGGAGTAGGGAGGAGGCCTGCAGCAGACCCCTCAAGCTCCAGGCAGAAGCAGGTGCAAAACATATTCTAGGGCTGGGCTGAGACTCACCCCTTGGACCTCCTTAATAGGCCATTAATCCCAACGACAGTCTTGATGTTGAGAAATTATTTCTGAAGGTGGGTGGGGGTTTGTAAGTGCAACCTACAGATGGGGCTGGGACAGGGAAAGGGAACTCCTGGAGTCAGTCCTCACCACGGCTGCAGCCCTGAACGTAGAGCAAATGGGAGCAGGTGGGGGCAGGTGGAGGCAGGCGAGGCCCTGGCAGTCATTCTCAACAGGAGGGTAGCGGTGAGGGAGGTGCGGGTAGCTTCAGGCCCTCTCGGTCAGTCTGGCCTCAGACTTCTGAGGGCTAGAAGAGGTATTTGCGGCAGGACTCAGTCCCACACTTGCATTCAATACGGACCCGCTTCTTAGGGGAGCCAGGGAGCCCAGCCAGGCCAAAGTTGGAGTCCATGCGGGTGCTTTCCATGTCCACGGGGTCCACTGTGGAGTCACAGCCAGGGAGGAGGGGAGGAGGGGAGGAGAGGAGGGAAGGAGGGAGGGAGGGAGGGGGAGAGGGAAGGAGGGAGGAAGGCAGGGAGGGAGGCAGGGAACTTGTTAGAAGGCCTGGATGAAGGGTCCCACTACCCTTTTTACCATGAGACTAAGGATCTTAGGGGCTGGAAGCAACTCTGGGATTTGAGTTGGGAGGAGATCTTGGGGTTGGTGGTTTGGGGCTGGGGCCAGGGCTCAGCACTGGAGGTTGTTCAGGCTGGGGTTGAGGAATGCTGGGGGAAGGAGGGGGCCATCAGGGAACCAGAAGGGTCATTTTAGGTGGGGGGCAGGGGCAGGAATAGAGGGCCACCTGGTCATCCAGAGGTACATCTGAACTCCCCTTCCAATGACCTGCCCTTGAGAGTCTCAGAGGTGGCTAACCTATCAAGGACGGGACTGGCTGGAGGCCACAAAGGTGTCCAGAGGCTTGGGATGAAGAAGGCCAAAGGGAGCTAGGAGTGGGGAGGGGCTGGGGGATGAGGCAAACTCAGTCAAGACTGGAGTCAGGAGTGTCTTAACTCTCCAGGAACCTTGGGAGAAGTTGGTATGGATGCCTCAGGGTTAGGGTTCAGGGTCTGGGAATGAGGGGACCCGAGGGGTAGGTAGAGGTCTAGTAGTCTGAATGGGAGACTGGGAGTCAGGAAGAGCATCTTAAAGCTCCTACTACAGAATTTTCCTTGGTTCTCTGAGTGACTGGTGTGCCTTCGGGAGGGATCTTTGTGTCCCAAGTCACTGTGCGCCCCTGCCCCAGGTCCCTTGCCACCCCCACCTTGCATGTTGTAATCAAAGGTGAGCTCCTCGCCTGCCCGGATGGTTTTTGTGGCAAAGAAAGCGATGCGGGGCAGCCGCTCATCAAGGTTGTCTATGAAGACGTTGTACACCTGCAAGTTGGGGTCACACTGGGCGAGAAAGAACAGTTGGGAGTGAGGAGGGGCCCCAGCCTGCCCCTCAACCCCCTGCCCGCCTGCCAGGGGTACCCACACTGTGGTTCACAAAGTGGGAGATGTTGCCATAGTAGGCGGCATCCACGGTGTACACGTCCTCCACGTAGTCCAGGTCAAAGAGGTAGGTGGCGCCCTGGCGGTCGTAGATCTGGCCCCGTCGCTCTGCCTCCTCTGAGGTAATAATCTAGGGAAAAGGATTAGGGGAGGGTGAGGGGAGATTGGCTGTGACGGCTCAGGAAAGCTGGCACTGCTCCTGACCCCTGAAGGATAGGGAGCAGGAGGTGCCCCTGCCTGTGGACACATACGGGCAGTGACGCAGAGGGTCTGTTGGCCCTTCTTGAGGGGCTGGGCCTCAGCTGGCCACCGCCCAGCCAGCCTCAGGCCTCTGGCTGGCAGGAGGAATCCCTGGCAGTGAGCGCAGGCTGGCCTGGCTGCAGGGCCCAACTGGGGCCAAGCAAGCAACTCCCGCTGCCACCCAGCAAAAGGGTGCCCTAGAACCCCTGGAACCTCCAGCACCCTGAGATGGAGCAGGAAGGTGGTCAAGAGAGACCAAAGCAAGGGCAAGAAAGCAACCCAGGATACCACGGAGAGACACTGAGTGATCCAAGCAAGGGAGCCTGAGCTCGTACAGGACCCTGCAGGGAGGTCCAGGTCCAGAGAGCCAGAAAGAGGATGAGGCCACATACTTCAGAGACAGCAGCAAAGAGGGAGGAAAGATGAAGGGAGAGCACAGTGAGAGAAGCCCTCCCTCAGCCCGGGGCCCGACAGTGCCAACTCGTGCTTCAGACAGCAGCAAGTGCCTCCTTCCCAGCTATGTCCCTGTCTGTCCTAGGAAACGGGAAGCTTCGCCACTGTCCTAGCCCTAGCTTGTCCTTGCCTCCCAAATACTGTCACCGGACTCTCCACCCCACCCCAACAAATCTCTTTTCTCCAGCCCCACGGTCCCTCTTTCTCAAGACCAGCAATGGCAGCCTCCTCGCAATCCCCAAGTATAGCTGAGCAGGTCGTTCCCTGGGCAGGGGTCCCACTGTACCTCAGCCAAGGACAGTGCACAGTACATAGGAGACACATGGGGACTGCTATTTACTTTGATTCTGCTTCCTGGCTTAGCAACTTGTCTTCTGTCCAAATGGTGGCCCTCCAGGCAGCCCCAGCACTCCCCCGCCACTCCTCTTCTTCCTTCCCCTCCCTTCTCCAGAGACCCCGTCAGGCCTCCATTCTTGCTTACCCTCATGTGGGCTGGTGACCATGCCCTTCTGACTTGGGAATACATCTCCTTAGCTAGGATGGCCACACTGGTGTACTCCCTCACTGTCCCCTCAAGCCTGTGCTCCATGCCAAAGGCTAACTAACAATGCCTTGAGAAAACCAAGGTTTACCCCCCTTGGGCCACACTGCCCACTGCCCTGTGCTCCTGCTCTGTTCCTTGAGGAACCTGGCTCCCCTGCACCCTGTTTTTGTTTGTTTACTCATCCATTTGGTGGGTTTTTATTGAGGACTTCCTTGTGCCCAGTCCCAGCACACAGGGCTCACAGTCTGATTAGGGAAATACAGGGACCAGGCCCGGTCCCCATTCTCAGGGGGCACAGCTGGGTAGAGTCACAGGAACCAGGATTGGTCAAAGTCTGGTCACAGACAGACTCAGACAACCACAGTGTAAGATTGTGATCAGGAAACCTAGTGCTTAGGGTTTAAGAGGGAATGGAGAGGTGAAGCGTCTCTAAAGCAAGTTGTAGATCATAAAAGGGCTTTACCACCTGGTGGAAGAGTGGGGACTCTCCCCTAAGGGTCACAACATGAGGGTGGAATATGTTAAGCTCAGTCTCCCTTCACCTCCTGAAGAACACAGTCTTCTTTGTGGCATCAGTTCAAACAGATGGGACTTCTCTGGGCAACCTGCCAAGCTTACTGTTCCTTCCCTACCTCAAAAGCTGGCCACTTATCTGATTAAGCCCTGGGATCAAAGGTCAGCCTCTCCCAGGCTCATGGGCCTAGTGGGTGGGGTATGAGCCATCTTTTTCACTGTAGCCCCCCTCAAGCCAGGGGGAGTACCCACATCCTCCCTGGTCTCCATCTTCATGCCTGTTCTGCCACTCACTACCTGCTCTCCCAGTCTCACCAGGAGTGAGTCACACTGCAGGCCCTCCAGGGCACACAAGCTTTCTGGTTCCTTCTAGTCTTCTTTTCAATCTCATTCTCTAATGATTGGTCAACCCTGAAAGCTTGGTAACTGATCGGCCAGTCTCTGCTCCCTAGCAGCTCTCCAGAATAATTGGAAAAGACAGATAGGCTATAAGCTGGCAGGTCCGAGTGGGTGCTGATGTGAATGGGAACTAGAAGACTTGGAGTCAGCTGCTGCTCTGCCCCCTCCTGGATATGGGATCCTGAGATCCTGAATGTTCTCTCTATGCCTGTTTCCTCAGCCAAAAAAAAAAAAAGCTACGACCTGGCAGGGTACCAGTTTTAGACATTATTTGGGCCTTTATTTTTTTATATTTTTTAAAGATGGGGTTTCACCATGATGACCAGGCTGGTCTTGAACTCCTGACCTCAGGTGATCCACCCGCCTCGGCCTTCCAAAGTGCTAGAATTACAGGCGTGAGCCACCGCGCCCAGCTGAGCCTTTATTTTTTTATCCATTGTGTTACTTCTGTGATTGTAAGCAAGTTACTCCACCTCTCTGGGCCTCAGTTTTGCATCTGCAGAATGGGAATGAATGACAGTGACAAAATCCCAACATGACAGGGGCCGTTGTAAAGATCCACATGATTTCATGGACATGAAAGGTGTTCCTGTTTCTGATAGGACAGTGAGCAATGTTAGGGGTGGTTATGAGGACCACTCATAAATGTAAGGAACACCCTTATTTTATGTGCCCTTACCAAGAAAGGAAAAACTGCTGTTAATCATAAATGATACACCATGATTTAATTAAATTAAGATATCTTCATTTCAGAGATGTTAAAGTAGGAAGAAGATGCATGTTTTAGAATGCATAGGATAGGAGAGGCTGGCATTGTCTCTTGGGTGAGGATGAGACTGTTGTGCAGAAATGTGAAAGTTCTGATCCGATATGGGAGGCTGCAAAGGAGGGAAGGGCAGCTCCTGTGGAGGGAGCTCTTGGTACAGACTGTCAGTCTGTGTACCAGCTGAAGAAGGATAATAGAGAGCATGGTGTGCAGGCACAGGGGATAGGCCCTCAATTCCAAAACACCCTGGCCAGCATCTGGGACAGCAGTACAGAATCAAGTAAAGTAGAACTGCTGCAACAAAATGTATGACCATTCACCCCAAGTAGGATAAATAAGGACTACAAATAGGACCCTATCCTGTCAGTCTGGGTCTTGTAACCAGATAGGTTACAAAAAACTTGGTCTTCCAGACATTTTGGATTTGCTGAAGTTTGGACTATGCTGACTAAGGTTTATATCAAACTTACTGTGTACTGAATACTGTTCAAGTGCTTGATACATAGTAACTCATTTAATTTTTGTAACAAGTATATGAGGTGAGTGCTATTACTGTTCCCATTTTGCAGATTAATAAATGGAGGCACAGAGGTTAAGTGACTGCTGATGAGTAGTGGAGCTGGAATTTAGCCTCGGGCAGTCAGGATCCAGAGTACATCCTCCTAACCATCTGCTATGCTGTCTCTTCAGAGGGGGATGTGGAAAGATGAGTTTGGCTCTTTCCAGAGGCCTGTGGCACCATTAGGAGAACCCACGGGTCTGAGGGTGCTGGAGGGCGGCCAGGAAATAGTGTATCGAGAATGTGTGGAGAGCAGGAAGGGTGAGGACAGGGGTGACAGAATCCCTGGAAATCCTGATGTTTCCAGGGTAGAAGATGAAAGATACTAAGGAAGAGCATCCAGAAAAGTCTCAGGCCCAGGAGGCTCTGAGGCTGCCCGTGGGGTGTAGACTCTTCCTCCTTGACTATCAGGACCCTGTGTGGTAGACATGTTTCCTCCAGACACCAGTACAGTGAGGCTGAGATATTTCCTTCTCTGTGCAGCCTCTAGGACGGTGGACTGTCGGGGTCCTGTGGGGTCTGGACATGTCCTCCTCCAGACAGTTTGGGTTCCTTCAAACTCTGGACACTTCCTCCACAGTGTCAGGACACTGGGGGCATGGACACTTCCCCTGACACTGTCAGGGTGCCTTAGGGTGTAGACTAGATCTCCAGGCTGTGTGGATCCCTGTAGGGTGAGGACACTTCTTTTTCCTGACAGTCATGACGGCGTAGGTGTGGACACTTCCTAAGGACCAGGTCCTCTAGAGTGTGGAGAGCACAAGCTCTTCCTCCAGGTCATTGGGATCACTGTCGAACGTGGACTTCCTGCATATTATCAGGACTCCCTCCCCATCCCACTGTCAGGAGCCCTCATGGTGTGGACACCTCCGCCCTCCTCCTTCCAGATGGCCAGGTCCTGTGGTGTGTGGACATTTCCGCTAGCAGGCCAGGAGGGTTGTCTGAACAGGCTGTGGCTGTCTCATCACCCAGACTATCAGGATCCTCTGTGGTGTAGATTGCTCTGCCCAAGATTGTCTCTGTCTCTCTGGGATGTGACCCTCTCTACTTTACAGTTTCTCACAGTAGAAGCCTCTTCTTCTTATCAGTATCAGTGCTACAGTGTGGACATCCTCAGGTGAGTGTCCCTCAGGCCAGTTTCTGTCACTTTCCAACCATATCACACCCCTAAGGGACCTATGGAAATATATAGAGGTATCTGGGGTTGTCACTATGACAGGGCACACTCATGGATTTAAATGGTCAAGGTCCAGGGATGCTAAATGCCTACCAATGCATGAGACAGTTCTACATAACAAAGAATCATCTCATCCCAAATGCCAACTGCGTCCCATCTTAAGAGTGTGACATTTTTCTGTTGTAGATACTTGCTAGCTATCTACTTGCTAGTTATGGCTGTGCTTTAGCCTTGTGCAGCTGGACACGTGGCTAAAACACATCCCACTGCCTCCCTTGCATGGAGGTAAGGCCAGTGACTCAGTTCCAGCCAGTGGAGCACGGGCAGAAGTGATGAACACTGCATCTAGGCCTGGCCTACTAGGATGGGCCCCTTCTATCTCCCACTTGGCCTGCCTGCCAGGCAATGCTGAGGATCTAGTGGTGACTCCGAGGCTTCAAGGCACAGAAGGGAAAAAGCCTAGATGTCCCAGTTGCCATGTGAAAGGATACCCACCCAAATACCCATAATGGACTGCTCCATGAGAAAAGCAAACTTGGAATGTGCAAAGCCACTAAGATGAGGAGGTTGTTTTTACAATGGCTGGCTTACCTAATACACTCAGCCTTTCCCCAGTGTCCTGAAAGTCTAAAGGAGTTAAGCAACCTCTGTCCAAGGCCTGTCTCATCCTACTCTAGACTGTGTTCCTTCTGTGCAGACTAGTAAAACAATGCTCCTCAGGCAGACACTGCTTGGTGATAAGATGGGCCCTTATGAAATGAGAAGAGGAAGTGCCTTTCCAGGTGATGCAGCCCTATGCCAGACCACATGTCCTGTTACAAGGAATGCTAAGGCTGCCTGGATCTCAGCTCCCACTTTTCTTCTTTGCTGAGTACCCTGATAAAGCTAACCCAGTGCAGAAGTATTTCAGTGTTCCTGTAACCACCAGCATGGCCATGCTAGCGTCTACCAGGTTAGAATACTAGCCCCTGCCCGATTCCCTGTGACACTCAGATCAGTCTCCCAGGCTTTCCCATAGGGAAAAGCAGGGAGTTTCAGGTACACAGTGAGGAAAACTGGGTGCACACGCTGTGAAGAACTGCACACACACCCGGTCCCGTCTCCCTACCTCTCCCACGTACTCCATGACGAAGCTGTTCTTGCGAATCTTCTCCAGAGTGCGGACGCCCCAGCCGCGCCCGTCATCTGTGCGGAAGATGCAGAGGTCATATCGAATGCCCTTCTGAACCACACGATTTGGGCAGTCATAGCCACAGCGGCAGCGGGAGTTGCACTCGTAGATGGGCAGCCCGGCTCGAAGCCGCACCTGGCCCTGGTCATTGTAGGCAAACTTGTGCAGTGACGCCCCCGGGCAGCAGCCTCCGGTGGGTGCCCACAGACAGTCCTGGCACTCGCAGCCCACAGCCACCTGGTTGAGGGTGATGCCCTCACCAACACGGTACTCATTGATGTACACAAAGGCCCGCGGAGGGCCGTCCAGGTCCACCTCATTCTCTACGGTGATACGTCCCAGATGGCTGCGCTTGGCATTGAGCTCCTGCTCCCAGCGACGGAGCGCCCTCCTCTGCTTGGCCTTCTGCACTAGGTAGTTGGCCAAGCTTGGGTCCAGGTGCCGGGGGGTCTTTGACCGGTGGTGCCGCCGAAGCAGCTCCCTCTCTAAGTCCTTGTGGAACTGCTTGAGGATGCGCACACACTTTAGATTCTGCCGTGGCTCCCAGGTGCTCTCTGAGTCTGGATATCCACGCCATTTCACCAGGTAATATTCCTGTTCCTGTTGGGGGTGGGTAGGAGGATGGGGTGCCATAAGTGGTGAGATCCTTGGGCCAACCTTCATGAGGTTTCCATCCCAAAGCTGATGGGTAACACCTACCTTACCCCACCCCTTTTCTGGAATGACTTCATGCGGTGGTTAAAAAATATGGGCTCTAGGGTGAGGATTACTAGGTTCAAATCCTGCTCTCCCCCTATTGTCTGTCCAAACTGTTCCAACTTTTAATTAATCTCCCAAACCCACTCCCCTCCTTGGTCTTCCCCATCCTCAGCTTCCTCCTAGCTGTTCGGACCCAAACGCCTGGAGTCATCCTTGTCTCCTCTTTTGCTCACACTCCCCACATCAACCCTCTGCACATCCTGTTAGCCCCACCTTCAAAATACCTCCAGTGATAAGCCATCACTGCCACCATTGTGGCTCACCTGGACCCTGACAAGTCCTTGCCTGTTCTAGACAGCTTACATGTATTATTAACTGAATTACTAACTGAATCTTCACAAATCAACATGAGGTAGATGCTACTAGTCATCCCCCTTTTACAATAAGGAAAATGAAGTACTGAGGGTTTGGGTAGGCAGCCTGGGTTAACACAACCAGCACTAGAACCCAAGCATGCTGACTCCAGTTTGTTCTCCTAACCATCCTGCCACTCCCTCTTCTGGCAATAGCTGTCCCCATTTCAGAGTTGTTAGGGGGATTAAATGAGTTCTGAGAGGAAGTGCCTGGCACACTGAAAGTGCTAAATAGCTGCTAGCTATGGACATTTCCACTCCAAGGCTCAGCATCTCAATCTTTGCAATTACTTTGTATTCCTAGGGAGATGGGAAGAGATTTACTTGGGAATTCATCCTGCTCCTGCCCCCATCAGAAAGCTGCTTAGTATCTTGTCTGTATCATAGGGATAAAAGGGTCTATTCATCCTATTTTTTCAGGGTCAGAGGAGAAAATTCCCTTTGGAAACAGATGTGGATAGTTGAGGACATGAGCGAAGGACACTAACTTCCCTGTGACCTGCCCCCTCCCAGACCATGATCATCCCAGACTCACTCGGATCTTCTTGTAATCGCACAGGTACTCGACTTCAAAGTCATAGAGGTTCCTCTTAGAGACACCAAGGGCAGGGCAGGAGAGCTTGGCCAGACGGCACAGGTCCTGCAGCTGATTCCAAGAAGACTTGCAACACACACGACAGCCTGGATCAAGGGGCGCAAAAACAACTATTACTGGGCAACCTGACCAGGTCAGGAGTCAAAGGGGACCCCAAATCCTCCCTGGGACATCCCAAAGACTGCCTAAGAGTCAGGGAAGTTTAATCCACAGGCCTTCCCCAATGCTGATTCTGTTCTACAACAGAAATACGCTTTGAACCCTAATGCTCACTGCCCAAGGCTGCCCCTGGAACAGCAGACCTCTAAGTGGGGTTTGCAACATGAATTGTCCTAAAGGAATCTGTTCCCAGAGGTTCAAACTCCCTCTGTTATTCCTAAAACTGGCTGCAAACCTGCCTTGGGTTCAGGACCCTGATCACCCTTCTCTCCACTTTGCAAAAGAAAGAGAACAACCCCCCATCTCAGTAGGATGCAATGCCCCGAGGAGGGGGACAAGATTAAAACCTCCAGGGCACCAAACAAAGGCGTAACTGGAAAGACTAGTCCTTTATCCCTTATCTATGTGTTTTGGCATTCAAAGTTTTTTGAATTTTACGAGACTATTTCTAGGATATCCCATACATCACCTAACACCCCCAGCGTGGCCAGGGGACATCAAGCTATAATCAAATGCATTAATTATCCTGCAGCAAAACTATGAATTTCCCACATTAAATAGGAGAAAAAAAAGATGTAAAACAGCCTCACAGAATAGTTCCACTTTATAATCTACTCTTGCCATAAATGGTGCCAAATTTAAGAAAAGGATTTCAGTTTTCAGGGCTTTTTAGATTTTTGTAATTACAAGCAAGAAATTGTGGAACGATAGTACATTACAGGAAGGCTCCTTAAATGATCAATCTGGGTGCCTTAAATCCACAAGGTATATTTTTTCCTGATGCATTTTGACTTTCTGTTTCATCCGACTTCCTGTAAAAAGTAAAGCTCGTCCAAAGGGCTATGGTCTGAATTTATATGCAAAGCAGTACAGGTTAGTGACATTGATTCTTTTAAATATACCTGGTATATTTCTGGGACTGCCAAAATTTTGTAAGACACACGGATTTTAAAAACCAGATTTCTTTCTGATTCATGGCACATTCTTAATCAATGTGCTTTAGAAGCCATTTTATCAAATCATGTCTCAAAATATTCCAAGGGCAGTCAGTCTTCATCCTATTTCATCTTTTGAAAATGTTTAATATTTTCTGCCTCCCATTGCGAAAATCACACTTAAACTCTAGATGTCAACCTAAAAACGTACAAGAGTTTTTCAAAATTATTTCGCGTGCAAGCCCTACCCCCCCCCCACTTAGACAAGACCAAGTGGAGACTGAGCCCGCATGTGCCCACGCTTTCCTCTCCCTACAGCCTCTCCTCTCAAACCCCTTCCTTCACTTGCATTTGAAACCCCACTGAAGTGATCCCAACTAACACCTCCAGCTGCTGGCTCCGAAATGGCCACAGGTGGACTCTCCTACCCCTCAGAGGTTCCACGACTTGTGAAACCCATCCTCCCTGCGGCTTTCGTCACACAGAGGAGCCCCCCAACATACGGAGTCACCCCTCTTTCCCTACACATGGGGGAGTCTAGCTTTCCTATTGGGAAGGCCCCATTTCCCTCTTCTGGGGGATCCTCTATTCCAAACCCTTCCCCCATCACGCTGAGAGGAGATGCACTCCCCCTGAAGAGTTCTCCGTCCCCGCACTCTGAAGGGGGGGGGTCTGTCCCCCTTCTCTTCCCTCCCCTTCCGGCGTCTCGCGTGGACACCGAATGGGTAACGGTCACCGGGGGCCGATTTTCCCGCGCGCGGGCGCGCCTCCCAGACAAGCCCCCGCGCGTGCGCGCGCCGCAATGGACCGGCGCGCGCCCCCCTCCCGCGTCCCCACTTAGCCCAGGACCCGCCGCGTTCAGAGGCGCGCGCCCCCTCCCCTGAGCCCCGCCCAGCCCCGCGCACCAGGCCCGCGCTCCCCGAGCCCCATCCTTTCCGCGCTGAGCTTCCGGCGCCGGGGCCTCGGATGCCGGGGCCCCGAGCCGGCGACGCCACCCCTCCAGCCCACCCGGCCCGGCCAGCGGGGCCGTGCCTCTGCCTCCACTGCTTCACCTTTTAAATTTTCCGCCATCTTTCCCCACGGCTAACGACATTCAGGCCTAGCTGGCCTCGCGAGAAGATAGCTCGCGCGGGCGTGGCCTGGAACGCGCAGCCTATTGGCCGCGGCTCGCGGCTCGCCGCACCCGCGCGGACCAACTGGAGAGCCGTGACCGAACCCCTCCCCGCCGCCCGGCTCGGTCCCGGAGGCGGGTGCTCGCCGCGCTTTCCCAGAGTGCGTCTGGGCGGCGGCGGCAGCGGTAGTAACTGAAGTTGCCCGAGGCCCTGCCCGTGCACCGGTCTGTCTGTCACACTGGTAGCCAATCACGTTGTCAGCCAGTCGCAGTGGCTCCCCAGTTGTCATACCCCTTGTTATCACCGTCAGTCAGCTCATTACATTTTAACTCCAAGCTGGCCAGGGCTCCCAGGTGGACTAGCACCACATCCAACCGCTCAGGCAGTCGCCCCAGACAAGTGCGTAGTTAGACCTCTGGCCCCCATCTACACTGCCGGGCAGTCAACGCCTGCTTCCATTTGTGCCCTCGGGCCATCTGCGATTCCCTGGAGGCAGGCAGCACTGTTAGCCAGCCAGCCTTGTCATTCCCTAAGACCGTCCTGTCCTCACGTTGTCAGCAGATCAATTAGTCCTCCACCCACCGTAGCCCTGGGACCAGCTGCAATTCTCCCTGGGGAAATCCTCTCATAGACTGCAGCATCCAGCCATGCCCCCAGGCGGGCTCTGATTAAGGTCGGGACAAGCTGTCATTGTCATCATCTTATACAGCCCTGTCCCGCAGTCACTAACAATTGGTCACGTCTTTCTGTCAGATTATTTCTCATTCACACCACGATCAGTCACAACACCCAGCTAGGCTCTCAAAGCGAATAGTCACAGCAACTAGAGGTACGATTAAGCCTCCACACCACCTGTCAGCAGTGGGTCAGCCAGTCTGTCATTTCTCAGGCGATGCATCCCGACCATTGGTCAATCAGTCTCCTCTGATGCGTTGAAGCTGAGGTTCTATCAGGGAAGACAGTCCATAACCACGTACGGCCATCGAGTCAGACAGCTACGCGAGTTTTGCTGCTGGCCAGCTGGCCTGTGACTCGTTCAATCCGCCCCTCATCACATTGTCAGTCATTCTCGAGCAGCATCCGACTGACCGTACCGTCTGTCAGGTGATCAGTCAGTCAGAGCACCCAGCCAGGTCCTCCAGCATGCTGTGATTCGAGCAGTGTGGACAGTCGATCACTAGATACAGTTGCCTAGCAAGCAGCCACAGAGCCTTTTGATCAGTCAGACTGGAATTTCCCCAGGTGGCCCTCCTTTACACAGTGCCAGACAGTATAACATCCAGACATAGCCCCAGGCCAGCTGTGATTCCTGACAATAGTCATTCACAACATCCGGCCGGCCAGGCAGGCAGTAGCACCACGGGTCATCAGTCAGCCAGCCTGCAAGGTCCTCAGGAGGCTGCCTCTCTTTTCCACTGTCAGGCCACCAGCCCCAGCTAGTCCTAGGCGGGCTGTCATTCAGTTAGATATTCAGGAAACCGTGCTATCACTTCCTTAAATTGTCCCCTCTCCCTGTCACTCCATGAGTTCTATGGTCAACCAAATGATTGTACAGTTAACCAAACAGATATTCTGTCTGCCTGCCAGTCCAGCTGTGAGATCATTGGAGAAGTGAATGGCTGGTCTGAGGTTCCATCAGCCCCAGCTTGCCCTGAGTGGGACAGACAGGAGTGTAAGTTACACCGTGCATCCCCTTCTCCAGCAGAGTCAGATGCTGATCCTCACATACCCCCGGCCCCCACCCCCCGCGGTCTCCTTGGGCAGCAGAGCTCTCCCACTCCCAGGTGTTCAGGAGACCTGTCCAACCCACAAGAGTGATTTAAGACAGGACCTCTGTCTAGATCTGAGGGGAAGATAAAGGGGTCTGTGGCCAGTTTATCTGTTCTTTATAGTGTTCCCCCAAACACTATAAAGTAGTGGGCAAAAGCCTGGATTCTGGAGCCTTACTACCTGGACTCATATCCAGGCTCTGCCATTTACTAAATTATGTGACCTTCGGCAGTTTCTTAAACTGGTCTGCAAAACCTTGAGTAAGTGGTCTTGGGGTGGGTGTCTCCCACTCATTTGAAAAGTGAATCATTCTGGACTAGCACTTTTTCAGGAGACCTCAAAAGTTAAGAGGCCATCCTATTGCTACCATGTCCCACTCCCAGCAATTTGTCTGTTCATTCAGCATTAATTTAATGACTACTGCATATACTGCCTTGCCCAACACTGGGGCCAATATAAGGTTTTCATTCATTACAAGCTTCACAGGTTTGACCTATTGTAATGTAAACCTCATAATGGAGTGTAACACACATACAGAAGAGTATACAGACCAGGGTGAACACTTTAATGAGTTTACACAAGCCAACTTACGTGTGGAACCAGAACGCAGGCTGAGAAACCATTTAGCCAGGTCTCAGAAGCACTTAATTGTTTTGTATAAATTTATTGGGTACAAGTATAATTTTTTTTTTTTGAAACAGGGTCTTGCTGTCGCCCAAGCTGGAGTGCAGTGGTGTGATCTCAGCTCACTGCAACCTCCACCTCCCCGGTTCAAGTGATTCTCGTATCTCAGACTCCCGAGTAGCTGAGATTACAGGCGTGCACCACTATGCCCGGCTAATTTTTGTATTTTTAGTAGAGATGGGGTTTCACCATGTTGGCCAGGCTGGTCTCAAACTCCTGGCCTCCAGTGATCCACCGCCTTGGTCTCCTAAAGTGCTGGGATTATAACTGTGAGCCACCATGCTGGGCCACAAGTGTAATTTTGTTACACGGATACATTGTGCAGTGGTGAAATCAAGGATTTTACTGTATCCATCATCTGAATAATGTACATTGGGTCTTCCAAAGTGCTAGGATTAAAGGCATGAGGCACAGCGCCCTGCCACAAGTGTAATTTTGTTACATGGATACATTGTGCGGTGGTGAAGTCAGGCGTTTTACTGTATCCATCATCTGAATAATGTACATTGGTCTCCCAGAGTGCTGGGATTAAAGGCATGAGACACCACGCCAGGCCACAAATGTAATTTTGTAACACGGATACATTGTTTAGTGAAGTCAGGCATTTTACTGTATCCATAGCCTAAATAATGCACATTGTAATCATTAAGTAATTTCTCATCATCTACTTCCTTCTCACCTCCCTACCCTTCTAAGTCTCTATTGTTTATCATTCCACATGCTATATCCATGTGTACACATTATTTAGCTCTCACTTACAAGTGAAAAGATTCAGTATTTGTCTGTTTCTGAGTTGTTTTGCTTAAATTAATGGCCTTTAGTTCCATCCATGTTGCTGCAAAAGACATGATTTTATTCCTTTTTTTTCTTGCTTTTTCTCTCCCTGTTTTGTTGTCTAAGGAAGCAGTCTCTGAGACTACACACAGCAGCATCACCTGTCCCTGGAGCCAGGGGCACCCTGGCTGGACAGGCAGGAGAGAATACCCCGGTTCCTGCATACGCAGTTGCCGGCCACTGTGCTCTCCGCAGGAGTGAAGCAGGAGGGTGGGTGGAGGCACAAGCCTGTCCTCAGCTGGAAGGGCGGGGCGTGGACAGGGATGGTGGGCAGGTCACCAGTGGGACGTGGGGAGCTTGGCCACTGTCACGCAATGGTGAGCGTGTGTGTGTGGGTGTGCTGGGCTGCTTCAGCCGCAGGGTTTTACACACCAGCCGACAAAATCCACTTCTTCCACCTCAGACCACTTGATGAAGGCATGGTTTGTGAGCATCTTCAGGTCTGCCCACTCCGCTGGGTTCTTGGTGGGGCATTTATTGACAAACTCCTGGAAGTCCAGGGTGAACACAACGTTGGGCAGCTTAGGAGGTGGCTCGTTCACAATATAGTCCAGCAGTTCAAAGATGGCCATGGCAGGCTGGCTGTCCATGCCATGACCTCTGATGGGGCGCCTGGGGGGTCTCGGCCGAGGCGAGATGCTATGAGGCTCTCCTCCTGCCCCGTTGACCACAGGCTGGCCTTGGTGTCGGGTGGGAGGGATGGGGTACCTTCCAAAGGGCAGATCCACCAGGGGCAGGCCCATGCTCCAGATGTCCTACTGCACGGAGTAATGCATGCACTGCAACCACTCTAGAGCCACATAGGAGCACGTGCCCAGGAAGGAGCTGGCTATGGAGTCAATGAGCTGCCCGCTCACCCCTAAGTCGCACAGCTTGATCTCCCCTCTGGAGTTCACCAAGATGTTGGAGGGTTTCACATCTTGTGCATGATTCTGGTGCTTCTCTCCGAGGTACCCCAAGCCCCAGAGGACCACAGTGCTGACTTTCCCCAGGATCTCCTCGGGAATCCTCTTGGCCTTTTTCAGCACCTGGTCCAGGGAGCCACCAACCATGTGCTCCATGCAGATGCTGATATCCCTGTCATTGTAGAAAGCCCCGTTAGAAGCCCATGATGTATGGTAAGTTGCACTGGAGCAGGACCTGCAGTTCTCAGATGATCTGGTTCCAGATGGCTGGCTTGATTTCAAGGTGGATCAGCTTCCTGGCCATGATGAGTCCCGAGGGTCTGTGCTGGACTTTGGTGACCACCCTGCTGTTGTCCACACCCAGCTCTGAGACCCTTTTGAAGTAATCGTCTTTGAGCTCGCCAACCTTGGCTTTCTGGGTGAGGAAGGCTTCCAGCCTCTTCTGCTGCTCATCAAGTTGCAGCTTCTTCAGCCTCTTATGCAGGTCCACCAGGTTTGCCTCGGAGGCACCTCGCTGGCGGGGGACGAGCCCTTGGTGATGGCAGAGTTGATGGTGAGCACCTGCAGCACCGGCTTCCTCCAAGCCAGCATGGCGGCTCTGCCGGCCAGCAGCGGCAGCGCCTCTAGCCGGGGCCCATAGGGGGCGGGCCGGGAGCAGGTGGCGCCTAGGCAAGCAAGCCAGGGGCTGCGGCGGTGGCCTAGGGGGGTGTTGGGGCTGCCAAGGGTGGGCGGTGCTGCGGGCTGAGGCGAGGGAGCCGCCTTCGGTCGCCGCTGCCATTGCAGCTGCAGCCGCGGCCGCCGCCGAGGCCTGAGCAAGGCTGACCCCACAGAGGGAGTCCGAGTAGGGCAGGGGAGGCCACCGATTTTATTATTTTTTAGGGCCGAATAGTATTCCATTGTGTGTACATATCATATATTTACATATATATATATGTATTTTTTTTTTTAGACGGAGTCTCACTCCGACTCCAGGCTGGAGTGCAGTGGCGTGATCTCGGCTCACTGCAACCTCTGCCTCCCGGGTTCAAGTGTTCTTCTGCCTCAGCCTCCCAAGTAGCTGGGATCACAATTGTACCATGCCCAGCTAATTTTTGTATTTTTAGTGGAAACAGGGTTTCACCATGTTGGCCAGGATGGTCTTGATCTCTTGACCTCGTGATCTGCCCGCCTTGGCCTCCCAAAGTGCTGGGATTACAGGCTTGAGCCACCGTGCCTGTCCCCTACATTTTTTTTTTTTTTTTTGAGACGGAGTTTCCCTCTCTCTCCAGGCTGAAGTGCAGTGTTGGGTCACTACAACCTCCACCTCCCAGGTTCAAGCAATTTTCCTGCCTCAGCCTCCCAAGTAGCTGAGATTACAGGCATGCACCACCACGCCCAGCTAATTTTTGTATTTTTTAGTAGAGACGGGGTTTCACCATGTTGGCCAGGATGGTCTTGATCTCCTGACCTCGTGATCTGCCTGCCTCGGCCTCCCAAAGTGTTGGGATTACAGGTGTGAGCCACCATGCCCAGCTGAGGTAAGCATTATTTTTATCCTCACTTTACAGACGGCAGAAACTGAGGCCCAGAGGTCAAGCAGCTTGCTCACAGTTCTTTTACCCAAGTCTGGGCCTGCTCTGGCCAGCCTCATGGGGGTGCAGGGCTTGTTTGTTGAAGGTCTTTTACAGGACAAACCCTGCCAGAGGGGCCCCACAGAATGCTAGATTTCTTTATGTGTGGTGTGTGTGTGTGTGTGTGTGTGTGTGTGTGTGTGTGTATTTATTTTTATAAATAGAGGCAGGGTTTCACCATGTTGGTCAGGCTGGTCTTGAACTCCTGACTTCAGGTGATCCGCCCGCTTCAGCCTCCCAAAGTGCTGGGATTACAGGCGTGAGCCACCGTGCCCGGCCAGAATGCTAGATTTCTAAGGTTTCTGTGGGGGACTGGGAGTAGGGAGAAATTATACTGACGGATCCTTTCTAGACCCAGTGCCCTTCTGGGCTGGGGACCTGGTCAGGTGGGGTGAGGAGTGGTGTGGGAGATAAATAATAATGAATCCAAGAAAACCTGAGACTCCCTCCTTTTCTAGCTTGGGGTAGTTCCCCCTTCAACCTAGAATTCTTCCATTGCTCTTGCGGATAGAAGCAGCCTGCCCTCTCTAGAGTCTCCCTCACCTTTATCTTCCTCCCCACTACCTTTCTCCTTTTCTCCTCCTCTAAAGGCAGGATGTCTGAGATCTCGAATTCACCAGATTTCAGGAATCAGGAGGGGCAGGGAGCTCAATTCTAGGCTTTGATGTGCCACAGTTTCTAATTATGCCCTTGGAAATAGCTGTAAACACCAAGGATAGTTTTGAGTTACTCCCTTGTTTCTGGGAGCGCAAGTCCTGGAGGCGGCAGAGAGGTGACTCAGTGGGATCCCAGTTGGAAATCAGTTACCAACATTGTATAGATGAGGAAACCAAAGCTTGGAGGTGAGGCATCTTTCCCGGGTTCTAGAGTAGATCTGTCTGATTATTAAGTCTTTGCCTTTTCCAATGCAATTGGCCAGTGTCTGATTTGCACTGGGAACTGGACAGAACCAAATTTTAAAAATGAAAGGGGAATGCTGCTCATCAAGATCCTGGTGTGTGAGTTGTTATGGGGATGGAAAATGGGGAGGTGTGGTCATTGAGTATGCTCTTTATCTAGTATTGTGTTGATTGAATAATTTTTTTTTGAGACATAGTCTTGCTCTGTTGTTGCCCAGGCTGGAGTACAGTGGCATGATCTCAGCTCACTGCAACCTCTGCCTCCCATGTTCAAGCAATTCTGCTGCCTCAGCTTCTACTAGTAGCTGAGATTACAGGCATGCACTACTATGCCTGGCTAATTCTTGTATTTTTTAGTAGAGATGCAGTTTCATCATGTTGGCCAGGCTGGTCTCGAACTCCTGACCTCAGGTGATCCGTCCGCCTTGGCCTCCCAAAGTGCTGGGATTATAGGCATGAACCACTGTGGCCGATTTAATGATTTTTTAAAAAAATAATTAAATGCATGACATCTGGCCTCATGTCAAGCTTTTTCTCACCTCAGGGCCTTTGCACTGGCTGCTCCCTTTGCCTGGAACCCTTTTTCCCCAAATATTCACTTGGCCGACATTTCTGTCTCTTTAGGTACAGCACCACCATCACCTCCTCGAAGTAGCTTTCCCTGATCTCTCCATCTGAATATTGTTTCATCTGTATCTCTGCCTTACCACTCCACAGCATTTATCATGAGTCTGCAATTATTTTTTTATTTCTATTTGATTTCTTGTTTCTTCTCTGCCTCCTCCCCTAGAATGTGGATTTCACCCCATAAGGGCAGGAATTTTTGGCTGTTTTCTTCCACTGCTTGATCCCTAGCCCCTAAAATAGTACTTGGCAATAAATGTTTATTGAAAGACAGAGGGGCAGAAGGAAACACAGAAATACAGGCTAATTGACCAAGGGAATAAATTAGTGAATGAATATATATATATACATGTAAGGCTAAATGAATAAAAGGAACTTTGGTGGAAAGAGACCCACATTTGGAATGTAAACAGACTGAGAATTATAGAGAGACAAAAAGACAATTCTTTTAATTTTTGTTTAAAAATCCTTGAGTGAAGAGAACTGAGAATTTTTTTTATAAAAGGGGCCTTGGGATTGCTAGGGTGAGTGTGAGGACCAGGCGGCAATAACAGCATTGGAGGGGTTGATGGGGAAGAAATGAGGGTTGAAGGCCTGGAAGAGGAGAGTGGAGGGTGGGCACAGAGCAGGTAGAAGGGGAGCCATTTCCTACAGGTAGGAGCGCAGGGCAGCAACAGCTCAGCCACTCAGTCATCCCATTCATCATCTTCATCTTCATCGCCAGCTTGGTCCTCCCCTTCATCTGGAGGGAAAGAGAAAGATGCCCTGGGAGGTTGGTGGGGGGCTTCATAGGGTCTGGGAGGTAAGGACTTGACCCTGGGGGGCTGAGGTCTCCTGCTAGAAGATGGTACATTAGAGTTTCCATTTGGGACAAGAGAGGAATTATAGGTAGGGTCTGAGTTCTAATTGGAGTTGAAGTTTATATTGTCAAAAATGTGGTTAGTCCAGATGTTGTCAAATAAAGGGTTAATGTTAACCTATTTATTGGAGTGAATTTAAATATTATTAGCAAAGGCAGGATAATTTATTATTGTTTTTTGTCTGGTTAATGCTAATATTTTTGACACATAATGAGGTTAATGACAATAACATTATCAAAATTAGCTGGGCGTAGTGGTGCACCTGTAGTCTCAGCTACTCAGGAGGCTGAGGCAGGAGAATAGCTTGAACCCAGGAGGCAGAGGCTGCAGTGAGCCAAGATCGTGTCACTGCACTCCAGCCTGGGTCACAGAGCAAGAGTCTGTCTCAAAAAAAAAAAAATCATTGTCAAAAGATGAAGTTCCTATAATATTGTCATATAATAGATTCACCTTAATCTGTGGACACACTGTGGTTAATGTTGTTAACATTAATGTCAAAATTGGAGTTAATTGTATTATTATCATTTAGTGGGTTGAGATTAATATTATCATCATATAATGATTAGTGACAGTATTACTGACACATTAAGAGAGTAATAGTAACATTATCATAAAAAGATAAGGTTAACAGTCAGGCATGATGGCTCATGCCTGTAATCCCGGCACTCTGAGAGGCTGAGGTGGGCAGATCACTTGAGCCCAGGAGTTGCAGAACAACCTGGGCAACATAGTGAGCTCTCATCACTACCAAAAAAGCATCAAAAATGAGCTGGGTATGGTGGTCCATGCCTGTAGTCCCAGCTACTCTGGGAGCTGAGGCAGGAGGATCGCTTGAGCCTGGGAGGTTGGGGCTGCAGTGAGCCATGATTGCACCACTGTACTCCAGCCTGGGACACAGAGCAAGACCCTGTCTCAAAGCATTTAAGAAAAAATATTACATTATAAGATTATTATCTCATAATGAATTAATATAAATCTGTTGACACGTGGACTTAAAGTTAATATTATTGTCAACAATGGTGTTCTTCATAATATTTTCATCACATAGTGGGTTAATGTTTCTTTTTTTTGAGATAAGATCTCTGTCACCCAGGCTGGAATGCAGTGGCACAATCATGGATCACTGCTGCCTTGACCTCCCAGGCTCAAGCAATCCTCCCACCTCAGCCTCCCAAGTAGGTGGGACCACAGGTACTTGCCACTATGCCCAACTACTTTTTTAAAATTCTAGTTTTTGTGGAGACGAGGTCTTACTATATTGCCCAGGCTGGTCTCGAACTCCTGTGCTCAAGGGATCCTTCTGCCTTGACATCCCAAAGTTCCTGGATTACAGGCATGAGCTACCGTGCCCGGCCAGCTGATGTTACTGAACATAAGGGAATAACCTTAATATTGTGGACACACCCTGGCATTAATGTTAATATTATTGTCAAAGTTGGAGTTAATTATATTATTGTCACATAATGACTTAATGTTAACATTGTCAAAAAGGAGACTGACACAAGATTCATGTTAATGCTGTCAACAGATGGGACTAATGTCAGTATTGGTGGTGACTGCTGGGATTGTTTTGAGGCCAGTGCTAGCCCTGGGAGCCAGGTTTGAGGCCCTGGCAGGATCAACTCACCGGAGGAGTGGATGGCTCTGCTTCTCTTCTGCATCACATTCATCAGGGCCCCCACCAGTCCCTCTGAGCTCTGAGGTGGTGGCTGCAGTGCTGAGCTCTCTGTGGTACCAGGGGTCTGCAGCAGGCAGGGGTCAGCACAGAGGGTTCAGGGCCTGGGAAAGGAGCATTTCTCCCTGCCCCTCCATCATTATTTTCCCTTCCACACACTCCAGTCCCCTTCAAGGCTCCCCATCAACTTTTCTTTCTTTTCTTTTTTTTTAGAGATGGTGTCTCACTATGTTGCCCAGGCTGGAGTGCAGTGGCTATTCACAGGCACGATCCCACTATTGATCAGCACGGGAGTTTTGACCTGCTCCGTTTCCCACCTGGGCCAGTTCACCTCTCCTAGGCAACCTGGTGGTCCCCCGTTCCTGGGAGGTCACCATATTGATGCTGAACTTAGTGCGGACACCCGATCAGCATAGCGCACTACAGCCCAGAACTCCTCGGCTCAAGTGATCCTCCCATCTCAGCCTCCCAAGTAGCTGGGACTACAGGCACATGCCACTGTGCCCGGCAACTTTTCAACTCTATCACTGAATCCCCAAGGCCTGGCACTCTCCTCGGTCCTGGCCTCAGTCCCCCAGTATCTTGACTTGCAAAGGACACCCCAGAGTCCCAGACCCCCAATCCTCCATCTTGCCTGTCCTCACCTTGTTCAGCTGAATTCCCTGCCGGATTTGATCCAAAAGTGCTCCCCGACCCCCACCAGGGGCCAGGCCCCCACCAGGCACCAGAGCAGGAGGGAGTGGGGGAGGGGCTGGTCCATCCCCGGAGCTGGGCGGAGGTGGTGGTGGTGGCGGTGGCGGTGGCATGGGTGGCCCACCAGCTCCAGGGGGTGGAGGGGGCAGTGGTCCAGAACGTCCAGTGGCTGGAGGAGGTGGTGGTGGAGGGCCCCCTCGGCCTGGGAGTGGGGGTCCCCGGGGCGCTGGTGGAGGTGGGGCAACCCCCAAAGGTACAGGGGGCAGTGGACCAGAACGACCCTTGTTACCCCCCACAATAGGGGGCCGGGGGGGCTGGTTCCCTCCTCGAGATGGTGGTGGGGGTGGTGGAAGCGGCTCTGTGGAGGGGGGAATAACACATAGCTGTAACTCTCACTGATACCTTCTGAGCCTTAGTTTTGCTCATTTTTAAAATGGGATCCCCCCCACGACCAACTCCTGATTTAAACGGTATAGGTGCTCCCATAAGGATAGAGTGACTTAGTGAATCTCTTAGCTGTGAGCTGCTAGGGCTGGAGAAAGGGGCATATAGAAGCAGGGGCTCACCCTGGCGCCTCATCTCCTGCCGCACAGCCTCCAGCCCACCCTGGTCCTCAATGAAGTCGTAGATAAGTTTAGAGGTCTCGGCGTCAGTGAGCTGGGCCTCGCTGATTCCTGCCCTGGAGAATAGACTCCGCAGATCTGGGTCAAGGTTGTTCACCTGCCCAGGAGGAAAAAGGCCAGGGGCAGGAGTAGAGGAATAAGGTGAGGAGAAAATCAACACGAATTGTCCATCAGGTCCATCCCAGCGAGGGATCTGAGAGCGGGTGGGAAGGGCAGAGTCTAGGAGTGGGGTTTCAGCAGTGGTCTGTGGAAGGGTGGGTAGTTTAGTGGAGTCCAAGAGATTCTGAAGTTACTCACGTCAAATCCATTCTGGGGGTCCCACCCTACGTGACTGACATGCCTGAAAGAGGTGAAGAGACTCCAGTGAATCCTCAGTGCCCCTCCTTCCCTCCCTTTGTAGTGAAGCCCTCTTGTCCTCTCCTGCCCAGAAAGACTCTGAGGGACCAGAATTAACAAATGAGACTGAATGAGTGAATGAGTATGAGCAGGAGTTATGGAATTAGAAGGGATCCATAGTTTGTGGTGCCAATCCATCCATCCCTCTTTCCTCATCTATTCACCCATGCATGTGTCCACCTATTCATTCACATTAATCTGTTGGACCACTGATCCACCCATACATCTGTTTCTGCAACTGTCTGCCCACATATGTCTGTTCACCCATTTGTCTACCAATCTGTCCTCACACACACTTGTCCATCTACCTACCCATGTGCCACTTTTCCATCCATCCACTCACTCATTTTTCTACCCATGCAACCACACACTTCTGTTCACTTATCCATTGAACTGTCCATTCATCCACCTATCTATCCACCTGTCCATCACCATCCACCTTGTCTGTGAACCAGTCAGCCTGCATATCAGTCTGTCCACACACTCATCCACTCACCCATCCATCTACTCACCCACCTCCCATCAACCCATCAACCCGTCCATCCAACCACTTATCCATTCATTCTTCAACCTATTCATTCTTCCATGCATTTATGCATCCATCCACCCATCCACTCAGCCACCTACCCACCAGCCCACCTCATCCATCATCTACCTCATCTATTCATCCATTCATCCACCTGCCCACCCATCTTCTCCTCTAACAGCCCACTCAGAGTGGGCCCAGGGTGAGGCAAGTGAGGTGCCTGAGGTGTAAAATTTAAGTGAGTCAGGAATTACAGTTGCATGCTCCTAAGAGTGAATACCTCCTTAAATTTTTCACACTTACTGCCTTATTTACCTCTCTCTAGACCCAGCCCTACACCTACCTATCCATCCACTTATTTACCCACCCAGTCACCCAGCCATCTGCCCATCCTTCCATCCACTCAGCTGTTCACTTGTTTATGTGCCCCTCTGCCCCAGGAATCTATGGGCCCACTGGGGAGTGATTCTCACTTGAATCCACTGGGTGCACCAATATCAGCTTTGCTGATCTTCTTCTTCCCTGAGCGTTTCTTATCAGCTGGGCCAGGTACAGGTGCTGGGAGTCCACGGTATCGTGAACTTGTGATGTCAGGGTTCTGGATGTCTACTGTCGCCAGCCCCAGGGACAGCGGACCAGCAGGTGGGCCTGTGGGGAAAATAGGGTGGTTGGCCCATTGACCCACTTACCAACCAACCAAAGCATAGGGGCAAGAAACAGAAGCCTTGGGGAAATCTGTGTGTGTGTTGGATGGTCATGGAGGGAGTGGGTGAAGGGTTCAAGGAGGGTCTATAGAGAAGTGAGTGGATCCTGCAAACCATTCATACATTCACTGATTCATTCATTATTTTCATTCCCTCATGGTTTATCATTCACTGGCTCACTGACTAATGAATTTGTTAACATTTTCATTTACTGATTTATTTATTCATCCTGCTTTCTTCACTGACCAAATTTGTCTTGTACTCGTTTATTCACTGTTCATTCATTCACTCATTCACGAATTTACTCAGTCATCCATACACCCTTTCATTCATTTATCCACATACCCATTCACCTATGCATCTATCTTTTTTTTTTTTTAAGATGGGGTTTCACCATGATGGCCAGGCTGGTCTTGAACTCCTGACTTCAGGTGATCCACCCACCTCGGCCTCCCAAAGTGGTAGGATTACAGGCGTGAGCCACAGCGCCCGGCCCACTTATGCATCTATCTATCTACTTAGACTTTCATCCTCCCATCAATTCATCCCTCCACTCAGCCATCTGCCACGAATCCACCCACCCGTCCATCGATCCCCACATCCATGCACCCACTCATCCATCCACATACCCATCCATTCACCCACTTAGGCACCCATCCAACTGCTCATTCCTCCATCCACTCTTCCACCTACCCACCCATCCATCCAGAGACACAGGGAAGAATCAGCACGCACCTCCTTGGTCTCCACCTGGGTGTGGGGGCAGGGGTGGGAGCCCTCCTCTTCTCTCTGGGAAGATGGGATGTGTCAAGAGCTATCACAACTCTGCCACAGGTTCTTGGGATAGCCCCTTATTACCCCTACTTGTACTAGAGGACTCACCTTCATTGGCTGGTGTTGGTGGTGGGGGTAGTTGGTGTCTGTCTGTGGATAGACAGATGGATTGGGAGTGAAAACCATGAGAGGAGACTTTTCTAGTTTCCCATACTTACACTCACTTCTGCCCAATTTCCTTTCCTCCCCTGCAGCCTCCTCACCTCCACTTTGCCTCTGATTCCTTTTTTGTATCTTCTCCTGCACCAGGGCCTGGAAGGCCTGGGCCTCGCCCTCGTCTGCAAAGTTCAGCCCCGCTTGGCAGTCCTGCACATACCTTGGGGTCAGCCACCTCCCAGGTCCCCCGCAGCTTTCCCATCTCCTCTCCAAAACCCAAGTGAGGCTCAAGGGCTGGTTGGTCACTTACATCTCCAGTGAAGGTGTGGAAGAAGGGGGTGGGGGTGGAGTAGACAAGCTGTGAGTACAGCTCCTGTTCCCAGAGAAGCCGACCAGCCTGGAGAGGTGTAGGGTGGGAGACACAGTGGCACTGAGGCAAGCCGGGGGTGGCAGGCCTTTGTTAGCTGGGCAGGGAGCAGGGTGTCTGGATTTGGGGGTCTCATAGTCTGGTTTGGAGATTTTTAGCTCAGTACCAGAGAGCTGGGGAATCTAACAGTGTGGATGTGGGGAGTTGGGGTACAATCTAGGAGTCAGACACTTTTGTGAGAGGTTTGGATTTGGGGTTCAGGGCCCTAGATGTGGGACTCGGGAGCTTGAATTTCATAATTTAGGACTCTAGTCTTAGGAAGTTGAGACTCATTCAGAGACTCAATCTGTGCCCTTCCCTGCCACCCCAGCCCCAATTAATGACAGGTAGGATTCTGGTATTTGGGAGTTAGAGTTGAGATTTGAAGTTCAAACACATAGATTTGGGAGTTTTGTGGGGAGTCCAGCTAAAGTAAGTGCAATTTGGGGTTTGTGGAGAAGAGTCATGGCTTAGGAGTTTGGTCAAGCTTTGACAGGCTTGGGATCTTGAAGTTATGCTGAGTCCATCTTTATGGGTTTAGAAGGATGAATTTGGGGCTTAAACCTAGAAAGTTCAGGTTGGGGGATTGTGAAAAAGACTTTTTTCTTAAGAACTACCTTGTGTCCCTGACCTGGGTAGAGTGGCATCTGGTTGGTAGTGCCCATCTCATATCAGCCAGGGACAAAGCAACCCCTTGTTCATCCCAGCTTGGCTCTTGATCTGTGCCTATGCCTGGTTCATGCCTTGGACACATAGGTTAAAAAAAAAAAACTACCTTGGTATTTGAGTGTTCAGGAATTTTAATATGGGAACTCTGGGGTCTGTGCTGTGGATTTAAAAGGACAGATGTGGAGTTCAAGGATCAATGGAATATTCAAGTTTGGGGTTTGGGGAACTGATTTATGACTTAGGAGCTTGGCAAACATCTGGGGTTCAAGAGTTTTGATGAAGGATTCCTGGGATGCAAAATGTTGAGTTTAGAATAGATTCAGGTATAAATACAGTGCTCATTTCTTGGAATTTGTAGAAAAGATTAGGCTTAGGCAGTATACTAATAATTGGGGGGCTTTAGAGATTTTGATATGGAGGCTGAGGCCAGTCATTGTAGACTTAGAAAGGCAAGCTACAGTTTGCCATCTGGCTGAGTCTTTGGTTCTGGGGCTCAGGGATTCATTAATCAGGTCTGAGGTCTTGGGGCGATGGACACAGATGGACACAGATTTGACAGATCTGGGTTTGTGAGTTGAGAACTGGCTTGCAAGTCCAGTAGGGGGGTGGGAGTCACCTGAAGGCCATAAAGGCGGATGAAGTAGGACTTCTTGGGGTTATCCTTCACGAAGCACACAGCCCCACAATGCTCCTTGGTCCAGTGCTCAGCTCCAGGGGGCAGCGCCAGGTACAGCTGAACAACTGCGGTGGCCAGCGTCTGGGAGGGGAAAGCAGGGGTCAGTGGAGTCTGGTCAGGTGTAGCCACAGGGTCTTGGAGCCAGACCTGGTCCTTCCTGCCTCATGACAGTCGTGGGCCTGAAGGAAGAACTGCATGCAGCCAGAGGGAAAGCAAGTAGACATTGGGTTCTTCCTGGGAAGGGTGGACGATGACAGGAGATTCTAGGAGAGAAGATGATGGAGAGGGAAAGGAGGAGCGGGAGGAGGGGAAGAAAGAGAAGGCGGAGAGGAAGAGGAGGAAACAGTGAGGACGGGGCGGGGGCAGGAGATCCCCAGCTCACCAAGCATTTTCGTCCAAGCATCTCAAAGAGTCGCTGGTTCTCGTGGTCCTGGAGGAGGGTGGACGGTATGTTCTGCTGAACCACTGGTGCTCCTCGGCCCCCGGGCCTTCCTCCCATTGGGCCCCCACTCATGGTGCTTTCTGTCCTTGTCTTCTCCAGTGAGGCTCTGGGTGCAGGGTAAGAAGAGGAACTTCCGCAGTGAGCAGCAAGGGAACAGGAAGTGCAAAAACCCACAAGGGACAAGTGAAACAAGTACTCCAGGGGCCCCTTGGTGGGCCTGGCCTCCTCCTCATTAGGCCAAGCTTGGGCCCTCTGCCATCAGATTGGAACCCTCTTCCACTTAACTGCTTAGACCCATCTTTTGGATCAGCTTGGGTCCTCCTCCTCCGTCTTTCTTACTCTCTGGGGCCTATCTCCTCTGACTGGCTCAGACCCTCCTCCCTCTGGCAGGCAGTGAGAGCTTAGCCATCAGCAGCACATCTGTGTGCAGGGCTCCCTGTGGCAAAGAGTAGCCATGGGCCTGGGTGGCCTCCTTTGTAAGGCACCCAGGTAGCCTGAGACTAAGGCTCTAGGTCCCTAGTGCTGAAGGGTTACTACAGTAACATTTTTCCTTTTGGCCAGGCGCGGTGGCTCACGCCTGTAATCCCAACACTTTGGGAGGCCGAGGCGAGCAGATCACTTGAAGTCAGGAGTTAAAGACCATCCTGGGCAATATGGTGAAACCCCATCTCTACTAAAAAATACAAAAATTAGGCCAGGCACAGTGGCTCACGCCTGTAATCCCAGCACTTTGGGAGGCTGAGATGGGTGGATCACCTGAGGTCAGGAGTTCAAGACCAGCCTGGCCAACATGGTGACACCCCATCTCTAAAAAATGAAAGAAAAAGAAAAAAAATTACCAAAATTATCCAGGCATGATGGCACACACTTATAGTCCTAGCTACTCAGGAGGCTGAGGCAGGAGAATCACTTGAACCTGGGAGGCAGAGGTTGCAGTGAGCTGAGATCGAACCACTGCATGCCATTCTGGATGATGACAGAGCAAGACTCTGTCTCAAAAACAAACAAAAAAACCCTTTCCTTTTAATTACAGAGCGAGCCCTTGTGATCCACCCCTATCCTGAGTACCCAGACACTGCCAATTACGCATATGCCTCTGGTTCACTCCCCCATCCCTTACCTTGCCTCTCCACAGCTCCCAAATTACTTTCTGCTTGTCATCCCTTTTTTAAAGAAAGGAACTTTAGGGCCAGGCACGGTGGCTCAAGCCTGTAATACCAGCACTTTGGGAGGCCAAGGCAGGTGGATCACGAGGTCAAGAGATCGAGACCATCCCGGTCAACATGGTGAAACCCCGTCTCTACTAAAAATACAAAAAAATTAGCTGGGCATGGTGGCGGGTGCCTGTAATCCCAGCTACTCAGGAGGCTGAGGCAGGAGAATTGCCTGAACCCAGGAGGCGGAGGTTGCGGTGAGCCGAGATCGCACCATTGCACGCCAGACTGGGTAACAAGAGCGAAACTCAGTCTCAAAAAAAAAAAAAAAAAGAAAGGAAATTTATATCATATATGATATACCTGAACAACATCTTGTTTAGTTTTCTTTGCTCTTGAAGTTTGTAAAAGCACATAATATTCAAAGGCTTGCGTTCTCCCCACTGGACATCCTAGTTTTATCTTCACTCGCATAGCACTTAATGTATGTGCCAGGCACTGTTCTGAACCCTTTTCCAGGAGTGCGAGCCAGGCAGGCCAAGAGTAAGTGCACGTTCTGGGGACTTGAAGCTCTCAGGCATAGGGACAGCAGTTTTGGGGAGCTGAGCAGGTCTGGGGTGTGACTGACATTCCTAGGTACCTGAAGGAGGAATGGCACATCTCCAGATGGGACCTGCAGCCCTTCCTGGAAACTTCCATGGCTCCCCACACATGCAGGTTCAAAGCCTCTCTCCTGAACCTAGGCTGAGAGTCCCTTCTGCAGTGGCAGTTCCAACCTCCCTCCCGTGTCCCCACTCACAGCTAAGCTTCAGGCCTAGAGCACTTCCAACCAGCTGATCAGGGCAGGCCCCGATGTGGCCTTCAAGGCCATTGCACATGTTCATTGTGACACGCTCGATGAGCAGTCACGGTGTGCCAGGAGTATCTCCAGCATCTGGACAGATGGCACTAAATGGGTATTGAGGGATTGAATGAGGGATCAATAATGATATCCAATTCGATTCAGTGGTTTCAGAGGTTTTTCTAAGTGCCTTCCATTTATTAACTCATTTCACATTCACAGATGACCCCACCAAGTAAGGACTATTGTTGTTATCCCCATTGTACTGATGGGGAAGCTGAGGCCCAGAGGAACTTGGGTGCCTTACCCAAGGTCACACAGCTTGTGACTGGTGGAGTTGAGGAAAATTATGAGAGAAATAGTTGTTCCCAAGCTGTGAGGTGCCACATGGGGGCCGAGATAAAATTCATCTGCTCCTCTCTGTCTTTTGTTCTATACCTTTCTATCTTTTTCTCTGCCTCCAGAACTGTCCCCTTGAATAGGGGACGCTAAGCCTCTGATATATTTGCTGGTTGTTGTTGTTTTTATTATTTTTATTTTTTTTGAGATGGAGTTTTGCTCTTGTTACCCAGGCTGGAGTGCAATGGCGCGATCTCAGCTCACTGCAACCTCTGCCTCCTGGGTTCAAGCAATTCTCCTGCCTCAGCCTCCCGAGTAGCTGGGACTACAGGCGCGTGCCACCATGCCCAGCTAATTTTTGTATTTTTAGTAGAGACGGGGTTTCACCATGTTGACCAGGATGGTCTCAATCTCTTGACCTTATGATCCACCCGCCTCAGCCTCCCAAAGTGCTGGGATTATAGGCGTGAGCCACCGCACCCGGCCTGTTTTTGTTTTTAAAGTGAAAGCAAGTTTATTAAGAAAGTAAAATAAAGAATAGCTACTCCATAGGCAGAGCAGCAGCTTGGGCTGCTGGACTAAGGATACTTAGAATTATTATTTTTTATTATTATAGAAAAAATATGGGGTTTCACCACGATGGCCAGGCTGGTCTTGAACTCCTGACCTCAGTTGATCCACCCACCTCGGCCTCCAAAAGTGCTAGGATTACAGGCCTGAGCCACGCGCCCAGCCAGTTATTTCTTGATTATATGCTAAACAAGGGGCAGATTATTCATGAGTTTTCCAGGAAAGGGGTGGGCAATTCTGGGAACTGAGCATTCCTCCCCTTTTTAGACCATTTAGGGTAACTTCTTGATGTTGCCATGGCACTGTAATAGCGCTGGTGGGAGTGTCTCTTAGCAGGCTAGTGCATCATAATTAGTGGCTAATGAGCAGTTAGGAAGACCAGAGGCCATGTTCACTGCTATCTCGGTTTGGGTGGATTTTAGCCAACTTCCTTACTGCAAACTTTTATCATCAAGGTCTTTGTGACCTGTATCTTGTGCTGACATCTTATCCCTTCCTGTTAGATAAGAATGCCTAACCTCCTGGGAATGCAGCCCAGTAGGTCTCAGCCTTATTTTACCCAGTCGCTACTCAAGACGGAATCACTCTGGTTCAAATGCCTCTGACATATTTGCCCTTCCTTTTTATAAGGGAACCCTTCATCCTGAAGGGTTTAGAGGGACTACGATTCATCTTATGTAACTTCTTCAGACTGAATAGGGGCGATGATATTCCTGCCTATTAGGGTCTCTTGTATTCAGGGTAGAAGGGAGCTCAGTCAGCAAGCCTCGATATGTCGAGGGCTGCTCATAACTGAGTTCCGACAAAACATGACATCCATCCCTCTTGTTTCTTCTGAGCAGCAGTCACAGATCACGGATTGGTTCACAGGAATAAGCAGGGTCAGTCCAAAGTCGGCCAATCAGTGCTGCAGTCTATTCCCCCTTTGGGTCTAGGGTCTCCTCAGTATCATCCCTTCGTGGATTGCCAGGAAGATGTTACCGGAAAGAGGTCTTGATCCAGACCCCAAGAGAGGGTTCCTGGATCTCATACAAGAAAGAGTTCAGGGGAAGTCCATAGAATAAAGTGAAGGCAAATTTATTAAGAAAGTAGGTCGGGTTCGGTGGCTCACACCTGTAATCCCAGCACTTCGGGAGGCCCAGGCAGGTGGATCATGAGATCAGGAGTTCGAGACTAGCCTGGCTAATATGGTGAAGCCCCGTCTCTACTAAAAATACGAAAATTAGCCAGGCATGGTAGCGTACACCTGTAGTCCTAGCTATTTGGGAGGCTGAGGCAGAAGAATCACTTGAACCCGGAGGCAGAGGTTGCACTGCTGCACTCCAGCCTGGGCAACAGAGCGAGACTCCATTTAAAAAAAAATTTTTTTTTAAGAAAGTAAAGGAATAAAGAATGGCTACTCCATAGGCAGAGCAGCTGCCGGTTGACTATTTTTGAGACAGAGTCTCACTGTGCTGCCTAGGCTGGAGTGCAGTGGTACAGTCACAGCTCAATGTAGCCTCAACCTCCTGGGCTCAAGGGATCCTCCTGCCTCAGTCTCTAAAGTAGCTGGGGATACAGGTGTGCGCCACCGTGCTCTGCTAATTTTCATATTTTTTGTAGAGATAGTGTCTCACTGTGTTGCCCGTGCTGGTCTGGATCTCCTGGGTTCAAGCAATCTGCCCTCATCCACCTCCCAAAAGTGCTGGGATTACAGATGTGAGCCGCCACAGCCTTGCTGGCTGTGCTAGTTGTTTCATAAATTAATATTTAAAGGTGGATATTTCATTATCAAGGTATGAGAATGAATTTTTTAAAGTTGTATATTTCCTGTTCTTATTTCTAAGTAGCAGACAAGTGTAAAATGTATATTTTTCTCTAAAAAAAAAAAAAAAAAAACCTGAAGCAGGCCAGGCATGGTGGCTCACACCTGTAATCTCAGCACTTTGGGAGGCCAAGGCAGGTGGATCACTTGAGCCCAGGAGTTTGAGACCAGCCTGGGCAACATAGCAAAACCCCATCTCTATAAAAAAAGTCTTTTAAAATTAGCTGGGGGTAGTGGCATATGCCTGTAGTCAGTGAGGCTGAGGCAGGATGATTGCTTGAGCCTGGGAGGTCGAGGCTGCAGCAAGCTGTGATTGCCTCAGTACACTCTAGCCTGGGCAACACAGCAAGACCTCAGCTCGTAAAAAAAAAAAAAAAGAAAAACCTAAAGCAGATTTTTGTTATGTTAGTCCCTAATATAATGAGTTTTCCCATTATAGACTATGGTGATTTACTAATCATTATAGTTTCACTTTTCATATTATTCATATTTTTTATAACTCCACTGATTGGCATCAATAATTTGGAGCTAGTTTATTACTATTGTGTGAACCCACTAACTCTTTTTAAAAAAAATGAAATTTTTTTCACTCCATTCTTCTAGTCTGATGTTCCCATAAGTTCTCGCTGTTCTGCACTGGATGCCAGTACTTAGTGAGGTGATAACCTCAAAGATAGTTTGCTCTCCAGGGCCTTCAAATAGACTTAAAAACAAGAACAGGAACCTTAATCCAGCTTTTCTGGTTGTACTCAGCAGAAGAGTTGGTCTAATGCAAGCCACATAGCTGGAACCAGAAGTGTTAATTTACTTCACAGTAATACAGCAAAACCCCCAACAACCAGGATGGACCCCATCACCTTCCCCTCCAACCCCCAGGGGCACCAGATGAATCACCTCCTGTTTATATCTTGTTCTTATTTTGCTTCTTGTTGGGAAGATGTTGACTACAAGATCCTGATCCACACCTCAAGCCCATAGTAGGTAATAAGACATGGGGGTGTCTTCCACACCTGGGCCACCACTGATTAAATCCATGCAGGAGACCCAGGCATGGAGAGGGTCCAGCTGCTGTCCTTTAAAACCAAACTGAGGCCAAGATGGCAAAATCTACGTTGTTATATCTTCCTCCTACGCTCACTGTACTATCCTCATGGCCCTCCATACCCCTGACTCAGGTGCTTCCTGGGACAGGCCTGACCTAAGGAATTTCATTTCCCAACCCTCAGACCCAGTGCTCCCTTTTAATAAGAAACATTTCGGGAGGCTTCCTTTTACAATCCTGAAATGGCATTCACATTCATGTACATTACAAGTCTTGGTGGTGTGGGGCTTCCCCCCAGCACCAGACCTCTGCCCATTCAATGCCAAAGCACCGTCGCGGAGAAATTCCCAAAACACAACACAAGGGCAGGAACAGGAACAGGGCACTTGTCTATCTGGTTCCCTGCGGTATTCCCACCGCCTAGCACAAGACCCTGCATGCAGTAAGTAAATAATTGCACAGTCTGGACATCTATGCTGTGATTTACCGCCCTCTTCCAACAAGGCTTCCCTGTTTTTTGTTCATGGCCCCTGCCTGGGGAACCGGGGAAGAAAAACAACTCAGGGTGCACAGGGGCCAGCTCCCTCGCAGAGTTCTACACAGTTCACTGATGCTGTGGGCAAATGGATGCCTTAGGGGCCGTCAGTCCTTCAGGGGATGGAATGAGAACAGGGTGAGCACACAAAGCAGAGACATCTGTAGCGTCAATGACGCAGTGGTCAGAACACAAAGTCCAGAGCTGCACAGCCTGACCCTGGCCCTGACACGTCTCAGCTGTGTGTCTTCTGGTAACCCCTACAGGGCCTCAGATCTCTCATCCAGAACGCAAAGATAATAGAAGTTAAGATTGTTGTGAAGACGCATTGAGATGATTCGTGTAAAGTGATCAGGAGAGGTTGGCACGTGTTAAAATTATTCATTACTGTTGCTGTTTTTATGAAATAGCTGAGTAACTTGAATTAATGAACTATTCATCCCCGATACCTAGATTCTCCCTCCCTCAAGTGCCTCACGACTTTCCTCCCTCAGACTTCCAGGTTCCACCACCATTGATGGTGGTCAGGTACCTAGTACGCCCTACCTCCCTTTTTTTTCCCCTGCTGCAAAGCCCATCTCAGAGCTTCCTTCTGTGGGGCTCAGCCCTTCAGGCTGGAACAGGCTCCTGGCGTCCTCCCTGCCAATGCCAGAGGCCCCTCCCGGGCCTCACCTGGAACCAGAAGTCTCCTCCCAGTCCGTACCTTGTCTTCACCCCCAGCCACCAACTCCCCCTGGGCGGGCGCGCCCTACCTCCCTACACCTCGGTCTGTGTGAGCCCTGGAGTGCCCACCCCCCTATGTGGGTGCTCCAAGCCCTGTTTGTGTGACTCTAGGGGTGTCCACAGCACTATGTGTGGTCCCGGAAGCGTCCACTCTCCAGCGTGTGCGACCCTCGGAGCCCGCAGCCCTCAGCCTTGAATGGCGCCACGCGCGGGGCAGGGACGCGCCCACGGAAGCGTCCGCCGGGGCGCACCGTTTTGTGTAGGGGAAAGAAGAAGCCTTTTCCCTGCGCGGGGCCCGTCCCGCTCCGGCCGGTCCCGTTCTCCCAGCGCTCCCGGAGCCGAGAGGCCCTCAGCTTCTCTCCCGCCCACCACGTTGCCCTCTCCCTTAAGGCTTAGTTTTGACTCAGCCCTGCTGCACCTGAGCTGGCAATTGGCTCACGGCCGGTGCCCGGTGGGCTCGGATTGGCCGATGACCGAAGTCGGGGTTCATGCGCTTCTCGGTAGTGGCCCGGGTTCGCCTCCGCCTTTGCGCGCCGGGCTCCTGTTGGTTGCCGCTCTGAGGCATGCGCAATGGGTGCCAGTCTGGTGCCCGGGCTCCGCTAGAGCCGTGCTTTTGCGGTTCCGGGTGCTGGTTCCCACACCGATACTTCGTGTGGGGTTGTTCGTCCGTGAAGGGGCAGGACAGGGTGCGCGCTGGTGGAAGTTAGTGAGGTCACAAACCGGGCCGTGGCGCCTGGTGCGGTGTGCGCTTCCACCGCAACTTTCGTAGCAAACCCAGCGGGGTTCTCTGCCTGCGCACCGTGGTTCCTGCGTTCCTTTACTGTCCAGTTTCTCACTCCGGAAAGTGTGGCTTTGACTTTGTATCTGCGGGAGTAGGACGAACACAGGGGTGTCTGGTCCTCCTCGAACCATAAATTGCAGAGCGAGCCCCCGGTCTCTGGATACGGTGTATCAAAGTTACATTAATTGTACTCCTCACGGGTCCAACGTTCGCAGCAGTGAAAAAGCCCTAAGTGCCAGGGCCTTTAGCGAAGCGTAAGGGAATAAACACTTTCCCCAGTTTTTCAGGCACAAACTGATGGTTTTGGAGGATTAAAGTCTGGTCGGATGGGGCAGGATGGCTGCGTTGACGCGTCTTATTTAATCCACAGCATAGGTGAGGTGATCACTTACCTCTTTACAGGTTGAAATGTTTACATTTTATATATATGTAAGTCGTCATATATATTACAAGCATTATAAGAGTATATAATAAGGCTGGGAGCGGAGGCTGACGCCTGTAATACCAGCACTTTGGGAGGCTGAGGCGGGCAGATCACTGGAAGCCAGGAATTCGAGAACAGCCTGGCCAACATGGTGAAACCCCGTCTCTACTAACAATACAGAACTTAGCCAGACATGGTGGCACAGGCCTGTAGTCCCAGCTATTCGGGAGGCTGAGGCAGGAGAATCACTTGAATGCGGGAGGCGAAGGTTGCAGTGAACCAAGATCGGGCCACTGCACTCTAGCCTGGGTGACAGAGCAAGACTCTGTCTCACAAATAAAGTATGTAACAATATGTATAAATGCATCATTTATAGGGATGGAGTAGAGGGGACTCAATTCATTGTCCTGGGATGAGTCACATAATGAAGGCATGGAAGACTGTTGATCTTTTAATTTGGTGCTCAAAATGTTAGGAAGTGGGAGCCCTAAGGCGTCTGCCTTCACCAACTGGGACGAATTTCCCTTAATTAGCTTGGAAACTCGAAGCTCCCAGTGCTGCCTCTACTACTGACAACACACACTGATCTTTGTATCAGGTCTGGTCTCGAAGAAGATCGTTATTTTTAGTGTGTGTGTAGAGGATTAGAGAGCTGGGTACAGCACATCAAAGATTCAGTTCAAGTGTGAGCATTTAGTCATCACTGAATGTGTCTGAGGGCGGCTGGCTTTGTAGCATGCATACTTCACTTTAGTACCTCCACTCAGGCGCCATAGGAGGTGAGGTGTGCATTGTCTTTCTTTGGGATCTTGCCCTAATGGTTATAGTATGGTAGTTAAACAGAATAAACTATATAACCTCTTTTAGAGAAACACAAACAAAAGTAATACAATTAAAGAAGGCAAGGCCAGGCTTGGTACCTCATGCCTGTAATCCCAGCACTTTGGGAGGCCGAGGTGGGCGGATCACAAGGTCAAGAGATTGAGACCATCCTGGCCAAAATGGTGAAACGCTGTCTCTACTAAAAATACAAAAATTAGCTGGGCATGGTGGCGCATACTTGTAGTCCCAGCGGGAGGCTGAGGCACGAGAATCACTTGAACCTGGGAGGCAGAGGTTGCAGTGAGCCAAGATCAAGCCACTGCATTCTGCCTGGTGACAGAGCCAGACTCCATCTCAAAAAAGAAAAAAAAGAAGGCAATAAGGAAGAAAAGAAAAGTTTTAGCTCATGAATAAAAGAAAAAGCCTATTTGAATAGAATAAAATGCTAAAAAGAATCACACATTCCAATAAATACAGCTTGCCTTATAAATAGGTAGCTCTTTAAATAGTGAGAATTTTATCACCATCATCAACCCTATTTTATTTTGTTTATTTTATTTTTATTTTGAGATGGAGTCTCGCTCTGTTGCCCAGGCTGGAGTGCAATGGCACAATCTCGGCTCACTGCAACCTCTGCCTCCTGGGTTCAAGCAGTTCCCTGCCTCAGCCTCCCAAGTAGCTGGGATTACAGATGCCCACCACCATGCCCAGCTAATATTTGTATTTTTAATAGAGACAGGGTTTCAGCATCTTGGCCAGGCTGGTCTTGAACTCCTGACCTCGTGATCCACCCATCTCGGCCTCCCAAAGTGCTGGTATTATAGGCATGAGCCACCACACCTGGCTGATTTTAGAACTTTATTATGGGCAACTTGAAGAGAAAGTTTTTTTGGTGCAGGTTGGTGGGAGAAGACTAAGTTTGGCAACTTAGGGAAAGATGCAGTATATATATTTATAATCTTATGATCAATTGAATTTTCAGAAGATTAGGTGATGAATATATACATATACTAGTGTTAGCATAGTATGTGTGAGTGCTATAAGTTGTTCATGGAAGCTTTAAAAAGTTATTAACTGGATGGGCACAGTAGAGACAGGGTCTCACTATGTTGCTCAGGCTGATCTTGAACTCAAGTGATCTGCCCACTTGGCTTCCCAGTGTGTTGGGATTGCAGATGTGAGCCACCGCATCTGGCCACCAGCAATTTCTTAAATATCTGTACACACCTGAGACTGCAATAAGTGGGCTCTTGCCCACTTATCGATTATAGAGAAGGGATATGTGGGCTTATAGTAAGTGTGACGGGTAAGTCGACGGGGCCCTGGGAGCACACATGAGAGGCACAAAACTTGAACCCGGGTTGTCAGAGGAGTCCTGGGGAAAGCAAGGTCTCAGCTAAGATCTGAAGGCTGAACAGGAGTTTGGCACATGAATGGGATGAGGGGATGTGGGAGCTGGGGGCCGGATTTCTGAGGACACAGTTCAGTTTTATTTGTGCTGGCCATGTGGATTTGAGCAAACAAGTCACAAAAATTCTCGAATCTCAGATTCCCATTACTAAAATGGGGATAAGAGGAGCTGCCTCATCCTACACTTTTAAAAGTTGGTTGATTGCCGACATTTCAAAATCAGATTTCCCTTAAAATTCTAGAATTCTATGCTGGGCGCAGTGGCTCACACCTGTAATCCCAGCACCTTGGGAGGCCAAGGCAGACGGATCTCAAGGTCAGGAGATCAAGGCTGTCCTGGCTAACATGGTGAAACCTCGTCTCTTAGAAATACAACAAATTAGCAGGGTGTGGTGGCACACGCCTGAAGTCTCAGCTACTTGGGATTCTCCTGAGGAAGGAGAATCTCTTGAACCTGAGAGGCAGAGGTTGCAGTGAGCCGAGATCCCGCCACTGCACTCCAGCCTGGACAACAGAGCGAGACTCCGTCTCAAAAACAAAACAAAACAAGAACAACAACAAAAAAAATGCTGGGTGCCCTGGCTCACGCCTGTAATCCCAGCACTGTGGGAGGCCAAGGCCAGTGGAGCACAAGGTCAGGAGTTCAAGCAGCCTGGCCAAGATGGTGAAACCCCATCTTTACTAAAACTACAAAAATTAGCTGGGCATGGTGACAGGCACCTGTAATCCCAGCTACTCAGGAAGCTGAGGCAGGAGAATCATTTGATCCAGAAGGTGGAGGTTGCAGTGAGCCGAGATAGTGCCATTGCACTCCAGCCTGGGCAACAGGGCGAGATTCTGTCTCAAAAAAAAAAAAAAAGGAACTGCCTTGTGCATCCATTGTGAGAGTTAAATGAGATCATGTGGACCAAGTACCTGGCATATAGTACATGCGCAATGGACATCTGATGGCATAAAGGTACCTCAATGATCCCTCAGCATGACACCCTGTATTAAAGCCAGGCAGATCTCTTCTGTTTTGCCAAAGATCCATTTTGAGATCCTATTCACCCTGGCTCTCAAGCTGAGAGCGGACTAAGAAGGCGTCAAGTGTTCAGCTAGTGATGACAGCTGAGCAAACGAATAGGTAGTTACTGCACACGCCAGGCCATCAGATGCCAAATAATTTTGTTTTGCAAATTATATAGACCAAAAAGGAAATTGAGCCTGAAAGTTTTAGTGTGTGGATGCGAGAACACATTAAAGAACTCTCGGCCGGGCACGGTGGCTCACGCCTGTAATCCCAGCACTTTGGGAGGCCGAGACGTGCAAATCACAAGGTCAAGAGATCGAGACCATCCTGGCCAACATGGTGAAACCCCGTCTCTACTAAAAATGCAAAAATTAGCTGGGCGTGGTGGTGCACGCCTGTAGTCCCAGCTACTTGGGAGGCTGAAGCAGCAGAATTGCTTGAGGCTGGGAGACACAGGTTGCTATAAGCTGAGACGGCGCCACTGCACTCCAGCCTGGAGCCTGGCGAAAGAGCAAGACTTTGTCTCAAAAAAAAAAATGAAAAGAAAAGAAAAGAAAAGAAATCTCTACCTGAGGCCTGGGGAAGGGGCTGCTGATGGTGGTCTGCTCGCATCACTTTCAGCTCCTGCCACCAGCAGCAGCTTCATCTTCCTTTTTAAAATTTTTATTGAAAATAGAGACGAGGTCTCACTATGTTGACCAGGCTGCTCTCAAACCCCGGGCTTAAGTGAACCTCCTACCTTGGCCTCCCAAAGTGCTGGGATTACAGACATGAGCCACCACACTCGGCCAGCAGCTTTATGTTCTAAGAGGGCAGATTTCATGTTTAGGATCCTGAATTTTGTTGTGTGGAAGTAAGCAGATTACACCTTCTCAAGCAGGGAAATGTTCAGCTCTGCTGAAAAGCGAACCAAGTTATTGAGACTGAGAAATCCCACATTTTTGCTGTTAGCTGAGTTTGAAAACAACTATTTTCAAAGACACAATGCTGCAGCAATATCTTCAGAATAAGATTGGGTAACTTAATTGATCCTAAATTTGTTATTTTGGAGCCAGATAATCAATAGCTGCCTGGTGACCTGGGCATCTTCCTTCTAGATCATGACTCAGAGGACAGCAGCTCTGCCCATGTTGTTTACCACAGGGCTGAACACTGCACCACATACTTGGCATTCAAAATTATTTGTTCTTCAACCTGGGTAACAGAGCAAGACCTTGTCTCTAACAAAAAAAGAAAGAAAAAATGTTGAATTACGGCATTTTGATTAGATGGATCTAATACATTGTATAACGTTCATAAATGTTTCTCTCCTGCCTAAGTCCAGTCATGAATTCTTGTGTGATAACCTCATTGAATTATTTTAGTAGAATAATTGGGTATCAAGGATGGGTGTTTCAGCTACCAAATCACTCCATCATATTAGACTTCTCTCCTTGAGAACCCTGACATGGCTCCATGATCCGTACAAACACACGTGTCTGTGTGTGTATGCGTATAAAGTATGTACACACATCTGTTTGTCTGAACAAGGGCCATATAAAGTTTGCATAACTGTCAAGAGCCTTTCCAGCCCATTAGATGAGCTTCTGGACATCTCTTAACTCTGTGGTTCAGCTTTCCCCCTGCAAAGTGGGGAAAGGTTTTTTTCTGAAACATAGTCTCACTCTGTCGCCCAGGCTGGAACGCAGTGGCGCGATCTCGGCTCACTGCAAGCTCTGCTTCCTGGAGCAATTCTCCACCTCAGCCTCCTGAGTAGCTGGGATTACAGGCGCATGCCACCATGCCCAGCTAATTTTTTGTATTTTTACTAAAAACAGAATTTCACCATCTTGGCCAGGCTTGTCTTGAACTCCTGGCTTCATCATCCACCCGCCTCAACCTCCCAAGGTGCTGAGATTACAGGCGTGAGCTACACACCCGGCCTGATTTTTCATATTTTTAGTAGAGACAGTGTTTCATTATGTTGGCCAGGCTGGTCTCAAACTCTTGACCTTGTGATCCACCTGCCTCGGCCTCCCAAAGTGCTGGGATTATAGGCGTGAGCCACCACACCCGGCCTGTGGGTTTTTGTTTTTGAAACAAGGTCTTGCTCGGCTGCCCAGGCTAGACTGCAGTGGCACAATCATGGCTCACTGCAGCCTCAACCTCCCAGACTAAAGTGATCCTCCCACCTCAGCCTCCTAAGTAACTGGGACCACAGGCATATCCCACCATGCCCAGCTAATTATTTTTCAATTTATAATTTGTAGCGATGGGGGTCTTCCTATGTTGCCCAGGCTGGTCTCAAACTCCTGGGCTCAAGTGATCCTCCTGCTTCAGCCTCCCAATATACTGAGGTTACAGGCATGAGCCATCACACCTGGCCTGCATTTTTGTTTTAAGAGACAGGGTCTTGCTGTCACCCAGGCTGTAGTGCAGTGGTGGGATCATAGTTCACTGCAACCTCCAACTCCTGGGCTCAAGCAATACTCCTACCGCAACCTCCCGAGTAGCTGGGACTACAGGCATGTGCCACTACACCCAGCCAATTTTTTTTTTATAAAGATGGGATTTCACCATGATGGCCAGGCTGGTCTTGAACTCCTGACCTCAGATGATCCACCCACCTCGGCCTTCCAAAGTGCTAGGATTACATGCATGAGCCACCACACCAGGCCTTTTTTTTTTTTTTTTTTTTTTTTTTTTTTAGTGGAGACTGGGTCTTGCTGTGTTGCCCAGGCTAGCCTCAAACTCTTGCCTCAAGTGACTAACTTGCCTTGCCTCCCAAAGCACTGGGATTATAAGCATGAGCCACGATGCCCAGCCATATAATAATATTGTATAAGAGAATGTTTTTTGAAAGTCTTCAGCAAAAATGACTAACATCAGAATGTAGGGTTTAGAAGATAATCTAAGATTGTAATAGGTTTTGTGTTCATTTTGTTTATCATTGGCAGGGATTTGCTTTTTATCTGCCAGGTTTGTCTGTGTAAGTCTGTGTGGATGCATAACATACTATTTGTGAATGCAGCTTGATGAGCAGGCACAAAATTACAGAAAGATTCAGTACAGGAAAAAGCCAGACTTCAGCAATGCATTCATGAAGATCTAGTAATGTAGATGTTCTCACATCCTCCTGCCCTCTCGGGTATGAGTCACTGCTGTTCAGAGAAGATTTCATATGAGGTTCATTCACATGGAAACTGCAGTGATTCGGCCAGGGGCGGTGGCTCATGCCTGTAATCCCAGCACTTTGGGAGGCCGAGGTGGGTGGATCACCTGAGGTCAGGAGTTCGAAACCAGCCTAGCCAATATGGTGAAACCCTGTCTCTGTTAAAAAAAAATAAAATAAAATAATAATAAAAAGAAACTGCAAAGATTCTTTGACTGTGTTTTTGTCTTAGTTAAGAAAAAGATTTTCAGCATGATTTCATGTCGGATAGCAGGCCATTGCTTAGAGGCTCCAGGCCTAGTTCACCATCCCCTGTACCATGGTTGAATTAGAGTTTATATGTGGCATTGACTTTGAGAATGGGAGGTACTCATTTGAGAGGTAGTACTTTCAGGTGCTTCATGAATACTGTCACACAATGGACTGAGTGAAATCTTCATAATAAAGTTTTAATGGTGGGGACTTTTGTATTCCAGAACCCAGAGCACTGAAAGTGGAATGAGCATCAGGTTTACAAGAATGGAGGTCATAAAGATAATGACCTACTGCATGTCATGCCTTCTTAAACCTTATTAACAATCTGAAAAGCTCATATACAAGGCAGGCATTGTTATCTTGATTTACAAGTGAGGCTTGCAGTCCCAGCACCTTAGGAGGCTGAGGTGGGTGGATCAGTTGAGGTCAGGAGTTTGAGACCAGCCTGGCCAACATGGCAAAACCGCATCTCTACTAAAAATACAAAAATTAGCTGGGCCTGGTGGCACATACCTATAGTCGCAGCTACTTGGGAGGCTGAGGCACGAGAATCACTTGAGCCTAGAAAGTGGAGGTTGCATGGCCGGGCCCGGTGGCTCACGCCTATAATCCCAGCACTTTGGGAGGCCAAGACAGGTGGATCACAAGGTCAAGAGATCAAGACCATCCTGGCCAACATGGTGAAACCCCGTCTCTACTAAAAATACAAAAAATTAGCTGGGTGTGGTGGCACATGCCTGTAATCCCAGCTACTCGGGAGGCTGAGGCAGGAGAATTGCTTGAACCCAGGAGGCGGAGGTTGCGGTGAGCCGAGATCTCGCCATTGCACTCCAGCCTGGGTAACAAGAGCGAAACTCTGTCTCAAAAAAAAAAAAGAAAAGAAAAGTGGAGGTTGCAGTGAACCGAGATCACGCCACTGCATTCCAGCTTGGGCAAAAGAGCAAAAGTCGTCTCAAAAAGAAAGAAAGAAAGAAAGAAAATGAAAAATATTTACAAGTGAGAAGACTGAGCCTCAGAGATTATATAACCTGCCCAGGTCAAGGGATAGCCATGTTTAGCTGATTGCAAAGTCTGTGGCACCTTTGCCTCTTCATATGATAAAAGGAAAAAAAAAAAAAAAACCTTTCTATTAGCCACGTGTTGCTGTGTAACAAACTACCCAGAATTAGCAGCTTAAAAAACGCCCATTTATTATCTCACAGTTTCTTTGGGTCAGAAATCTAGTCACAGATTGGCTGGGTTCTCTGTCTCTGGATCTCTCATGAGGTTGGAATCAAGGTGGCAGCTGGGGCTGTGTTCTCATCTCAAGGCTTGACAGGTGAGGGATGTACTTCCAAGCTGACTCATGCAGTTATTGCCAGATTTCGGTTGCTTGAGGGTTGCTGGACTGAGGGCCTCACTTCCTTGCTGTAGAGGCCTCTCCATAGGGCAGTTCACACCGTGGCAGCTGGCTTCATCAGAGGGAACAAAGAAGAGGGCAAAAGAGAGTGACAGGGAGAAAGAGAGAACTAGTACATCAGAAGTCACAGTCCTTCTTACCAGGAGATCAGAAATAAAAAAATTGAACAAAAGAAAAAAAGTCACAGTCTTTTGGAGCCTAATCATAGAAGTGACATCCTACATCTTATCACTTTTGCCATATTCTATTCATTAGAAACTGGTCACTAGGTTCAGCCCACACTCAAGTGGAGGGATTTCCACATGGGTGTAACTATCAGAAGGCAGAAATAACTGGGAGCCATGTCAGAAGCTGCTTATCATAGGCCTCTTCTTGGCTCTACTTTTAAGTAACTTGATTCACTGTGTCTTTATTATTTTAAGAATAGGTGGGCTGGGCATGGTGGCTCACGCCTGTAATCCAAGCACTTTGGAGGCCAAGGCGGGCGGATCACCTGAGGTCGGGAGTTCAAGACCAGCCTGACCAACATGGTGAAACCCTGTCTTTTTAAAAAAATAAAATAAATATATAAAATAAAATAAAATAAAAAAGAATAGGTAGAGGCTGGACTCAGTGGCTCACACCTGTAATAGCCAGCACTTTGGGAGACTGAGGCAGGTGGATCACGAGATGAAGACCATCCTGGCCAACATGGTGAAACCCCATGTCTACTAAAAATATAAATAATAGCTGGACATGGTGGCACATACCTGTAGTCCCAGCTAACCGGGAGACTGAGGCAGGAGAATCACTTGACCCAGGAAGCAGAGGTTGCAGTGAGCCAAGGTCACGCCACTGCACTCCAGCCTGGTGAGAGAGTGAGGCTCCGTCTCAAAGAAAAAAAAAGAATAGGTAGATAATACATATACTGAAGAACTGGAGACAATACATTTTTAAAGATTTTTTTTATGTTGGTGTGTGTGTGTATATATATATTTGTGTGTGTGTGTGTGTGTGTCTATCTTTTTTTTTTTTAAGAAATGGGGTCAGCTGGGCACAGTGGCTCGTGCCTGTAATCCCAGCACTTTGGGAGGCTGAGGCAGACGGATCACCTGAGGTCAGGAGTTCAAGACCAGTCTGACCAACATGGAGAAACCCCAGCTCTACTAAAACTACAAAATTAGCCGGGCATGGTGGTGCATGCCTGTAATCCCAGCTACCCAGGAGGCTGAGGCAGGAGAATCACTTGAACCTGGGAGGCTGAGGTTGCAGTGGCTCGCACCTGTAATCCCAGCACTTTGGGAGGCCGAGGTGGGTGGATCACAAGGTCAGGAGTTCAAAACCAGCTGGGCCAAGATGGTGAAACCCCGTCTCTACTAAAAATACTTAAAAAATTAGCTGGGCATGGTGACAGGTGCCTGTAATCCCAGCTACTCGAGAGGCTGAGGCAAGAGATTCATTTGAACCTGGGAGGCAGAGGTTGCAGTGAGCCGGGATTGCACCACTGCATTCCAGCCTGGGGAACAGAGTGAGACTCCATCTCAAAAAAAAAAGAAAAAAGAGAAATGGGGTCTTCATTATGTTGCCTAGGCTGGCCTCGAACTCCTAGGCTCAAGAAATCCTGCCAGCTTGGCCTCCCAAGTAGCTGGGACTACTATGTTACCCAGTTTGTTCTCAAACTCCTGGCCTCAAATGATCCTCCCAACTCAGCCTTCAAAGTCACTGGGATTACAGGTGCGAGCTACTGTGCCTGGCTCTTACATTTATAATTTAGAACATATATTTAAAAATTAATGCAGGCCCTGCTGGTTAGGCATGTTGATAGTGGAGGCATGAGAGTCAGGAACTTTAAAAATTAATGGAAACCACTAAATGAGGAGAAATATCATTGATAACTTCAGAGCCAGCACAGGAAAAAATAAAATGTGTAATGGGGCAATTTCAAAAACTTTATCCCTCTAACATATAACGGGAAAGGATGAGGGGAGAAGTGTAGTAAACAGCAAATGTAAGATGGTAAAAAGAAGTCCCCATACATCATTAGTCAAAATAAATACAAATGATGACATGCCTGTTGAAGACAGAGGTTATCAGGTTGGATTTGTTGTTGTTGTTAATTCGACTGTAGACCTGTGACAGGAAACACGCTTAGAATAAAAAACCACAAAGAAAGGTTGAAAATAGAGGGATGGACAAAGATATACCAAACAAATGTGAACCAAAAGAGTTGGACCACATAAACAACAGCCTAACGGACCACATTTTTATGTGCTTTGACACCTCAAGCTCAGTGTGCCCACAGAGAACTCATCATGTCATAGAGAGGAATTACAGTGAAGAGGTGGGAACCAAAGCCAGACTGAAGAAGGAGAGAGAGGATATATGGCCAGGCAGTGGCTCATGCCCATCATCCCAGTACTTTGGGAGGCTGAGGTAAGAAGATAGCTTGAGCCCAGGAATTTGAGATCAACCTGGGCAACATAGTGAAACCCCCATCTCTGCAAAAAATATAAAACATTACCCAGGCACGGTGGCACATACTTATAGTCCCAGCTACTCAGGAGGCTGAGGTGAAAGATCACTTGAGCCCTGGGAAGTGGAGGTTTCAGTTAGCCATGATCTTGCCACTGCACTCCAGACTGGGTGACAGAGTGAGACCCTGTCTCAGAGAGAGAGAGAGAGAGAGACAAAGAAGTGTGTGAGTGAGAGAGAGACAGAGAAGTGTGGAGTCTGTGAGGGAGGACGACTCTACCAAAGTACTGACTTCCAGGAGAAAACAATATGAATAGCGCTAAGGAAAGAGATTTTTGTGTGGCTTTGGGTATACTGGAGGCAGTTTTATTTGCAGAAGGTGAAGGGCTATGCAATACACTGAACGTCCGTGTCTCCCCAAACATGCTGATATCCTAACCCCCAATGTGATGATATCAGAAGGTGGGACCTTTGGGAGGTGATTAAGTCGTGAGAGTGGAGCCCTCATGAATAGGACTGGTGCCCTTATAAAAGAGACCCAGGCCAGGTGTGGGTGGCACATGCCCGTAATCCCAGCACTTTGGGAGGCTGAGGCAGTCGGATCACTTGAGGTCAGGAGATCGAGACAATACTGGCCAACATGGTAAAACTCCATCTCTACTAAAAATTAAAAAATTAGCTGGGTGTGGTGGTGCATGCCTGTAATCCCAGCTACTTGGGAGGCTGAGGCAGGAGAATTACTTGAACCTGGGAGGCAGAGGTTCTAGTGAGCCGAGATTATACCACTGCACTCCATCCTGGGCAGCAGAGTGAGACTCCGTCTCAAAAAAAAAAAAAAGTGAGTTGTCTCTCGTATGCACCCTCTTGCCCTTCTGTCTACCCATGATGAGATGATGCAGCATGCAGACTTTATCTGATGCTAGCACCATGCTCTTGGACTTCCCAGCCTCCAGAACTGTGAGCTGGTTAAGCTTCTTTTTTTTTTTTAATTATTTTTATTTTATTTTAGTTTTAGTTTTTAGTATTTTATTTTTTGAGACAGAATCTCACTCTGTCACCCAGGTTAGAGTACAGTGGCATGATCTCAGCTCACTGCAACCTCTGCCTCCCAGTTTCAAGCGATTCTCCTGCCTCAGCCTCCTGACTAGCTAGGATTACAGGCATTCACCAGCAGGCCCAGCTAATTTTTGTATTTTTAGTAGAAACAGGGTTTCGCCATGTTAGTCAGACTGGTCTCAAACTCCTGACCTCAAGTTATCCACCCAGCTTGGCCTCTCAAAGTACTGGGATTACAGGTCTGAGCCACTGTACCCAGCGTAGCTTCTTTTCTTTATAAGTTACCTGGTCTGTGGTATTCTGTTATAGCAACAGAAAACAGACTAAGACAAATAATTTGGGTGCATGTGCTAGAAAAATCCTATATTACCATGAATGGATCTTTAAAGGTAATTCTGGTGAGTGGTCAGAAAGAAATGAAGAGAGCTGTAGAGAAAGCTTCTGCATTCTTTCTCTTTCTCTTTTTTTCTTTCTTTCTTTCTTTCTTTCTTTCTTTCTTTCTTTCTTTCTTTCTTTCTTTCTTTCTTTTTCTCTTTCTTTCTTTCTTTTTCTTTCTTTTTTCCTTCCTTCCTTCACTCCCTCCCTCCTTCCTTCCTCTGTCTCTGTCTCTCTCTCTCTCTCTCCCTCTCTTTCTTTCTTTCTTTTTGAGATGGGGTATCACTCTTGCAGCCCAGGCTGGAGTGCAATGGCACAATCTTGGCTCACTGCAACCTCCGCCTTCTAGGTTTAAGCAATTCTCCTACCTCAGCCTTCTGTGTAGCTGGGATTACAGGCATGCACCACCATGCCTGGCTAATTTTTTCCATTTTTTAGTAGAGATGGGGTTTCTCCATGTTGGTCGGGCTGGTCTCAAACTCCCAACCTAAGGTGATCCACCCACCTTGGGATTACAGCTTCTGCTTTCTTAAAGAATACATAAGTAACAGATTGGTGGTAGAAATATGGGTGGTTAAGGCTGTTCTGATGTGGTCTCAGACAGAAATTAGGAATGTATTATTGGACAATGGAGAAAAGGTGATCCTTGTTATAAGGTAGCAAAGAACTTGGCTGAACTGTGCTTATGTTTTAGTGTTTTGTGGAAGCTAGGACTTGTGAACAGTAAACTAGAGATTTGGCTGAGGAACCCTTTAAGCAAAGTGTTGAAAGGAGACGCTTGGTTCCTCTTGACTGCTTACAGTAAAATTTGAGAAGTGAGATATGAATTGAAAACAGAATTATTATACAAAAAGGAACCAGAACTTAAACCTTGCCCAAGCTATGAGGGTGATATTGCTCCCTCAGAGGGTCTGGAAAATTCTCAGCCTGTCCCTGTCCATATTACAGAACATGACAAAGCATGCTTGGAAGAGACCACTAAGGGTCTGCTGGACTATGTGACAAGGAGATTGGTGTTAATGTGAACTGTGGACTTCATTAGCCATCTCCACAAAACAGGAGTAGAGATGGGATTGCACTGGAAATGGCAATGCTGACTGGGACTAAAGAAAACAGAGAAAATGGGACAAAATGGCCGGGCGCAGTGGCTCACACGCCTGTAATCCCAGAACTTTGGGATGCTGAAGTGACTGGATCACCTGAGGTCAGGAGTTCGAGACCATCCTGGCCAACATGGTGAAACCCCGTCTCTGCTAAAAATACAAAAATTAGCCAGGCGTGGTGGTGCATGCCTGTAATCCTAGCTACTCAGGAGGCTGAGGCAGGAGAATCACTTGAACCCGGGAGGCGGAGGTTGCAGTAAGCTGAGATCGCACCACTGCACTCCAGCCTGTGCACTGGGCAACAAAATGAGACTCCATCTCAAAAATTAAAAAAAAAAAGAAGAAGAAGAAAGAAAATGGGACGAAATGAAGGAAGACGGTTAAACTTCTTCGATCCTATAAGACCAAACCATAGAACCATTCAGCTGTGAACACACACTGTACTTCAAGATAAGGGAAGAAGAACCCTGAAGGTGATTCAAAGACCATCTGCGCCACCACTCCCACCAGAGGCCCAGAGTACATGGCCCAGGGCGAAGGACTACCTCCACCTTAATTTCAAAGGGTGGGACCAATGCCCAGCAGAGGCTCCCAGCAGAGCCCTGAGGCTACAACCCCTGCCCTGACAGAGAAAAGCAGCATGGGTGGGGCCACCACAGAGTCATAGCATGGGCAGTGCTGCCAAGCTGTAAGGGTGACATTGCCCCGCAGTGGGTCTGGCATGGGGGGCTGACACAGTCGATCTGGAGGCAAAGCTTCAAGCTGAAGAAGATTACCTGAATCTCAAGATCTCACAGAACTTCCCTTGCTAGGTTTTGGACTTGCTTGGGACCTGTCACCCTGTCCTTCCCTGTTTCTCCCTTTAGGAATGGGAGTGTCTGTCCCCCATGCATTCCACCATTGTATTTTTTTTCCGTCTTTTTTTTTTTCCTTTCTTTCCCGGATTTTAAAACCACCACCATTATATTTTATTTTATTTTATTTTTCACCATTGTATTTTAAAAGCAAATACTTTGTTTGTTTTCTTTTACAGGTTAGCAGTGGGGAGAGGAATTTTGCTTCAGGGTGTCTCTCACCCATACCTGATTTAGATGATCTTTAGATGAGACTTTTGGCTTTAGAGTTCATGCTGGAATGAGTTAAGATCTGGGCGGGGGGGGGGGTGGGGTGGGGTGGGGGGGGTGGGGGAAGTGGGATGGAATGAATGTATTTTGCATGTGAGAAGCACGTGAATTGTCGGGGCAGGCAGGTGTTGGAAGGCAATGGACTGAATGTTTGTGTTTTCCTTAGTTTTCTGCTGCTTATAACAGAATACTTGAAACTGGGCAATTTTAAAGGAAATGAATTTATTTCTTATAGTTATGGGGGCTGAGAAGTCCAAGGTCAAGCAGGGGCTGCATCTGGCGGGGGTCTTTTTGCTGGTGAGGACTCTAAAGAGTCCTGAGGCAGTGCAAGGCATCACTTGGTGAGGGGCTGAGTGTGCTAGCTCAAATCCGTCCTCCTCCTCCTTTTTCTCCTCCTCCTCCTGCTCCTTCCTCTTCCTCTTCTCTCTTCTTTCCCTTTCTTCTTCTTCTTTTTGAGACAGTCTTGCTTTGTTGCCCAGGCTGCAGTGCAGTGGCACAATCTCAGTTCACTGCATGATTCTCCTGCCTCAGCCACCCAAGTAGCTGGGATTATAGGCATGTGGCACCATGCCTGTCTAATTTTTTGTACTTTTGGTAGAGATGGGGGTTTTCCCATATTGCCCAGGCTGGTCTTGAACTCCTGACCTCAGATGATCTACCTGCTCAGCCTCCCAAAGTGCTGGGATTACAGGCGTGAGCCACTGCACACGGCCCCCCATTTTATTATATTTATTTAATTTTGAGACAGTCTCACTTTGTCGCCCAGGCTGGAGTGTAGAGGCATGATCTCTGCTCATTGTAACCTCCTTCTCCTGGGCTCAAGAGATCTTCCCACCTCAGTCCCCCAAGTAGCTGGGACTACAGGTATGCACCACCACAACCAGCTAATTTTTGTAGCTTTTGTAGAGACAGGGTTACGCCATATTGCCCAGGCTGGTCTTGAACTCCTGACCTCAAGCAATCCGCTCACCTCTACCTCTCAAAGTGCTGGGATTACAGGCATGAGCCACTATGCCCAGCTCATATCCCAGGTTTAAAGATGAGGAAAGTGCAGCACAGAGACATTCAGTAACTGGCCCAGCTAGTAAGTGGCAGAACTGGAATTCAAATCCAAGCTGACTAACTCCAAAGTCCCCCTCTTTACCACCACACACTGCAAACAAACAAGAGAAATGTTGTTCTGACTGCAAACAGATTGCTCACTTTTTAATTAAAAAAAAAAAAAGAGGCCAGGTGCGGTGGCTCACGCCTATAATCCCAGCACTTTGGGAGGCCGAGGAGGGTAGATCACGAGGTCAAGAGATCGAGATCATCCTGGTCAACATGGTGAAACCCCGTCTCTACTAAAAATACAAAAAATTAGCTGGGCATGGTGATGCGTGCCTGTAGTCTCAGCTACTCGGGAGGCTGAGGCAGGAGAATTGCTTGAACCCAGAAGGCGGAGGATGCGGTGAGCCGAGATCGCGCCACTGCACTCCAGTCTGGGTAACAAGAGCGAAACTCCGTCTCAAAAAAAAGATCATCAAGAGAATGAAATGGCAGCCAGGTGTGGTGGTGCAAACCTGTAATCCCAACTACTTGGAGGTTGAGGCAGGAGAATTGCTTGAACCCAGGAGGCGGAGGTTTCAGTGAGCCGAGATTGCACCACTGCACTCCAGCCTGGGTGACAGAGTGAGACTCCATTCCCCTTCCCCGCCAAAAAAGTGAATGAAATGACAAGCCACAATATTTGCAAAAGAGGTATCTGATAAATGACTATTATCCAAAATTGCAAAGAACTCTTAAAACTCAACAGTAAGGAAATGAACAACCTGATTAAAAAATGGGCAAAAGACCGGAATAGATACCTCAGCAAAGAAGGTGGACAGATGGCAAATAAGCCTGTGAAGATGCCTAACATCATATATCATTAGAGACATGCGAATTAAAACAACAGTGAGATGCCACCACACACCTATTAAAATGGTGGAAACCCAACACACTGACAACACCAAATGCTGTCGAGGATGTGGAACAACAGAAAGTCATTCATGGGAATGCAAAATGGCACAGCCACTTTGGAAGGCAGTTTGGTGGCTTCTTACAAAACTAAACATACTCTTAACTATACCATCCAGCAGTTGCATTCCTTGATATTTACCCAAGACTTGAAAACTTACGTCCCCACTTAAATCTACACACAGGAATGTTTATAGCAGCTTTATTCATAATTTTAAAAACTTGGAAGCACCCAAAATGTCCTTTAGTAGGTGGGTGGACAAACTGGTGCATCCAGGCAGTGGAATATTATGCAGTGATAAAAAAGAACTGAGCTACCAAGCCATAAAAAGACATGGAGGAGACCAGACACAGTGGCTCATGCCTATAATGTCAGCACTTTGGGAGGCAGAGGCGGAAGGATTACTTGAGGTCAGGAGTTTGAGACCAGCCTAGCCAACGTGGTGAAACCCCATCTCTACTAAAAATACAAAAATCAGCTGGACATGGTGGTGCATGCCTGTAATCCCAGTTACTCAGGAAGCTGAAGCAGGAGAATTGCTTGAACCCAGGAGGCAGAGGTTGCATTGTGCCGTAATCCTGCCACTGCACTGCAGCCTGGGTGACAGAGTGAGACTCTGTCTCAAAAAACTAAATAAAATAAAATAAACGACATGGAGGAAACTTAAATGCATATTACTAAGCGCTATGGTTTGGCTGTGTCCCCACCCGAATCTCATCTTGAATTATAGCTCCCATAATTCCCACATGTTGTGGGAGAGACCCAGTGGGAGGTAACTGAATCATGCGGGTGGTTTCCCTCATACTGTTCTGATGGTTAGTGAATAAGTCTCACAAGATCTGATGGTTTTATAAGGGAAAACCCCTTTTGCTTGGTCCTCATTCTCTTTTATCTGCCCCCATGTAAGACATGCCTTTCACCTTCCACCGTGATTGTGAGGCCTCCCCAGCCATGTGGAACTGTGAGTCCATTAAACCTGTTTTTCTTTCTAAATTACCCAGTCTTGGGTATGTCTTTATCAGCAGCATGAGAACAGACTAATACACTAAGTGAAAGAAGCCAGTCTGAAAAGGCTACATATTGTATGATTCCAGTGGAGCACAGAGGATCTTTAGGGCAGTGAAACTACTCTGTATGATACTGCAACGGTGGAAATGTGTCATTGTATCTTTGTCAAAACCCATAAAACGTACAACACGAGTGAATCATAATGTAAACTATGGACTTTGGGTGATGATGATGCGTCAATTGCAGGTTTATCAGTTGCAACAACTGTACCACTCTGGGGGGAGGTAGTGATAGTGACGGAGGTTGTGGGTGTGTAGGGGCAGGGGTTATCTGGGAAATTTCTTCACTTTCTGCTCAATTTTGCCATGAACCTAAAACTGCTCTAAAAAATAGAGTCTGATTTAAAAAAAAAAAAAATCAACTTTCAAAACAATGAGTCCAAAGTCATTTTATCCATATTGGCATCCTGAGATTATAAACAAGGTTATAATTTTAAACTAGGTCATGGTTATGATCAGAGGAGAGCATATGCTTTGTAGCAAACTGTTTTCTCGAAAAATCTCTGAACTGTGAATTTGTGAGCATTAATCAAGCTGAATGGATACAGTATAAAAACACTGTCTGCCAGCTCTTTCCAAATGTAGAATAGTTAATGGATAAAAAGGAAGCTACTACTCTTTGTCTTCTTCATCCATTTCCGAGAAAGAAGAGCAATTCTTAAATTGTCTTTGATGGTATTTGTTTGACACCATTAATTCTTGTCAGGCGATGTTTTTCTCTTTCATTTCTCAGCATGGGAAAAAAGGTGGAACAAAAAGAACCCCAGGCCTGGCCCTGTGAGTCTTCTTGGCCTTCTGTTCAATCACTGGCTTTCTAATTGGGCGACAGCTGGGGAGGATCCCCGCTGCTCCCCAGGGTTTCCAGAGGCCGCACGCAGCCTTTACCCTCAACCCTGTCAGGGAAAGGAAATGCGTGGATCTGTCCAAGCTGAGGCTAACTACTCCTTTAAGTGCAAAGAACCAGAAACTGCATCTGTTAGCTCAGGTCAGAGTGACCTAAAAGTTGCCTCTTAGCAACGTGTTGGCAACAGAAGAGACTCCTGCTGCCACCTTCTGGGTAAAATGAATAACTGAAGTAGATCTTTGAAATCAGAAGGGAAAACATGTTGGGATCTTGCTGACAATTCATCCTATCTATTCCTTTATTTTATTTTTTAATCTTTTAATCTTTTTTAAATTTATTAATTTTTTACTTCGTTTAGCTCATGATTTCATTATTTTATTTTTTGGGACAGGGTTTCACTCTGTCACCCAGGCTGGAGTGCAGTGGCACGATCTCAGCTCACTGCAGCCTCCACCTCCTCGGCTCAAGCAATCCTCCCACTGCAGCCTCCTAAGTAGCTGGGACAACAGGCATGAGCTACCATGCCTGGTTAATTTTTTGGATTTTTGGTAGTGATGAGGTCTCCCTATGTTGCCCAGGGTGGTCTTGAACTCCTGGGATAAGGTGATTCTCCCACTTCAGCCTCCCGAGTAGCTGAGAAGACTACAGGGGCAAGCCACCACAACTGTGGCTAATTTTTGTATTTTTAGTAGAGACTGAATCTCACTATATTGCCCAGGCTACTCTTGAACTCCTTGGCTCAAGCAATCCGCCCACCTCAGCCTCTCAGAGTGCAAAGTGCTGGGATTACAGGCACGAGCCTCCATGCCTGGCCTCTATCAATTCCTTTGCTAACAATTGACATACGTCTGGTATCTTCCCTATAGAAATAGCATATATTGTAGGCACTTCATCAGCCACTGACTTCTACTGCCTTTGCTTGGTTGTAGTTCCCAGTGATTCCAAAGACATGAGAGATTGTTTTTCAAAACATATGTATTAATCGCCGGGCGTGGTGACTCACGCCTGTAATCCAAGCACTTTGGGAGGCCGAGGTGGGTGGATCACGAGGTCAAGAGATCGAGACCATCCTGGTCAACAACGTGAAACCCCATCTCTACTAAAAATACAAAAATGAGTTGGGCATGGTGGCATGTGCCTGTAGTGCCAGCTACTCGGGAGGCTGAGACAGGAGAATTGCTTGAACCCAGAAGGCAGAGGTTGCTGTGAGCCGAGATCGTGCCATTGCACTCCAGCCTGGGTAACAACAGCGAAACTCCGTCTCAAAAAAAAAAAAAACATATGTATTAAATACCTTGTTGCTTATGGCAGCTTGCCAGGTAATGTGTAAGGATAATGAAACCTGCCTGGCCTCTCCTCTCCAGAAATGTACCATTGCCGAGGAGGACAGGGGTGTAAAGACATCTATTTGGCCAAATCCAAAGTGTATTACTGTTAAATAAAAACACTCAAAAACATTTTAAAAAGAGGGGCACGGGTGCAAGAAAAAGCAGAGTAGGAATGAACCAATACAGAGGTGGAAAGCTACATATTTAGCTTTAACATATTCCACGAGAGACATGTACACTTTTGGAACAGGGTTAAGAAAGGGTAGAAAGCAAAGAATGGGGCCAGGTACAGTGCCTCACACCTGTAATCTCAGTACTTTGGGAGGCTGAGGTGGGCAGATCACTGGAGGTCAGGAGTTTGAGACCAGCTTGGCCAAAATGGTGAAACCCTATCTCTACTAAAAATCCAAAATCTAATCCCAGCTACTCGGGAGGCAGAGGTTGTAGTGAGCCAAGATCACCACTGCACTCCAGCCTGGGCAACAGAACCAGACTCCAGCTCAAATAATAATAATAATAATAATAATAGAGAAAGCAAATAACAAAATGTGGAGAACAAAATTTTGGCAGAAGTGGTTGGGATTAAATCGCATGTGGTTAATTAAACAAAGCCCCATTAGTCAAGGGTCTAAGCTTTTCTACATTGTCTTCTTTCTGTCATCATTATCAGTTTTTGTTCGTTTGGTTGGTTTTTGAGATGGAGTCTCTCTCTGTTGCTCAGGCTGGAGTGCAATGGTGCCATCTCAGCTCACTGCAACCTCTGCCTCCAGGGTTCAAGCGATTCTTCTGCAGTGGTTCCATCTTGGCTCACTACAAGCCTCCCAAGTAGCTGGAGTTACAGGCGCCTGCTGCCATGCCTGGCTATTTTTAATTTTTTTAATTGTTAGTAGAGACAAGGTTTCACCATGTTGACCACGCTGGTCTCGAACTTCTGACCTCAGGTGATCCGCCCACCTGGGCCTCCCAAAGTGCTGGGATTACAGTCATGAGCTACTGTGGCTGGCTTCATCATCACTTTTTAAACTGTTACATAACATATTATCTTCTTCCTGGCAGCTACCACATAGATAATATGTCCCTTTGATCACCTCTGGTTCTGATTCCACTGTTCCCAGAATTCTTGTTCTTTTCTGTTTCTCTGTGTTTGTTGGGTCAAGGAAGAAAGATGACAAGCTGACAAGCCCAGGGCCACACAGCAAAAAAAAATGTAATAAAGTCAAACACAGGACATCCACTTTCTTAGAAGTCCCCTTAGCTCCCAGCGGCTAAAGATTCCTGCCGCCCACAGAACCCCCAGGCTTACCTCTCTCTCCCCATGTCTTCCTCGCTCATTTCCTGAAAGACTGCCTCTCTAGCTGTCTGCTTCGGGCAATGAACAGCACAAGACCCAAGTTAGAATGATTATGTTTTTTCATTTTGTTTGTTTGGTTGTTTTTTTTTTTTGAGACGGAATCTCACTTGGTCACCCAAGCTGGAGTACGGTGGTGCGATCTCTGCTCACTGCAACCTCTGCCCCTGGGGTTCAAGCGATTCTCCTACCTCAGCCTCCTATATAGCTGTACTACCACGCCCGGCTAATGTTTTGTATTTTTAGTAGAGATGGGCTTTCACCATGTTAGCCAGGATAGCCTGGATCTCCTGACCCCATGATCCGCCTGCCTCAGCCTCCCAAAATGTTGGGATTACAGGCATGAGCCACGGCACCTGGCCTTCATTTTGTTCTTTTAGAAGGTCCACCCTTCTGCAGATGTTGCCACTTTTTTTAGACAATAGGGAGACTATTGTTGAAGTCATTATAAATTATTAAGATAAGATATTTACATTTTGAAATCATAAGAAAATTAGGCAGGACATGATGGCTCATTGTCGATAATCCCAGCACTTTTGGAGGCCGAGATGGGAGGATGGCTTGAGGCTAGGAGTTCAAGATCAGCCTGGCCAACATGGTGAAACCCCATATCTAAAAGAAAGAAAAAGAAAAAATAGCTGGGTGTGGTGGTGCGCATCTGTATTCCCAGCTACTTGGGAGGCTGAGGTGGGAGCATAGCTGGAGGCCAGGAGGTCAAGGCTGCAGTGAGCTATGATCATGCCACTGCACTCTGGTCTGGGGGACAGAGCAACACCCTGTCACTGAAAGAAAAGAAAAAAAGAAATTGTAAGAAAATTAACACATGATATGGACACTACCTCACCCCGCCAAGAAACCTAGCCATAAACATAGGTGTGTATGCATGGTGCATGGGAGAGGGGCAGAGTTTTTCTACCTTTCAATTTTGCTGAGTTAGGACATTAAACAAACTACCGAAGCCTCACTGTCTAACTATTCTTGCCATCATTTTATGAAATAACAAACAGTTTTCTTATTAAAAAGGAAAGCAGGGGCACACCATCCTCTGGAGCTTCAGAGGAGAAAGAATGGGGTTTTAATGTTCTCACCACACAAAAATGATAAATTGGTGAGGTGATAGGTGTGTTAATTAGCTTGACTCTCTATAATGTGTACATAAATCAAAACATCACATTGTACTGCCTGATTATACACAATTATTATAAATTTTAAAAAAATAATCATAGGTTGGGTGAGGTAGCTTACACCTGGAACCCCAGCACTTTGGGAGGCTGAGGCAGGAAGATTGCTTGAGCCCAGGAGGTCAAGGCTGCAGTGAGCTGTGATCACACCGCTGCACTCCAGCCTGGGTGACAGAGTGAGACCCAGTCTCAGAAATAATAAATAATAATAAAAAGGGCCGGGCACGGTAGCTGACACCTGTAATCCCAGCACTTTGGGAGGTTGAAGCAGGCAGATAACCTGAGGTCAGGAGTTCAAAACCAGCCTGGCCAAGATGGTGAAACCCTGTCTCTACTAAAAGTACAAAAATTAGCCAGGTGTGCTGGCAGGCGCCTGTAATCACAGCTACTTGGGAGGCTGAGGCAGAGAATTGCTTAAACCCGGGAGGCAGAGGTTGCAGCGAGCCAAGATCGTGCCAATGCACTCCAGCCTGGGAGACAGAGCGAGACTCTGTCTCAAAAGAAAAAAAGTTCCTATCATCTGAGCACAGCACAGCACAGCACAGCACTTACTCACATGTTCGTGGTGATGCTGTGGTAAGCACACCTACTGTGCTACCAGTCCTATGAAAGTACTGTGGCAGGCATGGTGGCAGGCATTTGTAATCCCAGCAACTCAGGGGGCTGAGGTGGGAGGATCACTTGAGCCCAGGAGATTGAGCCCTAATCAGTGAGCTAGGATTAGGCCACTGCACTCAGTCTGGTGATAGAGCGAGACCCTGTCTCCAGTAAAATAAAATAAAAGTAGAATAGAACAGAATAAAAATACTGGATAGTATATACAACTATGTATAGTACATAATACTTGATGATAATAAACGACTATGTTACTGGTTTATGTATTTACTATGCCATACTTTTCATCATTATTTTAGAGTGTATGCCTATGTACAAAAAAGGGTTAACTGCAAAACAGCCTCAGGCAGGGCTTCAGAAAACATTCCAGAAGAAGGCATTGTTATAGGAGATGACAGTTCCTTGCCTGTCATTGCCCCGAAGACCTTCCAGTGGGACAAGATATAGAGGTGGAAGACAGTGATGTTGATGGTCCCGATCCTTTGTAGGCCTAGGCTAATATATGTGTTTGTCTCAGTTTTTAACTAAAAAGTTTAAAAAGTTAATACATATATATATATATATATATATATATATATATATATATAGATAGAGAGAGAGAGAGAGAGAGAGAGAGAGAGGGAGAGAGAGGGTATCACTCTGTCACCCAGGCTGGAGTGCAGTGGTGCGATCTCAGCTCAATGCAGCGTCAACCTCCTGGGCTCAAGCACTCTTCCCACCTCAGTCTCCCCAGTAGCTGGGACTATAGGTGTGCACCAGCATGCCCAGCTAATTTTTTGTAGAAATGGGGTTGAGGCTGGTCTCAAACTCCTAGGTTCAAGCAATATGCAAAATATTTTTTAAAATAGAAAAAGCATACACGATAAGGATAAAAAGAAAGAAAATATTTTTGTACAACTAAACAGTGTCTTTGATTTTAGACTAAGTATTATTAAAACAAAAGTTCAAAAAGTTTTTTAAAACGTAAAAAGTTCATAAAGTTAAAAAGTTACAGTAAACAAAGGTGAATTTATTATTGAAGAAAGAATGTTTGTTTTTGGACAGGCGCAGTGGCTAACACCTGTAATTCCAGCACTTTGGGATGCCGAGGAGGGAGGATCACGAGTCACGAGGTCAGGAGATCAAGACCATCCTGGTCAACTAAAATTAAAAAATATTAGCTGGGTGTGGTGGTGCGCACCTGTAATCCCAGCTGCTCCAGAGGCTGAGGCAGGAGAATCACTTGAACCCAGAAGGTGGAGGTTGCAGTGAGCTGAGATTGCACCACTGTATTCCAGCCTGATGTCAGAGCAAGACTCCATCTCAAAAAAAGAGAAGAAATTAGAAAAATTAATTTTTAAAAAAATTTAAAAAATAAATATTAAATTTATTTTACATTGTTTTAAATTCTTTTTCTCTTTTTTTTTAAATTTTAATTTTTTGAATGGTACTACTCCTTGAGAAACAGGGCTAACTCATAGGCAGTATGCCCAGAGTCAGCCAAGAAAAATATTTTAAATGAGCTGAGTACAGTGGTTCATACCTGTAATCCCAGCACTTTGGGAGGCCAAAACAGATGGATCACTTGAGGTCAGGAGTTTGAGACCAGCCTGGCCAACATGGTGAAACCCTGTCTCTACCAAAAATACAAAAATTAGCTGGGTGTGGTGGCAGGCACCTGTAATCTCAGCTACTCAGGAGGCTGAGGCAGGAGAATGGCTTGAACTCTGAAGGCGGAGGTTGCAGTGAGCCCAGATCAGGCCATTGCACTCCAGCCTGGGAGACAGAGTGAGACTCTGTCTCAAATAAATAAATAAATAAGTTATTTATTTATTTACATTTATAAAAAATGAATTCCATTATTAAAATAATGGAATAAATAAATTCCAAATAAATTATTTTTGTGAGTATAAGATGAAGGTCCACTTCATTATTTTGCATGTGGATGTCCAATTTTCCCTATACCATTTGTTGAAAAGACTATCCTTTTCCTGTCGTGTATTCATAACACCTTTGTCAAAGATGAAATGGCCATACATGTGGGGGTTTATTTCTGGGCTCTTGATTCTGTTTCATTGGTTTCTATGTCTGTTTTTACGCCAGTAGAATACTGTTTTAGTTACTGAAGCCTTATAATATATTTTGAAATCAGAAAGTGTAATAAAGCATTGTTCTTTTTTCTCAAGATTGCTTTGGCTGTGGGGTCTTTTGTGGATCCATATGGATTTTTGGATTTTTTTCTATTTTTGTAAAAAGTGTCATTGAGATTTTGATAAGGATTGCATTGAATCTGTAGACTGCTTTAGGTAGTATAGACGTTTTAACTGTGTGTGTGTGTGTGTGTGTGTGTATTTATTTATTTTTTGAGATGGAGTCTCGCTCTGTAGCCCAGGCTGGAGTGCAGTGGCATGATCTTGGCTCACTGCAACCTCTGCCTCCAGGGTCCTGGTTCAAGCAATTCTTCTACCTCAGCCTCCCAAGCAACTGCAATTGCAGGCACGAGCCACCATGCCCAGCTAATTTTTGTATTTTTTTAGTAGAGACGGGGTTTCACCATGTTGGCCAGTGTGGTCTTGAACTCCTGACCTCGTGATCCACCTGCCTGGGCGTCCTGAAGTGCTGGGATTACAGGCATGAGCCACCGCGCCCGGCCCATTTTAACTATGTTAAGTCTGACAATCCACAAGCCCAGGGTGTCTTTCCATTAATTTTTGTTGTCTTCAATTTCTTTCTTATTTTTTGTCCCGCCCCATCCCCATCTTTAATTTCTTTAATTAATGTTACATAGTTTTCAGTGTACATGTCTTTTCATCTGTGGTTACATTTATTCCTAAGTATTTTTTTCTTTTTGATGCTATTGTAAATGGGATTATTTTCTTTTTCTTTTTTTATCACAGAGATACAGACACTTTATTAGTTTACTCTACAAGAGACAATAACATCCATATTTTTTAACAGGAATCTCAGTTCACTTGAGAGGCCAAATAGATCCAAAGAAGGAAAATGAAAATTATATACTTAAATTAATCAAAAGGCACCACGATACCACCTAAAACCTACTGCCTCAGTGGCAGCAGGCTAAGGAAGATCAAGCTACAGCACATCATCTAATGTCAATGTTGGCGATTACATAGCAGGAAGCACGTTTGCTTTCCAGGAGACTGGTACAATGTTCGTTTGGGCCCAAGAGGATATTTGGCCAGGAAAGGATCAAGATAGACAAAGGTAAAGCCAAATCAAAAGGAATAGGTACAAAGGAGAATCCAAGCTACATAGTCAAGCAGATGGTGACGGATCAGGCTTCTTCCTCCCAAGAAACATTTGCTGCACTGTGCTGTCTCAACTCCCCCCCGCAACACACACAATGTCTGCTCAAGTCGAGCTACCTGCTCCTGCCTTACAGGGTGCTCAGCCACCGGGACGAGGTTTGGGGTTACCCAAGGCTCTTGCTATAACTTAGCATAGACCTTGGGGAGAACCGGTCACACATGGGTTGGCTTTGTTGCTAGTTCTCAACAAAGAAAACCCTGAAACATTCACATGCAGAGTAGTCTGAGCTTCCCCAATCAGAGTTAAACACCCTCACACTACATCCTCAAAAGTCTGAAATCTTGCAGCAGCTGAGCTGTGGTTAAAGCTGCAAGGCTCACAAAATCATCAAGGAAGCCAGAATGAGATAATGCAGGCAGGAAGTCCCAGCAGCTAATCTCAATCCATCTTTCCCCATTTCGGATAAGCTATAATATACCTATGTGGGATGCAGAAAGCTACACTGGAGCAAGCCGGGTCTTCTGCTGAATTTGTCATCAAATACCAAGGGAAAACAAGGGGTGGGATGGATTTTTTTTTCTCAAAAAGCCTCAGAAGTTACTCTATTATAAAGGGACATGGCTGAATAGGTAAGAAACGGATTCCCCATTGTGAGTTCGCCTGATGGCTTCTGCAAGAATCATAGAGATGTCAGTCACTTGTATTTTGGAGCAGTGCTTCATCTTGTCCTCCTGAGGTATGGTGTTGGTGACTACTACTGCTTCAAAGCATGCGTTGTTGATGCGAGAAATAGCCGGACCAGAGAAAATTCCATGAGTCAAGATGGCATAAACTCTGGTGGCTCCAGCTGAGAGAAGTTTGTCAGCTGCATGGCAGATTGTGCCACAAGTGTCAGCCATGTCATCCACAAGGATGGCCACCCGATCCTTCACATCTCCCACAAGCACCACGTGGTCCACTTCATTGGCCTTCTTCAGTTCTTTATGAATCAAGGCAAAGTCCACATTCAGCCTGTCTGCAATGGAGGTCACTCTCTTAGCTCCACCAGCATCAGGTGAGACAATAGTGCAGTTCCTCCACTCAGAGATATTCTTCCTTATCCACTTTAGGACAGCTGGCTCTGCATACAAATTGTCCACTGGGATATCAAAAAAGCCCTGAATTTGAGAAGCGTGGAGGTCCATGGTGATAATATGATCTGCGCCTGCTACAGATAGCATATTTGCAACAAGCTTGGCTGAGATTGGCGCTCGGCTCTTATCTTTCTTATCCTGCAGGGAGGGCATAAGGGAAGCATGGGATGACTGCAGTGACTCGGCTGGCTGAAGCAATCTTGCAGGCATTAATCATGATCAAAAGCTCCATTAAATTGTTATTGATTTTGCCACAACCACTCTGAACGATGTAGACATCCTCTCCACGTACACTTTCGCCAATTTCCACACAGGTCTCCTGGTTGCTGAATTTCTTCGTCACCACCTTGCCTAGCTCCAGGCCAAGGCAGTCAGCAATTTTCTGAGATAAGTCCTGGTGGGAGCTGCCGCTGAAGATTTTGATATTTGGCATCCTGGCCAACTACCTTAAGCACTCCGCTAGCGATCACAGCTACTGCAGAGACCGGAACCAAAGTTGGCCGGAGACTCAATACCAAGTGCTTTGCGTTGCTACTCTGCCATCTTACTGGGATTATTTTCTTAATTTCCCTTCCAGATAGTCCATTGTTGGTATATAGAATGCAACTGATTTTTTTTTTTTTTGAGACAGAGTTTTGCTCTTATTGCCCAGGCTAGAGTGCAATGGTGCAATCGCAGCTCACTGCAACCTCCACCTCCCAGGTTCAAGGGATTCTCCTACCTCAGCCTTCTGAGTAGCTGGGATTACAGGCGCTCACCATCACACCTGGCTAATATTTTATATTTTTAGTAGAGACAGGGTTTTACCATGTCAACCAGGCTGGTCTCTAACTCCTGACCTCTGGTGATCCACCCACCGCAGCTCCCCAAGGTGCTGGGATTACAGGCATGAGCCACTGTGCCTGGCGCAACAGATTTTTAAATGTTGATTTTGTATCCTGCAACTTTACTGAATTTGTTTATTAGTTCTAACAGTTATTTTGTGGAGTGTTTAGACTTTTCTCGATGTGAGATTGTATAATCCGCAAACAAAGATAATTTTTTTCTTCCTTTCTGGTTGGGTTGCTTTTTATTTATTTATTTATTTATTTATTTATTTATTTATTTATTTATTTATTTTGGAGATGAAGTCTCACTCTGTTGCCCAGGCTGGAGTTGCATTCTCCAGCTCCCAGATTCAAGCAATTCTCCCACCTCAGCCTTCTGAGTAGCTGGGACTACAGGCATGCCCCACCACGCCTCGCTAATTTTTTGTAATTTTAGTAGGAACAGGGTTTCATCATGTTGGCCAGGCTGGTCTTGAACTCCTGACCTCAAGTGATCTTCCTGCCTCGGCCTCCCAAAGTGCTGGAATTACAGGCATGAGCCATTGTGCCTGGCCTGTTGCATTTCTTTCTTTTTCGTGCCTAATTGCTCTGTCTAGAACTTCCAGTACTATGTTGAATAGGAGTGGTGAGAATGGGCATCCTTGCCTTGTTCCTGATCTTAGAGGAGAAGCTTTCAGTTTTTCACTGTTGACTATGATGTTAGCTGTAGGCTTTCTTTTCTTTTCTTTTCTTTTTTCCTGAAGTGGAAAAGAAGTGGGCAGGGGAAAAGGGGGTAGCTGTAGGCTTGTCATATATGGCCTTTATTCCCCTAAGCCATTTGCACATACAGATTGAATGCCTATGAGATTAAAATAAACAACACAAAATTTATTTAAATGTGCAATTCAAACATTAAAATATTAGGTGACATTAAAACTGTCATAGAAAAAACTGTTTGTATATACAACAAATAAATCAATGAGTGTTAACTTTTTGTTCCCCCTCTGGAAGCTTCGTCCCAGATTGTTAGCTTTTTTAGACAATTTGAATATCAGATAAAAAACAAATTGCATTATTAGCCAGTAAAAAGAGCATACAAATTATTTTCATATTCCAAATAAAAATATTTAAAATTTTGAAATTTTGGATCCAATATTATTTAATTTCATGAGAGTAGATCTCCAATAGGTCCTATATTCTAGACACTATGAAATGACATCAGAAACTGTCAAAGTGGCACCCACAAATAGTATCTAGCTACATACAAGTTTAACTTTAGATCAATTTGAATAACTATTGAATTTAAAAGAAAATTGATACTGAGTTTAACTTACAGAGTCAATGAAACCAAATAACCAAATTTGGCCTAACAAATTCTACCAGTACTAACTTACATTTATAGAGAGAAAAATCTATTCTGCCCATGTGTAGCTACTAATATTTTCACATGTGATTAATAAAGTAATCATATTCTACACTTCAGTGTACCATACTGTATACTGGGGAGGGGCTTTTGCAAGTAAAGAGACTCAAGAGTTCTGATAAGATGCTGATGTGTGGTAGCAATACATAACTAAAATATTTTACTATGTGTGCAAAGTGAATGTGCATCAAAAGTTACAAAAATCTCTAGAATGCCCAATGGGGCTGAAAGGAAAAATATCAGAACTTTCCAGGAACACAAATCAGTCAAGAAAATATTCAGAGGCTTTATCAACATGAAAAGCCAATGGCTGATCACAAGGCAAAATTGGTAATACTGTACCAGGTCAAGCAGAACAAGCAAATACACTGATTGAAGACATTACAAGGAAAGATCTCCCAGTCATGACAACTAAATTATAAGTTATGAAGTACACACAAAAAATAAGTCATCACTATTTAGAGTAAGAAGACACTGGATGCTAGATAAATTAATAATATTGGAATTGTATTTAAAATGTTTAAGTTGCCGGGCATGGTGGCTCGTGCCTGTAATCCCAGCACTTTGGGAGGCTGAGGTGGGTGGATCACGAGATCAGGATTTCAAGACCAGCCTGACCAACAAGGTGAAACCCCATCTCTATTAAAAAAAAAATGTAAAAAAAATGTTTAAGTCAATTCAGTGATAAGAAACAAAACAAAAAAAAATTTTTTTTTTGAGACGGAATCTCTGTCACCAGGCTAGAGGGCACTGGTGCGCTCTTGGCTCACTGCAATCTCCGCCTCCTGGCTTCAAGAGATTCCCCTGCCTCAGCCTCCCAAGTAGCTGGGACTACAGACGAATGACACGCCTGGCTAATTTTGTATTTTTAGTAGAGATGGGGTTTCTCCATGTTGGTCAGGCTAGTCTCGAACTCCCGACCTCAGGTGATCTGCCCACCTCGGCCTCCCAAAGTGCTGGGATTAAAGGCATGAGTCACCATGCCCGGCCTCAAAAATTATGCTTAAAGAGTAAGAAACTTTAAAATTGAAGAGCATCCATGGAAAGAACAACTGTAAATTGAATAAACGAGAAATAAAAATCTATAAATTCAATATATGTTGTATTGGGAAACTATTAACTCGGAATAAGCTAATGAGAGAAACAGTGCACTGGAAGGTTAAGGAAAGAAAATCTATGCTAATGAAGTAAAGTGATATAAAATGGAAATATATGTATAGATCTATAAAGACAAAGATTAGAAGGAATAAAATATATTCAATTGTTTCACTGAAATATATACAAAGAATAAAACACAAATATAATTTTTTATACAATTAAAAGCCAGAAAAAATTTCTCGAATTCAGAAGTGTATAGTTTCCCCCAAAAAAGGTAAATACGGTGATCATTTATACAAAGATAATAGTCAAGCTGTGTAACATTAAAAAGAAAGAAAAATCTTAAAAGTAAGGAGATAAAAAACAGAGGTAAGTCGCAAATGTGTAGGCACCATCCACACAGCCTTGACAGAAGCCAGAACAAAGAGAAGTAAATAGTGAGTGTCAGAAGTTAGTATTTAGTCAAAGATCTTTAATAAATAAGGATAAAAATAAAACATTCTCAAAAATACAAAGACAGAAAGATTATATTACCAGAAGGATATTCTTAATATGATACTTCAAAAAGAAAGAAACATGTTTTCTATATTAAGGCCTAAAAATTAAAATGAAAAATAGAAGACACTTGTAAACATATGGGAATATCTATCCATCATGTATGTTAAACTAAAAAAAACACAGAGAATTGGCAGCATTCGTTTCAAAAGTATTTGACATATTGAAAGTGTAAATCCATACATTTAAGTTAAATTAGATAGCAAGTTCTGTACTACTTAAGTAATTTAACTGGTGACAGAATAATCTCTTTGCAATAAAAATAACTTTTTAACCTGTCTCACTGTTTGCGTCACACTGATTATCCTTTTATCAGATCTGAGTAGCACCAAAGGACTGACAGTGGCATATCCATTGCCCACAAGCCTCTGGACACCCAGGACAACAGGGTCATATGCCCATAGCAAGGTTGAGGTGAATGAGATGATGAAATCCACCTGTTGTATCCAAGCGAGTCACAGAAGAAGCGCCAGGCTCTGAGTTCAAATTACAAGTCCTTTATTTCGGGTGACCGAGAGTCAGCTAACACTCAAAACCTCTTGGCCCAGAGAAGGGGCTTCATTTCCTTTTATACCTAGCTTAGGATGGGGAGGAGGAGCCTAGCTGAAGCGGAATTTTACAGAAGCAAACAAGCAAGTAAGTAGGAGGATGCTGGTAACCAGGAGGCAGGAGGTTTCCATAGTTGCTGGTTGCTAAGGGTATTTCCATCCAGTCATCAAGGAGGGTAGCAGGGGGGACTTTCCATACAATGAGTCACCAAGGAAGGTATTCTCAATAGCAGGTACACTTGCCAAGCAGCATGCGGTTACAGTGGTTACAGGTACTGTGAACAGTGTGAACCACTCTTAACCGTTCAAAACTTTGAGTGCAGCGTGACCCAGTAATGCACCTCAGGGGGCCGAGGCAGGGAGGGAGAAGCTAAGCTGGAGCTTACTGCTGAGATAGAGTCAGTTAGGCTAACACAAACTAAGTTATTACAGACACAGTAGATGACCACAAAGAAACTCGTCACCAGCAGGATGGTGTGAGTGGCACTTTCCTCTGGGGAAGGTCTTGGGGAGAGGCTGGTGCTGTGAAAGTACCAAAATTTCTTCTGGTGCCTCAACAAAAGAACCAGCCTGTATGCACTTGAAAGCAGCATTGTTCCTATAAGAAAAACGTATCTGGGGGCCAGGCGCAGTGGCTCATGCCTGTAATCCCAGCACTTTTGGAGGCCGAGGCGGGTGGATCACGAGGTCAAGAGATCAAGACCATCCTGGTCAACATGGTGAAAGCTCGACTCTACTAAAAATACAAAAAAATTAGCTGGGCATGGTGGTGCTTGCCTGTAATCCCAGCTACTCGGGAGGCTGAGGCAGGAGAATTGCCTGAACCCAGGAGACAGAGGTTGCGGTGAGCCGAGATCGCGCCATTGCACTCCAGCCTGGGTAACAAGAGCGAAACTCCTTCTCAAAAAAAAGAAAAAAGAAAAAAGAAAAACGTATCTGGATAATGCAGAGTAAGAAACAGTCTTCTTGTTTTTTGTTTTTGAGATGGAGTCTTGCTCTGTTGCCAGGCTGAAGTGCAGTGGTGCAATCTCAGCTCCCTGCAACCTCTGCCTCCCTGGTTCAAGTGATTCTCCTGCCTCAGCCTCCCGAGTAGCTGGGACTACAGGCATGTGACACCACGCCCAGCTAATTTTTGTATTTTTAGTAGAGACAGGGTTTCACCATGTTGGCCAGGATGGTTTTGATCTCTTGACCTTGTGATCCACCTGCCTCCGCCTCCCAAAGTGCTGGGATTACAAGCGTGAGCCACTGCACATGGCCAAGATACAGTCTTCTGATGATGGAGTTCATGGTGGAAAAGTGAACAGAATTTACTGATATGCAGAAGATTGCTCAGAGTCACATTGGTAGAATCCACAGTGCACAAGATGAGATTACTATTCAAATAAACAAAAAAACTGAGAAAACATAAAAAGAACAAGAAATGGCAGATGAAAATGGTGGATTTATGGTTGAACTTCACCAACCAAGAGCTTCTGGGCTGATGATCATGGCCTGAAGCACACTCAGAAGGCAGGTGGTACAGATGGAGAAATTTCTCATCACCTTGTTCAGGTAAAAAAATACTTTACACTTGAAGTCATTCTGAAAATACAGTGACTCAGACAGCCCTGGAGACAACAATGACACCACAGTAAGGAGCATCACTCTGTGGCTGAGGGCCAGGTGACAAATGGTCGGGTCAGTGGGCTGAGTCCTGCATTACAGAAGAAGCGTGAAGACATGGAAGAAATGAGGAAGCCAATGGTCAATGTTTTAATGCTAGCTTGAAAAAAAGAAGCATTTTTCTTTTTCTTTTTTCTTTTTTTTTGAGACGGAGTTTCACTCTTATTACCCAGGCTGGAGTGCAATGGCGTAATCTCGGCTCACCGCAACCTCCGCCTCCTGGGTTCAGGCAATTCTCCTGCCTCAGCCTCCTGAGTAGCTGGGATTACAGGCACGCGCCACCATGCCCAGCTAATTTTTTGTATTTTTAGTAGAGACCGGGTTTCACCATGTTGATCAGGATGGTCTCCATCTCTTGACCTCGTGATCCACCCGCCTTGGCCTCCCAAAGTGCTGGGATTACAGGCGTGAACCACCGCGCCTGGCAAAGAGGCATTTTTCAATGAAAATGTAAGTGGAGTGTAATCATCTAAATTGCAAAAGAGAAACATATTTTGAATATCTGAAAATAATAGACTTTACATCATAAATGTTATCTATTTTTTAATTTATTTTTTAATTTTTAAAATAGAGACGAGGTTTCACCTTGTTGGTCAAAGTGGTTTCAAACTCCTGATCTCAGGTGATCCACCCACCTCGGCCTCCCAAAGTGCTGGAATTACAGGCATGAGCCACCATGCCCAGCCTATTTATTGTATGTTGAAAGTCGTCACTAACATACTTTTATCTCATAAAATTTTTTCTTGATTAATTCTACTACATAAATTTTCAAAAATATAGCCTCAACATTATTTTTTACACTGTATGCACTATATAAATATAGATATATTCTAAGAATATTTGTGTGTATAGATAATTTTTTTTTTTAGAGATGGGGTTTCACCATGTTGGCCAGGCTGGTCTCGAACTCCTGACCTCAGGTGATCTGCCCACCTTGGCCTCTCAAATTTCTGGGATTACAGGTATGAGCCACTGCACCCAGGCTATAATTTTTTTTTCTTTTGAGATGGAGTCTCGCTCTGTTACCCAGGCTGGAGTGCAGTGGCATGATCTTGGCTTACTGCAACCTCCACCTCCTGGATTCAAGCAATTCTCCTGCCTCAGCCTCCTCAGTAGCTGGGACTATAGGCATGCACCACCACGCCTGGCTAATTTTTCTATTTTTAGTAGAGACAAGGTTTTACCATGTGAGCCAGGTTGGTCTCAAACTCCTGACTTCAAGTGAACCACCCATCTTGGCCTCCCAAAGTGCTGGGATTACAGGCATGAGCCATCATGCCCAGTTGTATATACATAATTGTTTTTTTTTTTTGAGATGGAGTTTTACTCTTGTCACCCAGGCTGGAGTGGTGCAATCTTGGCTCACTGCAACCTCTGCCTCCTGGGTTCAAGCAATTCTCCTGCCTCAGCCTCTCAAGTATCTGGTATTACAGGCACCTGTCACCACACCTGGCTAATTTCAAGATTAGCCAGGGGAAGTGTGGGGGAAGGGGGAAGGTGGGGATAGTTAATGGGTACAAAAAAAAAATAGAATGAATAAGACCTAGTATTTGACAGCACAACAGGGTGACTATAGTCAACAGTAACTTAATTACACATTTTAAAATAACTAAAAGGAGGCCAGGTGTGGTGGTTCATACAGCACTTTGGGAGGTCCAGGTGGGCAGATCATCTGAGGTCAGGAGTTCAAGACCAGCCTGGCCAATGTGATGAAATCCCATCTCTACTAAAAATACAAAAATTAGATGGGCATGGTGGCAGGTGCCTGTAATCCCAGCTACTCAGGAGGCTGAGGCAGGAGAATCACTTTAACCTGGGAGGTGGAGGTTGCAGTGAGCCAAGATGACACCACTGCACTCCAGCCTGGACAACAGAGTGAGACTGTCTCAAAAAAATCAATAGGCCAGGTGCGGTGGCTCATGCCTGTAATCCCAGCACTTTGGGAGGCCAAGGTGGGTGGACCATGAGGTCAGGAGTTCAAGACCAGCCTGGCCAACATAGTGAAACCCCGTCTCTACTAAAAATACAAAAAATTAGTCAGGTGTGGTGGTATGCACCTGTAATCTGAGCTGCTGGGGTCCATCCCACTGACTCCAGCTGCTGTCGGATGAATAAACGCACTCACACACAGAACACAGTGAACAAGTGGGCTGAGGAGTCGTGACCCACTCACAGAGAGAGATCGCAGCTACACAACACTCAGTAGTTTGCCCCTTCCCCATTTATTCCGTATCAATTTAATAACAGAGGCTTTAAGTCAACACACTTGTAGGGAAAGAGTAAAGGCCAGGTTCTGATGCCCAAAGCAAACATTATTAGTAAATAATATCCCTGGTCAACTTCCCCCTGAGAGGGCCATCCAGCTCAAAGGTTAGTTTCAAGACCACATGGGTAAACAAGTTAGTTGGATAAACTTCCCCCACATACCCCAGCTATGTGCTTTACTTATTAACTAAATGTAAAGGGGATTTAGGCTGCCTTCAGCCAAGAACTATAGAAAAAACTCTAAGGCCTTCTAAAAGAGTTTGAGACTATATTTTATAACTTTCTCTAATATTTTTCCCTTAATATTTTTGCTACCACCCTGGGTGAATTCCCGCATCCAGCTCTGCGGGAGGCTGAGGCAGGAGAATCTTGTAAACCCAGGATTCAGAGGTTGCAGCGAGCCCAGGTCGTGCCATTGCACTCTAGCCCAGGTGATGGGGCAAAGCTTCATCTCAAAAAATAATAATAAATTAAAATAAACAAATAAATAAATGAAATAAAATAACTAAAAGAATGTAATTGGATTGTTTGTAACCCAAAGAATAAATGCTTGAGGCAACAGATACCGCATTCTCCATGATATGGTTATTATGCATTATGCAGTGCATGCCTGTCTCAAAACATCTCATGTACCCCATAAGTATACATACCTACTGTGTACCCACAAAAATGAAAAGTAAAAATAAATAAAGTAAAATGAATTTGGAAGTGTTCACACTTCTATTTTTGAAAGAGTTTAAGAAGGATTTACGTTATTCTGTTTTAATGTTTGGCAGAATTCACTAGTGAAGCCATCTGGCCATAAAGCAACAGAAAATCTGAACAGACCAACAATGAGTGAGAAGATTGAATCAGAAATCAAAAACCTCTGGACACATATGTATAACTTTATTGAGGCTTAATTTGCGTACTATAAAATTCACCCATTGTGTCAATTCAATGATTTTTTAGCAAATTTCCAGAGTTGCCCCAACATCATTGCAATCCCGTTTTAGAACTTTTCCATCACCTCCAAAATTTTCCTCAAGCCCACTCATGGTGACTCCCCACTTTCTAACCTATAGCCCCAGGCAACCACTGACCTTTCCATAGATTTGCCTTTTCTGGACATTTTCTGTAAATGGAGTCATACAGTATGTGGTCTTTTGTATCTGACTTCCTTCAGTTCGCATGTTTTTGGGGCTCATCCATGTGGTGCTGTGTCAGTATTTGGTTCCTTTACATGCCTGTAATCCCAGCACTTTGGTTCCTTGTATGGCTATGTAACATTTTGTTTATCTGTTCACCACTAATAGACATTGGGATGATTTCTAAATTCTGGTTGTTATGAATAATGCTGTAATTCAATATGTACAGATAATGAATATTTGCATGCAAGTCTTTTGTTGACATGTTTTTATTCTCTTGGGTAGATGCCTAGGAGTGAAATTGCTGAGTCAGGTTTTTTTGCTTGTTTGGTTTTGAGATGGGGTCTCATTCTGTCACCCAGGCTGGAGCGCAGTCGTGCAATCATGGTTCACTGCAGCCTCGACCTCCTGTGTGCTCAATCGATCCTCCCACCTCAGTCTCCCGAGTAGTCAGGATTAGAGGCATGTGCCACCATGCCCAGCTAAGTTTTGTATTTTTAGTAGAGACAGGGTTTCCCCATGTTGGCTAGGCTTGTCTCGAACTCCTGACCCAAAGTGATCCACCTGCCTCAGCCTCCCAAAGTGCTGAGATTACAGGTGTGAGCCACCGCATCCGGCCTCATTTCCCATTTTTATGTTGGTATTATATAAATCACTTTTAAAGAATTGTATATTAGCTGGCTTTTGCTGCATTAGCAACAACACCAAAATTTAGTGACATAAGACAATAAACATTAAATTATTTTTATGGCTTTGTGGGTCAGCTGGATGGTCGTGGTATGGGCCGGCCCCTGTGTCTGACACTCATATGTCTGGCAGTGGGCAGACCGGTGGGGCTAAGAGTGTTCTCCACTGCGTTGGTTTACCTCTGCTCCAGCAGGCTAGCCCAGGCTTACTGTTCCCAAGCAGCATCTGAAAGCACTGCTCAAGTCTCAGCTTGCATCACATTTGCTACTGTCTTGTGGGCCAAAGCAAGTCCTAAGGCCAGCTTACAATCAAAGAGTGAAGAAAGAGACCCTACGTCTTGACTGGAGAAGCTGTAAAGTCATACTGCACAGGGCATGGACACAGGGAGGAGTGGATAATTAGGGCCATTTTTTCAATCTACCACAAATAAGTTTGATTTCTGTTCTTATTTTTTTTTGAGACGGAGTCTTGCTCTGTTGCCCAGGCTGGAGTGCAGTGGCACAATCTCAGCTCACTGCAACCTCCGACTCGTGGGTTCAAGTGATTCTCATGCTTCAGCCTCCCAAGTAATTGAGATTACAGGCATGAGCCACCACACCTGGCCTAGATTTGATTTCTAATCATTAGATTCTTAGAGGCCTCTGGGTGTTACTTAAGTGGATTATGAATTTTATGTTTGTCAACAAAATGTGCAGACACAAAGCTTATAATTTTCCTGAATCTTCCTTAATTATGTTTTTTTTTTTTGAGACAGAGTTTCACTCTTGTTACCCAGGCTGGAGTGCAATGGCTTGATCTCAGCTCACCGCAACCTCCACCTCCTGGGTTCAAGCAATTCTCCTGCCGCAGCCTCCTGAGTAGCTGGGACTACAGGCATGTGCCACCATGCCCAGCTAATTTTTGTATTTTTTTTTTTTTAGATGGAGTTTCGCTCTTGTTACCCAGGCTGGAGTGCAATAGTGCGATCTCGGCTCACCGCAACCTCCGCTTCCTGGGTTCAGGCAATTCTCCTGCCTCAGCCTCCTGAGTAGCTGGGATTACAGGCACGCGCCACCATGCCCAGCTAATTTTTTGTATTTTTAGTAGAGACGAGGTTTCACCATGTTGACCAGGATGGTCTTGATCTCTTGACCTCGCGATGCACCCGCTTCGGCCTCCCAAAGTGCTGGGATTATAGGCATGAGCCACCACACCCGGCCAATTATGTTTTTCATAAATTCATTTTTCTTCAAATCATCTAAGTATGATGCCGAATTGGGGCACAGAAAAGAAACTGCTTCCAAAGTCACCTCCTTGTAAAGTCACACTTAGAGGAAGCCATGGACCATTTAGAATCTTGGGAAAATGAAGACCTTTGCTTGGAAGGCAATCTTGCATGCTGGCTGACTGGGGCATCCACATGGGGCTTCCTGTAACTTTACCGTCAGCATTCATACAGGTGGGGGCCTGGACTTGCATAGGACACTCTGCATTCAGTTTCACTGTTAACAGGAATTCCTCCTACTTCACCAGGGGGAATGACATTAAGGAAGTTACCTTCGTGGCCCAGGTAGGGGCTGGGGGACAATTGTCAACAGGTTTCGTGGAGCTTTTTTGTTTTTGTTGTTGAGACAGAGTCTTGCTCTGTCGCCCAGGTTGGAGTGCAGTGATGTGATCTCGGCTCACTGCAACCTCCGCCTCCCAGTGTCGAGTGATTCTCCTGCCTCAGCCTCCTGAGTAGCTAGGATTATAGGCATGCACCACCATACCCAGCTAATTTTTTGTATTTTAGTAGAGACAGGGTTTCACCATGTTGGTGAGGCTGGTCTCTAACTACTGGCCTCATGTGTTCTGCCCACCTCAGCCTCCCACAGTGTTGGGATGAGCCACAGCGCCCGGCTAGCAAACTGGGTTTAACGGAGGAAACTTGCGTTGGAAGGATTAAAGAAGCAAACCACAGCCTAAGCTATGCATCCTATTTTCTCTCCCATCAGCACCTCCATTCTGTACCTGGGCATGTGGGAACCCTCTTTGCACAAGCAGAAGGATAGAAATGCCTGGGTTCTCAGCATGGAACAAAACATACTGTGAGAATAAATGATTAAAAAGCCACATGAAGCTGGGCATGGTGCCTCATGCCTGTAACCTCAGCACTTTGGGAGGCTGAGGCAGGCAGATCACCTGAGGTCAGGAGTTTGAGACCAACCTGGCCAACATGGTAAAACCCTGTCTCTACTAAAAATAGAAAAATTAGCTGGGCGTAGCGCCTGTAATCCCAGCTACTCAGGAACATGGGAGATGAAGATTACAGTGAGCTGAGATCACACCACTGCACTCCAGCCTGGGCGATAGAGTGAGACTCCGTCTCAAAAAAAAAAAAAAACAAAAAACCACATGATCATTTCAACAGACACAGAACAGGCATTTGATAAAATCCAACACCTTGTCATGATAAAAACGTGACAAACTAGGATTAGAAGTGAACTTGTTCCACCTGATAAAGGGCATTTACAAAAAAATCTCCAGCTAACATCATAGTGGCGAAAGACTGAATGCTTTCACCCAAAGATTGGGAAGAAAGCAAGGATAGTCACTCTCACCACTTCTAGTCAACACAAGACTGGAAGTCTTAGCCAATGCAGTAAGGCAAAAATAAAAGTCATACAGCTTGGAAGGGAAGAAACTAAACTGTCCCTAGTCACAGATAAGATTGTCTTATGTAAAGATTCTCAAGGCATGAGCCACCGGCAGTTCCCTATGTAGTTAAACATATACCTCCCTCGTAACCCAGCAGTTTCATTTCAGGATATTTATCCTAGAGAAATGAAAACTTAAGTCCACACAAAAACCTGTACATGAATGTATACAGCAGCTCTTTTTACAATTGCCCGGAACTGGAAACAATCCAAATATCCATCAGTATGTAAATGAATAAACAAACTGTGGTTTATCCACACAACAGAATATTCAGCAACAAAATGGAGCAAACTGGTGATAACACCACAGGACAGGGACGAATCTCAATGTCACTATGTTGAGTGAAAGACGCCGGTCCAGAGAGATCACATCGTATGATTCTATCTTTGTGACATTATTGAAAAGACAAAACTGGCTGGGCGTGGTGGCTCAGCCTGTAATCCCAGCACTTTGGAAGGCCGAGGGGGGCGGGTCACGAGGTCAGGAGTTCGAGACCAGCCTGACCAACATGGTGAAACGCTGTCTTTACTAAAAATGCAAAAATTAGCCAGGTGTGGTGGTGGGTGTCTGTAATCCCAGCTACTAGGGAGGCTGAGGCAGAAGAATCGCTTTAACCCAGGAGGTGGAGGTTACAGTGAGCTGAGATCATGCCATTACACTCCAGCCTGGGTGACAGAGCGAGACTCCATCTCAAAAAAAGAAAAACAAAAGACAGCCGGGCGTGGTGGCTCACGCCTGTAATCCCAGCACTTTGGGAGGCTGAGGTGGGCGGATCACCTGAGGTCAGGAGTTCGAGACCAGCCTGGCCACCATGGTGAAACCCTGTCTCTACAAAAAAAAAAATTAAAAGAAAAGATAAAACTATAGTAATGGGGAGAAGATCACTGAGGCCAGGCAAGGTGGCCCCACTTTGGGAGGCTGAGGGGGAAGGATTGCTTGAGTCCAAGAGTTTGAGACCAGCTTAGGCAACAGAGGGAGAAATATGAAAATTAGCCAGGCGCGGTGGTGTGTGCCTGCAGTCCCAGCTACTCAGGAGCCTGAGGTAAGAGGATCGCGTGAGCCTGGGAGGTTGACACTGCAGTGAGCAGTGATTGTGCCACTGCAATCTAGCCTGGGCGATGGAGCAAGACTCTGTCTCATATATATATATATATCTATATATATATATCACATGTTTTTGTATTTCTGATATATATGTATATGATATGTTTCTGTGTTTTTGATATTTTTCATTATAATCAAGTATTAAGTTTTTATTTAAAATTGTAAAATATGGCCAGGTGCAGTGGCTCACACCTGTAATCCCAGCACTTTGGGAAGCCAAGGTGGGCAGATTACCTCAGGTCAGGAGTTCAAGACCACCCTGGCCAACATGGCAAAACCCTGTCTCTACTAAAAAAAACAAAAATTAGCCAGGCACGGTGGCAGGCACCTATAATCCTAGCTACTCAGGGGAGGCTGAAGCAGGAGAATTGCTTAAACCTGGGAGGTGGAGGTTGCAGTGAGCTGAAATCACACCACTGCACTCCAGCCGGGGAGACAGAGTGAGACTGTCTCAAAACTAACTAAATAAATACAAATAACATTGTAAAATATGCATTCACAAATTAGTGTTACTGGAAAATTGTGTGTTATGTAACAGTATGTATAGAAGTGAAAAAGTATAGCCAAAATGATATATCACCAAAATTAACAAAAATTAAACACAAAAATTTAAAAATAAGATCAAAACAAAATGACATGTACAAGTAAACCATTTTTTAAAAATTTATGTAAATATAAACATGGTCATTTATGGTCATAAACATTGAAAGGACGGAAATGAGAAATTATTCCTCAGGTGTTGGGTGTCTGTTTGCCCTTTATTTCTCTTTTCTGAAAAACTTGCCAGCAGCGTGGATGACTTTTCTAAAAAGAAGAGAAACCAGGCATGGTGGCTCACGCCTGTAATCCCAGCACTTGGGAGGCCAAGGTGGGTGGATCATCTAAGTTCAAGAGTTCGCGACCAGCCTTGCCAACATGGCAAAACCCCATCTCTACTAAAAATACAAAATTAGCTGGGTGTGGTGGCACATGTCTGTAATCCCAGCTACTCAGGAGGTTGAAGCAGGAGAATCACTTGAACCGGGGAGGCAGAGGTTGCAGTGAGCCAAGATGGCGCCACTGCACTCCAGCCTGCATGACAGATGGAGTCTCTGTCTCAAAAAAAGTCCCTGATGTGATTCTGTCCTGCCTGGATGTTCTTTTGAGCAGTGTTCGTTTATTTCCGTCCACCTTCTCTTCCACCTAAGTGCATGCCGACACCCGATGGAAGATTCGATGGACATGAACATGAGCCACCTGAGGCCCCAGAACTATCTTGTCAGTTGTGAACTAAAGGCTGACAAAGATGATCACTTTAAGGTGGAAAATGATGAAAATGAGCACCAGTTATCCTTAAGAACGGTCAGTTTAGGGGCTGGTGCAAAGGGTGAATCACACATTGTTGAAGTGGAGGCAATGAATTACGAAGGCAGTCCAGGTAAAGCAACACTGGCAGCTTTGAAAGTGTCTATAGAACCAACGGTTTCCCTTGGGGGCTTTGAAATAACACCACCAGTGCTCTTACAATTGAAGTGTGATTCAGGGCCAGTGCATATTAGTGGACAGCACTTAGTAGCTACGGAGGAAGATGCAGAGTCAGAAGATGAAGAGGAGGATGTGAAACCCTGAAAGCTGTCTGCTCCTGGAGGTGGTAGCAAGATTCCACAGAAAAAAGTAAAACTTGCTGCTGATGAAAATGATAATGATGAGGAAGCTGCAGAAAAAGCACCAGTGAAGAAATCTATACTCGACACTCCAGCCAAAAATGCACAAAAGTCAAATCAGAATGCAAAGGACTCAAAATCATCATCAACACCAGGATCAAAAGGACAAGAATCCTTCAAAACACGGGAAAAAACTCCTAAAATGCCAAAAGGACCTAGTTCTATAGAAGACATTAAAGCAAAAACATATAGAAAAAAGTATAGAAAAAGGTGGTTCTCTTCCCAAAGTGGAAGCCAAGTTCATCAGTTACGTGAAAGATTGCGTCCGGATGACTGACCAGGAGGCTATTCAAGATCTCGGGCAGTGGAGGCAGTTTCTTTAAGAAAATAATTTAAACAATTTGTTAAAATGTTTCCATCTTATTTCATATCTGTAACAGTTGATATCTGGCTGTCCTTTTTATAACGCAGAGTGAGAACTTTCCCTACCGTGTTTGATAAATGCTGTCCAGGTTCCATTGCCAAGAATGTGTTGTCCAAAATGCCTGTAGTTTTTAAAGATGGAACTCTGCCCTTTGCCTGGTTTTAAGTATGTGTGGAGTGTTATGACAGGACAGAGCAGTAGCAGTGGTCAGACATGGACATGGTGGGGAGACAAAAGTATACATGTGGAATAAAACTCAGTATTTTAATAAAGTAAAAAACTAAAAAACACTAAAGGGAAAACACTTTCTGAAATGAAAGCAAAGAGAATAGAAAACAATGGGAAGCTATTTGGTAGTAGGGGAAAGGACTATTTTCCAATGGCAAGTGACCAAATTACAAGGCAAAACTGTCCCTCCTCCTCCAACTGGAGTCCATGCAGGGATGCAGGCAGATGGGCGCACGTGTGTCCCTCTATGTGAGCGCTGTATGGTGCACACTGATAGACTGATGGGGGCCCCCTGACTGTCCTGTGAGGACCAAAAAGCTACTTCTCTCTTGACGCACCTGGCCTAGCCCAGTGTGCTTCTGAAACTCTAGGAACCATCAGAGTCCACTGGAGGGCTTCTGAAAACACTAACTGCTGGGCCCCAGGCCCACAGCTTCTGATTCACTGGGTCCTGGGTGGGGCCCGGGAATGTGCATTTCTAACAAATTCCCAGCAAGGCAGCTGCTGCCTGCCAGGGAACCCCACTTTGGGAACCACTGGACTAGTGTCTGGATCAGCGAATAGAGGAGGCCACCTGGAGGCCAGAAGGTGCTTGAGGCTCCGGCCCTCGTGGCCGGTGTCTGGAGATGCCCTCCTCCAGGCCTTGAGGTTCCTCAATCTGACAACTTGCCAATAAGGGAAATGGGCGCAATCTAACTAACGTGCCGCGAACTAGTGCAGATTCACACAGCCTAGGTCGAGAAGAAATGGAATTCTAGAAATGATGTGTGCCAAGAGTTTGCAGTGTAGACCTCAGAATCATCTCAGATTTTCAGCAGCAGCAGCAGCAGCAGGGAACAGGTTGCCCACCGAACCGGCGGCCCCACCCGGCTTTCTGCACGCTTTCCGACTCTGCGGCATTTTTTTCAGAGCCTAAGGGCGGGAGGAGATGCCGTCTATTAGAGGGTTGGGGTGAGGGATAGCGGGGCTTTCTGGCATTTCTGCAGCAACACTGCCCCCAAGAGGAATCTGCGATAAAGCCTCAGGCTAAGTGGACAAACAGCATGAACCCAACACGCTAGAAAGGTGAGGTAATGAAAAAAAGATCTAGAAAGATCCAACAGCCAACTTGATGCTCCCTGCTGAGTGAAGATGGGAGAATTAAAGCACTATGAGTGCAGCTAGATTCAAATACCGGTTCTGCCACTTACTCACTTTGTGACCCTGGGCAAATTAGTCAACCTCTCTATGCCTCAGTTTACCCTACTTGTACCTACTTCATGGGGTATTAATGAACTAATATATGGAAAATATTGAAAGCATTTCCGGCTAATTTTTTTTGTATTTTTAGTGGAGACAGGGTTTTGCCATGTTGCCCAGGCTGGTCTTGAACTTCTGACCTCAGGTGATCCACCTGCCTTGGCCTCCCAAAGTGCTGGGATTACAGGTGTGAGCCATTTTGCCTGGCCCAAAATGTACTCGTTTTTTTAAAGACAATGCTTAGTTCTGGTTCTCCACAATTAAACCCAGCATAGTGGCCAGGTGTGGTGGCCTCATGTAATCCCAGTGCTTTGGAAGGCTGAATACAGAGGATCGCTTGAGACCAGGAGTTTGAGACCAGTCTGAGCAAAACAGGAAGACCCCCCCGCTGCAACCCCCAACCCCCGTCTCTATTTTCAAAAATAAAATAGGCCAGGCGTGGTGGCTCATGCCTCTAATCCTAACATTTTGGGAGGTTGAGGAGGGATGATTGCTTGAGTTCAGGAGTTTGAGACCAGCCTGAGCAATATGTTGAGACCTCATCTCTACCAAAATTTTAAAAAATTAGCCAGGTAGGCAGGCGTGGTGGCTCACGCCTGTAATACTAGCACTTTGGGAGGCTGAGGTGGGTGGATCACCTGAGGTCAGGAGTTCAAGACCAGTCTGGCCATCATGGTGAAACCCCATCTTAAAAAATAAATAAATAAAAATAAAAAATTTTTTAAAAAAGAAAAATAGGCCGGGTGCAGTGGCTCACACCTGTAACCCCAGCACTTTGGGAGGCCAAGGCGGGTGGATCACGAGGTCAAGAGATCGAGACCATCCTGGCCAACATGGTGAAACCCTGTCTCTACTAAAAATACAAAAATTAGCTGGGTGTGGTGGCGCGCGCCTGTAGTTCCAGATACTTGGGTGGCTGAGGCAGGAGAATTGCTTGAACCCGGGAGGTGGAGGTTGCAGTCAGCCAAGGTCACGCCACTGCACTACAGCCTGGTGCCTGGCGACGGAGTGAGACTCTGTCTCAAAAAAATAAATAAATAAAATAAAAATAAATTAGCCAGGTATGGTGGTGCATGCCTGTAGTCCAGCTACTTGGGAGGCTGAGGTGGGAGGATTGCTTAAGCCCAGGAGGTCAAGGCTGCAGTGAGCCGAGACCACACCACTGCACTCCAGCCTGGGTGACAGAGCAAAGACCCTGTCTCAAAACAAACAAATAAAGTATAGTAAAGTAAAATTAAATTAATATAAAATTAAAATAATATAAAATATAAAGGCATTAGTTGGGTGTGGTGGTTTGTGCCTGCAGTTTCAGCTACTCGGGAAGCTAAGGTGGGAGGATCCCTTGAGCCCAGGAGTTGGAGGCTGCACAGTGAGCTATGATTGCACCACTGCACTCCAGCCTGGGCCTCAAAGTGACACCCTAATTAAAATAATATTTTGTTAAAAGTCAGGTTTGGTTTTTTAAAAAAAGTCATGAGTCATACTCTCAATATAGGTGTAGAACACTGTTTGCAGCTTTTGCCTCCATAAAATTATTTTGCTGTTATGGAAAATTTCAAGCGTATAAAAAGGTAGAGAGAACAGTATGATAAATCTCCATGTAGTCATCACCTAGTTCAACACTGATCAATTCACAACCAATCATGTTTCTTTTATGTCCTCTACCCACATCTCCACTGGATTATTTTGAAGCAAAACCCAGATATTACATCAGTTTACCCACGAATCTCTCAAGATGTTGCTGTAAATGATAAGAACTTTTAACAAGTTAGCCATAAATCATGATCATATCTCAAAAATAATTATTATTTAATATAATCAATTATCCAGTCAGTTATTTTGTCTCTCTCTGCATTTATCAGTTTTCAGAATGAGTTGGTTCACTAGCATCCTCTAAAGGTGCACAGAGAGATTTCGTGGCATCATTCTGCCCTGACGGCTAGGTGATATATTTCTTCTTTTTTTTTGAGACACAGTCTCGTTCTGTCACTCAAAGTGGAGTGCAGTGGCATGATCTTGGCTCACCACAACCTCCACCTCCCGGGTTCAAGTGATTCTCCTGCCTTAGCCTCCTGAGTAGTTGGGATTACAGGCGCACACCACCAGGCCCAGCTAATTTGTTTGTATTTTTTAAGTAGAGACAGAGTTTCACCATGTTGGCCAGGCTGGTCTCAAACCCCTGACCTCATGATTCGCCCATCTCGGTCTCCCAAAGTGCTGGGATTACAGGCATGAGCCACCGCACACGGCCTAGCTGATGTATTTCAACCTATTGCAATTACTGTTCTTTTTGATGCTCAAATTGCTCCATCTTTGGCCAGTGGGAGCCTTTGAAACTTGCTTCATATGGCCCCAGTAATCTACAACTTCCTTCTTTTTGATATGACAGTTTTAAAATCATAGTTTTATATAATAATGATTACATAATAATATTATGTTTGCATGGTTCTCTATTCATTAATAGTATGGTATATTCAAAAGATAAAAATAATAGTAATAGTACAGTATTTTCAGAGAAATGTAGTTCTATCCCTGTCTTCTCAAACTTCTTCCCTCTCCCTCCTCCCATAAGAAATCATTTTATCTTTTTTTATTTACCCCTTTATAAATAGCTGTTGAAACCCTCTCTCTACTAAAAAAAAATACAAAAATTAGCTGGGTGTGGTGGCGTGTGCCTGCCTGTAGTCCCAGCTACTCTGGAGGCGGAAGCAGGAGAACTGCTTGAGCCCAGGAGGCAGAGATTGCAGTGAGCCAAGATTGCCCCACTGCACTCCAGCCTGGCGCCTGGCAACAGAGCAAGACTATGTCTTGAAAAAAAATTTTATAAAAAAAAAATAAATAGCTGTTTACATATTTTTTGTTTACCTGTCCATTAAAAATATGGAGACAGCTATTTTTTAAAGTAAATTTACAAAGTAAAAAACAGAAAACGAGCAAATTCCTAGCAAAAAAAAAAAAAATTCCTGGATCAAAATGCATATAAATGTAAAACTTTGATAAATATTTTCAAACTTCTTCTAAAATGCTTGTTGCATTTTATACTGCCACCTGTTATATATTATCAGTTTTCCTCACTCTTAACAGCACTGGATATTATAAAAGGTGAGAGAGCTAAGTCTTTTTTTCCCTGAGCTATCGGAGTTTTGTGATTTTATTGTTTTAAAAAGTCCAAGTTTGGCCAGGCTTGGTGGCTCACACCTGTAATCTCAGTACTTTGGGAGGCCAAAGCAGGAGGATTGCTTGAACTCAGGAGTTCAAGACCTGGGTAACATGGCAAAACTCCGTCTCTACAAAACATACAGAAAGTTAGCTGGGCATGGTGGCTCCTGCCTATAGTCCCAGCTACTCAGGAGGCTGAGGTAGACGGATCGCTTGAGCCCAAGAGGCAGAGGCTGCAGTGAGCCATGATTGTACCACTGCTCTCTAGCCTGGATGACAGAGCAAGACTGTGTCTCAAAAAAGAAAAAAGAAAAAGAAAAAGTCCACGTTTATTGCATTATGGTCAAAGAATGCGGTCTGTTTCCATTCTACTTTTTGGCATTTATTAAACTTTTCTTTGTGGCCTAATATTATGGCTAGTGATTACTAATGTTCCATAGTCATTGACTGATTAAAAGATGTATTCATGGTTTTGGCTGGGCATGGTGGCTCACGTCTGTAATCCCAGCACTTTGGGAGGCCAAGGCAGGAGGATCACAAGGTCAGGAGTTCGAGACCAGTCTAGCCAACATAGTGAAACCTGGTTTCTACTAAAAATACAAAAAATTGGCTGGGTGTGGTGGTGTGCGCCTGTAATCCCAGCTACTCGGGAGGCTAAGGCAGGAGAATCACGTGAGCCCAGGAGGCGGAGCTGAGATCTCAGTGAGCTGAGATCACACCATTGCACTCCAGCCCAGGCAAGAGTGCGAGACTGTGTCTCAAAAAAAAAAAAAATGCATTCATGGTTTTAAGAAAAGAGAATTTGATACAGCTTTATTAATTATACTATTTTTGCTTAACTTTTGTCTACTAGAGCTGTCATTGGCTGACAAAGGTAAGTTAAAGCCTCCTGCTTCTGGTATATTTCCATCATTTATTTCTTACATTTCCCAGCGGTTATACTTTTTGCATCTTGCCACTCTGTTAATTAGTACTTACAAATTTATGACAGGTATAGCATTATTTCATTTAAAACATTTTCTTTTTAGAAATAGGCTGAAGCACAGTGGTGTCATTATGGCTCACTGCAGCCTGAACTCCTGGGCTCAAGTGATCCTTCCACCTTAGCCTCTCAAGTAGTTGGGACTATGAGCATGAGCCACCACACCCAGACATACACATTGTTCTATTTTATTTATTTATTTAATTCACTTTACAAAATGGGTCAACACATTGTTCTGAATCTTCACCCCAACAAAGCCAGACACTACCTCTACCAACAACAACAACAACAATTTTAAATTAGCTGAGCATAGTGGCGGCATGCCTGTAATTCCAGCTACTCTGGAGGCCAAGGTGGGAAGATTACTTTAGCCCAGGAATTGAGGCTGCAGTGAACTAAGATCACGCCACTGCATTCCAGCTTGGGTGACAGAGCAAGACCCCATCTCTAAAATAAATAAGAGCTTCATCAATAAATCACAGTATCTCATATGGACTCATGATCTTGTAACACATTTTGTATTAAAATTGTTTATATAGACAGAATCCCTGCAAAAAATACCTGTCTGGTGTCCCATCCATTTTAGGGGCAGTGCTGTGGTGAGTCTTTGAGATGGTCCCTGATGATCCCCCCTCCTGGTGTCTGTGTCCCCCCACCTTTGAGTGTGGTCTGGATTTTGTGACTCAAAACAAATAGAATATGGTAGAAATGATGATTTGTTTATAAAAATATTTATAAAAATATTCATTTATAAAAATACCTCCAAGATTCGTTTATAAAAAGATCCATCTCTTTCCCTCTCATTGGCGCCCAGCCATTGATTAGAAAGGCTATATGAAAAAAAATGAGGCCCCAGAGACTGAGAGGCCAGATGGAGGAGAACCGAAGCACCCCAGCCAACAGCCAACACCAGTCATCAGCCATGTGAGTGGGCCTTCTTGGGAGCAGACACGCCCAGCCCCAGTCAAGCCTTCAGATGACTGCAGCCCTAGATGCAATCTCATGAGAGACCCTGAGCCAGAACTATCTATTGGTAATAGCTAAGCTGCACCCAGATCCCACACCTATAGAAACTGTAAGATAAAAAGTTTGCAGTTTTAAGCCATTCCTAATAATTTTTTAGACAAAATGTCTCTAAATATAATGATTAAGTTTATTTATATTTATTTATTTTTTGAGATGGAGTCTTGTTCTGTCACCCAGGCTGGAGTGCAGTGACACAATCTCAGCTCACTGCAACCTCCACCTCCTGGGTTCAAGTGATTCTCAGGCTCCCAAGTAGCTGGGATTATAGTTGCCCACCACCTCACCTGGCTCATTTTTATATTTTTAATAGAGACGGGGTTTCACCATGTTGACCAGGCTGGTCTCAAACTCCTGACCTCAGGTGATCTGCCTGCCTCAGCCTCCCAAAGTGCTGGGATTACAGGCATGAGCCACCACACCCAGCCCAAGTTTATTTTCAAAGACGTCTGTGAATGCTACCAATGATTTATAAATATGGATGAACACATTTTTATAGAGAAAAAAATCTTTTTTTCACTTTTATTTTTTTTTAGAGACAGGGTTTTGCTCTGTTGCCCAGGCTGGAGTGCAGTGGTACAGTCACAGCTCACTGCAGCCTTGACCTCATGGACTCAAGCAACCCTCCCACCTCAGCTTCCTGAGTAGCTGAGATTACAAGCACATGCCACTATGCCCGGCTAATTTTTTATACTGTTTTGTAGAGACTGGTTTTTGCCATGTTGCCCAGGCTGGTCTCCAACTGCTGGGCTCAAGTCACCACCTGCCTTGGCCTCTCAAAGTGTTGGGATTACAGGCATGAGCCACGACATCCAACCAGAAAAAAATCTTATACATAGTATATAATAATCCTGAGACATAGCATACATAACATACATAATATACCAAGAATATAAAATAATGAGATTCAGTCAGTTTGGAGTAGAACCCAAACATCTGTATTTTAATAAAACTTTATGGGTAAGTCTGATGTGCACTGAGCATCACTGGCCTAGAAGATGTCAGATTCAAATTAAAGAAGGCTGTAACCAAGTAAGCATTTACAATAACCGATGATTATGACCAGTAATACTCTATACTGCTGTTGTCTAATACCGTCAATCAAAGCACCACCAGGACTTTGATGAATACAGGAACATTCAATGGAAATATTTCTTTTTTTTTCTTTTTTTTTTTCTTTTGAGACAGGGTCTCATTCTGTTGCCATGGCGTGATCTCAGCTCACTGCAGCCATGACTCCCGCTTCAGCCTCCCAAGCAACTGGGAGTATAGGTGCATGCTACCATGCCCATTTAATTTTTTTAAATTTTTAGTAGAGACGGGGTCTCAATGTGTTGCCCAGGCTGGTCTTGAACTCCTGGACTCAAGTGACCCACTGGCCTTGGCCTCCCGAAGTGTTGGGATTATAGGCATGAGCCACCGCCCTGGCCAGGAAATATTTCATAAGAGTTTCATTCAGTGTTTCCTCTAAGTTGCAACATATTATGAGAAGCAAGGGCACAAATCTCCAGGGACTTCCCATAAAGCAAACATTTTCTTTTTGTTTATATGTTTTCCTTTCTTTGAGGCAGAGTCTCCCTCTGTCGCCAAGGCTGGAGTGCAGTGGTGCGATCTCGTCTCACTGCAACCTCTGCTTCCAGGATTCAAGGGATTCTCCTGCCTCAGCCTCCCAAATATCTGGGATTACAGACATGCACCACCATGCCTGGCTAACTTTTGTATTTTTAGTAAAGACAGGGTTTCGCCATGTTGCCAGGCTGGTCTCAAACTCCTGACCTCAAGTGATCTGCCCACCTCAGCCTCCCAAAGTGCTGGGATTACAGGCATGAGCCACCATGCCTGGTCTATGTTTTGTCTTTTTAGTAGAGACAGGATTTTATTCTGTTGTCGAGAATTCCTGGTGTCATGTGATCTGCCCACCTCAGCCTCCCAAAGTACACAGATGTGAGCCACCACGCCCAGTATCTAGCATCTTTTATTAAATAAAGTGAAATATCTGATCCTTGTGATTTTCTAGGGGCCTTGTGTGAAATCTCAAAAACAGTTTTAGGTACAAAGGAGATCATGAAAGTTAAATTTTATTTTATTTTTTTCTATATTTAGGTCTGACTTTGGGAAGATAAAAATGAAAAACTAGGTCAGGTGTGGTGGCTTGGCCTGGTGTGGTGGCTCACGCCTGTAATCCCAGCACTTTGAGAGGCCAAGGTGGGTAGATCATCTGAGTTCAGGAGTTCAAGACTAGTCTGGCCAACATAGTGAAAACCCGTCTTTACTAAAAATAAAAAAATTAGTGGCCGGGCGCTGTGGCTCACGCCTATAATCCCAGTACTTTGGGAGGCCGAGGTGGGTGGATTATGAGGTCGAGAGATCGAGACCATCCTGGTCAACAAGGTGAAACCCCGTCTCTACTAAAAATACAAAAATTAGCTGGGCATGGTGGTGCGCGCCTGTAGTCCCAACTACTTGGGAGGCTGAGGCAGGAGAATTACTTGAACCCAGAAGGCGGAGGTTGCGGTGAGCCGAGATCGTGCCATTGCACTCCAGCATGGGTAACAAGAACGAAACGCCGTCTCAAAAAAAAAAAAAATAGCTGGGTGTGGTGCCTCATGCTTGTAATCCCAGCTACTCAGGAGGCTGAGACAGGAGAATTGCTTGAACCCAGAAGGCAGAGGCTGCAGTAAGCCAAAATTGAACCATTGCAGCCTAGGAGATAAGAGCAAAATTCCATCTCAAAAAAAGAAAAAGAGAGAGAAAAAAAACTCAGAGGAGTCTTATACACTTGAATAGGATAGTATTTTAGGTACCTGAGAAACAATAATGGTGACCAAAATGACAATAAAACATATCAATACAGCCGGACGTGGTGGCTCACGCCTGTAATCCCAGCACTTTGGGAGGCCGAGGTGGGTGGATCACAAGGTCAGGAGATTGAGACCATACTGGCTAACACGGTGAAACCCTGTCTCCACTAAAAATACAAAAAATTAGCGGGGTGTGGTAGCAGGTGTCTGTAATCCCAGCTACTCAGGAGGCTGAGACAGAAGAATCGCTTGAACCTGGGAGGTGGAGGTGGGAATGAGCCGAGATCGCACCACTATACTCCAGTCTGGGTGAGAACAAGACTCCGTCTCAAAAAAAAAAAAAACAAAAAAAACAAAAAAACAGAGAGTAACATAATTATAAATCCCTTAAGAGAAAATTTTGTTGTTTTTCTTTTCTTCAAAAATTAAGGACATAATAGGCTGGGCACAAGGCCAGGTGTCGTGGCTCATGCCTGTAATCCCAGCACTTTGGGAGGCCGAGGCAAGCAGACCACCTGAGATCAGGAGTTCAAGACCAGCCTGGCCAACATGGTGAAACCCTGTCTCTACTAAAAAAAATATAAAAATTCACTGGGCATGGTAGTGTGTGCCTGTAATCTCAGCTACTCAGGAGGCTGAGGCAGGAGAATTGCTTGAACCCAGGAGGCAGAGATCACAATGAGCTGAGATGGCACCACTGCACTCCAGCCTGGGCAACAGAGCAAGATTCTGCCCCCCTACCCCACCCAAAAAAAAGTAAGCACATACTAAAACCAAAAAAAAAAAAAGCACAGAAAACTATTCTAGTAAAATAATCCTTGCTGTCTAGGCAGATTAAATATAAAGAATAACTGGCCAGGTGCGGTGGCTCACACCTGTAATCCCAGCACTTTGAGAGGCTGAGGCAGGCAGATCAGGAGTTCGACCAGTCTGGCCAATATGGTGAAACCCTGTCTTTACTAAAAAAACCCACAAAAATTAGCCAGGCATGGTGACATGTAGTCCCAGCTATTCAGAAGGCTGAGCCAGGGGAATGGCTTGAACCTGGGAGGTGGAGGTTGCAGGTGGAGGTCGTGCCACTGCACTCCAGCCTGGATGACAGACCGAGACTCTGTCTCAAAAAAGAAAGAATAACCCTGCATGGAAACAAACCTAAGACACAAATGCATTGCATGGCTTCCTCCACAACTCAGGTGTAATCAACCAAGGCAAGTAATGTTCACTTTCCAAATTTCATATCATGGAACAAACTGACACTTTACTTGAAGACAGATGTCAGGGGCCCAAAGATCAGAACTAATTTCATAGTAATATTAAGATACGTTTTGTTTTGTCTTATGAGACAGGGTCTTGCTCTGTCATCCAGGCTCGAGTGCAGTAGCACCATCATAGCTCACTGTGGCTTCAAACTCTTGGGCTCAAGCAATCCCCCCACCTCAGCCTCCCAAGTAGCTGGGACTACAGACATGCACCACCACACATATTTTTATTTTTAAATAAAAATAAAAAGTACAGACAAGATCTTTCTTTGTTGCCCAGGAAATGTAAAGAAGTTTGATTTTCTAATTTTCCCATAATTTGGGGAATATTCAATTTGTATAAGTGCTTATTTATCTCTATCAGCCAATCAGAAGAGAGTTCCTTTAAGTGACTTCACAAAATAATTTATCGATGCCCTCCAGAGACAGGAAAATATTACTCACCTGAGGAGTCTGACTACTGCCTCAAGCGGTCCTCCCACTTCAGCATCCCAAAATGCTGGGATTACAGGCATGAGCCATTGTACCCGGCCTTAAGATATTCTTTATGTTAAACATGTTAATACCTTCATTATTACTATGACTCAATAAATGTTTACAATTTTCTGTTTTAATTTTCTTTTTTTTTTTTTTTGAGATGGAGTTTTACTCTTGTTGCCCAGGCTGGAATGCAGCGGCGTGATCTTGGCTCACCACAACCTCTGTCTCCCAGGTTCAAGTGACTCTCCTGCCTCAGCCTCTCGAGTAGCTGGGATTACAGATATGTGCCACCACACCTGGCTGATTTTTTTGTATTTTTAGTAGAGACGGGGTTTCTCCATGTTAGTCAGGCTGGTCTCGAACTCCCAACCTCAGGTGATCCGCCCATCTCAGCTTCCCAAAGTGCTGGGATTATAGGCATGAGCCACCGCACCCAGCCATCTGTTTTAATTTCTAATTCAGTAAGTATCAATAGCCATAACCCACATAAATCAAAGCTTTTGGGGATCTTTAATAAGCCCTAAGAGATTAAATAGAAGTAACTTTGACTTCACAGAGGGGTGGACAATTGTGAAATGTCATTTTAGTCAACTAGCCAAACTCAGGGCTACACCTAACCCAGCTTCCTAGGACGGCCCACATCCCTTATACGACATCCTGATGTGGCAAAAATGGACATGCTGATCGACAGACCCCAAAACAGGGTCTCTCTGTAGCATATACAAACAAGCAGCAGGCCAGGCACAGTGGCCCACACCTGTAATCCCAGCAGTTTGGGAGGCCAAGGCAGGTGGATTGCTTGAGCTCAGGAGTCCAGACCAGCCTGGGCAACATGGCAAAACCCTGTCTCTACAAAAAACACAAAAATTATGGCTGGGTGCATTGGCTTAGGCCTGTAATCACAGCACTTCAGGTAGCCAAGGTGGGAAGATTGATTGAGTCCAGGAGTTTGAGACCAGCCTGGGCAACATGGTGAAACCCTCACTCTAAAAAAATACACAAATTAGCTGGGTGTGGTGGTACGTGCCTGTTATCCCAGCTACTTGAGAGGCTGAGGTGGGAGAATCACGTAAGCTTGGGAGGTCGAGGCTGCAGTGAGCCGAGATCAGGCCACCTCACTCCAGCCTAGGCAACCGGAGTGAGAGCCTGTCTCAAAAAAGCAAAAAACAAAATCCAGTCGGGCTTGGTGGTGTGCGCCGGTAGTCCCAACTACTTGGGAGGCTAAGGTGGGAGGATTGCTTGAGCCCAGGAGGTCGAGGCTGCAATGAGCCATGTTTGCACCACTGCATTCCAGCCTGGGTGACAAAGTGAGATCCTGTCTCAATTAAAATAAATTGAATTAAATTTAAAAGTATTAAGAAGATGCAAAATTATACAAATTTAAAATTGTGCTTAATAATCAGTGTTTCTGTTTTCTTCCTTACTTAGAAATTATCTGGGCATCCAATGAATATCCATTAATTAAGTCAATTGAGTATCAGTCAGAATTTTCAGTTACCTAAAGTATTAGTCAGAACTTCCAAGGCAACTTGGAAGTTATCTTCAAGATGACATACTCAAAACATAATTGTGTTGAAATAAACTTTTTTTTCACTTTTTTTTCTTTTCCCCCTCTTAATGACTTTCTTTTAACAGCATGAAATAAACTTATTAATGATTTATTTTAGTCAAATGCAAGGATACATTTTTTGCAATCTTCAACATTATGTAGGAGTAGTGGTAGCTTATTTGATCAGTAAACCTCATCATTTAGGAAAACACAAACTTAAATAGATAAATGCACACTTGTATTATACTTAACACTAACAAAGCAGAGAGAAAACATCCATAATAATTACAGAATAATTACCTGATAATAGCATAATATTGTTTTGTTTTTTTGAGACAGGGTCCAGTTCTGTCACCCAGGCTGGAGTGCAATGGCGTGATCTCAGCTTACTGCAACATCCACCTCCCAGGCTCAAACCATCCTCCCACCTCAGCCTCCCGAGTAGCTGGGACTACAGGCACACACCACCACTACTGGATAATTTTTGTATTTTTGGTAGAGACAGGGTTTTGCCATGTTGGTCAGGCTGGTCTCAAACTCCCAGGCTCAAGGGATCCTCCCACCTTGGCCTCCTAAAGTGCTGGGACTACAGGCGTGAGCCACTGGACCCATCCTATACTGTTTTTATTAAACTCAAATAATTAAACTAGTATCATTTGCCAAATATTTATCTTAATTGTGAGAACTTGGATTTTTTTTTTTTTTGACAGAGTCTCCCTCTATCGCCCAGGCTAGAGTGCAGTGGCGTGATCTTGGCTCACTGTAACCTCCACCTTCCATATCAAGTGATTCTCCTGCCTCAGCCTCCTGAGTAGCTGGGATTACAGGGGCACACCACCATGCCTGGCTAATTTTTTTGTATTTTTAGTAGAGACGGGGTTTCACCATGTTTGCCAGGCCGGTCTCGAACGCCTGACCTTGTCATCCGCCCATCTCGGCCTCCCAAAGTGCTGGGATTACAAGCGTGAATCACCACACCCGGGTGAGAACTTGGATTCTTAAAAAGTCTCCAAATCAGTTTCTGAAGAAGGAATCTTTTTCAAGTCTAGTGCACTTACAGTATTAAAAATTCAATTTCTTCCTGGACTACAGAGGACAGCCATTTACAAAGTTGATTTCCTATAATTTTAAAAACATTTGATTTGTATAAGTGCTTATTTATCTCTAGCAGCCAATAAGAACTGAGTTCCTTTAATTTAAGTGACTTCACAAAATAAGGTATGGACGCCCTCCAGAGATGGGAAAACATTACTTACTCACCCCAGGAGCCCGACTGCAGCCACAGAGGGAGCTTAATGCTTCATTTTCACACCGTTAGCCACAGGGCAAGAGATTCAAGAGGCTCAGGCTAACATGCCTGACTCCTGCAGTTCTCTGCCAACATCCATTCACTCATTCCCAGAAGTCACCAGTCAGATCAGAAAGCCAAATTCCCAATCATCACTGCCACCACTAGGGAATAGGTCAGCTAGAAACAAACCAAAACCCAGAATATAACAATATAACAAGGGACAGACAGAGTGGCCTGGCTTTGGCTGGCTGTTTGCTTTAATTTGACTCACCTAAGGGGCAGGGTAACATGCAGTAAAAAGTTATTTTCTTTTCTTTCTTTCTTTTTTTGAGACAGAGCCTCGCTCTGTCACCAGGCTGGAGTGCAGTGGTGCCATCTCGGTTCACTGCAACCTCTGCCTCCCGAGTTCAAGGAATTCTCCTGCCTCAGCCTCCCCAGTAGCTCTGAATACAGGTACACACCACCATGCCCAGCTAATTTTTGTATTTTTAAGTAGAGGCGGGATTTCACCACGTTGGCTAGGATGTTCTCAATTCCTGACCTTGTGATCTACCTGCCTTGGCCTCCCAAAGTGCTGGGATAACAGGCGTGAGCCACCGTACACCCTGCCAAAAGGTTTTTTTTCTATTGATTGCTGCTGGAATGGCCCTCCTGAAGTGCTGCACTGATCTGTGCTCCTGCTCAAGGACCCACAGTGGCTCCCTCCTTCCTGTTACCATGTGGATGCCACTGAGTATTTCCTCAGCTTCCATATCAAGCTATCATCTGTCTGAATATGTATCGAGGCCATGGTGCTCACTATGTGTCACGATCAGTGCAAGCAAAGCCAGGAGTGGCGTCTGCCCTCAGTCTGGGTCACTGGATAGATTTGAGGGGTTCTTAGCAATGACAGCTCCCCAAGGGCAGAGGTTTTGTATGCCTTGTTCACTGTTATAACTTGGCACAGTGCCTGGCACATGTAGAGACTCAGTCAATATAGGTCAGAAGAATGAATGAATGTACCCCCCAACCCTCAACTGAGGCTTGAGGAAACTAAGGCACAGAGTGGTAAAGTGGCTCAGGACCATGTGGGCGAGTCATGGGAGTAATGGGATTTTCCCAGGGTCCCCAGTTACTTACCCAGGCCACCCATTTCTTTTCACAGTCCCTGGTATTTCCTGACAGCAGGAGACAAAGAGGTGCACCACTGGCCATGCACGGAGGCTTATGCCTGTATTCCCAGGTACTTGGGAAGCTGAGACATGAGAATCGCTTGAATCCAGAGGGCCGAGGTTGCAGTGAGCCGAGATCATGCAACTACACTCCAGCCTGGGCAACAGAGCAAGACTCTGTCTCAAAAAAGAAATGCACCACCAAGACTCCCTTTCAAGGATAGGCTCACTGCGCAGCTGCAGGGAGTGCAGTGGGCAGGCAGCCTCCAGCTGTCAGCTCCATCAGGGTCCGCAGAGAGCCACTTCCCCAAACTCTTGCCCTCTCCCCCAAAACACTCTGCTGCACCATCCCTGCTCCAGAGCTTCCTGCTGGGCTGGCCAAGGCATTGTGTGGCTTGCATTGTACTCAGCTCTCCCCCTGCCCAATCCTGCTTCCTTCTCCTTCCCTTTACATCAACTGACAAACCTCCTGTGCCCCAAACTCCAGCTCGAATTCTGCTTCTAAAGAACCTGCCCTGGGACACTGCCCAGTGAAACTAAGGGGTCCCAACGCTGCCTCCACCAGGAGTTACCCCAGGGGAAAGCATATGAGTGGAATGGTCACTTTATTGGCTGAAGAGTAGTGGAAAGAGTCAAGAAAGCCCACCTGAGAAAACCAGAGGGCTGCAGCTCAAAAGTCAAGGGTGCGGGAAAGTGGCCCTGAGAAGGTCTCAGGGCACTGTGTTCTATAAGGCTCAGCCCAACACAACCAAGCGAGTGAGCAGAGCAAGAAAATCCAGGACTGGCTTTTATTCAGAACACGTTTCCACATGGTTCTGAACGAATCAAGATATCAAAAAGCTGGGTACAGTGGCTCACACCTGCAGTCCCAGCTACTTGAGAAGCAGGGATGGGAAGATCACTAGAGCTGAGGAGGACAAGTCTAGTCTGGACAATATAGTGAAACCCTCCCCCATCTCTAAAATAAAGAAGGCAAAAAGCCCAAGGGAAGAGCAGATGGACTGCATGTTTCTGGAGCTGGGAAATCAGTCTGCAGGGAGTTCCTGAAACAAGTAATATGCAGCGTAGCTCAAGAAGCAGGTTGTTTTAACTTAGAAAAACTCAACATTGAAGAGTTGAAAGTGATGGTACTGGCCGAGCGTGGTGGCCCATGCCTGCAATCCCAGCACTTTGGGAGGCCAAGGTGGGCGGATCACTTGAGGCCAGGAGTTTGAGACCAGCCTGGCCAATGTGGCAAAACCCCTGTTCTACTAAAAATACAAAAATTAGCTGGGCATGGTGATGTGCATCTGTGGCCTCAGCTACTGGGGAGGCTGAGGCATGAGAATAGCTTGAGCCCCAGAAGCAGAAGTTGCAGTGAGTCCAGATGCCAGATGGCACCACTACCCATTCCAGCCTGGGTGACGGCAGAGGGGGAGGGTTCGGAAGCAGTGGGGGAGAAGAAGCAGAAAGTGATGGCACTTCGGTAATCTCTCGGTTGCAAGAGTAAGCTATGTTGATGTGTTTAGAGCCGACCGACCCTATCATGAAATGCTAGAGCATCACCCTGGACAGATGGAGGACAAAGCCCCAGAGACACCAGCCGGAACCTCAGTTAGCTGTGGCAGGAGGGGCTTAATGGCTTCTTCTGTATAATTGAGTGCTAATTTCTAACCATGATTGCACTGTGGTCTTGAGCTTATGGCCACTATAAGTCATTGTTTTGTTTTGTTTTGGAATTTATTATTATTATTTAGAGACAAGGTCTCACTCTGTTGCCCAGGCTAGAGTGCAGTGGCATGATCACTGCACATCTTTTTTTTTTTTTTTTTTAATGAGACAGAGTCTCACTCTGTCGCTCAGGCTAGAGTGTAGTGATGTGATCTCCTCCAGCTGCCGGGTTCAAGCAATTCTCCTGCCTCAGCCTCCTTAGTAACTGGGATTACAGGCATGTGCCACCATGCCCAGCGAATTTTCGTATTTTTAGTAGAGATGGGGTTTCACCATGTTAGCCAGGCTGGTTTCTAACTCCTGACCTCATGATCCACCCACCTCAGCCTCCCAAAGTGCTGGGATTACAGGCATGAGCCACTGTGCCCAGTCACAGTACATCTATTCAACACAGATGAGGCTGTGAGGTAGAATTTGCCATCAGTGACTTTCTCTTTGAATAAGCACCTGAAAATGAACTTAGTGTAGTTATGTCAGGGTCTCATAGGGGTGTTCAACATTGTACCTTAGCCACTTATATTCACTGCAAGAGAGAACACCCAATGTCACCAAAGTATTCTTTCTTGGGTCCAGGGGTGAGAAAATGGGTAAACTATGCATCTACTTCCTTGCTTTTCCTCCATTGTCCACTAAACCTAATTGATAGGCCCATTCAGTTTTTAGTGTCTGCTGTGAAGACTGCTCAACTTGATCCAATCAATGTATGATTGAACTGGTTAGGATTCAACTGGCTGTCTTCTATTCCTTTAGCTAAAGATTTGGTCTCTGTATGGAATACAGGAATTCATGACTTATATTTTCAATGTTGATCATGCCCTTCATCAATAAAAATGGTCCTCTTTGACTGCTTAGTGCTTTTTTTCCTTAATTTTATCTTGAATTTCTATTCCAACTGCTGTTTTCTCTGTCTCTTTACTTTTCTCATGCATTTTTACACATAATTTAAAAAATCTTTCTGAATCATATTGATTTAGATGTCATTTTCTTGTTTCTTGGAATACTCATTCAGTCTGAGTGCCCTTGTCATCTTTTTTTATTCTGACACAGGATCTCACTCTGTTGCCCAGGCTGGAGTGCAGTAACACGATCTCAGCTCACTGCAACCTCTGCCTCCCGGGTTCAAGCAATTCTCCTGCCTCAGCCTCTTGAGTAGCTGGGACTACAGGCACATGCCACCACGCCTGGCTAATTTTTAATTTTTTTGGTACAGACGAGGTTTCACTGTGTTGGCCAGGCTAGTCTCAAACTCCTGGCCTCAAGTGATCCACCCACCTCAGCCTACCAAAGTGCTGGGATTACAGGTGTGAGCCACTGCACCTGGCCTCCCCTTGTCATTTAATATATGGAATTTAGCTCATTAATATCTATTGTCAGAATTGAAATTCTGTCTTATGGTTTTTGGTATTTTTAATGTGTCCTTGATGTTTTCTTAGCATTCTAACTTTCATTATGGAATAATCGCCCTTTTTTTTCAAGTGATTTGAAAGTTCTATCCCTGTTTTATTATTTTCATCTTCTTTCTTTTTTTTTCTTTTCTTTTTTTTTTTTTTTTTTTTTGAGACAGGGTCTTGCTGTTACCCACGTTGGAGTTCAATGGTGTGATCACAGCTCACTGCAGCCTCCATTTCCCAAGCTGCAGTGATCCTTCCACCTCAGCCTCCCAAGCAGGTGGAACCACAGGCATGCACCACCATGCCTGGCTAATTTTTGTATGTTTTGTAGAGATAGGGTTTCATCATGTTACCCAAACTCCTTAGCTGAAATGATCCACTACCTCAGCCTCCCAAAGTGCTGGGATTACAGGCATGAGCCACTGTGCCCAGCCTATCCCTGTTTTTAATTCAACTTGTGGTTATCTTTAGGTTTTTAAAAAATACAGTTGAGGCCGGGCGCGGTGGCTCACGCCTGTAATCCCAGCACTTTGGGAGGCCGAGGCGGGTGAGTCACGAGGTTAAAAGATCGACACCATCCTAGCCAACATAGTGAAACCCTGTTTCTACTAAAAATACAAAAATTAGCCAGGCATGGTGGCACATGCCTGTAGTCTCAGCTACTTGGGAGGCTGAGGCAGGAGAATTGCTTGAACCTGGGAGGTGGAGGTTGTAGTGAGCTGAGACTGTGCCACTGCACTCCAGCCTGGCGACAGAGTGAGACTCCATCTCAAAAAAAAAAAAAAGGAAAAAAAAAAACAAAAAACAAAAACAGTTGAATCTACATTTCTCATTATCGGCAGCAGAAATGAAAGAATATCTATTCTTCTCTCCTTTGTGGATGGGATGTGAACTCTCCTGATATCACATGAACAGGGGTTTCGATGCTCTGAGTCACACAGACTGCAGTTTGGAAATGCTGGGGTCAGAGAGACTAGGTATAGACACTCCTGGTGTCACATTGACTATGATATGAGCACTTCTGGGGTCACATAGATAGGAATTTGGACACCTATGGGTCTCACAGACTGGAGTGTGAACTTATGGGTCCCAGGACCAGGATGCCAACAATCCTCAGGCCATAGAGACTAGAATGTGGACACTCCTGGCTGCATACATACTGGGACATGACTATTTCTGGTGTCACACAGAGCAGGGTACAGAAACTCCTGGGGTCATGCAGCATCAGGTATAGATCATAGGAATGTCCGCATCCCAGTCTGTGATGCCACTAGAACTCACATTTATTTCTGTGAACACTTTTGTCCACACTGCAGTCTCTTACCCCATTATACCCAGACTGCAGTCTGCATTTCCCTAATAGTGACTACTTTGAAGTCCTTATAAGTCCAGTAATTTCATCTCCTACATTTGGGTTCAGATCTGAAGGCCACTAATGCTTAAGTATTTGCCATAAGCCCAGGTTTAAAGTGTAACTGGAGGCATGGATATCAAGACACTTAACAATGGTCCAGTCAGGTGCGGTGACTCACGCCTGTAATCCCAGCACTTTGGGAGGCTGAGGTGGGCGGATCACCTGGGGTCAGGAGTTCAAGACCAGCCTGGCCAACATGGTAAAAACCAATCTCTACTAAAAATATAAAAGTTAGCTGGGCATGGTGGTGCATGCCTATAGTCCCAGCTACTCAGGAGGTGGAAGCAGGAGAATCATTTGAACCCAGAAAGCAGAGGTTGCAGTGAGCCAAGATCGCACCACTGCACTCCAGCCTGGGCAAGAGAGTGAGACTCTGTCTCAAAAGAAAAAAAAAAAAGCCATGCGTGGTGGCACACACCTGTAATCCCAGCTACTCAGAAGGCTGAATCCAGGAGAATTGCTTGAATCCAGGAGGTAGAGGTTGCAGTGAGCTGAGATCATGCCACTGCACTCCAGCCTGGGTGACAATAGCAAGACTCTGCCTCAATAAAAATAAAAATGGAAGGTATTGATGGCAAACTCACTATCCAAAGTCCTTGTTTAAGGGGGCACTAACAGTGGTAGTTTTATCAGAGGCCTGTGTGGAAAGCAACACTATCAGAGAGGAACGTAGTGGAAGAATGAACAGAGACCATAGTTTAAAGTCACATAGGGACATTGATGATAGAAGAGTTAATACACAGAGTCCAGTAATAGACCAGAAAATCATGATGATAGAATAAAGACACCCAGATTTGAGGTCAAATAAGAGGGGCAAGGATTTAGACCAGGCATGGTGGCTCAAACCTGTAATCCCAGCACTTTGGGAGGCCAAGGCGGGCGGATCACCTGAGGAGAGGAGTTTGAGACCAGCCTGAACAACATTGAGAAATTCTGTCTCTACTAAAAATGCAAAATTAGCCAGGCATGGTGCCTGTAGTCCCAGCTACTTGGGAGGCAGAGGCAGGGGAATCGCTTGAACGTAGGAGGCGAAGGTTGCAGTGAGCCGAGATTGCGCTGCTGCACTCCAGCCTGAGCAAGAAAAGCAAAACTCTGTCTCAAAAAAACAAAACAAAACAAAAGGCCAGGCGTGGTGGCTCATGCCTGTAATCCCAACACTTTGGGAGGCCAAGGTGGGCAGATCACGGGGTCAGGAGTTCGAGACCAGCGTGACCAACATGGCGAAACCCTGTCTCTACTAAAAATACAAAAATTAGCCAGGTGTGGTGGCACGTGCCTGTAATCCCAGCTACTCAGGAGGCTGAGGCAGGAGAATCACTTGAACCCAGGAGGCAGAGGTTGCAGCGAGCTGAGATTGTGCCACTGCACTCCAGCCTGGGTGACAAAGCAAGACTCCATCTCAAAAAAAGCTGCGGGGGGGGGGTAAGGATTTTTAATTAGTTCTGCTTTAATTGTGCTGTTGAATAGCTAGACAGAGAGATGGGATTTGATACTGGGATAGTTAGCAAATGCTTGACTTCAGACTAGAGGAATATTCCAGGCATAATAGTTAACAGAGACCCTGGTTTAGGGTTAGACCAGAGAAAAAGGGATGAGGACAATCAAATTATTATCTGGGTTTGAGGTCAGTTCAGAGGGGACTCGAGTCTAGAATAGTTAACAGAGCCTGGGGTTTGCGTTCACACTCTAGGGGCACTGGTGTTAGGAGAGATAATTGCGCAAGTTCAATGATAGATCACAGGACACTGGCGATGGAGCAGTTAGCAGAGGATCAGATTCAAGGTCAAACCAGATGGGAGTTGGTGGTATATTTAATAGAAGACTGGTCTGAGAAGGCTTGGAGCGGAAGGATTTGGGGATAAATGGCTGTGTTGGCTAACTAGACCAGTAGATCTCGAAATATGAAACAGGAAATGTAAGTCCTGGTTATGAGTCAGACAGACTAGAGAGCAAGGAGAGTTGAAGAGCTCTGATTAGGGAGCAGGACGACCCTGAATGTGGAATGACTAGAAAAGATAACCCAGATTTTGAGAACAAGCCAGGACATTGACGCTGTAGTGCTGAACAGTAGACCAGGTTTGAGATCAGACCAATTAATGGTTTAGGGGTTAAAATGGCCTACATTCAAAGTCAGATCAGAGGGAACAGAAGGTTGAATAGTTAAAAAGAGACCAGGTATGATCCATGCGGATGCTGGATGCAAAACGAATGGAGGTCCAGGTTTGATTAGAGACCAGAAGGACTTGTAAGCTAGAATATCAAATGAAGGTCAGCCGGGCATGTGGCTCACGCCTGTAATCCCAGCACTTTAGGAGACGGAGGCAGGAGGATCACTTGAGGTCAGTAGTTTGAGACCAGCCCGGCCAATGTGGTGAAACCCCGTCTCTACTAAAAGTACAAAAATTATCCAGGCATGGTGGCACACACTGTAATCCTGGCTACTTGGGAGAATCGCTTAAACCCAGGAGGTGGAGGTTGCAGTGAGCCCAGATCATGACACTGCACTCCAGCCTGGGCAAGAGAGAGAGAGAGACTCTGTCTCAAATAAACAAACAAATAAATAAATAATAAAGTGTCTGGGTTTGAGGTCATAGGTGCTGGTGAAAGAAACATTAAGAGATGCCCAGGTATGAGGTCAGACCAAAGAGTCAGTGAGGCCTGGGCTTAAGTTTGAACTCCATAGGCCAACTGTTTGGTACAACTGTTTTGGTTTTCTTTTCTTTTCTTTTCTTTTCTTCTTTTTTTTTTTTTGAGACAGAGTTTTGCTCTGTTGCCCAGGCTGGAGTGCAATGGCGTGATCTCGGCTCACAGCAACCTCCACCTCCCGGGTTCAAGTGATTCTCCTGCCTCACCCTCCCGAGTAGCTGGGATTACAGGCATGCACCACCACACCTGGCTAATTTTGTATTTTTAGTAGAGATGGGGTTTCTCCATGTTGATCAGGCTGGTCTTGAACTCCTGACCTCTGGTGATCTGCCTGCCTCCACCTCCCAAAGTGCTGGGATTACAGACGTGAGCCACTGCACCCGGCCAATGGTACAACTGTTAATACAGAAGTGCAGATTGGAATTGACACCATAAGGACATTGATGGTGAAATAACTAACAGAGGCCTAGATGCAAGGTCAGGACTGAGGGTCCTTGAGGTTGGAATGGAGCAAAAGGACACTGATCAGAAAATATTGTAGTTAATAGAAGTTCAGTTCAAGGTCAGATCAGAAGCCAATTGCTAGTGAAATATTATACAGTAGCCTTGGTTCGAGATTTGACCAGTGGTACACTGGTGGGGTAGTAGTTAATAAAGGTCTAGCTTTGGTCTCAGACCAGAGAGGCTCTTGATGAAGAGGCTGACAAACACACAGGTTCAAAGTCAGACAAAGGGCAGGAAACAGTTAATGGAAGCCTCAATTTGAGGCAAGACCAGAGTAGTATTGACAGTGGAATGGTTGACAGAGCTCCAGATACGATGTCAAACCAGAGGCACAGTAATAATGCTGGACAAGTTAACCGAGGCCCAAATGTGACTGATAACATTATTTTTATTCTTTCTTCATTATTTATTCCCTCTTAGGTGGTGAGTCAAGAAAAGTACCACCAAGATGAGTTTAAAGCAGAATGTCAACTCTGCCACCTCAAAATTTCACAAGGAGGAAACTGCCAAAATCATGCACAACAATATTCACGATCAATCATCTTGAATTCAGACTCAAAAGAGAATGTGAAGAGTGTCAACAAAAGAAGAAAGTGTTAGCGAAAAAGGAGATTCCCTTAAATTATCTTGCCATCCACAGACTTCGGTAGAAACTGGGCATCTGTGTGGTGTTGCACACCGTGCAGAAAGACAGTAACACAGAAGGCCTCAACTGCGATCCTTGGAAAGGCCTGCTTCAAGGTTGGCCCTTGGCTGCTGGGGGTACATAGATTCCAGGAGGATTCCCACCACTCCCTAAGAGATAAGAATGGCTCACTCTGGTCGGGTGTGGTGGCTCACACCTGTAACCCCAGCACTTTGGGAGGCCAGTGTGGGAGGATCACCTGACCCAGGAGTTCAAGACAAGCCTGGGGAACATGGTGAAACCCATCTCTACAAAACTCAGCCAGGGGCGTGGTGTTGCACGTCTGTGGTCTCAGTTGCTTTGGGAGCTGAGGCAGGACCGCTTGAGCCTGGAAGGTTTGGGCTGCAGTGAACCGTGTCTGAGCCACTGCACTCCAGCCTGGGCAACAAAGTGAGACCCTGTCTCAAAAAAAAAAAAAAAAGAATGGCTCACTGTACCTAAGATGTTTGTTAAAAAAAAAAAAAGTGGTTTATGCTGAACCCCTGCTTTCCTTCTGGGAGTCTGGGGTTTGGGTAGGTGTCAGGCAGGGGACACCTAAGGGACCATCCCCTAATAAAAGCTTGGTACCAGCCAGGTGCAGTAGCTCATGCCTGTAATCCCAGCACTTTGGGAGGCTGAGGCGGGCAGATCACGCAGTCAGGAGTTCGAGACCAGTCTGGACAATATAGTGAAACCCCATCTCTACTAAAAATACAAAAATTAGCCAGGCATGGTGGCGCACACCTGTAGCCTCAGCTACTCAGGAGTCTGAGGCAGAAAAATCACTTGAATCCGGGAGGCAGAGGTTGCAGTGAGCCGAGATCACGCCACTGCACTCCAGCCTGGGTGACAGAGCAAGACTCCATCTCAAAAACAAACAAACAAAAAGCTCTGGGTGCTGAGTCTCTAATTGAGCTTCCTTGGTTGGCAACATTTCACACATATTGTCACAATCCATTACTGTGAACCGAGTACATCTTGCGTGACTCCAATGAGAGAGAAGCCTTGGAAACTTGTGCCTGGGTTTCCCCGGGAGTTGGCCTCACACACCATTTCTTTTTGCTGATTTTGCTCTGTGTCTTTTTATCTTTTTGTTGTAATAAATCAATCATAGCCATGAATACAACCACATACTGAGTCTTGGGAGTCCTCCTAGCAAATCACTGAGCCTGGGGCTGGTACTGGGGATCATGACACACATACATACATGACCTTGCCCACAGGAACAGTCCACCTCACTGAGGTCCCTATCTCACCACCGTGTACCCTGAGGTCTATTAGATGGAAGTCCTTGTTAGAAATGCTTGGGGTGCAAGTAACCACACTGTTAAATAACTGGACTGAACAAACGGGAGATTATTTCCCTCCAACAAGACTGCTGGTGTGAGTTCAGCAGCTCAACAACACTGGGCCAAGCTGGAGTCTCTACCATGCTGTGGACTGACCGTAAGGTCCTGAGAGTCACAGTTCCAACTGACGCATATGTAGCAGCAAATAGAGCTGGGGAGGGTGGGAGGGGCTGGAGCAAGAGCCTCTGCCACTTCTGGTAACTCTGACGTTTTCTGGTGACCCAGGCCACTGATACGCGATTTGGGTTATTTACCTCCATCAGTACTCAAAGCTTTTTCTCCTCTCTTGGGGCTCCCCTCAAATACTGATCAACACTTTTTGGTCTCTGAGGTGTTCCAGGGCTGGAATGTATACCCTGGATTGGGCTGGGAGGAGACAGGCATGGTCTGAGTGATGGAGAGTCCACCACACAGCAGGAGGCCCCAGCTCAGCCTTAGCTCCCTGTTGCTCCTACATCAGTTTGGGGCTCTGGGACTCAACACCTGTGCTCCCTGCTTTCAAGAAAACATGATGCATAGAGAGGGGTGGGGCCCAGGCAAGGGCTGCTATGTGGAGGAGTCTGGGAATGGAGCCATTCACCCCAGGAGGCAGCAGAGTCCTGCAGCCTGACCCCCTGGGGGGTCCAACCCAACATTCCCCACCCACTCCTCCACTGTGCTACCCTGCTGCAAGTCCCCATGACTGCCCTCGAGGGGTCTCTTGCTGGGTCCCCTGCTTCTACCCCCACCCCCAATCTGTTCCCTTCAGCAGCCAGAGGGAGCCTCTATGACCAACTCAGATTGCGCCCCTCCTCTGCTTGAGACCTTCTGGTGATGCATCACCCCCTACTCCGAAAAAAAGCCAAAGTCTTCACTGTGGCTCATGAAGCACAACAGCATCTGGCCTGTCCCACCCCATCTACTGTCACACTATGGTCCAGCAAGACTCTGGCATACACAATGATCCTTCTGGAATGCTCCAGCCTCAGGGTCTTTAGGCTGGCTTTCTCTCTGCCTAGAATGTTCTCCCACTACACTATGACTCCCACTCACTTCATTCGGGTCTTTATTTAAATGTCACCCTGAGCCAGGCGTGGTTGTTCATGCCTGTAATCCCAGCACTTTGGGAGGCCGAGGCGAGTGGATCACTTGAGCCCAGGAGTTCGAGACCAGCCTGGGCAATATGGCAAGACCCTGTCTCTACTAAAGATACAAAAATTAGGGTCTCGCCGGGCACGGTGGCTCACGCCTGTAATCCCAGTACTTTGGGAGGCCAAGGCGGGCAGATCATCTGAGGTCAGGAGCTTGAGACTACCCTGGCCAACATGGTGAAACCCCATCTTTAAAAAAAAAAATTAGCTGGGTGTGGTGTACACCTGTAGTCCCAGCTACTTGGGAGGCTGAAGTGGGAGGATCACTTAAGCCCTGGAGGTTGAGGCTGCAGTGAGCTATGGTCATGCCACTGCATTCCAACCTGGGTGACAGAGTGAGACTCCGTCTCAAAAACAAAACAAGGCACCCTGTCAGGAACGTCTTCCCCGATACTGTAAAGACCCACTCCCCCAACTCCAACTTCTGCAGCTCTGTCTCCCATCCTTGCCTTATTTTCTTTGCACCACTCATCATTAGCTGACCTGTTCCATATTTTTGTCTAATGTCTCCTCTACAACGCAAGCCCAACAAGGGCAGGCATTTCCATCAGATTAGGTCACAGCCGTATCCCCAGTGCCTAGAACAGTTCCTGGCACACAGTCAGGGCTCACTAATGTCTATCGAATGCATGAGTGTGTAAAACAGTTAAAGCGGTGCCTGTGACCCAGCAGACATTCAATCAATGCTTGTGGAATGAATGAATCATCGATGCATGAATGCACAAATGAGTCAATGAACCCCGTTCCACCATGTTCCTGGAGATGCCTGCTCCCCTGCCAGTCCCCGGCAGAGCTGGGAGCTGGCCCTCTGCACAACCACTGAAGCTTTATTTACAACACGAGGCTGGAGTAAAGGGATGGGATGGTGGACAGCAGCAGGGCCGGCAGGACCCTACTTCTGCTCCCGCCTCCAGACGATGACCATGCCGCTGGCGTCACTGGAGGCCAGTAGGCTCTCGTCGCAGTTGAAGCTGACATCAAGCACGGGCGCACTGTGGCCCTGCAGCTTGTTGACAGCAGCCTTGGCTGCCCGTTCCACATCAAAGAAGTGCACGCACATGTCCTCACTGCCTGTCACTGTCGGGGTGAGAGGGAGAGGCCATCGGGAGGCGCCTGGGGTGCCCCTGGTGGGAAGTCCCTGAGGTGTTGAAGGGTGTATGTTGGAGATGTGAGGTCCCAGCATGGCTTGGGGAAGTTTGAGGGGGCCCCACCCCTAGCTGGGAGGTCACCTGGCTGTTTCGGTACTGTGTGCAAAGTACAAGGTCTCTGGGCCTTTTCGGGGTAGGTGTGTTCAAAGTGTGAGTTTTCATTGCTTCTCGGCCTTTTGGCTGAGCTCAAGTGCAAACTGCGAGTTCTCTGAGCTGTTTGGAGCTGTCAGTCCCAGACTGAGGCTGTTGGGGTGTGAGGGGTCAAGAGGCCCAGGAAGTCAGGGTGTCAGGGTGTCGTGATATCTGAGCCAAGTCGGCACCAGCCCTGGTCCCTGCCCCTCCCCAGCCACCCAGATCCCCTGTCCCTACAGGACTCACCCACGCAGGCCCCCTGGCGGAAGGACATGAGGGGACAGAAGATGCTGCGCACCGGGTGTGAGCTCTGCTCGATGGGGAAGCTTCTCTTCAGCTGCAGGGTCCCCTCGTTGTCTACCACTCTGAGAGGAGGATGAGAGAGAAGGTGAAAACACAGCCCCAGCCCCAGCAGGGGAACAAGCTGTGGGCCTGTGTCCCCACCCCGTGCCTAAGTTCTTTTCAAGGTTCATGAAACCCAATTTTTTTTTGTTTTTGAGACAGGATCTTACTCTGTCACCCAGGCTGGAGTGTAGTGGTGCGATCATGGCTCGCTGCAGCCTCAACCTCCCAGGCTCAAGTGATCCTCTCGTCTCAGCCTCCTGCGTAGCTGGGACTACCTATAGGTATGTACAATACCCAGCTTATGAAACCCAATTCTGAGGTGATTGCATAAACTGTGAATAGGGGCTGATGTGTGAGTTACCGATGGCTCAGAAACTGTCTCTGTTGATATAAATGGGAGCCTCTCCAGTTTCATTCACTAGTTTTTCTTTCTAAGATCCTGGTGTTAAGACAGGCACAAAGAGACTAAATGAACACACCATGGTACACCCACACTGTGGAAAACTGCACAGCCCTTAGAGAGAATAAACCACAGTTCACGAAGGTAACCTGGGGGGTTTCTACGAGGCATCACCTGGTGAGAAACTTGAGATGTATGAAAGACCATTTCTTTTTTCTTTTTTTTTTTTTTTGAGACAGAGTCTCACTGTTGCCCAGGCTGGAGTGCAGTGATGCGATCTTGGCTCACTGCAACCTCCACATCCCAGGTTCAAGTGATTTTCTGCCTCAGCCTCCTGAGTAGCTGGGACTATAGACGTGTGTCACCATGCCTGGCTAATTTTTATATTTTTAGTAGAGATGGAGTTTCACCATATTGGCCAGGCTGATCTTGAACTCCTACCTCGTGATCCACCTGCCTCGGCCTTCCAAAGTGGTAGGATTACAGGTATGAGCCACCACGCCCAGCCCTTTTTTTTTTTTTTTAAGAGATGGAGTCTGGTTCTGTCACTCAGGCTGGAATGCAATGGCATGATCTCAGCTCACTGCAACCACTGCCTCCCAAGTTCAAGTGATTCTGCAGCCTCAGCCTCCAGAGTAGCTGGGATCACAGGCGCCTGTCACCACATACAGCTAATTTTCGTATTTTTAGTAGACATGGGGTTTTGCCACATTGACCAGGCTGGTCTTGACCTCCTGATCTCAAGTGATTCGCCCACCTCAGCTTCCCAAAGTGCTGGGATCACAGGTGTGAGCCACTGCACCTGGCCCAAGAATGTCTTTCAATAGGTGAATAATGAAACTGGTACCTCCATAAAAGGAACATTAAGTGATAAGAAAACCCATTTCTTTAAAATGTCTTTCCTTCAAAACTATGGTAGGAGTCAGGCAAGGTGGCTCATGCCTGTAATCCCAGCACTTTGGGAGGCTGAGGTGGGAGGATTGCTTGAGGCCAGGATTTCAAGACCAGACTGGGTAACATGGCAAATCCTCATTTTTGCAAAAAAAAAATAAATAAATAAATTTAAAAAGTTAGCTTAGCATGGTAGCACATGCCTGTAATCTCAGATACTTAGTCTGAGGTGGGGAAATCAAATGAGCCCAGATGTTGGAGGCTGCAGCGAGCCATGATCATGCCACTGCACTCCAGTCTGAGTGACAGCAAAACCCTATCTCACAAACAAACAAAAACACACGTGGGTATGTGTACACGCCTAGGATTCGTGGAGAGAGAAGGGTATGTGTAAAGATGTGGATCGTTAATGAGCTTTACTGTGGCAGGAGAAGGCCAGAGGTGGTAGCAGGAAGAAGGGAGGGGCTGTGGGAAATGGGCACAAACCTAAGGGTACACTTAAATTAAAATGTTTTAAAGCATATATGTAGAAATTGTTTAAAAAGGAGGAGAGAGCTGGGTACAGTGGCTCACGCCTGTAATCCCAGCACTCTGGGAGGCCAAGGCGGGCGGATCACGAGGTCAAGAGAGCGAGACCAGCCTGGCCAACATGGTGAAACCTCATCTCTACTAAAAATACAAAAATTAGCCAGGCTTAGTGGCACATGCCTGTAATCCTAGCTACTGAGGAGGCTGAGGCAGGAGAATCGCTTGAACCCAGGAGGCGGAGGTTGCAGTGAGCCGAATCAGGCCACTGCACTCCAGCCTGGTGACAGAGTGAGACTCCACCTCAAAAAAAAAAAAAAAAAAAAGGAGAGAAATAAAGTGGTAGAATAAAAGCATCCTGTTAAGCAGTGGTTTTCAGGCCTGGCCAGATATCGCTTAGGGAATTTCTCAATCTACCCATGCCCAGGCCCATCCCAAAACTTCTGAAACCACTGCCCTGCAGAGGGGCCCTGGCAGGATTTTTTGAAACTCTTCAGGTCATTCCAATCTGTGGCCCAGGCTGAGAACCGCATTTGGGTCACATGACAGATTGAGTGGGGATAGCAACCCCCATACCCCACCCAAAAAAAAAAAAAAACAAAGAAAAAGGAAGGAAGAAAGGAAAACAGGCCTTGCTTTAAGCAGCCCTAGTCTATTTTTGTTTTATTGTACTTTAAGTTCTGGGGCACATGTGCAGATCTTGCAGGATTGTTGCATAGGTACACACATGCCATGGTGGTTTGCTGCCTCCATCCCCCCATCACCTACATCAGGCATTTCTCCCAATGTTATCCCATCCCAACCTACTCACTCCCAGCTGTCCCTCCCCTAACCCCTCATCCCCCAACAGATCCCAGTGTGTGACATTTCCCTCCCTGTGCCCATGTGTTCTCACTGTTCAATACCCGCCTATGAGTGAGAACATGCAGTGTTTGGTTTTCTGTTCTTGTGTCAGTTTGCTGAGAATGATGGTTTCCAGCTTCATCCATGTCCCTACAAAGGACATGAACTCATCCATTTTTATGGCTGCATAGTATTCCATGGTGTATATGTGCCACATGTTCCTTGTCCAGTCTATCACTGATGGGCATTTGGGTTGGTTCCAGGTCTTTGCTATTGTAAGCAGTGCTGCAATGAACACATGTGTGGGTGTGTCCTTATAGTAGAACGATTTATAATCCTTTGGATATATGCCCAATAATGGGATTGCTGGGTCAAATGGAATTTCTATTTCTAGGTCCTTGAGGAATTGCCACACTGTCTTCCACAATGGTTGAACTAATTTATACTCCCACCAACAGGTAAAAGTGTTCCTATTTCTCCACATCCTCTCCAGCATCTGTTGTCTCCAGATTTTTTAATGATCGCCATTCCAACTGGTGTGAGATGGTATCTCAATGTGGTTTTGATTTGCATTTCTCTAATGACCAGTGATGATGAGCATTTTTTCATATGTTTGTTGGCCTCATAAATGTCCTCTTTTGAAAAGTGTCTGTTCATATCTTTTGCCCTCGTCTATTTTATGCTTCAGTTTGCTCAACTGCTAAATGGAGATAATAACAGCACCTACCTCACAGGTTGGTGCAAGGACTGAATGCAGTGATACACAGAAACTGCTTCAAACAGGGCCTGGCTGCAGTGACTGCTGTAAACGTGCACATTCACTACTGCTATTAGTGTTACTGCTACTACTGCTCCCTCAATGAAACAAACCTGATGGAGGAGATGGGCTACTGTCCCAGTGTGCTGGAGGAGGCAGGCCCTCCATCTCCAGGAGGCCCTGTGGGGGACCCACCTGTAGAGCAGCAACTTGTTGAGGCAAGCATTGATGAGCAGTGAGGGGTCCCGGGCCTCGCGGCTGACCCAGGACCGGGCTGAGATGCTGGTCACAGGACTCCCCTCATGCACCACTAGACGCTTGGCTTTGGTCAGCTTCCCTGCAGCAGCAGAGGGAGGGAAAGCAGAGGGGAGGGTGACGGCGATGCCCTGGGAGGGCGAGCACCCAGATGCAGGACTGCTGTCTGCCTACCCGTGGCCATGTCGAAGAGGAAGGAGAAGATACTGCCACGGTCATCACCCGCCCAGAGCAGCCGGCCAGGGGCATCAAAGGACAGAGCAAGAACACGGCCCGTCAGCTTGCTGGAGCCCCCCTTCACTTTCTTGCCGGTGGAGATGTTCATGACATGCACGTTGTGCTTGGCGTTCCCCACCTGTGGGGAGAATGCACAGACCATCATTCTGCTCCCAGTCAGTCCCTCCTTGAGTCTGAACACAGTGAGGCTACCGTTGATGGGACTGGCTGATCCCCATTAAGAGTCTATTCACAGTGGGGCTGTGGCAGGTAGACAAGAAGGTGATCAGGCATGAATCCACCTCCCCAGCCAGTCACTCTTGCAATCTGCCCAGAGTAGGGCACTTGCCTATGGGACTAAAGGGCCTTCAGAGCCATCATGTTGCCCCTTGGCCAGTCCTCCTGCAGGGTGAGAACCACGGGGCCTGCCCAGACCTGTGATCCCAGCTTTCCCCTGCTCCCTGGCTATGCCCTTCTGGAACCTGTGGGGCTGCTGCTGACACGGGGAGGATCCTGGCCCACAAGCTCACTCTTGGTCAGTTCCTCTGCACTTCACCCCACCCCACCTTGGGCCATGCCAGACTTTTTAATGTTCTTCCCCTGCTCTCTGACCAATCTACCCTGGAGTCTGACCATGGTGGGGCTGCCATTGATAGACCAGATGAGGCTCAGCCTCATCGTCCTGCTCCTCAGAGGTAGCCCCTGCAGTTAGAAAGCTGTAGGGCTGCAGCTAATGTGACCAAAGGGGTCCCAGAGCCAGGACCCTGCCCTGGCCAGTGCTCCCTGAAGTTTACCACAGCAAGGCCATCTCAGACCAAGAATGGTCTTATGATCTGCTTCCCTTTTAAGTCTGACCACACTAGGACTGCTATGATGAGACTGGCAGGGGTCCTAGGCCCCCTGGGCTGCCCCTCCTTATACTCTCACTCCCTCAGATGGCCTTCCTGACCCAGTCCACCCGCCCTTGGTGAGTGGGTGCCCTGGAGCCTGACCACGGTGAGGTTGTTGTTGACAGGCTGGAAGGTACAGCAGAGCAGTTCAGCACCATCGGGGTCAGGGATCTCCCGGATGCAGCGGCCATCCTCAGAGGCCCAGATGCGCATGGTAGCATCAAGTGAGGTGGACACGAGGATGTCATTGGAGAGGGACCAGGCAAAGTCGGAGACACCACGGGTGTGGCCCCGTAGGACACGAAGCACTGTGGGCGGGGCGGGCACCAGCTGGCACAGGGAGATGCTGCCGTCGAGTGAGCAGCAGGCCAGGCGGTGCCGGTCATCATTGGCGAAGCGCACTCGTGGAACTGCAATGCCAAGAAGCCATTTGTGGGAGTCTGCACACACACTGGGCACATTTCTCTCTAAAAGGCTCTGATGTGTGTGCCAGGGCCTGGTCCCACTGCATGAGGCACAGTGGCCTCAGCAAAGGGCTTTCCTTGGCTGACAAAGGGAACTGTAACCCCAGAAGGCCCTCTGCCAAAGCTCCCTAAGTCTTAGCAGCTCCTTTGCAGATTGCAAAAGTCTTCTGCAATGTGAAAAAGCTCCTGTCTTAGCAAACAATTTACAATCAAGGTCTTGGCCATTTGCAAAACCCTTGACACTGTCGCCCACTCTGCCCTCTGCAAGGGGATTTCTCATCAGCAAAGTCTTTTTTTTGAAACAAAGTCTTGCTTCTCACTCTGTCACCCAGGCTGGAGTGCAGTGGTACAATCTTGGCTCACTGCAACCTCCACCTCCCAGGCTCAAGTGATTCTCCTGCCTCAGCCTCCTGAGTAACTGGGACTACAGGCCCTTGCCACAACGCCTGGCTAATTTTTTGTATTTTTAGTAGAGACAGGGTTTCACTGTGTTAGCCACAATGGTCTCGATCTCTTGACCTTGTGATCTGCCCGCCTCCGCCTCCCAAAGTGCTGGGATTACAGGCATGAGCCACCTCGCCCAGTCCATCTTTGAACTCTTCCGAGTAACTCACAAACCCAGGCTCCCTGCTGCAAAGGGCTCTCTTAGGCTTCTGAGGCTCTTTACAGTAGAGAAAGCACTGAGACTTTGCAGACCCCTGTGCAGGGGGCTTTTCAGTCTGCAGAAGGCTTTGTGGATGTGAATTCCTCCTTCAGAGGTGTGCCAGGGGCCTGGTATTCAGAAAAGGATGCCTTGGTTCGTTGTCACAGTTTGGGAAAACACTTGGTGATAGAACCCACCATCCACTGACTCACCTGCTTCATCCACGTGCTGGTCAAAAACATGGTACATGCCTGCAAAGGCATAGTTCTCGCTCAGTGATGTGTCTCCGGCCATGGCCCGGCTTGCTTCTGCCGCTGACGTGGGCACCACGCTGCCAGGGGGCCTGGGCCCCAACAGGAAGTGAGAGGTGACAAGAGGTAGATATGAGAGTGTTCAGTCTGCCATTGCCCCAGGGCCCCTCTCCTCCTTGCAACCACACCCCCCTCAGTTACCTCTGGCGCATACCTGTCCTCATAGACGGCACGGTTCATCTGTGCTTGCAGCTGGTAGGAGCCTCGGCTGACAGAACGGCGGTGCCCACGAGCCCCCAGGGCCCGAGGATCATCCTCAAAGTCCTGCAAATGGAGAGGGTCAGAGTGGGTCCATCCTGCAAAAAGTCCCTGAGATCCTTGGAGGTGTGGAGCCCTGAAAATCTACCTAGAGCCAGATCACTTTTCACTGTGTCCCCTGCCACCACCACTGCTGCCCACCTGCACTACTGCAGTGGCTTCTTCACGAGTTCTGCTGTTCCTGCCCTCCCCCTGCTCAACAGATACTCCAAACATGGCTTGCCCTATGTTTATTGACCTGTTTACCAAGTTTACTGTCTGTTCATTTGATTTACGTGGCATATTATCTTTTTGTACTCTGCTGATGCAGAACAGTGCCCAGCACAGAGCAGGTGCTTGATGAAAGTCTGCAGAGCGAATGTATGCAGGCAGGGTATGCCCAGGGGGCAAATGTGGCCAGGAGCTCACCTCCATGCGGTCAAGTGTAGTGCGGCTACTGCGGACGATGCTGTTGCTATAGGCACGAGCACTGCCTGGCTCAGAGAGGGGACCGTAGCGCTGGCCCAGCAGCTGCCCCCGAAGCCTCAGGTACTGCCGACGCAGTGCTGGGGGGTGCCCAGCCTTGGCATTCTCCCGCAGCAGCTGGCTGCGCCGGCGGATATACTGCGTCCGAAACTGTGGAAACGTTGGTGTGCGGTACGCGTTGTACCTGCAGGGTCAGGATGCAGGGCAGGCAGCAGGCACAGGACAGAGGGAATCAATCAGCTCGGGGGACAGGGCAGGAGAGTGAGGTGTGTGGCAGTGACTGGGGCTAAGGTGGTAACAATGACTAGCAGTGGTGATGGGGGACCTCCTGGTCCTGAGGTAGGAGTGAATATTAGGTAATAATCAACATGGTTATGAGGTCAGTTTGCAGACAATAGAGTCAGTCTGCTGCCTTGCTGAGGTCCCTATCAGGTGACTGGGTCAGCACAGACAATAATTGGGGTCTACCATGGCAAAAGAAATCACACCGATATTATGGGGGTCAGTGTTGGGTGGTGATGGGGTCAGAACAGGGAAGTGATGATGTTAAAAAAAAAAATCTAGGAAACACCCATAGGGGATAGGATGTCACCAGCCTGAGCCCCACCTCCCTCCCACAGGCAGCCTCTTTGCGCATGTCCACATCTGACCACATTTTCCCAGCATGCTGTTTAGAACCCTCTCCGGACCAGAAACTCACGGCGGGCGTGCCCGCCTCCGCTACTGCGCATGTTCACCTCCGGCAAGCCCACGAGCCGCATTAGGCAAATTCTCCGCCCAGCCTCACTTATCGCCATTGCGCATGCACCACAGTAAGTTCCGCTCCCATGGGCTTCGATCCTACGCCTCACCTCGCGTCCACTGCTAAGACTTGCTGCCACACCGCGGCCATTCCCTGGCCTCTTCCTCTGGCGCCTCCGCCCGCGGGAGCCTGCAGGACAAGGGCCTGGAATGTGAGCGTCCCAAGCGAAGGGATCTAGCTCTGTCCCTTCCGCCAGGCGACCATTGCCATAGCCATCGAGTCCCTCCGCGCTGGAGATGTCACGAACTCCCACCCGGCTGTTACCATGGTCATCACCCCAGCCCTGCCCTTCCTGGTCAACGCCCGGTGACACACAGCGATTCAGAACAGACACCGCCCCTCCCCGGTCGCCATAGCAACGCCCCTCCCCCGCCTAGCATTCCTTGCTTGACGTTTCCCACCCATCTTGTCCCCGCCGCCCTCCGCCTTCCCTTCTCAGGTCCAAGAGCATAGCCCGGGATCGGGGACCACCTCCGGGGCTGCCTCCGGTTCTTGAGGCCCCCCGGGGCGGCCCTGAGACCACTCTCACAGGTTCCTTCTGTCTCTCCTCCCTTTCTCAGGCTCCAGGCAAGATGGCCGCCTGCTATCAGCGAGAGCTGCTGAGCCCAGAGCGAATCGATAGGCATCCTTCCCAGGGCGTGGGAGTCTCGCAGGCGCATTGAGGGACAGTCGCTTCAGGCACAAGGGCGGAGGCTCCACCCCTCGACTTCTACCCGCTCGTTAATGGCACTTTTTGTTTATACAAGGATAATGTCCAAGGAACATAGTGTCAGGGGTGAGTTTACGAATCATTCCCTAGAAATCAGAAATACAACATTATAAAAAAGAGAAGGTGGCGGGGTGCGGGGGCTCACGCCTGTAATCCCAGCACTTTGGGAGGCCGGGGCGGGTGGATCACGAGGTCATGAGATCAAGACCATCCTGGCCAACATGGTGAAACCCTGTCTCTTAAAAAAAAAAAAAAAAAGAAAGAAACACAACTTTTAAAAAGTGGTATAGGGCCAGGCGCTGTAGCTCACGCTTGTAATCCCAGTACTTTGGGAGGTGGTGGCAGGTGGATCACAAGGTCAGGAGATGGAGACCATCCTGGCCAAAATGGTGAAACCCCGTTTCTAAAAGAAACATGACTTTTAAAAGTGGTATAGGGCCAGGTGCGGTGGCTCACACCTGTAATCCCAGCACTTTGGGAGGCCAAGGTGGGAGGATCACTTGAGCCCAGGAGGTAGAAACCAGCCTGGGGAACAAAATGAGACCCCATCTCTACCAAAAATTAGTCTGACATGGTGGTGCATGCCTGCAGTCCCAGCTACTTGGGAGGCTGAGGCAGAAGAACTGCTTCAGCCCAGGAGGTTAAGGCTACAATGAGCTGTGATCGTGCCACTACACTCCAGCCTGGGCAACAGAGCAAGACCCTGTCTCTAAAAAAATAAATAAAAGAGGCCAGCTGTGGTGGCTCACACCTGTAATCCCAGCACTTTGGGAGGCTGAGGAGGGTAGATCACCTGAGGTTAGGAGTTCGAGACCAGCCTGGTCAACATGGTAAAACCCCGTCTCCACTAAAAATACAAAAAATTAGTGGGGCGTGGTGGTGGGTGCCTGTAATCACAGCTACTCAGGAGGCTGAGGCAAGGAGAATCACTTGAACCCTGGAGGCAGAGGTTGCAGTAAGCCAAGATTGTGCCATTGTACTCCAGCCTGGGCAACAAGAGTGAAACTCCATCTCAAATTATTTTTAATAAATAATTTAAAAAGAGAGAGACATGGGGTGAGCTGGGCATGGTGGCTCACATCTGTAATTCCAACACTTTGGGAGGCTAAGGCAAGAATATCACTTGAATCTAGGAGTTTGAGACCAGCCTGGGAGACACAGTGAGACTACATCGCTACAAAAATTAATTAGCTGTGTGTGGTGGCATGTGCTTATAGTGCCAGCTGCTCGGGAGGCTAAGTTGGGAGGATCGCTTGAGCCTGGGAGGTTGAGGCTGCAGTGAGCCATGCCACTGTACTCCGGCTTGGATGTTAAGAGTGAGATCCTGTTTAAAAAATAGAGATTGGCAGGGGCGGGTCTTGATATGTTGCCCAGGCTGGTCTCGAACTCATGGCCTTGAGGCATCCTCCCACCTCAGCCTCCCAAGTAGCTGGGATTTACAGGCATGAACCGCTGCACCCAACTCTGAAACCCTATTTGTGACAGGCATTGGGTTTATTTCCGTGTTCTTTTTTCACCATAAAGAGTGTTGTGGGCTGAGCGCGGTGGCTCACGCCTATAATCCCAGCACTTTGGGAGGCCAAGGTGGGTGGATCACAAGGTCAAGAGATTGAGACCATCCTGGTCAACAAGGTGAAACCCCGTCTCTATTAAAAATACAAAAATTAGCTGGGCATGGTGGTGCGTGCCTGTAGTCCCAGCTAGTCGGGAGGCTGAGGCAGGAGAATTGCTTGAACCCAGAAGGCAGAGGTTGCGGTGAGTCAAGATCATGCCATTGCACTCCAGTCTGGGTAACAACAGCGAAACTCCGTCTCAAAAAAAAAAAAAAAAAAAAAAAAAGAGTGTTGTGATAAATGCCTTTTCCATTCACTTCCATCTTCCCTCAACAGAGCCCTGCCCCTTCATCCTACCACTCTGCTTCCAAAGAAACATGATGGAATGAAATCACAGGAGAGTCTGGAAATCGAGTCAGGGATCCCTGGGAAATTCAGTTTCATCATTGAAATGAATTATTTTGTTGTCATTTTTCAATATTCACATATTAAAATTGTAAAAAATATTTTTAAAACCTCTTCCTGTAAGGCTATATTAGACAAAACAAACTAATGAAAGGGTTGTTAGCTGGGCACTGTGGCTCACACCTGTAATCCCAGCACTTTGGGAGTCTGAGGGGCACAGATCACTTGAGGCCAGGAGTTAGAGACCAGCCTGGTCAACGTGGGAACTTCTGCCTCCTGGCTCAAGTGATTCTTGTGCTTTAGCCTCCCAAGTAGCTGGGAGTACAATCATGCACTACCACGCCTGGCTAATTTTTGTGTTTTTTAGTAGAGATGGTCTCGCCATGTTGGCCAGGCTGGTCTTGAACTCTTGACCTCAACTGATCCACCCACCTCAGCCTCCCAAAGTCCTGGAATTACAGGCATGAGCCACTGCGCCCAACCTGTTTCAATTGTTTTAACATTTGTGTGCTGTCATTAGATTAAAAATGGCTTTTGTTTTTGTTTTTGAGATTAAGTTTTGCTCTTGTTGCCCAGGCTGCAGTGCAGTGGCATGACCTCGGCTCACTGCAACCTCTACCTCCTGGGTTCAAGCAATTCTCCCGCCTCAGCCTCCTGAATAGCTGGGATTATAGGCGCCCACCACACCCGGCTAATTTTTTGTATTTTTAGTAGAGACAAGCTTTCACCATGTTGGCCAGGCTGGTCTTGGACTCCTGACCTCAGGTGATCTGTCCACCTCGGCATCCCAAAGTGCTGGGATTAAAGGCATGAGCCACTGCACCTGGCATAAAAATGGGATTTGAACAACAATCTGATGAAAGAAGGCATTTTCAGTTGAGAGCTTGGAGAGGAAGGGGCAGATTTATCTGTGTGAATGGCAGGTTAGTGTGTTGGTCTCATGTCTGGGGGTATCAAGTAGAGATTGTGAATGACTTTGGTTACAATCATGACACATAGAAAAAAAGCTCAAACCCATGGGGGACCACAAGCCCCATTCACTCTAACAGGATCCAGGGCTATTTTACTGTCAGAGTGATGTTGAAGGTCCTAGTCAAATGAACAAAAAACCAGATTTGGACAGAAAAGACAGGTAAGCCTGAGTTGTTTGAAGATGATACTCATCACAACAGTGACTGTGATGGTGGAAGAAACAGGCAGGGGCTGTCTTTTTTCCAGACTCATCCTTTATGCACTCCCTACCTATCTGGCGCCCGGAGTTTAGAAATGCAAAGGAAAGGCTGGGTGCGGTACCTCACACCTGTAATCCCAACGTTTTGGGAGGCTGAGGCAGGAGGACTGCTTGAGTCCCAGAGTTTGAGATCTGCCTGACAACATGGTGAGATCCCGTCTCTACAAAATATTAAGAAATTAACCAGGCATGATGGTGCACACCTGTAGTCCCAGCTACTCAGGAGGCTGAGGTGGGAGGATCACTTGAGCCTGCAAAGTTGAGGCTGCAGTGAACTGTGATCACACCACTGCACTCCAGCCTTGGCAACAGAGTGAGACCCTGCCTCAAAAAAAAAAAAAAAAAAAAAAGCAAAAGAACACAGTTGACCACATTGGCTGTGTCTGCTTTTCATTGCTACCACAGGCTGAAATAAAACCTCAAGTTGGGCCCCAACTTCAGGGGACAAAGTAAAGCATGATTTGAGGGAAAGTGTAGGTGGTTCACGGGACAGGTGTGCTGAGAATCAAGGCCAGAGAGAGAAATGGGAGGAGCCACAGAGCTGAGGTGTAATTGGAGTGGAGACAAGGAATCCTCATTCACTTATCTCATCCTGAAGTTTCTTCCTGAATGGAGCAAGTGGGGGTTGGGATACGAGGTCATAACTTTCATCATTTCCTGATGGGAAGACATTTGCCTCTGAAGCCAAAGTTCTCACAACCCCCAAATGGGTTTGGAGACAACTCTCTAAGGCCTAAGTCAGAAACGATATTTCTGCCGTTGGAAGACACCTCAACAGAGCACTGAGTGGTCCCCAGCACATTGAACTAGCAAGTAAGCCTTCTTGACAGATACTGCTTCAGCCCCTGGAGCTACCATTCTAACTGCCAAGATCAACAGTAAGAAAACAATGTAAGAAATTGGTAAACTTAACTGTAAATGAAACAGTAGTTTGGGTGGGCTCGGCAGCTCACGCCTGTAATTCCAGCACTTTGGGAGGCCAAGGCAGGGGGATCACTTGAGGCCAGGAGTTTGAGACCAATCTGGCCAACATGGTGAAACCCTGTCTCTACTAAAAGTAGAAAAATTAGCCAGGCATGGGGGCCAGTGCCTGTTATCCCAGCTATTGAGGAGACTGAGGCAGGAGAATCGCTTGAACCTGGGAGGTGAAGGTTGCAGTGAGCCGAGATCACGCCACTGCACTCCATCTTGGGTAACAGAGTGAGACTCGGTCTCAAAAAACAAAAAACGGTAGTTTGATTATTGTTGCTGGGGGGCAGGTGTGAAAAATGAATCTGAACTGAAACCAGAGTGCACAAAGCCTTGCACTGCTGAGCATGAGGATAAGGTGGCCAACTGAAGCCCATCAGCCACGGATTCAGAGCCAGCAGAAATCACTTCACAGGGGTAGGAGTAGGGTCACTCTGGTCTTAAGATCTCAATTCAGCTTGCCCACTGAGGCATTCAGGGCTAGACTGCAGGTCTGGGAGGGTTTAGCCTTTGGGTCTGATATCACAGTCCCAGGTGATTATAGCCTTTGATTCTCTTTCTTTCCTGCTAATATGTTGACTTACATCTCATGCTTTTCAAATGTCAAGCCACCCTTGCAAGCCACCAGGTGGGTCCTGGGATACGTCCCACCTGGTTGTGGTGACAGCCTGCATTACTGAGTGCTGACCATACTGATCTTATGTGTGCTGTCACAAACCTAAGGAGGTAGGTGCGACATTTAAGCCCCATTTTGAAGATAAGGAAAGTGAACTCTAGAGGGGATTTACTGCCCATGGCCACAGATGTAGACAATATTAGAACTGGTATTTGGACTCCAGTGGGAAGTTGAACTGGACTGTTTCTGGGTGTTGTTTTTTTTTTTCACTTTAAGTTCTGGGCAGGCTGCACCACGGTGGCTCATGCCTGTAATCCTAGCACTTTGGGAGGCCGAGGTGGGCGGATCACGAAGTCAGGAGATTGAGACCAGCCTGGGCAACACTGAAACCCTGTTTCTACTAAAAATACAAAAAATTAGCCGGGTGTGGTGGTGGGTGCCTGTGATCCCAGCTACTCAGGAGGCTGAGGCAGGAGAATTGCTTGAACCCGGGAGGCAGAGGTTGTGGTGAGCTGAGATTTCGCCACTGCACTCCAGCCTAGGCGACAGCATGAGACTCCATTTAGGAAAAAAAAAGTTCTGGGATACATGTGTAGAACATGCAGGTTTGTTACATAGGTATACAGGTGCCATGGTGGTTTGTGGCACCTGTCATCTAGGTTTTAAGCCCCACATGCATTAGGTATTTGTCCTAATGCTCAAACCGGACTGTTTCTTATCCTGGACACTGGAAACCGCCAACCCCTGGTAACCAGCCAGCATTGCTGACAATAATGCCCCATCCCTCTTCTGGCTCTGTGCACCCCCAGCACTAAGTCCCAGATGTAGTTCTGTTCCTGTGGTCTATTCCAACCTCCAGGACTGCTACATGCATCAAGGTCTGCAATGGTGTCCAGCTGCTGTGAGGGGTTGATCTCCTCCTAGGCTTCCTGTCCACCCTCTCCCCTTGGCACTCTTACTCCATCAGGTTGTGCTCAGCCTCACTGGCTTCCTGTTATATCCTTTGAAAACTGTACGAAGTGTTCCTGGTATTTGGAATGCTCTCTGCTATGACTCACTTCCCTGACACTTCTTCTCATCCTATGGTCATGTCACTAATAACAAGCACTTTATTTATTCCAGGCACTCTTTGAAGTACTTTATTTATTCATTTTAATTTATTATTTTTTTTGAGACAGAGTCTCACTGTCATTCAGGCTGGAGTGCAGTGGTGCAATCTTGGCTCACTGCAACCTCCACCTCCCGAGTTCAAGCAGTTATCCTGCTTCGGCCTCCCAAGTAGCTGGGATTACAGGCATGCACCACCACACCTGGCTAATTTTCATATTTTTAGTAGAGATGGGGTTTCTCCTTGTTAGCCAGGCTGGTCTCGAACTCCTGACCTCAAGTGATCCACCGCTTTGGCCTCCCAAAGTGCTGGGATTACGGGCGTGAGCCACTGTGCCCAGCCAGAAGCACTTTATATTAATAGAAAACCTGTGTAATCCTTTCAACAGCAGCCTTGTGAAGTAGATAATATTGCCATCCCATCTCAAAGGTGAGGAGATGAAAGCAAAGAGAGGAAGTGACCTGCCTGCGGTCACACAGCCAGTAAGCAATGGAACTGCATTTATATATAGGCCACTTGGCTCTGAATCCCGGCTCTTAACCACGACACTAACACC